>NC_141900.1:54867958-55542244 GCF_057802395.1 Ceratotherium simum simum | reverse complement strand
GCCAGATGGTGACATGGACTGAGGAACAATAGTCATCCCAGAGAGTGACACCAGTAGGCCAGGGAATGGCTGATGTGCTTCCTTGTGGGTACATGGCTGGCTCTCTGAGTTAGCGGTCTATTGGGGGGACAAATTTGAAGTACTTCCCTATCTTTATTCAGATAGATGAAATAAGTTTGTGTAAAAACCGGGTAGGCTATTCTCCATCCATCTGTGTCTGGGTTATAACTAGTATGAACTACAAAGCTCTGTGGGTGAGTCTAGGGTATCCAAGGTTTTAGTCAGCAGTTGGAAGAAGCTGCAGTAGGGACTAGTGGGGCACCATTGCAAACTTGAGACCCAGGCTGAATTTGAGCAGAATAACTCCATGGAGGTGGGATTCAAGTGGGGGGACCAAGAAAACGAGTGAACAGGTTTTGCAGTTGTCCATGTGGTGGTGTTACTGGGACCGTGACCTGAGAGAGGAGAGAAGAGGGCAGATGTAAGAAACATTACAGAAGCAGCGTTGACAGGACTTGGTCCTGAGTAGCTCTAGCAGGAAGAAAGTGGAAGGCCTGGTGACAGTGCTGAGGACTCCACCCTCCCGAGTGTTCATAGGCCAGAATAAAGAAGTGCCTATGTGGTCTTCTTAGAAATGGCAGATTAAGGTGAAAAGGGAGCAGCAGTTATTATTTAGCTGTATCCATTCACGAACATGTATTTATTGAGTACCTACTATGTGCCAGGCATTTTGCTAGATCCTAGGGATACGATATTTAGTGAAAAAGGACACAGTCCTTGCCCTCACAGAGACTTTAGTCTAGATGCTTTAGAGGCACATCCACCAAATAAATCACACCAATGAACGTGGATTATAACCTGAGGGGAATGCTCTGAAGGAAGTAAACCCCCCACTGTGAAAACATGTAAAAAAGGAAGCTGAAGAAGGAGAGGATAGAGATCTGGGACAGAGCAGAGTCCAGGTAGAGAGGACAGGTGACACATTTCCTGAGGGCTCAAGGAGATGGAAGAGTCCCAGTGTGGTGGGAGCACAGAGTGTGATGAGAGCAGGTTCAAGAAGAGGCTGGGCAGGAGAGCAGCACCTTGCAGGAAAGAAGACACTTGTCATTCTGTAAGCCCTGCCCTGCTCAGTCCTGCATTGCTCATTTCTATCAGTATCTCTAACTTGTGAGGAGTTGCTGATCTATTCAGCCTAAGTAAGCAAGAAGGTTTTTTCATGCACTACCCATGAAATTCTATAGTACATGATGATTACTAAAATAATTAAAAATTTTTTCTTTGTGTAAAACTGCTATAAATATTTAATCTGGCTGGCGAGGTCAAAAGTAGCCCAATAAATCTATATTATAAACTTGACCAAAGCCATCTCTTCCTGTAAATCCAGGAGACGTTTCTGAGGAAATCGCTAGACCAGACATCATCTCTGAAAATGGGCAAATGAGCCCTTGTGCGCCTGCACTTCTCAAGGATTGATGAAACCTGTCATTTTAGTCTTCAAACAAATTTATTTGCATCTGTGGTCAGAAAGGTAAGTCCTCCTCCCATGTGTCTCTCCCTCACTCCATTTCCCTGCAAGTCCTTTCATAAACTAGTTTAAGCCAAAGTGGGAAAAAAATATAAAACCCATCAGAAACAATAAATCCCAGCCCCCTCAGGAAGCACATCCCGTGTTTTTCCGTTCTTAGTTCCTCAAGTGTGACAGATAGCTCTGTCAGAACTAATGCAGGCTGACTTTTCCCTCCATTTTTAAATTGCTTTTTTTTCTACTAAATGTTTGATTTTACGTATTTATTTAGCCTGACTTATTTCTTAAGTTCTTAAGCCTTTATGTGACTTTAGCCCCAGTAGAACTTCACTTTTCAGTCTCCACCCTTGCCAGATATCCCCAAATCCCAGTACTTTTCTCTTATTCTAATCTTCTAATCGCCTCCACTCACCCTCTTCATGTCTCTCTCTCTCTTTCTGTCTATCTGTCTGTCTCTGTCTTGCTCTCTCTTGCTCTTCACACCTTTCACACTCTGGCTTTCACTCTCATCTTGCCCTCGCCCCTTCTCTCTTTCTTACTCACATTTTCTCCCTATTTCTTTCTTTCATTCTTGTTCTCTTACATGCAATCTCCCTCTCTCCCTTATTCTCTCTCCTGTAATTTGTAAAATGGCCTCACCACATTTGTAGTTTCAGCTACCACCTGCACAGAGGTATCTTCTCTATATTTGTAGTTAAGGGGCTCTTTGAGTTGCTAATAACAGAAACCAGCTCTGACTGGATGCGAAAAAGAAGGGGAAATTTATTGGAAGGTCACAGAGACATCTTACAGAATCAAGAGTTAAACAATCACGTACAGAAATGGCTCTAGGGTCCACTGCCAATACATGAACTTAACCAGTAATTCCCAATCTCCTTATTTTTCTATTCCTGATTTCAAATTCCCAGGAGAGAGAGAATTTGACCAACTCAGATCTAACTGTGGATCAATCAGCTCTGGATAGAAGTGCAGGGTTGCATTATGCAGACAAGACCACTTGTGGTCGGCCCGCCTCTTTTGGGCTGTTCCCAGTGTTCATAAACTACACAGCAACCCAAATGGTTATACACTGAAATATCAATCCAGTCCTGGTTTTCTGACATTTGAACTAGAGACCCACTTGGATGAACATAGTAGTGACTGAAATTCTCAGCTCCCCTCTAACATCCACTGTTCAGGGGATTCACTCTCACTGAGATGATAGTCTCTTGCCTGGTCCTCCAGTTTGGCTGTTATCACCAATCCCTCACTATCCTCTCCCCACACTACGCATCCGGTAACAACTCTACAAACCCAAATCTCTGTGTGAAGAAAAAGAGAACGCAACCAATCAGAAACTGTAAAGCTCAGGCCGTAATTATAAGTAGTTCACAAAGATTTTTCAACTGGAATTGGGCTTTGGTCACAGTGAATAGAACAGTTTATTTAAAAATATGAATTACCTGATTATTCATTTAAAATATTTTCTGAGTACTGATTCTATGCTGATTTCTACTAGGGGCCATGAGCACAATGGTGAGCCACATTAGACAAGCCCTGATCTTGGATCCTCTGGTCTAGCAAGGATTATCGGAAACAAGAGCCTCACAGAGCTGTATGTAATGTACAACTGTTTTAAGTGCTCCAAAGAAGATGTATGAGAGTCTATGAGCATAGTTAATGGGAAGCCAGGGGAGACTTTCCTTGAGGAACTGATGCTTGCTCTGAGATCAGAAGGCTGGGAGTGGGAGTGTCAGAAAGGAGAAATCAAGAGCCTTCCGGGCAGAGAGAGCGGGGCGTACTGGGCTCTGGTGCCTTTGAGGAACTTTAAGTCTAGTGTGCCTTGGGAAAGCAGAGATAGATGAGGAGCAGGGTGGGAGGCAGATGGGACAGAAGGCAGGGCCGACCCTTGTGAGCAGGTTACAGATTTTTGCTGAGAAGCCATCAAGGGCTTTTTAAGCAGTAGTGTAACAGAATCAAATTCATGCTTTAAAATGATCATTCTGGCTGCTGTGTGAAGAATGAAATGGAAGGGATTGAGAGAGGATTTGGGCAAAGTGAGGGACACATAGAGTGAAATCTGGAAACAACTATTGCAAAATGTCCGCATATCTGTAGAACTGACAGAAAGCCAAAATTCCCTGATAATTTTATAGCTGTTTTCATTTTAAGCCTGCCAATCATCATAGTTCAGAGGTTGTATGAATTAAAGTAGTAATAACGTCAAGACAGAAATGTTAAATGACTAGAATTTTCCCCAGATGATGAAATAATAATATTATGTATGAATCAAGGATAACTCCTAGGTTTCTGGCTTGAGAAATTAGGTAAATGTTTAATGTGACTGCCTATGCTCTCTCCTCTATTTCTCTTTGAGGGTACGTTATTCAATGAGAAGGAGCCATCCTGGTTATGGTGTTTCTTCAGTTGTTCAAGTTCCTACCTCAGCCTACATATTTATTCAATTTATTTTGTCATCCACCATATTGGAGATGATATACCTTTTTTTTAATGCTTGTATTTTTTTCTAAAGGCCTGTAAATATCATATTTTGGAGATTGCAGGAAATACCAAATTTAGGTACTTAAGTCATTATGAAAGATATCCTTCAAAATTCTCTGGTAGTTTATGACTCACTATAACTCAGGTTTATTAAAAGCATATTGAGACATTTCAAAAGTAGCATTTTAAACATTGGCTATTGTTTATGATGATGGGACAGTTGGAAGCAATCTGAGTATCCATTGCTGGAGAATGGGAAGGCAAAATGTGGTGGACAAAGAGGTTAGAAGGAACAGACTAGATGTCCACACAGCAAGAACTGTGTTTGTACACAGTTATTTCAATGGGGAAGATGGGGTTGAGGCTAGAGTATTTCAAACTCACAATAAAATGTAATTTCCTTACAAGATTTTAATACAGTAATTTATTCCTTCCCTCTTCCTTCTTTTCTTCCCTTCACTTACTCAGTTAATGATGTTTTTTGAGTCTCAGCCACTGGGCTAGGCACTGAAGATACTCTAAAGAATAGCATAGATGTTGTTCCTCCCCCAGTGAAATGGGGAGACAGACAAAAACAAATAATCACATAAATAAATATATGGGTACAAACTGTGATGAATTCCTTGAAGAAAAAACACAAGTTACTAGATTATAAAGAGGTAGACCAGAGTAGGCCTCTTTGACAAAGTGACATTGAGTTGAGACCTAAAGAACAGTATATCCTCAGGAGAAGCTGGGAGAAGAGTATTTCGGTCTGCAGGAATAGCATGTACAACAGACCCAAAGAGAAAAAGGGCCTGGTATCTATGAGAAAATCAAAGGAGGTTGATATGGATGCACATATGAGGGAAGGGGACCGGGGTACAAGATGGAGCTGGAGAAACATGTGGAGGCCAGGCCATTACAGGCCTTTAGTTCTTGTTACTAATCTTAGATGTTAACCCACAGACAATTGGCGTGTGTTGAAGGGTTTTGAGCCGGGAAGTAAAATGATTTAATTGACATTATAAGACTATGTCTTTAAAATCGTCCCATTTGCAACAACATGGACGGGCCCGGAGGGTATTATGTTAAGTGAAATAAGCCAGAAAGAGAAAGACAAACACTGTATGATCTTACTTATATGTGGAATATAAACCAACACATGGACAGAGAAAACGGTATTGTGGTTACCAGGGGCCATGGGGGTGGAGGGTGGGCACAAGGGGTGAAGGGAGACATATATGTGGTGATGGACAAACAAAAATGTACAACCAAAAATTTCACAATGTTATAAACTATTAAAACATCAATTAAAAAAAAAGACTATGTCTTTTACTGCTGTAAGGAAAAAGGGTTGGAATAGGAACAAGAATGGGTGCAGGAAGAACTATTAAGAGGTTTTTCAGGAATTGGGGTGAGAGGTGGCTTGGACAAGATAGAGGTAGTGGAGATGTAGAGAAGTGGGTGGGTTTGAGAGATATTCTAATGGTAGAATAATTAGATCTTGGTATTACGTTGGATGATGAGAGAAAGGTGGAATCAAGGATTACTCCTAGGTTTCTGGGTTGAGCAATTAGATCAATGTTGGTACCGTTTACTGAATGGGACAGTCTGGCAGAAGATCACATTCTCAAGAAAAGATCAGGGGGCCAGCCCCGTGGTGTAGCGGTTAAGTGCGCACGCTCCACTGCTGGCAGCCCGGGTTCGGATCCTGGGCACGCACCAAAGCACCACCGTCAAGCCATGCTGTGGCAGTGTCCCGCATAAAGTGGAGGAAGATGGGCACGGATGTTAGCCCAGGACCAGTCTTCCTCAGCAAAAAGAGGAGGATTGGCATGGATCTTGGCTCAGGGCTGATCTTCCTCACAAAAAGAAGAAAAAAAAACAAAGAAAAGATCAGGAGTTCCATTTTGGACGTGTAAAACTTCCTGTGTAGTTGTGTTACAGTTGCTTATATGGGTCTAGAGCTGAAAGAGCAATCAAGATTGGATAAATAAATGTGGGAATATAAAGAACAGAAAACATGTTTAAATTTGTTAGAATCCATGAGTTAAGCAAGAGAGAAAGTATATAGTGGGAAGAGAAGAGGCCCCAGGATGAAGCCCTGAGGATATCCAACGTTAGAAAAGGAAGAGCCAAAAAAGGACACTGAGAAGGAGAGTCTAGGAGAAAATCCTAGAAGTGTGGTGCCATTAAAGTCAAGAGAAGAGAATATTTTGAGAAGTGGTTGCTAACTGTGTTGAATGATGCTGAGATATTAAATAAAATAAGACTGAGAAATGTCCATTAAATTTGGCAACATGAATATTATTATGACCTTGAGAAGTACAGTTTGGGGGAAAAAGGAGGGACAAAGCCAGTTTACAGTAGAATTAATTGTGAATAGGAGGTGAAGGAGTAGAGGTAACATATGTACACGTCTTCCAAGAAGTGTGACTATGGGGAGATATGAGGGGTTAGTATATGGAGGGGGCCTGTTTTGGACACCTCTTGTGTGTCACTTTAAATCTTGGCTCCACTTTTTACCCTAGCCACTGTCTTGGTAAGCTCTGAGCAGCAGTCAATCAACTTCCCGAAGGTTTAACTTGACAATGCCTTGCCTTGGGCCCCTCCTACTTTGGGGCTTCTTTGCTTTATAGCTGGGAAAACCTGAGGGAACTTTTTGGCATTCATGCCTGTGCAACTCAGAAGCCAGGGGAGATAACATCCAAGGATGAACATTGACCAGAGGACAATGGGAGCTGATGGATAAATGCTTTCCCCTTTCCTCCCTGGGGTGGATGATTTTGACACACATTTCATATGTCTACTCAGAAGGACCCATGGGATGAACATCAGGTGGCTTTAAAGGTGGTAAAAGAAAATCTGCATCTATGTATTGGCTTTACTTCTTTCCCTGTTTTGCCTCTCTTCCCTGTGCTGGGATCACTTCTAGATAAACCACCTACCTGTATGCAAGCTTTCAACTCATACTAGAGCATGGTGGGAAGGATCCAGTAGAAAAGGAAAGATGAAGACACAGAAGAGGGAAGGGATAACTAATGGAGCAAGGCATTTGAGAAGGTGAGAGGAGATGGGACCCAGAGTACTGTGGAAAGACAGGCTGTTAAAAGGAGGAAGGCTATTTCCTCAGTTGTGAGAAGGGAGAACAGGTGAAGATGAATTTGGGGCAGATCTGTTTGTAGTTTGGGATTGTGCAGATGAGAGAGTTCCTGTCTATATTAGTCAGGGTTGAACTAGATAAGCAGATTCGGTAGGAGATTTTATATATATATATATATATATATATACATATATATATATATATATATATATATGTGTATATATATATGTATATATGTATATATATATATATATATATGTATATATATATATGTATATATATATATGTATATATATATATGTAGGACAACTCCAAAATCCACATGGCAGGCCATGGGGAAGGGCAGGCAGGAACTCTCAGGCATGGGCTGAAACATACACAGACAGACTTTCTTCTTAATCAGGGAACCCTCAGTTCTATTCTTAAGGCCTTCCCATTGATTGAATCAGCCTACCCAAAATATCTAGGATAATCTCCCTTAGTAAAAGTCAACTGATTATGGATTTTAATCACATCTGCTAAATACCTCCATAGCAACCCCTAGATTAGTGTTTCATTGAATAGCTGTGGACAGTAGCCTAGCCAAGTGGACACATCAAAAGACCATCACACTATCTATTTTTACCTCTAGAGCTGTCTTATCTAATAGAATATTTTGCAGTAATAGAAAAGTTTTATATCTGCATTGTCCAATACAACAGCCGCTAGCCACATATGGCTGTTGAACACAGTGCCTAGTGCAATTGAGGAGCTGCATTTTGAATTTTATTTAATTTTAATTAATTTAAATGTAAATAGTCATGTGTATCTAGTGGCTACTCTATTGGCATGCAGCTCTAGAATATAAGGCAGGGTCATCAGCTGAGGATATTATTGCCAACAAAAAGTAATAAGTTGGTTGATCAAAACTGGCCCAAAAAAGCGTAGCATGTTCTCATTTGCCCTTCAGTTTACACAGTGGGAATTTCTCAGTCACAGCTATCATCTCTGATACTGAACTTGCAGTTTGCTGGTATCACAGTTTGCAAACATTAACAGTAAACGTGAGATTGTGATTCTAGCTGAGCAGCTTACCTTGCAAAGAAGATGTGCATTCCAGCATGGAGCAAGCAATGGTTCGTTTCCTGTATGCACAGAGCCTCTTCCAGATGGCAAACTCATTATAAACAACAGCAGTCATGTACTGCATCGTGTTCTCTGATTAATGGGTTGCATTATATCTCATCAGCACAATAAAAACACATGTGGTAAGAGAAATGCCGTTTCTATGACAAATTAAAACTCAGTGGTTTCTTAAAAATAGAAAGCATACGGGCCACATTCCTCAAACACAATGCAATAAAACTCAACCTTAGCAGTAACAATAAAATTATTTATATTTGGAAATATAAAAAAATTATTCTAAATAATTCTTGAATCAAAAGAAACTCAAAACTGAAATTAAGATTTATTTAAATAAACTGATAGTGAGACTACTATATATTAAAACACAGGGGTGCAGCCAAAGCCACATTAAAATACTTTTCTTAGATAGCTTTAGAATGCCTTTTTAGACAACAAGAGAAAAAAATAAACATAACTACATATTTAATTTCTAGAAGCTGTAAGAAGAGCATCAAAATTATGAGACTGATGTGCTGCCTACTGCACTAAGGAGGCAAGTAAGAGCATCAAAAGTAACCCAAAGAAGATAGAACATAGTAATAAAGACAAAAATAAAAATGTTGACTTGATAAATAAAAGCTAGAGTTTACCTTTTAAAATATACACATTTCTGGAATTTTTTACATTAAAATAAGAGAAACTACAAATAAATAGTTTTAGGAATGAGAAAGTATAAATAAGGAGATATGGAAAAATTTGTATGACTATAAATAATAATAGCAAATACTTGTTGAGAGCTTTCTATGTTTCAGGCACTGCTGTTGAAATAAACTATGGTTAAATAAACTATTCATACAATACTGTGCAACTATTAAACAGAAAAAGGTAAATCTACACATATGGCATTGAAAGTTGTCCACAATATACTGATGAGTGGAAAAGGCAAGTTATAAAATTGGAAGCACATATGATCTCATGTAAAAAGTATATCTACTTGTATGTATCTATATTCTATCTGTATTTTAAAATCCAGAATAGTCTAGAGACAGAATTGAATCAGGGAAGAAAACTGTCGTATTCTACTCTATCCACTTCTGTATTGTTTAATTTTTTAAAAAATTGGCATGAATTACATTTTATAAGTAATAGATGATACTTTTAAAACCACTAAATATGTTAAACATAGTATCAGTTCCTGAGAGACTGCTGGTTGAACATAGTGTCCGAAGCAAGTCTGCTGTAATAGTTTTCCTTCTGCTCCATAAAACTTATCACCCACACTTCAGTAAGACATGCTTTGTCATGTGCCTGGCATATTTTATGGTAGTGTTCCTCAAGCACTGTCATGAACTAATGAATCTTCATAATGGCTTATGTTGATACGAGGAATAAATCTTGTGGTGAATTTCAGGATGTCTAAAAAGGTCAAGTTGAGATATGCAAGGACTGCAGGCTCTTGAGAGCTGTATCCGAGAAAGCCCAGGTAATCAAGACATTTTGGTGGCTGTGCAGGAGGGACTGAGGCTGTGGCCATTTTTGTCCAACGAGGTACAGGTATGGGAGGAGGCAGGTATTCAGATCCAGAGTTACTCCACTGCAAAGCATCTTGGACAGTCAGCCTGGCTTGGCACCCAGATCTGTTTTATAACTTAGCATGTTTTTATTTTTCTCTATGTTGATTTCATGACTGACTATCTCTTGCTTCTGGCATATCTATTGTATTCATTACATTTCTGGAATTTTTAAAGGTGTCCTGATAAAGACTTGCAATTCTTCCTGGCTGGTAGTGACAACTTTTGAAGTCACCAGCAAGCTGTTTTTCCACCACTGGGAGTATTTACTTTACTGTTCATTGACTGACTGACAGACTTACAGAAGAATCTTGAGCTTAAAGGGGACCATCAAGAATAAATCATTAAACAAAACTTTTGGAAATCCTATTATGCTCCGGATCTCATTTTCCGTGCCTTGGAGATTACCTTCCTCAGCAGTGGCACTCAAACTTCAGTGTGAATCAGGATTACCTGGAAAGCTCGTTAAACACAGATTGCTGGGCCCTACCAGAGTTTCTGATTCAGTAGGTCTTGGGTAGGGCCTGAGGATTTGCATTTCTAAGGAGTTCCCAGGTGCTGCTGCTGCTGCTCTAGAAAACCACTGCTCCAGAGTAGCTCTGTGCAATAGACATTTAATAAGAGCTACAAATGTGAGCCGCATACGTAATTTTAAGTTTTCTAGAAGCCATATTAAGAAAGTAAAAAGAAACAGGTGAAATCAATTTTAATTACATGTTATTTGACCCAATAGATCCAAAATATAGTCATGTACTGCGTAACGATGTTTCCGTCAACGACGGATCACATATACGATGGTGGTCCCGTAAGATTAGTACCGTATAGCTTAAGTGTGTAGTTGGCCATATCATCTAGGTTTGTGTAAGTACACTCTATGATGTTCACACAATGACAATATCACCTAACCACACATTTCTCAGAATGTATCCCTATCGTTAGGCAACGCATGACTGTATTATCATTTCAACATGTAATCAGTATTACAAAAGTTATTAATGACTTATTATATTATCTTTTTGGAGGATTAAATCTTCAAAATCTAGAGTGTATTTTGTACTCACAGCACATCTCAATTGGGACCAGCCACATTTCAAGTGCTCGGTAGCCACATGGCCAGTAGTCCCACGTTGGACAGTGCAGTTCATGTAATCAGTGTGTCTTAACCATTTTTCTGCCCCAATACACCTGAGGGATATGATACATTCCCAACAATAATAGTGACTCATTAAGGATACATTTTCTGTAAAATATATGAGCAGGCCAGCCCCTTATCCACTTGTATTAGAGGCTGATGGAGCTCTTAAGAGAAGATGAAGCATGCTGAACTCACTGAGGATGCTGTCATTTTGGCAGGAAGGTCAATTCCAAGTACAGCACAATATCCTGTGTACATTTACCTAAGATCTGAATCCTGTGGATCCATAGGATACATTTGAGGAGTACCTCAAGGACAATTAGGGCATCAACAGCATTCTTCTGGGACCTCTCTAATAGAGTGGATTCCAACTCCTCAGTAAGGAGAAGTCATATGTTCTTTCTACAACTTACCACAGAAAACCATACAACTTTGACATGGTAGGGGCTCCAGTACCCTAGCTGTGGCAGGAGAAGTAGTGCTCAGCAGATGCTTGGGGGAAGATGACAGAGCAATGGGACAGTCTGAAAGAAGTGTCCTTGTTCAGTGAATACATGTGAGGCACTCTGGGAACTTCTAGAAACACTTGTAGAATGGAACTTAAAAGAGGGGCTGAGGTCCCTATATATGCATGTGGGACAGAACCAGCAGCACCTGATTTATTATTGTTAGGGTGACCTCGTTATGTGCATGAGAAGAAAGACTAGCTAGAGGTATCAGGGAAGGCTACGTAGACCAGGTCAAGCTTGAGCTAGGCCTGGTGGTTCTGTATGTGTGAAGATAGAGGAATTGGGTAAGGGGGCTTCAGGCAGAGGAAACAGCTTGAGGAAAAGTCCAGGTTGGTAAGTGGCATTTTGGCAGAAGCAGTGTGTGCCTAAAGGAAGATAGGGATAGCTAGAGCTGCTAAAGATGGACAGGACAAGACCACATCTTGGGCCTGGAATATCAGGCTTAGAACTTGGACTTTGCATCATAGGAAATGGGGAACCCTTGAAAGTTTTTGAGCAGGGCAATGTCATGGTTAGATTATTGTTGTAGGGAAAATAATTTGGCAGCTGCATGTAGCATTAAATATTTTGAAAATAGACCAGAAGCCAAGAAAACCAGGTTTGTCGTGCACAGGAAGGGTAAGGGACCACCTGGACCTGGAACTAGGGTTGGGAGTGGAGGTAGAGTGAAGATTTGAGAGACTGCAGGAGGAGAACTGATAGCACTTTACCTGGGATGGTTGCAGGGGTAGGAATGAAGAAAGGAAAGAAAAAGTTTGAAAGACACATGTTGAAAAGGGATGAGGGAGCAGGAGATTGGGGAGAAAGGACAGAGAAGTGGGGGAGAGGGACAGAGATAGAGACAGAGAAAGACAGAGACACGGAGAAGTGGGGAGACAGAGCAAAGAGGAGAAGGAGGGAAGATACAGATGATATGAAGGCTTTGAAGCCAGCAGGTAGAGTAATGGTGATGCCTTTAATAGAAATAAGGAGACACTCAGAAAAATCTGGTTAACTTAGTTTAGTTAATGCAGGTCTTGAAATTGTCGCCTCATTAGGACCAAGCTTTATTTATTTATTTATTTATTTATTTATTTATTTATTTATTTATTTAAACTTTATTTTATTTCCCCCCCCAAAGCCCCAGTAGACAGTTGTATGTCATAGTTGCACATCCTTCTAGTTGCTGTATGTGGGACGTGGCCTCAGCATGGCCGGAGAAGCCGGGCATCAGTGCGCACCCGAGATCCGAACCGGGCTGCCAGTAGCGGAGCGTGCGCACTTAACCGCTAAGCCACGGGGCGGCCCAGGACCATGCTTTAAAACTGAAGACCAGTGGCCAAGTTTGTTCTAACCGTGACCCTTTTCTGGTAGTTATTGGGAGAACTGTGAGCAGCAGAACAGATGTCCTTTATGAGACAGTCCTACTCTAAAATGGTAAAATATCCCTATTGCTAGAAGACATATTCCACAGTCTTCTGCTAAGAGAAGGAGAGATGCCTAACTCCTAATCAGGTCAGCTAACCTTCAGAAAAGATTTTTAATTTGATCCAATGCAGATTTTGCCCAATCGTAGATTGTCTTTGGAGAAATAGTGGTTCTCTGATTCCTTTCCCAGCCCCCCAGGGCACCTTTTGTTGCTGACAGGCATTCCAGGTGGGTCTCCCCTATGCTGCCTGGGCACTAGCGGGTATGTCACACGATGCAGCTGTGGAAGCAGCTGGTCCATTTGTTTGATGCTGTCAGCCTCACATATCATCACATCAGACAGGCATTCTACAGCACTGCCAAGCGACAGAGTCGAAACCCAGACTTAGAGAAATGGCTAGAAATGATAGCAGAAATCATCTTCAGGGAAAAATCCAAGCCCTTCCTTCGCATTGTTGAGCCAAGAAGTAGGAGAAAAAGTACCGTACAGTAAAACGAATGGGGGAGAAAAGAATTTCCCATTTGTGCCCCATTGTGTCTATGGATCACATTTTGACATTTCATAACTATTTTTCGGTATGCTTTGTGGAAGGGAGACATTAAGGCATTTGAAAAACTTGTTTAAAACCCTGGCATTTGTCTGATAAGAAATTTACCCTTTTGTTTCCCCTGAAAGAAATCTAATAACTCCGGACTGTTGACAAACATTCCCTTTTGGTGTCCCAACTCCTCCTGAAGCCAAAATGAGGTAACTGAAAGTTTCTAAGTAAATATGAAATTACCCTAATTTGCATATTATTTGCATAACTAGGGATGCAGGGATTTTCTCCTCCTTCTGTGGGAGAAACCCAACCACAAGACCTTCTTGGATTTTATCTTGTATCTAATTTCCTGCCTTGGACACCTAGTGCTAAGAGAATTTTCCCAGACATACTGTAATCTGACCACCCCCCATCTTCCAGCCTTCCTTTAATAACCAAATTAAATTACTCATTCTTTATCCTGCACAATAGCAGGAAATCCTTTCTCTTTCAGAGTATTTCAGCAAAGGACTCCAGAGAGTGATTTCTTGCCACCTCATAACAGCTTCTGAAGGCTTCTGCTGCTCTCTCCTGGCTTTGCTCCAAGAAGATAGTTTCTCCTTCATTCCCTAAGGCATTGCTAACACAACCTAAACTGTAATGGTTAATCAGTTTCCTAAAGATGAAGATAGCAAAGAGAATTACAAAACACCACAGAAAAACATCAAGCTCTCAAATATCATGGTCCCCTTGAGTGATTCCATTTCACAATGACTCCTTTCTTCTCCTTTTTTCCTTGGGTTCTGGCTAGTTGTTGGAACTATTGTTTCACTCACGTCTTTGCTCATCCCCAAATCCCAGGCCACAGACTCTGCATAGGACAATGAAAATCCATAAATTAAAGCAAACTAACAACAACAAAAAAAACCGCTTCTCTTCCCCCGAAATCCAGCCAATAACTCTCTGCTTAAGGAAGACTCCTTTTTACTTTATTAAGATAGAGTTCACCTTCTTTTCTAACAATTTTCCCCATTGCAAATTAGCCTAGGCCTTATTTTAGACAACCAAAAATTTCTTTAAAGTCTTTTTAATAAAAAGAGGTATTTTCCTCTAAAGATGAATCAACCACTCCCATCTAGCAACAGCCCCAATCTGTAGGCAGATTTTGTTCCCAAAACAAAACTATTCTGAAATATTTACTTCTCTGCTGCATACAATTTCCTTATTTATATTCAATGAGACAAGAAAAAACAAAAAAGAATGGCTCTCTCTGGAATTAGAGAATCTGTAAAGGAGAAAAGAGCCAACAAAGAAATTCATTATAGATATCATTCAAACTCTTGAAACCATGTGAAGAAATATGGGTAATGGAAAGACTACATCCTTGGGATTCAGGCAGATGACAGACCTGCATTCAAATCCAAGTCCAATAACCACTTACTCTGTGTCCTTGGGCAAATTACCAACTTCTGTAAAACAGGAATAAACATATCTATAAACCACAGGTTGTTATGAAAATTGAGAAAGCGTATGTAAAGCACTTTATCTAGTAAAGCCTCAAGAAATATTTAGTCTTTCCCACCCCTCAGACTAGTAAACTGCTATTGTTAGCCAATATAAACCTGTGTCTTAAATACCTTAGGATTAACCAACTGAAAATGTTCCATTAGGCAGTTTAGAAGCCAACCCCATTGAACCTCTCACCTGTTCTCCTGTCTTGTTCCTTTTAGCATCTCTCCATCCTGCCTTGGTTCTTTCTACTCCCCATCCCCCTTTCTCCTTACTATCATTTACTCCTTGCTGTGCGTATAATGGGAAACTGTCCATTGGATGGAGCCAAAATATAATTAGTGCTTATTCTAATTATTGAATAACATTTTATGTTCCTTCTTTTTCTTAATCCAAGTAAAAATTTTAAAGTTGTGTTTCTAAGAAAAAGAGGAGAAATGAACTGGCTTTAAGTGTATTGATTTCAGTTGATTTTGGGAGTTGGGGATGGAGGGTTGTTGGTTCTAAAGAAGTTCCTTACCCTTGCTTTAAACCTCTTTGCTTCTTATTTTGTTTCATTATTTACTCTATAGTGACACATCTGCAGACTTTGTAGAACAAACACAGAGAAAACCACAATCTCTCTGCAGTTGTCCACCCAGGTATTAAAAACCCAGGAGTCATGCTTGATACCTCACCTTCCTTCCTACCCCACGGCAATCTGTCAGTAAGGCCTTTTGGCTCTGTTTCCAAAATAGATTCTGTATCCACCCACTTTTCTCAGGGCCACTACTCTAGCTTCCTGGATTTCTCAAAAAGCCTCTTAAGGATTGCTCTGCTTCTACCCCCCTAACCCCCACAATGTCTCCACAACAGCCAGAATAGGGTTGCTAGATTTAGCAAATAAAAATACAAGACACCAGGAGCCTGCCTGGTGGCGCAAGTGGTTAAATGAGCATGCTCCTCTGCGGCGGCCCGGGGTTCACTGGTCTGGATCCCGGGCACGCACCGACGCACCGCTTATCAAGCCATGCTGTGGTGGCCTCCCATATAAGGTGGAGGAAAATGGGCATGGATGTTAGCCCAGGGCCAGTCTTCCTCACCAAAAAGAGGAGGATTGGCAGATGTTAGCTCAGGGTTGATCTTCCTCACAAAAAAAAAAAAAAAAAAAACAGGACACCCAGTTAAATTTGAATTTCAGATTAACAATGAGTAAATTTTTTAGCTATATAAAATATTATTGAAAAAAAGTTTTTTTTTTTTTTTTGTTAGGAAGATTAGCCCTGAACTAACATCTGTTGCCAATCCTCCTCTTTTTGCTGAGGAAGATTGGCCCTGGGCTAATGTCCGTGCCCATCTTCCTCTACTTTATATGGGAAGTTGCCACAGCATGGCTTGATAAGCGGTGCGTCGGTCTGTGCCTGGGGTCCAAACCTGCGAATCCCAGGCCACCACAGCAGATCATGTGAACTTAACTGCTATGCCACTGGCTGGCCCCTAAAAATTATTTTTAATATTAAAAATTATTCGTTGTTTACCCGAAATTCAAATTTAACTGGGTATCCTGTATTTTATCTGGCAACACTAAAATAGAATAATCTCATTAAAAATGTAGATCAGATCACATCAATCCATCAATGACTTCCCATTGCTTTCTAAATAAAAGCCAAACTCCATGCCATGGCCTGCCAAGGCGTCCATGGACTGACGCTGTCTACCTCTCCAGCCTTAGCCATACCATCTCTCACTCTGCTCATCTCACTAGCCCTCTTCCTGATTCTAGACCCAGTCAAGTCCATTGGATGTGCCATTCCCTTGGCCTAGAATTCTCTTCTCCAGACCTCTATCTGGCTGGCTCCTTCTTGTCAATCAGATCTCAACTCATTTGTCTCCTACCTAGTGGACCTTTTCTGTCCACCCAGTCTAAAGCAGCTTCCCCAGCCATCTCTGTCACATCACTTGGTTTTATTTTCTTCATAACACATATCTCCTCTGAGATTCTCTTGTCTATTATCTGTCTCCTTCACTGAGCCACATGAGATCAAGGAACTTGCCCAGCCTTTTTCCTGCTACATTCCCAGCATTTGGAACAGAGTCTGTTACACAGTAGGTCCTCAATAAATACTTGTTGGACAAGTGGCTCTATCTCTTTAGTTGAGCAAAGAGGTGGGGTCCATCTAGCTTTGTAACATTACTCTGTCAACCTATGTCACTGGTTCGATCAGCATCTCTATCAGAACAGGTAGACGCAGCGGCCCAGAGAGGATAAGAGAAACTGCATTATTGCTTGTTGAATCGTATTTTTTACTTTGTTACTCAACTGTCTGAACTGACAGGCTAAGAACAAAATTTCCATGATCCATCTTTAAGTGAAAAAAGTTACAAAATGGTATATGTCGTATGACCGTTGTAATACTCATAACATAATAAATATTTGTTGAATGAATCATGTTTTTCTAAAACCGTGTCTATATACAAATGTCTGGAAAATGGTCTGAAAAAATAGACACACAAATGTAAAAAAAGTAAATATTCCTGGGAATGAGATTATGTGTCATACTTTTTCTTTTCTTTAAATTTTTGTACCATGAGAATAGAAGGCTGAGGGGAAAATAGCAACTTTTATACATTGCTGGTGGAAGTATGAAGTGATATAACCTATATAAAGTTCAATTCGGTAATACCTATCAAAATTTCTACCGCACAAACCAGAAGTTGACAAACTACAGCCCATGGACTGCTGTCTTTGTATAGCCCACGAGATAAGAATGGTTTTTACATTTTTAAATGGTTGAAACAAAAATCAAGAGATGAATGATATTTCACAACACATGAAAATGATAGGAAATTCATTTTCAGTATCCATAAATAAAGTTTTATTGGAACACAGCCATACTCATTCATTTCTATATTGTCTATGGCTACATTCACAACTACAATGGCAGAATTGAGATTGAGATAGAGACCATATGGCCTGCAAAACCTAAAATATTTACTGTTTGGCCCTTTACAGAAAACATTTGCCTATCTACTTATAGCAGAAACCCTTTGACCATTAACTACAGTTTGAGCAATGTATTTATATACTTGGACATGTGCAAAATGAAATGCTAACCACTGTTTATAAAGCATATAAATAATTTGGGAATGACTAAAATGTCCATTGTAGGACATTTAAGAAATTATGGTACATCCACACCATGGCATAATAGTGGCTGTAAAAAAGGATAAAGATTTGTCTTCAGTACTGATGCGCAAAGATATCCAAGACATACTGTTGAGTGAAAAAACTGCATATATCATGGAATTCTTCCATGTTGAACTCTGGGGGCACTGTTCACATTGTATCCTATGTAAAAGGCACCCCTTAGAGTTGTGCAACAGTAGCTGCCCTGATAATATGCCATTAGTGTGTCAATAGAAGGGAGAACGTGTACTGGTCTATGCTTACATTTGTATGCACAAACTTTACTCTTTGAATGTTAGGTGAGAAACTAATAATAATGGTTAGCTCTTGGAGAGGTGGGAGCTGGACTAAGAGGCAGAAGTGGAAGGGAGGCTTTTGACTACATTGCTTTTAATACCCTTCTTGATATTTAAATCATTGAATGTATCGCCTATTGAAAAATTAAATAATTTTTTTAAAAAATCAAAAAATATCTAGATAGGTCCTGGGTGATGCCTTCAGTCTTGCCTGAGTTCACTGATCTCCTGGCCTAAAGAGAGGTAGCTATCAGTCAGCCCAGTGCTGTCCTGCGCCTGCTCCTTCCTCTCCCCAGCCTGCATTCTGATTCTCTGTTCTCACTCCACTGTCTCCTACAGTTCTCCTCCTAACCTCACCACGCCTCCCCAGCCCTGTCCTCCCATCCTTCCCACCATCTCCCATGTACTTTGTGCTCTGTGAAACTCCTGCTTTGTAGAGACAAGCCCACCTTAATTCTAATCAACCGCTTGTGCCTTCCCTCTGTCTCTTGGCCCTATGGTTAATCTGGCTCTCAGTCTCCGAGGTCCCCTGCTGCCCTTTCCCAGGCAGTCCTCACCTCCTCTTAAACCCCTTCTTCTCCTCAGCAGTGAAGGGGGTGGGGTAGGATTTCCTCACTCCCCAGAACCATTTCTAGGCTGTCAAAATACAGGTGTCTTCCTTTTTTTTTTTTTTTTGAGGAAGATCAGCCCTGAGCTGACATCCATGCCAATCCTCCTCTTTTTGCTGAGGAAGACCGGCCCTGAGCTAACATCTATTGCCAATCCTCCTCCTTTTTTTTTTTTTCCCCCTTTTTCTCCCCAAAGCCCCAGTAGATAGTTGTATGTCATAGTTGCACATCCTTCTATTTGCTGTATGTGGGATGCGGCCTCAGCATGGCCGGACAAGCAGTGCGTCGGTGTGCGCCCGGGATCTGAACCCGGGCTGCCAGTAGCGGAGCGCATGCGCTTAACTGCTAAGCCATGAGGCCGGCCCCAGGTGTCTTCCTTTCTACTTCATCTTTTGGACTCCACGTCATCTATCCATGCTGTTCTCTTCAAATCCATGGTACTGTAGCTCCTGTCTGCTCACAGGCACCTCCACAATTCTTCACAGTGTTCTTTCTTCTCCCCATGCAGCCCACCCCATCATCCTCCATCACTCCACATCTTTCTCCTTCTTCTCCATGATGCCTCAGGCCTCCACAGGCTTCTCTGTAGAGAAGCAGCACCCTCACATCCTGGGCCTCCTCCTTCTAAAGACCCTTAGGGGATCCCCCACTTCTGAAATCCACACCTTTGACTTCTCCCTCTCTGATCACATCTCTCAGCTGTCTGCTCTTCTCTTTTCTCAAGTCCTTGCTCCCCACTCTGATCACCACAGAGAATGCTCAGTGCCCCAGTCCCCTCCATCTAACCTCCCATTGAAGCTGCCACACTCAGCCTCAGCCCTAGATCTTCTCACTGTGGCATTTCTTCATCACCACCTCCTTCCATTCCTTCTGTGTTGGAACTACAGACCAGGCTTATTCCGGAGTAGTACTGCCTGATTTCAACTTGTCATACACTCTGGCTTATCAATTTTTTATTCTTATTCTCTTATATCCCTACAGCATCACTCAAATGATTACTTCATCCCTATTTTTCTCCTTTAACTCTAATGAAGTGGTTCCCAAACCTTGCATTTTAAAATCACCTGGGGGGTGTTTAAAAGTCCTGGGTGCCCAGCATGCACTGCATACCAACTAAATCAGAATGTTTTGGGGGTGGGAACCAGATGTCAGTATTTTTTTTGATCTTCAGATGATTCCGATGTTCAGCAAAGTTTGGAACCACTACTGTAGTGTTTCTGGTTCATGCTCACTCTTAAGGAGGCCTTCAATATTGAGTATTGACAGAGCTTACATGTCAGGACTGAGCCTAAGGCCATTTTTGTCAACATGACAACCATTCTTTCCAGGAAATTCTTGTCTAGGGAGAAAAAGCTGTAAACCAATAAATAACTTCCCTATTTGCTCTGTCTAGGCAAATAGTTTGCTCATCTGGTCAAACAGCTCTCTTCTCAGGACAGTAGATTGTTTACCTGGGCAAACAGTTCACTTAAACAACTGTTTACTTACCCAAGACTTGACCTTCACCTTGCTGTGTCCGCCAATACTAAACTACCATGTTCTGAATTTTGCTCAATCCCAATCAGATCTCCCCTTAAAAGACCCACCTTAAATCATTTGAACTCAGATCCCCAAATCCTGTAAATATCCTTCTCTTAGCTTTGCTTGATTAACAGGTTTTTCTGTGGTCTTTTGGGGGAAGTGGCTTTTGATAATGTAACTTCACTGGCCCTTTATCTGCACTCTCATTTCACTCCTTTAGGCTAGGAGGAAGAGGTTTCTGACCTTGGTCATATGAATTCCATCCTTTCCTGTAAATCCTGATCTCCTAGTCATTCTCTCCTTTGGAACGTTCCCCTCTGTCTAGGAAAACCTCTCTCGTCTTCTTTTACTCACACATTCACAATACTTCCGACACCAGATGTGTGGGTTTTCCACACATCAAACAATCCTCTACAACACCAGCTGGGTGTCTTATAATTCAATTCAATTCTGACACTATCTACCTGGAGATAGCATCAGATCCCACAAGTTAAGGGCTCAGTCCCACAAGACTTTCCCCACTTCAGATGCTTATCTCAAGTTCCAGGTTGTCACCTGTACCTCTGACCGATGGGCTGTAAATTGGGATTCCCACAACCCCTTACTTGGATTTGATAATTTGCTAAAATGGATCACAGAATTCAGAGGAGTGCTTATTTATGTTTACCAGTTTATTACAAAGAATATAATAGGGATACAGATTAACAGCCAGATGAAGAGATACATAGGGGCAAGGTGTGTGGGAAGGGGCACACACTACTCTCCCAGTACTTCCATGAACCTGGAAGGTCTCTGAACCCCATACTTTTGGGATTTTTATGGAGGCTTCCTCACATAGGCATGATCGATCATTAACCCAGTCTCTAGTCACTTCCCTTCCTGGAGGATGGGAGGTGGAGTGAAAAGTTCCAAGCTTCTCGACATGGCTTGGTCTTTCTGGTGACCAGCCTCCATCTTGAAGCTATCCAGGAGCCCACCAAGAGTCACTTCATTAGAACAAAGGACACTCCTATCACCCAGGAAATTCCAAGGGATTTAGGAGCTCTGTGTCAGGAACCAGGGTCAAAGACCAAATATTAGAACAAAATATGTTCCTAGTGTTCTTATCACTTAGGAAATTACAAGGATTTTAGGAGATCTGTGCCAGGAATCAAGGGCAGAGATATTTATTTCACATCCTCCCTTCTGACTCTTTTCCTCTTATCATCAAGTGGGCTGAGATTTGCCCAAATTGAAAAGACCTTTATTTGATCCTGACACCATTTCTCACTACAGGTTAATAATTCTTTCCTGTCCACATTCTTGAATATGTGAACTGCCACCACAGCGTCACTTTCCTGGGCAAATACATCTCCCCTAGCTCCCCTAGTTCTTCTGACTCACTACACAGCTGAACCTTTTCTCCCACATCTTACTAATGACCTCTTTATTGCCACATCTAATGGTCTTTCATCCGAGTTCTTTTTGATGACCCGTTGGATATATCACTTTCCCATTGTCACTCCCTCACGCTCCTTCTCTCACTTTCTCTCTCTCCTCTTTTCTAGTTCCTCTTCCTCACCCCAATTACCAGCTGTGAGTGTCCTCCCACACTCCAGTCTACTCTACACCCTCCCTGAAGGCATTCACTCTCATGGCTTCAACTCTCACCTCTAAGAAGAACTTCTACATCAGTAACTCAAGCACAGGACAGAGAAAACACTTCACAGACAAACACTTCTGAATTAATTTAATCAAGTAGCTGACGAGGATGAGCACATCATTTCTAGGGAGTGTCTCACAGGAGCAGCTGGAATTGCCAGCAGATCTGCATCTGGATGTAAACAGGGATTTGTGCGCAACAGTGGATCTGTAACCTGGAGCAGAGACTGTCTCAGTGGCTCTGTTTTCTCTTGGAGACCCCATGGCTCCATTCTAATGACTGGCTCCATTCCGATGACGGTCAGTCCATCCCAGCGGCATTGCCTACAGGACACCAGCCTAAGGTCTTTGGCCAACCCTCAGCATAATTGGAATGGAATTTACAAAAGGCAAATGGGAAATGCCCTCTTGAGAGTGAGATCTCAAGCCTTCACTCTCACCCTCCCTAATACTATGGTGGAAACACGAGTGATCTTTCTGCTGAAGTGAGGACACGGACTATCCTGCCCTGATGTAGTCATATCATAGGAACTCAATTAGAGATGGCAGAGAAATTCCGTAGAGGGCATGGTCCTGAGTTATCCCTGAAATAGCTCCAGAGACATTCAGAACTGCCCTCAGGCAAGTTGTATTTATGTTTTATCTACACATCCAGTAATCATTGTTTAACAAATATGTTTAAAGCGATATTTTATCAGGCACTGTACTAAGTGCTGGTGATACAAATGTCAGTACAACTTGTCCCCTGCCTCCAAAGAGCTCACACTCTGGTCCCACACAACCACATTTTAAACTAAACGTAAGTTAGTTACAGAGTTACACAGGCTTTAAGAGAGATAGGAACAAAGAACTATCATATTTGTAATACTGTTTAATGTTTCACAAAGTGTTTTCACATCATTACTTCATTTAATATTCATAACGTCCCACTAAGATGGGCAGAGAAAATAGTGTTGATTCCATTTTACAGAAGAGGATATCAAGGCATTAAGAGATCATGTGCAAAATCATGGGTCTGGCATATGGCTGAGAGCTGGGACAGCAACCCAGGTGGCCAGGTAAAATTCCCTGCTTTTGTCACTATCTCATGCTGCCTTCCTACCTCAGTTTCCCTGTGTGTTAAGGCAAGTGCTAGGCTGGATGTTTCTTTTCTATAATTCCTTCAACTATAAGATTCTCTGACTCTGGAACAAAGTCCCTCCCCCAGGGAGCGCCCAGTCCAGGAGGGACAGATAGGCCAAAAAACGAACAATGTTGTTCTTCTGCATACCTCCTAGTATTGTTGTGAAGATTACATTATATAACACACTAACCTAGTGAAAGCACTTTGTGATTCAATACAACTAGATGCAATGATCTTAGCACTTTGTATGTACCACTTTGTAGCAGGTATTTCTCCAGGTTCTCATTAGTTTTCCCAGTATCTGCTCTTCCAGGAGACTGCAGGGGTAGGGAGTACGTTATACTCAGCATCACTAAGAAGAGTGCTCTCAACATGGACTGTTGAGGAAACAATGAATAAGATGAGGCAAGCCGATCTTAGAGAGGGAGGGTGCTAGATCAATGCAGCGTATTCTTGTCACCTCAATGCACATTTTTGTTTCTCAAAGTACCTAGTTTAGTGTATTGGTGAAAATTCACAGTGGAGGTTCAATGACTATTTATCAAATGGTGGGGGTAGTTGAGTGGGGGAGAGGAGGAGGGCGAGGAGGCAGAAGAAGGAAGAAGAAAGGAAGGAGATAGAGCATCAAAATTTATAAAATGCTTCTATCTTCATAGATGTAAGTGCCAGGACTTAATTTGTCTTGGCATCCTCATATTTTTTCTAACGAACACACCGGTAACTCCAGGTCTGCCATAGGAAATCTCACGACAACATCATGTTCCAGGAAATCATGCTGTAGTCACTGCAGCAGCAGCCGTGGCAATACTCCCCCGCCTCCCCCCGTGACATTCCTCTGGAAGTCCAGAGCTTTGCTTTGTGTTGTTTTAACCTCTCTGGCCCAGGAAGCATTATTGGATGGAAACCCTCCACCCCACCCCCAGCCCTCAGTGCTGTCTGTGGTCAGTAAAGTAAATGCAGTTTGTGCCTCTTAAGAAATGTGGGACAGGAGACTGCGTGGAGCACTGCCAATACGACAGTGGAGGTGCGTCAGCAGGCTCGGTGACAGGTGGCAGAGGCCAGGGGCCTGGGGAATCACTTACAGTCACGGAGGTTTCTTTCTCTCCCAGCCTTTGTCTGCTGATGGGAATGAGGTAGCTGCCAGCCAAGCCACACAACGGGAGCTGGAGAAAGACGTCTTGGGCAATTTGCACACGAGTTTCCTTCTTTAAGTAACTACACAGTAAGTCAGTATCCCTGGGGGCATTTGCTTATTGGCTGCCTTATTAGTTTTGTGTGTGTGTGTTTTTTTTTAAGTAAATCTCTTAAGGACACTTCTCTTGGTCTTATATGCACTTGCTCAGGCTTGTCTTGTTTTTGTAATTGAAGTTCTACCATTTAACAGTTAGGAAGGAGCCAGCTTTGAATCTGGGAACAAGAGTGGCACAAAGTCTATGAGACAGTGGTTTCATTTTGTGCACAAGTATCAGAGAGAACGACTGCCTGCCATTATCGGAGAGAAGTTGGGGCTTGGATATGCAAAGTGGGTTCTAGCGGGCAGCCCCAGGGCAATCAGCTAATGGAGAGTAGGGAATGGCAACTATTGGAAAAAAGTGCAAACTAGGGTTGCCTCTCATCTGAAATATGGCATCTACATTGATCGTAAATTCTCCCCACATGGCCCTAGGCAATGGTGTGCTGGTAAACTGGCCCTTTGAAAAGAAAAAAAAAAAAGTGCTGGTTTGTAACATTAGCCAATTTTCATGGTGTGAATACTCCAACTAAGGCAAATTTCCAGCCACCAATGGTTGACTTGACCACAAAATTCCTGAATATTTAACATTCGGCTCCCTGGACTAAGAAACAAATCTCTACTTGCCACTTCAGGCCAGCTTTGGGTCCGCATGTCCAGCCCCCTAAGAAAAGATGGGCTTCAGCTTTGACACTTATTTGCTGCGTGCTCCTTGGCAAGTGTTTTACTTTCCCTAAACCACAGTTATCTCTTTTGAAAAGTGAGTTCATGTGATATAGTAGACACTGTTTAGAGCTTTTGCCAACCCACACCGTTCTTCTCTGAGAACTGCACCTTTCTCCCTCATGGTGCTGTTTTTGGATTAAGAGACTCTGTACCTGTGGCCGGAGCTGATTAGATCAAGGTGAACACTTGGATTTGGGAGTGGAGAGAAAGAGAGACAGGGAGAGACACAGAAGAGATCCCCTCCCTGCTGTTGCTGCGTTCCTCAATCTGCCTGTTCTCTAGCCTGATGGTTCGACTTTATCTTGGAGTCTGGGAGATACCCCAGCTGCTTCCAATAAAGTCTCTTCGCAGGCCAGTCCGAGTGGGAGTTTGTAAATTGCAACCAGTAGAGCTTTAAATAAGGCAGAAATGATCCTCGGGGTTTTCTTGAGCTCTGTTATTATACCAACGATTCTCAAAGTGTGGTCTCTGACCAGTGGCATCAACTTCAGGTAGGGACTTGTCAGAAATGCCAGTTCTCAGGTGCCACCCCAGACCTAGTAAATCAGAAACTCCAGAGGTGGGGTCCAGCAACTTGGGGTCCAGTTTTTACAAGCCTTCCAAGTGATTCTGAAGTGTGCTCAAGTTTGAGAACTGCTGCATTACCATTCTAAGGGCAGGGTTACGTTTTAGGCAAGAAGGCGTTTTCAGAATGACTGATGTGATTTTCTTTTCCAATTAATTTATTAGATTGAAGGCCAAAAGATGATTTTTTTATTGCTAAAAAAGTTAGTAAGTTTAATAAATAACATGTATTACTTTTACAACTTCAAAGAAATTATAGCAAATTTCCTTTTTTAAAATTTTCATTTCAGTGGACCAAGGCTGACATTTCAAAGATTAGCCTAAAAGAAGATAAGGAGAAGAAAGGGATGAAGAATGAAAATGCTGCCAATAAAGAACAGAAGTGGAAAATAAGCACCAGATCATTTCAACATGCTGAAGGCTGGAAGGAAATTCAGAACAGATAACCCAGATGCTGTGTGGTATTGCACTGCAGAGGATTTCACAAAATGTGCCATTAAACAGTGAAATGACTAATAATATCTGGCATTAGGAAACAGTACACTAATGGTCGATTTACATAAGTACAGTAAAAAGTGAAACAGGAAACTTTGACTTCATCCTGCATACCTCAAAGCACAGTTTTCACTGTTAGCTTTGGAGAGATGTGGTTAGATAGGATTTTTCACTGCAAAAATGATCTTCAATAGGCTGTTTCAATGGATAGGGCTCATTTGTAGGTTGGTTATTTGAAACTAACACTTTTTTTCCTATGGAAAATCATACTGTTGGAGAGCAGATTGCAGGATGGACAATGGAATCCTTAATGTAACTAAACTACAGTGCTGGTAATAGTGCAGGTCCCTACTAGGGCGGGTCCAGGAGAGGACTGGCACCTTAGCACTTTCCTCACCAGCCCCTAGAGGACAACCCCAGGGCTGCAGTTAGAGAGAGGGGCATGGTGGAGGGAGGGGAATCAGTGAAAGGGGGCAGTCTTCTGGTGCGAGGAATGGGGGCTCCCTTTGCAGAAGTGTCAACAGTAGGGGGACTAAGGATGGAGGGAGGTTCTGCAGTTAAGTGTCCATATGTGTGTTATTAGTAAGTTGGAGAACCAAAAGTTGGGAACTGCCCCTATTTGCTATCAGATGCTGTGCCTTTTGTGATGTCAACCTCTGAAGCAAGCTTGAAGAGCACAGTGGTTATGCTTGCTGGCTCTGCAGTTAGATGGATCCTGGTTTGATTCCCAATTCCACCCGTTAGTTACCTGCTGTGGACCTTGGGCTAGTTACTAAAACATGCTATGTCTTCGTACCCTCATTTGTAAAATGGAGATGATAATGATGATGATAATAATGGTGTTTACCTGAGAAAGTTGTTGTGAGAATTCAGTGAGATAATGCATGTAAAACACTTAAGACACTGAGCATTTAATATGTGTTAGATGTTGTTCAATGATCCTTATTCTTTTTGAAAAAGAAAATGATGGATGAGTTTAGTTAGAGAGGTTGATTAGCTAACACATGTGAGAAGTATAAAGAGGAGTTTAATGGTCGTAGGAAATTGCATCTACTTTCTTTTGTGAGCTGGTGACCCACATCTCTGAATCTTCAGAAAAGATCCCACCAACTGAAAGTCTTACTAGGAGTGTGTTCCAGAAGAATTTAGGAATTCTAGAGAAAATAAACATAGGAAAAATTTCTATAATAATTCATGGTGTAGAAGGGATGTTTATTATCGTAGTGGTTATTTCCTTCAATGTGACTGCTGTTTGAAGGTACTAGGATTTAAAAACAAGAACAAAATGAAGGAAAAACAAGCCCTGCCTAATAGTGCAGAGAAACTGCCTGGATATATTTAGTCGTGTGTCTTGCTCTTCTGACAGTCCCAATTGCTGAAAATATTCATGAGTGTGGTTTTTGTCTTCACTGTGCTGGGTAAATACAGATAATACATTGCCCTTCCGGGCTTTAGAAATGCTTTGAAAGGCCTGAAGAGTTACAGCTGTTTGGCTCTGACACAGGGTTTCCCAGGGCCTTTGTGGTGTGTGGGCAAAGCAATCTTGGTTATATGGCACTCAGAGAGTGTGCTGTCTGCATCCAATGTCATCTAGGTATCACTACCAAGAAAGGACCCCCCAAGCCACACTTGCGTCTGTCCCAGGGATTTGGAACACATTCCTGGTTGATACTTCTGTCTTCCAGTAGGGAGACTTAAGTAGCTTCTCCTGGTGATTCTCCTATTTACTGCAAATGATTCCATCCCAGTAACACATGCTTCAAGTCCAAGTATTTACAGAGTAAGGGAACAAACTTCAAAAGAACATGAATCCTTGCACCAGATGGAGTTTGAGAGCTCTCTAGCTATTTCTCTGGGTCTGTCCTGGTTTGCTGTACATCCTCAGGCACTGTAAGCATCCCAGGAGTGCCAAGATGATGGGTTCAGACTAGAGTGACCCCAAGGCAGTGGCCAAGTCATATAGAGACAAAAGCTCTGGACTCAGGAGACCAGGGATTCTGGGTCTGGCTGGCTCACTTGCGAACGTAGTCATGTGACTGCTGCTAGTTAAGCAGCAGCTCCAGTTAGGGTTCAATCTAAACAGTTGCCTGAAGATGGAGTTTGTGCCTAGAATGCTCCCCATGGATGCCTTGCTTTGAAAGCAATAACGCTCTCTGCCAACTCGCAGACAAACTCTGATAAGATGGTACCTGACAGTTTGCTTGGGTTATAAACCCCTCTTACGAGTACTCACAAATTTAATAAGAAGCAATAGGAGACTTAGATCATTAGCCAAAGAAATAAATCTTTATCGTAGAGCATTGAGTACAATGGCAGCCAATGTGGGAAATACTTTTGAATACACAGTCCTGCCTGGCAATCTTAAATGACTTCCATTATACTTGTCTAATTGGACTGAATTTTCTCTTCTGTAAAATGAGGATAGCAACACTTGACTTTGGTGACTCAAAAGGAGATATAATGACAAAAACAAATAATAGACATGAACTTTTAAAAGTGTTGACACCAGGGCATTTTATTGTAATTTTTAATAGGCAGCAATGCGGCCTTAAGGAAAAAGCATAACTCTGGAGTCAAGCGGATATGAGTTCTGGCTGCTCTGTGTTGGCTGTGTGCCAAATCATTGAACCTCTGTGAACTTCTGGTCTTTCAACTGTAAAATAGGGATGATAGCCCCCACCTCCCAAGTTAATTATGAAGATGAGTGAGAATGAGACACTGTCGGGTGCCCTTCATGGTGCTGGGCACCTGGTTGGCACCAATGAATGCTGGCAGTTATTATTACAAAATGTGAGGTTTTATTATCTACAAAGGGCAGTTATGGCAGGAAATCTGGTCTAGTCTCAGATTGATGGGAGGCTGAAGGAACTTTGAGGATCGAGGGGAGCTCTGGGGCACATCACAGAGTCCAGTCTTGACTGAACTGGGAGAGCTGTGAGCACCATTTCACACCCAGAGGCTGTGGTTCTAGGTGGCCTCCTTGGTACCTTGGGCATTACTCCCTAGCTACCTTATCTTTTAGGCATTCCTTAAAATGCCAGCTTTGAGGGCTGGCTGAGTGGCATAGTGGTTGAATTCAGAGTGCTCTGCTTTGGCAGCCCAGGTTCGCAGGTTTGGATCCCAGGTGTGGACCTGCCCCACTCATCAAGCCATGCTGTGTGGGCAACCCACATGCAAAATAGAGGAAGATTGGCACAGATGTTAGCTCAGGGACTATCTTCCTCATCAAAAAAAAAAAAAAGCCAGCTTTGAGTAGATGGAACCCAGTCTGTCTTATTCCCTAATGTATCACCAGTCCTTTGTACAGGGCCTGGGACACAGTAGAGGATCTACCAACATTTATTAAAAACATGAATGACCAGGGTTGGCCATTTGGACTCGCATGGGCTCCTACACAAAGTCTAGTCTGAACCTGAGCTCCAAGAAATTAGAATTGGAAGAAGGATTTGGGGTCACATACTGAGAACACCTAATACCCAGCCAGTATTGAGGCCAAGTATACGTAGAGTGGAATACATGGGAATGACGTGTCCACCTTTCCACCCCATTTCAGCCTGGAAAAGTCACGTGTCTTGATGTTCAGAGCTTAAGCAAGTATGGAAAATGTTAGCTTAGATGTCAGGAAGGCAGATGCATGTTGGTACTTTTTGACATTTTGGGAAACAGTTTCAGGGATCATTTATTCATTCAAATATTTATTGAGGGCCTACTATGTGCCAGGCATTATTCTAGGCACCAGTGATATATCAGTGAACAAAACAGAGATAATCCTTGTCTTCATGGAGCTTCCATTCAAATGGGGCAAAATGGACAGTAAACAAAGAGACCAATAGCAAAGGTGGGTGATGTAAATATGACGAAGAAAACTAAAGCAGTGTCAGGATGGAGAAAGGCAAGGGTGCTATTTTAGTGAGGGTGGTCAGGGAAGAGCCTCCTGGAGGGGAGAAAATGCACAGAGACATGAACAAAGGGATCGTAATAATATCTCAAGGAAGAGTATTATAGGCTGAGGGAGCAGTGAGTGTAAAGAACCAGAGGAAGGGGTATGATTGGCACATTCAAGAAACAGCAAGAGAGCTTGTCTGGCTGAAGAGTGTGCAAAGGAGAGAGTAGTAGGAAATGAGGCCACAAGGAGTCAGAAGCCAGGTTCTGGAGTACATTTTAGGCCAAGGCCAGGACTTTGGGTTTATTCCATGTGATAAGAGGATTTTGAGCAGAGTAGTGATTTCTGTTTTTAAAGGATCCCTCTGACCACTGTGTGGAGAGAAAACACTGGAGGCAAAGGCAGAAGCGGGGAGACCAGTTAAGCAGCTACTGCAGAAGCTCTGGTGAGAGGGGACTGTAGCTGGAATAAGGATGGGAGGGGCAGAAGAACTAATAAAAGAAGACATTTGGGATGGGGTTTAGAGATTGAGCCAAGAGGATTTGCCAATGGATTGGATATGGCATTTGAGAAAAAGAGAAGATCAAGGATGACTCCAAGAATTTTGACCTAATCAAGTGGAAGTTTTTTCCTGAGATGGGACACACAAAGGAGGAGCGGGTTTTGTGAGGGGAAACAAAGGATTTGGTTTGGGATACTATTATAGTCACCTATTTCTGTGTAACAAACCACCCCAAGATTTAAAACTACAACTTATTATTAGCTTTCATGTTTCTGTAGGTCGACTGGGCTCAGCTGGGTGATTCTTGGTTGTTTTTTTCTGGCAGTTGCAGTAAGACATCTGTGGCTAACTCATATGGTTGGCAGTTGATGCTGGCCATTCACTGGGAGCTCAGCTGGAGCTGTCAATGGCAGTGCCAACACCTGTTGCTTGGCCTTCTTACAATAGGGCACCTGGGTTCCCAGAGGGAGTATCCCAAGCAGTTGCATTCCAAGAGAGCCGGGTGGGAAGTTCCAAGGGTTCTTATGACTTAGCTTTACAAGTGCCCAAATGTTGCTTCTGCTGTATTTTACTGATCTAGCCAGCCACTAAGGCCAGCACTTATTCAAGGGAAGGGGAGTAGGACTTCATCTCTCAATGGAAGGAGCAGCATGCATGTAAGGGAGGGAAGAAGCTGTTGGCAGCCATCTTTAGACACCATCTGTCACTGACATTGGTGACATTGTGACATTAATGAATGGTGACATTCATTAAGTTTGAGATGTGTATTGATATTCAATTCAGGGTTTGGAAACTGGGCAGGAAATTTCTCTTCAGAGATCTTTGTTTAGATTTTTAGACCTCATGTTGTTAAATTAGAAACAAATTGCCCTCCTGCGTTTTTTTAAAAAGTGACCTAGTTGGAACTACGTTAATCTGCTGGTTATGTGTGTGGGAGCTAATAAATGAACTGCATTCTTTTTTTATCATCATTAAAATGTATTAATTGCTTGACACATGCCTGGTACTCTAGACACTTAATAAGCAGGAATCATTATTATTAGCTGTTACATTTTTTTTAAGTTTCATTATTCGCATTCTTTCTAAACTGGATAGATGTCCCATGCTGTGTCTCTCCGGCAAGCATTAGTCTGACAATATTCACTGTGGTTTGATTGTTCCTGATGCTGTAAAACAGTTCAGATGACCCAGTCTTCCATCTAACCCCATTATTAATGTGTGCGCCATTTCTCAAACTGGAGTCTTCTGACATATTTCCTGGGTCCACAAAATCTATAGGAATTAAACATTTTCGAATTCTTATAATAATAATAATATGAATAATAATCTAATAATAATCTGAATAGTATAATAATCTGAAGGTAATATCACATTCTGGAACTCCTGGACCATGTCCTTTTATTGAAGTACTCCATGCAATTTCACTGTGGCATTTACATTGAATGTATGGTTATGTTAGTACAAAGTAAAGCCAAATTACATTACAACATACACTCTAAGGTTTTGCAGCCATTCTATAGAGAAAGGTAATGAGAGAATGGAATGGCTCAGATCATTGGCATGTGAAGCTGTAAAGACCCCAGAGCTGGCCATCAGTACATATTCACAAAGTGGCTATATTGTGAAATCTTGTCTTTGTATACACAAATTAGCAATGGTTAGAGAGCAGTAAATGCAGTAGTAAAAAACCTTTTTTTGTATGAAACAGTATTTTTTTAATTTCAATATTGTATTTTGGAGTGTGCTAATTGGCCTTTCAAGATAACGGATGCATTGTTAAAAGAAAGCTTATTTTTAAAAAAGATAAGCAATAAGGTTGATAACAATAATAGTGCAAATGACAGTTCAAGTTTGCAACAAGTGAGACGAAATGCATCAGTGCATATTCTACTAGTAAACCAAATATCAGCAATCTAGTAACAGCAAATAACATCATCCATCACTCCAAATTAATGTTGATAATTTGCATTTTATTGGGTTTGTAGCTTTGTTTATATTTAATTTGTAAACAAGATTTAGCTTTAGATTTGCACAAGAGCTATGAGCATAAGGCATTTACGCTTCATTCATCTTAAAGAAATATTATAATAAAAATGATTTAAGTCAACAGTGACAATTTCAAATATTTTTCCTGTAAAGTGTTGCTTCATTACTCATGTTTAAGAAACACTGACTTAGTGAATAAGCTTCTATAAATACAAGAAACAGTCTCATCATATACTAAGAATAAGGTAAAGAAAAAAAACCACTCTAGGGCCCATTTTTTTCCTCCCTGAGATATTTATAGGCTTGTAAAATTCTGAGTCCATTTGTTTTTTGTTGTTGTTTTGTTTTTTAAAGTCTTTTTTGTTTTGCCTGTGTGGAACATAGGAGAAATTTGAACACACATTTCTAGGTGTGTTTTATGGTTTTTAAAGAAATTTGCTCCTTGTGCTCCAATTAAGCCAATCTGCTTTCAGTTCCAAGAACGTTTGCCAAGCTCTTTGCCACCTCAGCACCTTTGTACTTCCTGTGTCCTCTGTCTGATCCAGAGCACTTTCTCTTGGCTTTTTGCACGACTCATCCTTTTTATTTTTATTTTTTTGCTGAGGAAGATTCACCCTGAGCTAACATCTGTGCCAATCTTTCTCTATTTTGTGTGTGAGTCGCTGCCACAGCATTGCTGACGAGTGGTGTATGTCTGCGCCTGGGATTCGAACCCGCAAACCTGGGCTGCTGAAATGGAGTATGCCAAACTTAACCACTACGCCACAGAGCTGACCCCATGGCTCATCCTTTTTAATCTTTGGGTCTCAGCTTAAATGTCTCTTTTTCAGAATGCCCTTTCATGGTCACCTCTGTCTAGAGGAGGTTCCTCTTATACCTCACCACCTTCTTTATTTCCCTCGTACCACTTACAGGATCTTTCATGATTTAAGATGTTTATTTTACTTGTCCACTGCCTGCCTCCCTCATCAGACTGTAAATCATAAGAGAGAAGGCTGTCTGTCTGTCTTTTTGACCATTGTTGCATCTCGCACATTGTATGGCACACAATAAAGACCCAATAAGTATTGATTAAATTTGGAAATACGGTAATCCCTGCTCTTATGACTCAGTGCATTGCTGGAAACCTTCTCATCTAGAAAGGCATTGTGAAAGTACTGAGAACTTATTCAGTGGTGAAAACCATTCAGTGAGTGAATTAAAGAAACCAGTAGAAGGTATATTGGTTGAGCTGAGTGGTGCAAAGCAACCAAAGCAACTACTGGGAAGGGGTCAGCTTCCCAGTAGAATGTAGCTTTGCTATCTGAGCTACAAATACTTGATTGTTCTCCCGATTCCCATGGGTTGCCTTTCCTCATGGTTTGATGACAAGGTAAAAGGGAAATGATGATCCTTTAAGGCTCTATTCTAGCAGACCATGGCCAGGAGGAGGGCCTTAGTCAGGATGAGAACTATGCAAATTGATTCTCAATTAATGGAGTCAGTGATCAAAATAATAACTAGTTTTTAAACCTTGGATTTTTATCCATTCATCTCAGAACTCTGTTGAGTTATATATCAGATACTTACCATTTTTTATTAACTCTGATACACACATTTCCCCCACCTTTTAATATCTCTGAAATTGAGATGCATCTTAACAATTTATGTCACATCATGGTTTGCTTGGTGGCCTTTTTCTTTTTAAATGAAACATAAAACAATGTCCATCTTACAATTGATGGCATTTTGGAGACAATAAGGTAACTCTCTCTTTTCTTGAGGCAACTGTCTAACATTAACTTGTTACGTAGAGTAACTTGAAGCATTTTGCTAGAAGTCGGCCCCTGTAGTAGCTTTTCAGCAAAAAAAAAAATGGCCACCAGCAATTCTTGTCCAGCCATGATGCTCTTCCAGCCGAGGAGTGGAGTCTGTTTCCCTTCCGCTTGAATCTAAGTTGATCTTGTGATTTACTTTGATCAATAGGATGTGGGAGGCATGACACTGTGTGACTTCTGGGCTATAAGAGGACTTCCTTTTTCTTTAGAGAGCTACCTATCTGAATGTAAATGTGACTACTGAATGGTGAGACACCACATGGAGAGAGAGGGGCACTTGTAAGAAAAGGGAGGTCCCCTTACTCACCAGCCAGCACCAATGCCCTAAGCACATGTATGAGGCCATCTTGCGTCTGCCTCAGACAACACCATGTGAAGCAGAGGGGAACCATCCCACTGAGCCTGGTCTGCATTCCTGACCCACAAGATCGTGAACAATAACATGATTTTTGTTTGAAGCCACTAAATTTTAGGATGGTTTGTTAGGTGGTAATAGATAACTAAGACAGCAACAGAATTAGGATTTAAGTCCTACAAACTATTTTCTCAATTTCCCCCAATTTGGAACAAACTGTCCCCCTCAAATAAAGAAATATCCTTCAATGATATGAGCCTTAGAAAAATTGCCCATGTTTCTCCCACATCATATTTCCCAGCACTAACAAAACAATTCATGAAGTACTATAAGTCACAGTTCCAAAACAAATCCTGCTGGGATCATTATGTCCTCAAATCACCTTTCCACTTAGAATTGTTTCTACTGAATGTGATAGTGCTTCATTGAGTATCTGGGGCTCCTGAAAGATGTTTTCCTGCATAACCTAATGTAAAACTGCATAATCACCAGGGAATCACCTCTACAAATGTCTAATGCTTCTAAAGAAGAAATGATTACCTAGCCACAGCAATTCCACAAGAGAACACACTTTGAACAAAAACCGTTGCTCATGACCATGATTAGTCAGAGAGAATGATCTGGATCTGACAATCCTCAGAACTACTAGGCCACAAGGCATGTCCTCCGAAGCAACAATCAGGGGGAGTAGTGGACGCATATCTGCTGAGAATTGCCACTCAGAACAAGCGACCCCGCTGACCAAGCAGGATATCCTCAGTGTGTGCAGCAGTTTCTCAATAGGAAGTATGAAATTTAGGAACATTGCAAAAGGGAGGGCAAGGACTCAGAAGGATTAATATCCGGTAAGGTGTGAGAGGGAAACTTAAGCTACTTACTCGGCAGTAACAGCCTCAGAATGGAAAGCTGTTTTGATAGCCAAGTGTGGAAAGTTAACATTAACCTAATAAAACCATGGGGTCATAAAGCCAGGAATGTGCATTTATGAGTCTGGTTTTCCTAAGCTTATTTGCTCTTTCAGAAGAAATTTTCCTCTATTGCTCCATGAAATATGAGTGTATGTGTGTTTACACTTTAAAATAAACCACATTATCTCTTAAGGTCCTATTATTCCTATTCCACAGCTTAATCCATGTATGCAATCCAATAACTATAATTGCTTTAACATTTCTTTAAAAGTAAACACAGTAATTTCTCCTTTGTGTCTGCCTGACCTTCTTCATGGGACATTAACATTGAGAATGAAATATCTCCTGCAGCCTTTGACTGGCGCATAAGACCTTCTCCGGGGTCTAGCTGGGGTTATAAAACCTTCCATGGGTCCAAATCCATCTGTCATCTCAGAAAACCCAGACAGCCTGTTCTACTCCATATGGAATCTCTCTGGACATCAATCTACTGATGGACGTAATCAAGATGAGGATCAATACCATCCTTATATGATTTAGTGGAGAGTCATACTCGACTTTGGATTACTACATAACACCTGGAAGAGACCTTAGCCCAGAAAGAAAACTATGGATTGGAATCATTACCATGAAAAAGCAAACCACAGAGGAAAGGAGAGTGTGGTGTTGGAAAGTTCAGCCTGACAGACACTGCCATAAGTTCAATGATTTGCAATGAGGCAGAAAGAAAGGTATCCTTTCCCTTGCAAGTGCGAAAGCACATTGTCATTCTGTCCTTCTGCATGAACACATTGCTTGACACTCAGTTGGTGACACCCTACTGAGGGCTCCTCACCTTTTCTCTGAACCCCATCAGCAGACCTGAGGTAACAATGCCAGATAATACAGGCCATGCATTAAAAATCCTTATTTGAAGCTAGAAGACCACTATTAGTTTTTCTTCAAATAAATCTAGAAAAAATATTTCATGCTCTTTTCTAGCAAAGGGAGCAGGGGAATTTGCACCAAATCAGAGATCTAAAGTTGAATTTCCTGGGGCATGACGCTTCTCTCTTGACAAGAACAGCTTAAAGTGGCTTTGGGGTGAGAGTGTGAGGTGTCCTCGTGACCCTTCCCCAGTCCTCAACATTTCCCCTCACAGCACCAGAGTGTTTTCACTTCTCTTTGTGGCACTCTACTGAAGGACCACCAATTAAGCCTACTTCTAAAGATGCAACTGACCCTGGTAAAGCAGGTGGGGTGGCAGGAACAGATTTTACCCCGGAGCTAAGCACAGAGAACAGGGACAAGGTAGGACTCAGGAAATGTGTACTGAAAGCTTGAAGGTTGAACGTACGTATGAAAGTGATCTTGTTGGGATTTCCAAGTGAGGCACCAGAGTTTGGATAGTGAGGCTGAGGAGAAGGGGAGCTGAGGTAGGGGGATGACACTGGGGAAATCATGGACCTGAGTGACATAGGACAAGGACAGTGGGAAGCACTGGGCATGCAGGGAGAGGGAAATTCCGAGGTGGCAAAGGGTGTAAAAGGTTGGTGGAGGCAGGCCTTTCAAGGTAAGTATGGTCTAGGTCAGCCCTATTTTCAGTCATAGGATGAGGCAATGTGCCTCTTCCTCCACTTCCTCCCTCCTTCTGTTCCCAGGGTCTAAAACCTAAGCTAGGACTATTGGTCCCAAGACTTAACTTCATGGTAGGCTTCATTAGCCTTTTTGGCCTCTGTGGACTGGTCTCTTCAAATTCGGTCACCTCTGTTAACCGTATTACATAGCACATGATATTCTGCAAACCACTGGCTTAGAAAAACAACTTGTGGGCTACTTTGAAGGTGAGACTGTCTATACCTCAGCTAAGATTTATGAGGGTCAGTCTCTTGTGGCTACACCCAGAATCTTGTTAGGGTCAAGCCCCTTTGTCGTCATGTAGACCACAATTTGCTAGTCAGGGCTGGACTTGAAACAGTTGGGCAATGAACCAGTTTCCTTTATCTTCCTTTGCATTGTAAGTGGTCATCATGATTCATATGACATAGTTCCTCGAAAGACCAAGAAAAAAAGACGGCAGAACAAAATTCACGAAATACTTCCTATTGCCTATGGTTTGTGGATACATATTTTAATATCATTTATAAGCGTATAGTTAAGAGTGTTTGGGTCTTCAGAGATGGAAGCATAAAAATAAACTATATCTGGTAATTAAATATAGATATTGGGTAATTGTATTTTTTCTAATTATTTTTTTAACTAACTTTCTCACTGCAAACAAGCTAAAAGATAGCGACTTTTAGCACAAAGCTGACTTTTCAAATGCAGAGGAAGACAGAGTTAAGACTTTATAAGTATGTACATGACAAATTTTTATTTTATGGATTAAAAGCTTGAGGTTTGCATCTCCTTGTAACAGTAAGAAGAGGAAGTCCAGGATGTAACAAGATAATAAAACCACTAGTCCTGTGGTTCTCAAAGTGTGGCCAGGGGACCCCTGGGGGCCCCTGGGTTCTTGTCAGGAGACCCCCAAAGGCCTGCCTTTTCCAACTACATATCTGTGTAAGGCTGGATTTTCCTCATATAATTCAGTTAAACAGCATAACTAACAGATTGAACGTAGACGTAGATATGAGATTGTAGCTGGCTTCTCTGAGGCCAGACATTGAATAAATTTCCAGAAATATAACACAAAGACAGTATTCTCACTACATTTTTGGGTGAGTAAATATAGTTAATTTTTATAGAAAATATGTCATTTATGTTAACATGTAAATGGTTAGTTATTATTATATTAAATGAATGAACACATTACAAAAATTTCTTGGTTTTCATTTCTAACATGGTAAATATTAACCAGATATAAACCACATAAGCAGAAGCTCTTTAAGGTCCTCAATAATTTTTTAGAGTGGAAAAGAATCCTGGCGCTAAGATGTTTGAGAATTGCTACGTGAATCCTGGCTCATTTTTCTTAAGCTAATTCTCTAAACTCTGTAACCACTTAAAGCCTGTTTCTTTAACTTAAGCTGGTTACCACCTCCACCCTCTTCCCAATTTCCCTCCAACAGTATGCTCATGCACAAGAGTAATATAAAAATATTTAGCAACAGGTATGGCATGGAAACCCACCAGCCCAAATGTTCGCACAACCAGTAAGCAAAGACTGTGCCTGAAAGCAACAGGTTCAGTTTCACTGTCTCTGAGCTTCTAGGCCCTCTTACTTGTAAATTCCATCTGCCTGTGGGAATGTGAGAATTCTCTCTTCCACCCAGAAGACTGTTCTTCTCACAGGCGATTCCTCAGGCTTAGTGAGTACCTGACACATTGTCCGGACGCCACCAGAACCTGCACCTGAGCTCACATTTACCTGTCCTGAGTGCCAACCCTTTGCCTCACCTAGCAGTGTCCCCCCAACCAGTTTGGAGGAACACAAGGTAGGGTTTCCCTGCAATGGCAAGAAGGGAAAAGGTCCCCACACACTTTCATCACCATCCTAATTTTCCCCCAGGAGGTGGAGTTTCAGGTGGTCTAATATTGTGCAATGTCTTAAACGCCTGGATCAGATTTGTTTAGGCTTAAGGAATGGGTGAAATGCCTGGGAGATCTTAGTTTAACCAAACCACTTAAACCACTCTAGTTAAAACTTAGTTAGCACGTTGCATAAAGTGCAGCGGAGTGAGTTTCTCACGAGAAATGCATGGAATGTATTTAGATGTCTTTTGGGTGGGATGAGATTACGAGAACTGGGAAAACCAAATGCAGGGGATTTCCGAAGGTCTGAGGCTAAGCTGACGACTGCCAACCCTGCACACTTAGACAGAGTTCTTCTGGAACGTGTACTTCCTCATGCACTTGTTCTTCCCCTCTGACTTGCTGTCATGGGTTGAATTGTGTGCCCCCCCAAAATTCGTATGTTGAAGTCCTAACCACCAGTACCTTAGAGTGTGACCTTGTTTGGAGATAGAATCTTTACAGAGGTAATCAAGTTAAAATGAGGTCATTAGGGTGGGCGCTAACCCAATATGACTGGTGTCCTTATAAAATAAAAAGGGGAAGTTTGAGCACAGAGATACATATAGAGGGAAGACAATGTGAAGATACAGGGAGAACACAAGGTGACTATGAAGACAGACATCCATAAGCTGAGGAGAAAGGCCTGGAACAGATCCCTCTTTCTCAGCCCTCAGAAAGAACGAACTTTGATTTCAGACTTCTCACCTCCAGAACTGTGAGAAAATAAATCTCTGTTGCTTAAGTCACCCAGTCTGTGGTACTTTGTTACAGCAGCCCTAGTAAATTTGCCTTCAGGTTTCTAAATCATAGCCCCATTTTCTCTCAGGGGATAGAACTTTCTCTCCAAGGGAAGAATTCTCAGTAGTTCTTTAAAAGAATATGAAGAATAATGAGCATATCCCTCTGGAAAAGCTCTGACAACTCCCTCATCTGCACATAGCTTATGAGATTGGCTTCTTCCTCCACCTTCAGACTGAAAGGGGCTTCAATAATAAATGAGTAGAAGTGTTTGGTCCCCTCAGTGGTGAACCAGGGAGTGTGGCCTGGCATACACGGAAGCCAGGCCCCTGCAGCCCCAACACAGCCCTCATTCAGGGATCCCCTTCTCAGATAATTTTCCTGCTGCTCTTCAGCCCTGCTAGAACCTGACCTCAACATGTATTGGTTCCACTCATCTTGTACCATCTATGCTGTCTCTAATCTGCAACAAAGTGAAACTACTCAGGGCTTTGATGTTGTACTGACCTTGGCATGCCCCAATCTAAACTCATCCTCTTTTGCTGTTCTCACACCCTCTTCTGCTCCCCACTTCCCCAATGTCTCCATTCTTCTCGTCACAAGCTGACCAGAGAGTCACTTTTAGCCAATTTCTGCATCCCTGCTGCTATAGCTTCTTTGTTGCCAAGTCTCGTGGATTGCTCTTTCTGATTTCTTCTCATGCTTCCTTTCCTTATATGGCCACTATCAGCACCCTTGGTCAGGCCATTGGTGCCCCATGTGTGGACATTGGGTGACACTGTTTAGACACCAGGAATATTTTGATTTGGGGGCACCTAGAAGAATAGGGTAAAGGGTAAGAGGAAGTCTAAGGAGGGATGAGGTGAGATCAAGGATGGGCTGTGGATTAGGGACCAGGTAAGGCTGATTGCAGGGTGGGTGAGGGATGGTGTGAGGGCATCTAGTTCACAAATTTCAAAAGAATTTAAAGAAGTTGAAAGTTCTATAGTTTGTTGTTGGGAATTAAAAATTGGCGTGAATGTCAAAACGTCAACAACTACTACAGAATGTTGGTATCGGAAAGTCATGGATCATTGCCAAAGCTGCCTCCTGGTTGCTTGAATTTCCTTCCTCTAATATTGTCCACACTACCACCATATTTAAATATGTCATTTTGGTTAAATGCACCATTTCATTTATTCCTATAGTCAACAAACATTTACTGAGTTACTTCTCAATGTTGAGATTTGGCAGGAAACAAGATTGAGTTGTTATTATGTTCCCACCATCCTCTCCAACAACTCCTGCTCCAAATAATATTTTTAAGCTGATTTTTAAAGAGTTAGTCACCAAATATATGTGTATATACACACACATACATACGTACGTATGTACATACACATGGCAAATATATCACTTAAGCCCCAGATATAGACTTTTAATTCATTTATTATAATCAAAATGAAGATACTAGAGTAAAGGTATTTAATTATTACTGAGATGCTGAGCACTGTGCAAGTGGTATTATTTTCCTTTAATGGCTTTTTCATTAATAGCATGAAATGGCAAAATATGGGGACATTTTCAAAATTGTAGAAATTATCCCTCCTGTCATTCCATACTTTTTTTTCATTTTCCTCTTTCAAATTTTAAGCTTGAGAACTTTTAAGCTTACTTTTCAAAGCTCATGTGAGGAGAACAAAATTAGTTGCCTGGTTTGGTATTCTGCTGACTCCTTAACATTGTAATATAAATAGATTTCAATTATTAATTTCAAAAGGCGAAGAGAGAAGCTCTGCCTCCATTCTTCTCCCAATTCCCCTGGTTCAGATGCTCCAAAGCACCAACAACGCAGGCAATACCCCCTCTTCTCAATCCAAGCACAAGAAAACTTTCCCTCAATTGTTTTTCTCTCAAATAATAACTGTAAGTTTTCAGAGAAGTCAATCAGTTCAAAATATCACATGACATTTAAAATAAAAAGAGCAATCACATAGACCTCACAGAGTGGTCAGAGATAATAAATTATAAACTGCTGGGTATTTTCTGGATTTAAACCAACTATGGCAAAAGTTTGGTCCGTGTTGGGCAAGATGAAGATGACTGCCATCTGTGATTAAGTGCTTGCTTCATCACACTCCAATTCTCCTTTCGGCCATCCACTTGCTTGCGTAGACTTGGTGATGGTCCAGGGGAGGAAATAGGGGAGAGAAAAATAGTGGAAAATGCCTGGTTTTCATTCTCAGGTCTCTTGAAGGGATAAGACCTGTCTGGACTTATTTGAAAAGTTTTGGAGAAGTACCTCAAGAACACGATAAATGGAGAAGTTCTGGTTGTAGAATCAAGAACTTACCTAGATGGTCCCTGGGGTCGTGGGCAGGAGGGGGCAAGAAAGAGACACCTTTGGTGAAGGCGTCTATTGTATACAAACGTGAAGAGACATGGGGATAGAAAGATGGGTCCCTGGAGACTTAGCTCTTGTCCTGTAAAACCGGCACCTCGCCTTTCCTTAAAGCCCTTGGGCCTCAAGTGCAGGGTGCATGTGTCAGCCATTCTTGCCACACGGTTTTAAAGTCAACATTTATTGATTGAGCATTACCAGGTGTCAGGCCCTGAATTGTACATTTTGCAGGCATTGTCTGATTTAGTTTTCTTAGTCCACAGGGACTACTCAGACCCAGTTGGTACAGGAGAACACTGAGATACAGAAAAGTTAAAAAAAATTTACCCAAAGTCGCAGACTTGGTCTATTCATCTCCCAGCTCTTCTTAAGCACCACCCCAACTCTCTCAATACTCTCACTAGTTCTATATTTTTATGCTTTTCCAAAATTTTCTGTACCGTACAGAATATGTGCAGAAACTTTCCTGTGTGCCATTCATTCAAAATTCAACAAGCTTTTCCTGAGAATTATTAGGTGCCAGCTCTGTGCTAAACAAGGGTGAAAACATATAGCCACTGTACTGAAATAGCTCATCCTCGTTCATTCATTCATTCACTCATCTATCATCTATTTTCCTAAGCACTTGCCATGTCCCAGGCACTGTACTAGGTGCTGGGAATAAAAAGCCAACTAACAGACTGTGTTCAGTGTTAGTAATACTAATGAAAATGCTGATGACAATGACTAACATTTACTGAACACTTCTTGTGTGCTCTGTGCTATCCTGAGCACTTTGTATCTATTCACTCCATCAATCCTCACCACAAACCTGTGAGGTGCAGGTACTATTATCATAATCTTCATTTTACAGATGAGGAAGCTGAGACATAAAGAGATTAAGAAACTTAATCTTTTTTTTTTTTTTTAAAGATTTTATTTATTTATTTTTTCCCCCAAAGCCCCAGTAGATAGTTGTATGTCATAGCTGCACATCCTTCTAGTTGCTGTATGTGGGACGCGGTCTCAGCATGGCCGGAGAAGCAGCACGTCGGTGCGAGCCCGGGATCCGAACCCGGGTCGCCAGCACTGGAGCGCGCTCACTTAACCACCAAGCCACGGGGCCGGCCCAAGAAACTTAATCTTAATCGATGCCCTAGTGGTTAAGTTCAACACGCTCTGCTTCGGTGGCCCCAGGTTCAGTTCCTGGGCGTTGACCTACACCACTCCTCTCTCAATGGCCATGCTGTGGCAGAGGCTCATATACAAAAAGAAGAAGATTGGCACAGATGTTAGCTCAGGACGACTCTGCCTCAGCAAAAAAAAAAAAGAAAAGAAACAATCTGGCTGGAGTCAAGATTCAAACACAGTCAGTTTAAATACCACACGCCCTTGGGCCGGCCCTGCGGCTTAGTAGTTAAGTGCGCGCGCCCCGATGCTGGCGGCCCAGGTTCGTTCCTGGGCACACACCGAAGCACCGCTTCTCCGGCCATGCTGAGGCCGCTTCCCACATACAGCAACTAGAAGGATGTGCAACTATGACATACAACTATCTACTGGGGCTTTGGGGGAAAAAAATAAATAAAAATAAATAAATAAATAAATAAATACCATACGCCCTTACGGGAAACAAACACGAGAAAAAAAATGTTTGTAATGCAATGAAATTTGTCAGAATTGAGGTCAGTCCATGATTATTCAGGCCAAGCAGAATCAGTGACCAAACTGCCTGTCCCAGGGTTCAGGATGGATACTGCTCCTGAAAGTAGGCATATGGCTCTTGGCAAAGCTAGGTCAGGAGAGTTGCCAGAGTGTGGTGAGCTGGGTGTTCAAGAGGCAGAAATGAAATTATGACACTTTCTTTCGGCTTCATTTCAGACACATGGGGCTCATTCTGCAACAACTGAAATCAGGGTTATAGGGAAGAGTGGCTTTGGTTGTGTTTAGAGGGTCTGCTTATCCTAGTAAGAATCCCAAGATGGTCATTTCCCTTATTAAGATTCAAATGTTAATGTGTGTGTGTAGTGTGCATTCATTCATTCCAAAGGTATTTATTAAGCACCTACCACGAGCCTAGAAACTGCCTAGGCCTTTGGGATACACAGTGAACAAAACAGAAAAAGTACCCTCACTCTCATGGAGCTTACATTCTTGTGAATGAGACATGCAACAAACAGTGAGCATAAGACAAGACTCGTGAAAAAGTATCTCCAGTAAGGAACTGGGCGTGTGGGCATGTGGACCTGTGCTTGGATTTAAGTAGGGGGTCAGGCGGGCCTCACTGAGCAGGTGAAAAAAGTCCTGAAGGAGGTGGGAATAGCCAGTCCAAGACTCTAAGGTGGGAGGTGCCCGGTGTCCTTCTGGAACAGCCAGGAAGCCAGTGTGGCTGGAGAGGAATAGGAGGTGAGGTCAGAGAGAAGAAGCCTGATAGAGCTCTGTAGACAACTGTGAAGCCTTTGGCTTTACCTTTGAGTGAAATGGGGAGGGCAGTAATGGAGGTATTGAAGAGAGTTTGATTCTGAATATATTTTGAAGCCAACAGATGTTCTGATAGATGGCAGTTTGGGTATCAGAGAAGGAAAGGCATCAAGGACCACTCCACGGTCTTCAGGTGGAGCACCTGGGAGGATGGAGATGCTATTAACTGTAGTGGGAAGACTTCCTGTGGAATCGTTTGGGGGAAGATCAGGCATTCTGTTTTAGGCCTCTAAGTTAGGGGAGGCCGTGAGGCATCAAGGTGGAGAGGTGAAGTTGGGACTTGGAGATGTGGGCTGATATGCAGAAGAGAGATCTGTGCTCAGGTACTGTTTGGGAGTCCTCAGCACATAGTAGCTATACCATATAGCTATCGTAGTCCACAAGACTGTATGAAATCACTAAGCGAGTGAGATAAAGAGAAGAGGGCTGAACTGAGCACGAGGCTGTCAGTGTTAAGAGATTGGGAAGAGGCAGCCAAGGAGACAGAGGAACAGCCATGGCAGCAGGAGGCAGAGAGAGTGCAGGGTTCTGGAGGCAAGCGGGGCTCGTAGGTCTAGGAGGAGCATCCTGTTGTCTGCTTGTCCACAGAGATAGCCTCACCCCAAGTGAAAGTCTTATCTGTGCCTTACTCAGTGTCTAGGAGTCAGGAGTTATTCAGGCAAAACAGTTTTAAGGGAAAGAAACAGCTTCTCTTTTTCTGCTACAAGGAGAAAAAAGACTGTTTAAGCAATTTGCATAATAGGACCCTTTGAGAAGGACGGTGTGAGTTCAGTGATGAATGGAGGAGATTTTAGCGACATCAGTTAGTCATTAACCCACTTCTTCATTTGCTGTGTATATGTGGTTTCTAACCAGGCTGGAATTTGTTTAACAAAACAATCGTGGTCTCCATTTCCCCAAAATCCTTGAATCAAAAGATCAATTTTGAAATGTTAGGTCATGCTATAGTGCACTCCTAAGAAGTGTCTTATTTTCATTTTCCTAATTTTATATGAGAAAAATACATATCTGGGGCCTCGATGAACAAATTTGAAATTAAAACCAAAGGTCTCCTTCTGTTCAATATCGTCACCGTCTTCTGCCTCCAGAGTGCTTTTTCCAGCTGTCTGTAGTCCTTAGTGCCTCCAAGCTGTTCCTACAGTATTCGTGACCTAAAACGGTCCGTTCTTTAAAAGTTTCAATACACTTTCATGTATCTTGTCCACACTCTCTTGTTTGGATTGGATCCCCAAGGAGCTGGGTTTGGCAGCATCACATTGTGGGCTCCAGACAAAGGGAAACCAAAGTTTGGGTTCTCGGCAAAAGTTGGCAGGAGACGTGGAACCACCGTTAGTTCCACAGGGTCCTGTGAGGTCAGGGGAGGGGCGAGCCAGTTTGGAGTGCAGAACTTGGAGTCATCCCTGAGGTCACCACTCAGGGCCTGGGCTTTGTAGGTGCTTTAGGCTCAGCCTGTGGGCGGAGAGAGAGCTGATATGGGCTCAGTCCACTCATCCACTTAATATTCATTTACTGAATGACTCCCATATCTTGTGCACTTTGTTTCTTTATGAATTAACAATACAGTATGTTTATTTTTATTATGTTGAAGAAACAAGACATAACCTCAGAGTGAGAAGTCCGGAGATAGTAGACGGGTAAGGGTGGGGGAAATAGCACCAGTTGATGAGTCGGGCTGGCTTGGGTTCAAATCCTGGCCCTGGCCAGTGTTGCTTTGAGGCATTGCTGACCCTCCCTGGGTCTCAGCAGTCTCCTCCAAAGGGGCCATTGTGATGTGTTCCTTGAGGAGCGGTGTGAAGATCACAGATGATATGTGGAAAATACCTGATACAGTGATTCTCATATAGCAGGAACCCCATATATTGTAACAGTTATCATTATTTTGTTTGTTGTAGCAAGGTGTGGGTGAAGTAAGTAGCCTAAAGGAGTCTTTTTGTGCAGAGGCTGAGAATCTGAAGAAGAATTGCCCTGGAAGAGAGGTGGCAAACGTTCTACAGTCAGGCTATCGAATTTTGCCTTGGGCAGAAATTGATAACCAATCACCACCCTCCTTCCATTCAAGCTGAGGATGGCTTCAGAGTTATGGATCCAGGCCAATACCAATTAACTGGAGTTTGTTTATGACATGATTCAATGATTATGAACAGGCCTTCTCCACCGTCCTCGCCCCAGGAAAGTATCAATGAAGCTTTGGGCCGCTCAGCTTGCTGAAATCATATGCGTTGAGGGCATGTTGTCTTTCTCAACAAAGCCATTAAAGTGGATAGAAGAAATGAGTGTTGCAAAGCTTCATAGATATTAATAGGATCACTTTCTTTTGAAATGATGACATAAATAAGCCTCTTTAAAGGCTTCACTGAATCTATCATGGAAATTACCATGTCAATTTTGGGAACTTGATAAACTTTGGAAGTTGGGCATAAATACTACATTGCCTAGCAAAACTTGAGCCAATTCTTTTGTTGGTATGTTCACAAATTTCTAAAGCTTCACCATGGCAATTACCAAAAAGGCAACCCTGAAGTTGACATTTTGTATGTGCACATTATTGTCTGTTTTAAACTGAGGAAATGAATTTTCTCTTAAGAAAGGAGGAAGGGAACTCATGTTTAGTGTTTACTGTGTGCCAGGTACTTAAACTGTCTCATTTAATCCTGACAACAAATCAGTGAGGTCAGTATTGTAATCTCTGCTTTAGATATAAGAAAACTAAGAGGCACTGAGAATAACAGTAGTTAAGGCTTACATAACACTATGTGTCAGGTAATGTTTCAAATATTTTTTTGCATATATTGATGGATTTAGTTCGTCATAACAACCTTAACAAAGTCAGAACCATTATTATCCCCATTTTGCAGATGAGAAAACTGAAGCATAGATAGATCAGTGACTTGTTCAAGATAAGTGGCAGAAGCTGGGATGCCTATGCGGGTAACCTGGCTCGAGTCCTTTAACTTGAGCCTGGAACTTCCCAGGAGGAGGGAGCTCAGCCTCCCCCACACCCGCAGTTCAGTTACCGCCTTCTCTCCCTCACTCACCTGAAGCCCAGCCCTGCCGGAACTCTGGGGAGACAGGAAGGGAGCTGAGTCCTCAGGTTCCTCCTCCAACCACAGCCCTTTCAGTCAGAGCTGGCAGCAAGGAAATGAGAAGTGCATTTTCTCCTCCTTCTGAAGGTGAAGCCCACGGTTTTACTGCTCACTTGAGACCCTCTGAGTCTAGAAAGTCTTAGCACCAATGATATCCCTCGAAAGTAGATCATTGATAATAAATAAACACTCACTCCCTGTCAGAGGAAACCAGTGAGAGGTAAGAGCCAGGGGATTCTTGGTTTCAGATTCCTAATTTAGCCTGATCCGAGGCGTTTCTGCTGCCTATTAGACAAATCAGGGAAGCTGCCCAAACTGGTAGTGCATGCTGGGGAGAGCCACTGGGATGCGTATTTGCTGATGACTCAGCCCATCTCAGGCCCTTTGAGAATGGTATTTCCCGATTCGTGTCCCCTTCCCTGCACCACTTCTCCTTCAAAGACCCAGGAAAGAAAAAATAACGAGTAAAGCCTGCTTCTAGACTTTGGATGGATCCTTCCATATTCCAAAGTCACAGTCATGTCAGCAAACATCCATGATATTAGGGCAGTATTCATTTTATGAGATAGACTTAGAAAAGCAGCAAAACCCAGCGTATATACGAGGCAAACTGGTTTCACTTGATCAAACCAGCCTCTAAAGCCATATTGTGAGAAGGCAGGAATGTAGGAACCCTCTAAAACCACGTGGGGAGTTCACCGAGGTCAAACCTGGTTCAACAAAACTGAGGAGATAAAACTTTAATGAGTCAATTAAGCAAGAATGAGATTAGATAAAATTGTTGAGGATTCACTGACTAATCATGGAAAATAAGTAATTTCCATGAAAAGAGCAAGAATGCTGTGGTCACAGATAAGATAATAAAAATGGACAGAGTGACACCACGGAAACTCGCAGCGTTGTTTTTTCCTAGCATTATGGATGTCTTTCTTTCACAAAACTAATAATAATCCCCACTCGGTACCAAGACTCAAGTTCAGCCTTCCATACATTAGCTCGTTTACTCCCAACAAGAATCATGCATAGGATGTGTTATTTTCCTCACCTTTCAAATGGCGGAACAGGCTCAGGAAAGTTTAGTAGTTACCCAGGTCACACGGGGGAGCGGATCCATAGTAGAGAGTGGATCTCCCTATGAGCCCAGGTAGTCCTCACTCTAAAATCTAAGCTCTTACCGGGCTTACAGCCCAGCTTCCCAATGACAGCAGATGCAACAGAGAGCCACAGAGAGCAGCTTCCATCAACTTCTTTCAGTGCCCTTGGGGCTTCTCTTTATATGGCCTCCTCTTTCTCTAGATCAGCGATTCTCTGTCTTAGGGTGCATCCTCACCATCACCTGGATGGCTGGTCAAAGTCCAGATTGCTAGACCCCACCTCCAGAGTCTCTGATTCCTTAGGTCTGGGGTGGAACCTGAGAATTTGCCTTTCTAACAAGTTCCCAGAAGTTGCTGGTGCTGCTGGTCCAGAGCATACACTTGAGGAGCACTGCTAAGGATCAACCTGCATTTCTTTCTGGGAGCACAGTGCTAGCATCACAGAGAGGCTTTTTGAACACACTCTTTCTTATTCTAATAACCAAATAAACAACAAACACAGTTTTGTTTAATGATCAGCGGTCGAGTTTTTCTTTATTTCAAAAGTAGAATTTTTTAGCTAGTGTACAGGTTAAATATGTCCTGCTGGGTTGGCCGCACACCTACAACCATTTGTAGTAACCACACTTTTTTCCTATGTGAAACTGCCCTCTGAATTCTGGCAAGTGGCTGACACCCAGCCTGTTTCAGACTCGACCTACTTGGAGAATGAACTCTTCCTGAGTGTTTGCTGTCAGCTTGGGCTCAAGTTGGAAACTCATTCATGGATAAGCTGTTGTAGCACTGCTGGCTGAGGGATATTTCACTCCCAGGCCAAGCTGCCAGGAATGCTGTTAGAATGCTGGGAGGTCAAAACGTCTTCCGCTGAGCCCTGCTATGCTCCGCTGTCCACTCTTTTTCTTCCTTCTTGTGAAAGTTATTTACATCCTCCAACTAGCACTGTCCGATAGAAATAGATTGTGAGCCACATGTGTAATTTAATTTTTCTAGTAGTCACATTAAAAATATTTTATCTTCTTTTTTTTTCCTACTAAGTGTTCGAAATCTGGTATTATATAACAGTGACAGCACATCTCAATTCAGACCAGCCCTATTTCAGGTGCTCAATAGCCACGAGTGGCTAGTGCCTGCTATATGGGACAGTGTAGCTCTCCTGCATTTGGAACTGTTGTGATGTCTGAACCTAGAAGAACCACTTTGTGAAGGGCAGAAATATCCAAATACTCATACCATAGCATTGGTTTATGTTTGTTAAACATGCAGACACAGGTGGCCAAAACATGACTATGCCTCAGAATTGACTGGGACGCCTGCTAAAAATCTGACAGCGGGTGCCTCTTAATAATTTAAGATCTACTTAATTAGGATGGGGGGTGGAGGGAGAGGAATCTGCATTTTTAATGAGCTCCTAGGGTAATTTTGCAGCATCCAGGCCAGGACTTTCCACAAAGGGACATTTCCAAGTCACCAGACAGAGAAGTATGAAACCCCATTCAGGGGTGTCAGGCCCAGAGGCCAGAGGCCACGCAGTATCCAGCTCCTTTTTCTGTCTGTCGAACCATGTATTTTACTCGTTACCTGAAGCCTGATTTGCATGGGTATGTATTCTTAAGAGATAAACATTTTGATCATTTGTCAGGATTAGGTTATCATCCAATTTGTAGAATGAAGCTGTTCAAGTGGCTTTCTTATCTTGCTTTTGTGGTTAGGGTTTTTTTTTTTAATTTACGGGAGACCTGCATGTAGAGATTAGTATGCATGTGCTGCCACCTAGTGAGGGAAGATGCTATTGACACGTGTTGAAATAAATGTGGGCTTGCCCTCTGCTGGTAGAAGACGGGTACAGTTTACACCCAGGATGCTGCCCGGTGCCGTCCTGTTGATCACGGCCAGTGCTGACATTGTAAAGCGGTGGTTCTCAAATGTGGTTCCCAGATGAGCAGCAATAGCATCCCGAATACTTGTTAGAAATGAAAATATTTGAGCACTACTCCAGATCTACTGAATTAGAGACTCTGAGGGTGGGTCCACTAATCTGTGGTTAACAAGCCCTTCAGATGATTCTAACACCTGCTCAAGTATGCGAACCACTGCTGCAGCCTAAAATAATGATTCTTGATCTTTTAGAGGCATAGACAAGTTGCCCTAGAGAAAAAGGTTCAAATGCACGTACATCCAGACTTTTGCAACCACTTTAGGAGAGTTCATAGACCACATGAAACCAGACCCCTGTTCCAAATCCTGCCGAGGTGGGGGCGAGAGGAGGGGAATGGAGCAGAGGTAAAGAATGGTTCATCCTTCTCATATATGGTGTCAAGAGAGACGCACTCTGGTTTAAGGATCTATGTCCTGGTTAGACTCTGTGGGTTTTAGAATACTGGTGCCTGTACAGTGGCTTTGTCTAGATTATAAAAAGGTGCTTTTACTCAAGTAAAATCATGTTTTTAAAATTAGCATATTTTTAATTTTTCAATAATAAAAATTATTTTAACAATATTATAATAAACATAAAGTTTGTATTAGTTCTGTGTAAATTAAACAAATCACATTATTGATGATCCAATAATGGAAAGCCTGCAATTTTCATCCGAATAATTAGGAATTCAATATCACTGGGATGTAGTACTTTATTTTAAAATAGTTGTCTTTCACAGAAACAGTATCTTTTGGCAGTTTCAATGCTGACTTGCCTCAATATCTCATTTTCTGTAGAGATAATTGGTATATTTGACAGTCTTTCTGTGATAGTACAATCCTTAGATATAGTATAAACTTAGGTGGTTTTTAAAATTTTTTAGTATTTTTTTAGGTAGTTTTTTAAAAATAAAATGTAATTTTGAGAGGATATATTCCCCAATGGCCACGTTAACTATATCCTGAAAGTTACAAAAGTATTTGGAAATTCCTGGTGAATTATTGCTCTAAATATACTGCACTAACTCGTATTAGAACTTAGAAAGCAGTGTAATATTTTCAGTTCCTCATACACTGGTGACCCGTCGATCACCAGTAAGATATCACATCTCTTACTATGTTTATCAGTTAATTTCAATAGCAAATTTGCATATAATTAAAGTAGCTTATCTCAGTCTTAATTTTTCCAATTATATGTCATCCAGAAAACTGAGATATCCGTGATATTCTTCAGTATTGTAAACCTTTCTTTTAATAATGAAATTACTATATCTAATGTAGCGAAAAGAAATTGATTTTAAATCTCTAGTTTGGGGTCATGGAAGGCCTGATCACAAGATTTTCAGTTGAAGATCTTCTTCCTCCTTTTTATAAATTTTTTTAATGATGGAGAAGTTGGTGTCAAAATCAAGAGATTCTGCAGTTTCTTTAGCATCAATAACAGATGTTTGAGAACTAATCACTGGTTTTTTCAGAGTTTTTTAATTCGTTTGATGCTGTCAAGAGCATTATACACATTGAATTTGGTTCCTGCATCATTAGGCTTGTATCACTAATTTTACTTAATATGTCATCTAAAATCAGTACTGAGTAAATAAAAAATTTTTTTTAATAATTTTATTTATTTGTTTTTCCCCCAAAGCCACAGTAGATAGTTGTGTGTCACAGCTGCTCATCCTTCTAGTTGCTGTATGTGGGCCGCAGCCTCAGCATGGCCGGAGAAGCGGTGCCTCGGTGCGCGCCTGGGATCCGAACCCGGGCCGCCAGCAGCAGAGCGCGCGCACTTAACTGCCAAGCCACGGGGCCGGCCCCACCTGAGTAAATAAAATTTAAAGTTGATATGCCTTTGGCTTGCATTCTAAAGTCTTTATCAAAAAAATCATCAACAGTTTTTAAATGAATGTTGCATATTGCTCTTTTAACTTAACTTTTCCATTGTGCCTTTGAAAATAGCCTCACATTTAGGTTTGGTAAATATGTTTTTTAATGCAATTCTATATTTCATGTAGCTGTAAAGGTCTTGGGCAATATTTTAAAAACTCAAAATGAGGCTGGCCCAGTGGCTTAGCTGTTAAGTGTGCGCGCTCCGCTACTGGCGGCCCGGGGCGGATCCTGGGCGCGCACCGACGCACCGCTTCTCCGGCCGTGCTGAGGCCGTGTCCCACATACAGCAGCTAGAAGGATGTGCAACTATGACATACAACTATCTACTGGGGATTTGGGGGGAAAAAAAAGGAGGAGGATTGGCAATAGATGTTAGCTCAGAGCCGGTCTTCCTCAGCAAAAAGAGGAGGATTAGCATGGATGTTAGCTCAGGGCTGATCTTCCTCACACACACACACAAAAAAACTCAAAATGTTAAAAGAGATTTTTGCTGCATTATTTGCTATCAAGAGAATGCACAATAAGAAATTTAGAATGTCCTAGAAGAATTTTAGAGGATTTTCTGTTGCAATTCATTGTTTTCCACATATAATTGCAGCGTTATAGTATTCCTGGACTTCAAATTATGTTTTGTTGAGATATCATTTTTATAAGTGGTCTGCTGAAAACATGCAATATCCTTGTGTCTGTTAGACAACATTTGAGGGATCAAGTGTGCATATAGGGGAATAGCCGCTTTGGGGGAATGAACGACCTAATGATAATTATCTGTTCTATAAACTTTGCATCAGGACTTGCATCCAATATAACTGAAGTTTTTTAGTTTAGAATATTTCTTCTCTTACTCAAAATGATTTAATTCCTCACATCTGTTATTTTTTTCATTGCTCTATGTTTTGTCCGCTAAATAAGGTGAAGTATTATTTGGAGTTGATGTTTATATTCTGCATAAATGTACTACCATGATATTATCAATATTTGCTATGGTTTCTCCAAAACGAAGACAATGCACATTATCACAGGCACGACGTGTCATGGATGATTCCCCTGATTGTTAGATATTGCTTCAAATTGAATTTAGCTTATTAGGTGTTCAACAGAAGCTCACAGATGTATTTTCTTATTTTTATGTGTCGTGCTGCAGCATTGACAGTTATGTATTTTCAAGTAACATTTCACTTTTGAATATGTAGTCCTATCACTGGTGTGCATTTCCTTCTTGTTATATTTACTGAGAATCTGTGCTCCTTCTGCCAGTCTTTCATGCATCCTTAGACTCCTGTTATTTTATTCATCCGCAAAGAGTTTATAATGGAGACAACACCAACTATTTAAAGGTAGAATAAATTAAGAAGAATCTAGTGATTTTTTTTCAGCATTTGGAAAAATTTGAGTGTAATAAATTTCTCAAAACTTCCTACTTATTGTCTTTGGAAAGTAGAAATTACTTTTCAGAGACAAATAATTTTCAACAAGAGTGTCCTGTTGTGTGATACTCAAATTACATGGTTACATACCTGGATTAAAGAAAGTATATTCAGTGTCATGGTTCCATGGGAGTTTTATCTCTTCCTGCCTTTATTACCATTACTATTTCTCAGTATGACTGACACAGAGGTAGAGGGGGCCCAGCCATGACTTATGCCTGCCATGCTCCATTAAAACCAGGACCTCTTCGTTCCTTCCCTTTCCTTCTGGCATTTCTTGTATTTTCTCCAAAAATATATTCATCTAAATAATTTTTCAGGGCCGGCCCCGTGGCTTAGCGGTTAAGTGTGCATGCTCCGCTGTTGGTGGCCCGGGTTCGGATCCCGGGCGCGCACCAATGCACTGCTTCTCCGGCCATGCTGAGGCCGTGTCCCACATACAGCAACTAGAAGGATGTGCAGCTATGACATACAACTATCTACTGGGGCTTTGGGGGAAAATAAATAAACTAATTAATTAGTTAATTTAAAAAACCAAAAAAAATTAAAATAAATAATTTTTCATAATTTTCTTCTTTCATAGTTCTCCATTTTCTGTTTTCTAATCCCAAATTGAAAAATATTTCTGACATCTAGCTTAGTTTTATCTTGGTATTTGTAGTATTTTAATACATCCATGTATTAATAAAAGTAAATGTTCGTAATGATGAAATTTTCATAACAAAAATTGCTGTGCCATAACTGGTAGATCATTATATAATATAATAGTGTCTAGAAAATGTCTTTGGAACACTTAGTGGATTAGTAATGTAAAATTATTAATTATTATCCGGTGATTACTAACGAAAGTTCTCTAGATCTCATTGTATAGAAAGCATACAATGAAAGTTCTATAGACTTGAGCTGAGAGTTCAATAAGACCATGTAAGTAGAGTAACAAATATCAGGTGACATGAACTGTATGTGGAGAGTGAATTTAGCAGTGCTCTAATACCAAATGGCTTTTTAAAAAAATTTTTACTATTCTCACCAATCATTATTATCAGTTAGCTTCGTGTTTGGAAGCACAAGTAAATAAAGCTGAATAAAAATAATACGTTAAAGCAATGACGTGCTTCAATGCTGAGACTAATCATGGGTAAGTTAAAGTAGAAGGTATGAGACAACCCTGGCAGAACAAGACACGTGTTGGACGGCCCCAGCCTCAGGGCAAACCCTCCTGAGCCACCTGGTTTCTGAGGAGTGCCTGAGCCTTCACCATCATGGTATTCTAGGGGACCTTGCTGCATAGTTAACAAAGCTTGTCAGAGTTATTCTCCTGCCTCCTGTGGCCCCTAGGAAGGATGAGGTCTGTGGGGGGCAGAGGAAGGGCATGAGACACAGGTGAGATGGGACAGTCTGATTTCACCTTTTCCTGACTTCAGTCAAAGGTTGGAGCTGTCCTAGTCTTCTTGCTCATGACTGATGGACACAGAGTCCCAGGGTGGCAGGGCTGGGAGGGCCACAGGAGGAAGCCCCTTGACTTACACATGAATGAGGAGACCAAGCCCAGGGAGGCCAATGGTCGGATCCGAGGGAAATATGTTCTGAAGATTTTCTTGCAGCTTTTCAGCACTAATTTGAGGTTCTGACAACGAGTCAAATATTGTTAGGGATATGAAAAAAAAATTGAACAAAAAGGAATGCTTCTGAAAACATTTTTTACTATTCTCTTCCTGAGCAAAGAGGGTCCACATCCAGCTTTCCCCGACTTCCCAGCATCCAGTTCATCACATTCTGATTTTCAGTCTCCAGCTTCCTAAATGTCATCACACAGCACAAGTAGTAACATGGTCCAGGGGCTGCAAGACGCATCCTCTTCTCTCCATCTGCTTTCAGGTGAGACTTGTCCTACCATCTAGTCCTCAATCCTTTGCCTTGACCATCATGGGACTTCCTAATACTCAGTTCATAGATAGTAACTAAGAGCCAGGTCTTTCCTACTAAATTTGATTGAGTATGCCTACCTGGAATCCTGAAATAAATGAATTAAAGCATATATTTTCTTTGCTGTGACCAAAGAACTTGATCACTCTCCCTCCCTTATTGCTGACAGCTCTCTGTGTAAGAGAAGAGGAAAAGAAGGAGATGAAACTGGAAATAAACTCAGGTATCAATGTATCTGCAGCTTGGACAAGGAAACCCTGTGAGGCCTATGGAAACTGTCACCTAAAATGAGGTGTGGGAGGTTGTTTATGGGTCTCAATTTGCCATGAGTGCTGGTTGGACAGAATCGAGGTATTACAGGTACAATTTCTCATTTTCCCTCATCTCAAAAAGGACAGAATTGATCCTGTTGTTCTAACTACAAGATAGATTAGGACACGAGGGAAGGGTGAAGGAAGTGATGAGGATCCGTCTGGAGAAACGAGAGGCTCGCCCTCCCAACATCCTCTTTTCCATGACAGTGATTTTTGCCACTATCAAAATGGGGTCTTAGCAACATGCTCAAGTTGCTCCTCTATGGACAGGAGAAAAATGGGGGAATTGGTTAAGTGTATGAGTGAGGATAGGCTAGACTATGCAGTAGTAACCCCCAAAATCCGTTACTTAACAGATGTCAATTACTTAACACAGAAAAGACGTATTTCTTATTAATCTGAAATCTAGTGGGATCAGACAGCCCTCCTCCATCTTTTAGTTCAGTTTCTGGAGCGTGTGTCCTATAGAGTCTCCTGGCAGGAGAACAGAGGGATGGAGGATCCCATGGAATACTTGTGAGGACCTGGCCTGGAACTTCTCTGCTCACCTCCCATTGACCATAACTTACCCACAGGGTCCCAACCTAATTGCAAGGCTGGAACACACAAAAGAGCAAATAATATAAGCACTACTTACATAAAACTATGCATTTGGCATGATATAAGGAATTTCAGAGGTTTATCAATTACAAGTAAGACTCTTCTACATGGGTCTCTGCAAGGCCAAGGCCATTGTCAGTTGACAACCCTCCTTTGACTATAAATCTATCTAGTGCGTTCAGAAACTTTCAGGGTACCGCTGGCATTCATTTCCCACTTCTCTGCAGGAGGACATCCCCTCTAACCTGTGCTTTGGAACTTTGTTTTACAAGGGCTGCTGATGCTCAGAAGCCTTGGGAGGCCTGAAACAAAGTTTACAACCCATAGAACGTGGCCTTCTTGGGCTTGCAGTCTGCTCAGCAGCCCTTCACGCTGCCAAAGCAATGTGGTGGGAGCATCCTGAAACTGCTGTGTCACCGGGTCCCCAGGACCTAATGACCAAAACTGATGGTGGGACATATCCATGAGAATGGCTAAAGCTAAAAAGATTGACAGTACTAAGCGTGGTGAGGATGTGGGCGAAACTGGAACCCTCATACATTACTGGTGGGAATGTGAAATGGTGCAGCCCCTTTGGAAAACAGTCTGGCAATACTCATGCAGTTAACCAAATAGTCACCATTTGCCCCAGGAATTCTACTCCTTAGGTATCTGCCAAAGACAAATAAAAACCTATATTCATAAAAATGTGTACAATATTGTTCATAGCAGCTTTATGCATAAAACCCCAAAACGAGAAACAACTCAGATGTCCAAGTGGTGAACGGATTAACAAATTGTGGTGTCCCCATACCATGGACAACTACCCAGTAATAGAAAGGAGCAAGAGATGAAGACACACAAGGACGTGGTTGAATTTCAAAACATGCGAAGTGAAGGAAGCCAGACTTAAAAGCCTAATTCCCTCTATATGGCATTCCGGAAAAGGAGAAACTAGTAACAGAAGGAGGCTGAGGGGTTGCCTGGGGCTGGTGGTCAGGGGAGACGATGAAGAGCAGAGGGATACAAGGGCAATTTTAGGATGTTGGAAGTGTTCTACGTCCTGATTGTGATGGCAGTCAAATGACTCTATATAATTACCAAAATTTATCAAACTGTATGCTTAAAAGTGGTGAATTTTATTCTATGTAAGCAACACTATAACCAAAAAAAGACGGGTGGAGAATAAGGTGACAGCCGGCAAAAATGCTAACCAAAATCAAACTAACAAAGCAAGATTCCACCACAGTCCAGGGCTTGAATTCCTACCAGCCAAGCGGCCGGACCCCAGCCTCCTCCAGTCCCTGCCCCTGCTGAGTGTGGGCGCGCTCAGCCCATGCGCCTCGCGTGCTCCTTCTGCAAAACCGGCTGAGCAGCCGCGCTCTCCTCGGGCTAAAGCTGCTACCTTCACTTGTGGCAAAGCACGTCGCCACTGCTGGCCTGCCGTTCTGAAGGTAGCTGCCACCTGTGTCATTGCCATTTCCCGGAGGCCGTAGCACCTGGCGGCACCTGCTAGGAAACAAGTGCGCAAGTCTGGGGGGTGGGGAGGGGCGGGAATTTGCACTGGGGCCGCGGGGTTTTTTTTGAGGGGGTGTGGAGGTCTCCCTCCTTCTCCCTCCCACTTAGGCGCTTTGCTGGGTGCCGCACCTATGCTCAGGTGCCGGGTACCTCTGCTCATTGTAAAGCTGCCTCTCGGATGAGCTCCCACCTCGTCCCCGCCGGAGGGTCAGGCCTGAAAGTAAACTGGGGGGCAACCAGAGGCTTTTGCTCGGGCTTTGTCGTCCCCTCGGCTACCTCCCACCTCGCACTAGCCCCCTGCCCCGCAGCCCCTGTGACGTCCCCGCGGTCGCAGCACCAGCGCGCCTCTCCTTCCTCCACTCCGAGGCCAGCGACGGTGTCTTTTCCTTCCCTTCCTTGGGGAAGGATGGCCGCTATTCTGTTCCCTCTTCTAGGCAGGCTGGCAAATCCCCCACCCCCACCCACGGAGGCAGGCGACGCGGCTCCATCGCCCCCCGCCCCTTTGGCTAGTTTCTGCCCTCTTCTCACAGCTCTCCGGGATGAGAAATGAACCGGCTACAGCCGTGCATATTTTTGTGTAGGTTTAGCCTCAGGTCCCGCCAGGGCAACATCTGAGAAGAGAACTTGACCATCAAGACGGTTTGACCTGGGATTCCTGCTTGGCCCCATCACCACAAGGGGATGTGATCGATAGATACATTCAGCCAGTGCCAGACTCTACAGTCTCTTTTACTGATTTTGGTTTTAAAAAATTATTTTAATTTTTAAAAATCTAACACATGTACGTGATAAACAAGCGGTATAAAAGGAGGTACAATATAGGTGAGTCTCTCTCCCACTCTTGCCTGGAAAAAACGTCCCCAACCTCATATTTCCTTCCAGCCATTTCCCAAGCATGGATAAGTCTGTCTACATAAGCAAATGAAACATACCTATCCATCTTTTGTTTGTTTTTTTAATCTATTTTGTCTTGCGGAATCTGTCTACATCAGTGTATGGAGAGCTCCTTCATGCCTTTAAAGCAATGGTTCTCTGAGTGTGGTCCCCAGGCCAGCTATACCAGCATCATAAGGGGACTTGTTAGAAATGCACATTCTTAGGCCCCTTTCCAGACCAATTGAATCAGAAACTCCCAGCTGGGGCTTGCTGGTGAGTGTTTTAACAAGCCATCCGTGCTCAGATTTGAGAACCACTGGGCAGAGGGGCATCGAGGATTTGCTCTATTCCTTTTTCCATTGTTTTTGGTGTGCCGTAATTTATTTAGCTAATTAAAAAAGAAAATATTTTGACTTGTGTTTTAAATAATGAATCTGATATTAACACCATTTAAAGATTATTTTCCTTACATAACCCAATGAGAAAGCCAAAATAAAGATACATTCTTAACTGCAAGAGAAACTTCACAGTTTTCATACGGGTTTGTTTATTATTACAAGACCCATGAGGTCACAGTTGGTGGTGAAGTGTCTCAGGTTGATAAGCAGTTAAATCTGTTATGCAAACATAGCTTGCCAGAGAACAAACATAATCCTCTAAAATAAGCGTTTATTTTCCATAACAACACATGGTTTCAAAGTTACGGGTCAACATCTTGATAGGTAACTATGAAAACAAACCTCTAAATATTCGAAAAGCTTTTTGCTCTTTTTAGAAAACTGACTTTGACAGAAACTCAGCTTTGGGCTGGCCCCGTGGCTTAGCGGTTAAGTGCTCGCGCTCTGCTGCTGGCGGCCGGGGTTCGGATCCCAGGCGCGCACCGACACACCGCTTCCACACCGCTTCCACACCGCTTCTCCGGCCATGCTGAGGCCGCGTCCCACATGCAGCAACGAGAAGGATGTGCAGCTATGACATACAACTATCTACTGGGGCTTTGGAGGGAAAAAGAATAAGTAAATAAAATCTTTAAAAAAAAGAGAAACTCAGCTTTATCTGCACAAGATACAAAGTAAGGACTTATTTTAATGTTACAGTAATTAGTTGGTAAGTATTCTCTTAACTGCCTTATCTTTTTAAGTAACGGATGACGGCTAACCAGGTGCTTCACTTATCGAAAACACTTACATGAACAACATCTTCATTCAAAGTTTTCATGATACCATTGAAACTTGTGGTCCATAGTTGCAAACTGTAATTTTAACCAAGATTAAATCAAAGTATTTGGGCTTTCAATTTTCTACTTCACTCAGTCTTCTAAATACGGGGCATTTAGACTGCTTCCAGTTTTTGGCCTAACCTATTATTGCTTCAGTGGCATCTTCCTTCACACGTGCAATTATTGTGGAGGATAGATTCTTTGAAGTGGAACTGTTATGTCAAAGATTATGTGCATTTTACATTTCATAGAATATTGCCAAATTATAATTTAAAGAGGTTGTTGCAATTTACACAATATATTAAAATGTGCATTTTCCACATCCTTGCTAACATCTTGTATTTTTAAAAAATATTTTAAACTTTTAAATATTTTGCCAATGGGTAAGGCAAAGAACAGTGGTTTCTCATTGTCATAATTCCATTTATTTAATTACGAGCCATTTGGATTTCGTTTTCTATTTATGCTTCTTTCTCAATTTTCTATTGGATTGCAGGTTTTCCTTAATAGTGTGCAAGTGTTCTTTATATGTTAAGTGAGTACTTTGTTATCTGTGTTGCAAATATATTTTTTTTAGTTGTTTATCTTTTCAGTTAATTCTTTCATACAGGAAATTTTAACATTTATCTAGTGAAATTATCGATCTTTGTTTTTATGGATTCTGAGTTCTAGGTCTTTCTTTGAAAAACCTTTCCTTTCCCCAAGGTACAGAACCAAAAATGTATATAAAAAGTCCAAAAGTACCTAATTAGTGAATACAGTCATTCTCCATGACCCTTTTAGGATTTGCACCAGCCAAGCAGGATGAGGATGCAGTAGAAGTCACCACCCCTGCATATTTCTAGTCATTGATCTCAGCACTAATCTTGGCAATTTGAAGAGATGCAGAGGGGTCAGTTCCAGGGGACTTCATTTGGTTCTTCCAGCCAAAATGGCCTTTACTCCATAGGTCTGGGAGCCAACGTGAGCATTCTGCCAGTTGCCAAGTTTATCTATTTCTTCTATACATCCTCCATTGAGGAATTAACCACAGTAAGTGTCCATGTTGGACCTACTGTGAGAGAGACCTGGGCCAGGACACGATCCATCACCTGACCTCCATGAGCTCCCATTCTGAGTGGTGGTCCATGGTGATATTTCAGGTCTCTGGGGATTCATGTCAGTTCAGAGCCAGGGTCTAGTAACTCCGGGGAGGTTTGTATATTTCCCTTTCTCCAGTCCCAGGTACCAGGGTAAATGGCCACAGTTTGCTCTTGGAAAGCTTTAGAAGAAAATTCTTGTTATGCAATATGGCTGCATTATTCTCTAAGCTTGGACATTCATCCAGGCCTCCAGGTCTGTGAACTGGGAAAGAAGTCATGCATCCCCTAGGATAATTTGAGTTAGGTTTCTGCCCACCAATCCACATTTTTTCTGCATATATATATATATATATCAAGCAGCATCTACCTATTGATTTCATTTCTAAGGACACTGTAATCAATTAGTTATAGACACAAATTCCTGCAGTACCCTTCTGTTGTTGTGGCTGGCTTATTGTAGTAATTAAACCTACCTTGACTATTGGATCAGTGGTGCCACCTGGGCTCCGCCACACCAGAATTGTGTTATTCTCCTCGAGATTAGGGAAGCTGAATCCATGCAGCACCCCCTAGTCATCCCCTGCCTGCAGAGGACAGCCGCCACAGAGTTTTCAAAGAGCTCTGTGCAGTTGTCCCATCCCCAATACACTTTTCAATGCTTTTGTGTGTGGAGAGCACTCCAGGATCTACCAGTGGGGTACAATTGTGGGGGTGTGGGGAGGGTGGGGGCCAGTGCTGAGCAGGTTGCACATAGTAGATTCATTCTGATGTTCCTGTCTCCGTGAGCCTTTGCAGGAAGGTTCTGATGATTCACTCTGACTGTAGGCTGCTGTGGAAGGCAGAATAGTTGCAGATGGAATTAGGGTGCTAATCAGCTAACCTTAAGATAAGAAGAGGCTCCTGGGTCATCCAGGTGGTCCCAATGTAATCACAAGAGTCTTTAAATGGAGAAGAAGGAGGCAGAATAGTTAGTGCGAGAAAGATGGCAGTGTGAGAAGGAGTCTACGGGCTGTGGCTGGCTTTGAAGATGGTGGAAGGGGACTCAGGCCAAGAAATATGGGGCGCCTGGAAGCGGTAGGAAAACAGATTCTCCCCTAGAGCCTCCAGAAAGGAAGGGAGTCCTGCCAACAGCTTGATTTTACCCTAGTGAGACCCATTTTGGACTTTTGACCTCCCAAACTTAATAAGTTCCAGATAATACTTTATATTGTTTATGTTGTTTTAAGCCATTAAGTGTGTGGTAATTTGTCACAGCAGCAATAAGAAACGAATACAGCTCCCAGTGAATCTGTGTTTCAACCTAATGTTACTCCCAGGCCCTAGAGCCAACACATACATCCTGGATCTCAGATGAGGATACCCATGAAAATAAATTTAGCCTTATCAAGCCTTATAGTCAGTGGTATGCTGGTAAATGTTTAACAATCAGCAATCCAGGGGTTGGAGGAGCCCTGACTTACAGCGTTTGCCGATTTCCAAGTTGCAAATATTCTCACCATTGCTCACTTTAAGCTATGAACATCTTATTACAGACTTGCGAAGAGATGCAGAGTAGCCCATTATGAAATATTTCCATTATATAGATACGGCCGAGGCAAATAATCTCAAAAGCATAGGTAATAGTGAAATGTAGTGAAGATAACTAGGAGTGATGAGTTTTAAGTATTACCTTTATTTTTATATACTGATTGTAAGTTTACGTGATTTAAATTTTAATAAGGGCTGTGTTTAACAAGTATTTCATAAAATTCTTGAAAACTTAACAGTTGGCTCTCATAAGCTGATTCAATCTTGCTCTCACACACCGCCACTTATATTTCGTCCGTCATCCTTAGAATGCGTTCTTATACGTGCTCCCTAGACTCCTGCACACAAACTGGTGAGGTCAGAGCAGGCCCACCGTTTATCTGGGCTATACTGGGATTAATTCTTCTTGTAGGCCTGAAGGCAGATGCTGGTAGTTATTGAAAGGTTTTATGCAGGTGTAGGTAGTTTCTTTGGATGGGAGAGGGACCTCCTCTGAGGACAAGACAGGTTTAAGGGGAATTGGGGGGTTCAGAATTCTCAGCTTCATCCGTGTCTGCCTAAATATCCCCATCTCAGAGTCTCACTCCTTTCCCATCAGAGCCCTACTTTAGTGCAGTGGTTCTCAAACTGGCCTGCGTCAGAATCACCTGGAGGACTTGATAAAACACGGGTGCTGGGCCCCACCCCCAGACTGTCTGATTCAACAGGCCTTTGGTGGAGCCTGAGAATTTGCATTTTTTGTGTGAGGAAGATCAGCCCTGAGCTAGCATCCACACCAATCTTCCTTTTTTTTTTTTTTTTTTTTGCTGAGCAAGACTGTCCCTGGGCTAACATCTGTGCCCATCTTCCTCCACTTTATATGGGATGCCACCACAGCGTGGCCTGACAAGCAGTGCATGGGTGCGTGCCCGGGATCTGAACCCAGGCCACCAGCAGCAGAGTACGCGCACTTAACCGCTATGCCACATGGGGCAAGCCCCAGAATTTGCATTTTTAACAAGTCTCCAGCTGACACCATTGCTGCTGGTGTGGAAATACACTTTGCAACTGTCTTAGTTTGAGAGACCTGGTAGGTTTGAATATTTATTTGTTGCAGTTTTGCAACCCTGACAACCAGGTGTTGAGCTTGGCTCCCAGCCGCATCTGCCTGGGATGACAGGAGATGCAGGATTCCTTCAAAGCTGCCAGAGAGGCTGCTGACTTTCCAATTCTGTTCTCAGTTGGACATTCACAGCCTTCAATGTCTCCTTTTCCCTCTGTACTCTCTCTAGTTCCATTAGAAAAAGTCAGCAGACCCTACAATCTCTATAATTACTACTTCAGTTAGCCTTTGAAGTATAACGAACCACCCCAAAATAGAATGGCTTAAGAAAACAATCATTTTATTTGCTTACGAGCCTGTGGGTCAGCTGGTCACTCTTTTCAGGTTTGAGCAGCTTGACTGGTGCTGGATGGTCTAGAACGGCATGTCTGGGGCCTCAGCTGGGATGTTGGAGAGGCCTGGGATGGCTAGGGCCTCTCTTCACGTGGTCTCATCGTCGAGGAGGCCAGCCCAGGTGTCCTCACATGGTGGCCCACAGGCTGCCAAAGAGCAGCAAGAGAAGGGCAAGCCACAAACGCACGAGCGCTTCTGCAGCTTCTGCTTGTGTCCCATTTGTTAATATCCCAATAGCCAAAGAAAAGGATCCCTAAGGCCAGACTAGGGAGAAATAAACTCTACCTCTCGATAGGAGGAGCTGCAAATTATCGTGTCCAGTTTTTTTCCAGTTTTATTGATAAATAATTGACATAACATCATATAAGGTTAAGGTGTACAATGTGATGATTTGATATTGCTAAATGATCACCACAATAAGTTTAGTTAGCATCCATCACCACACACAGTTATAATTTTTTTTCCTTGTAATGAAAACTTTTAAGATCTACTCTCTCAGCAACTTGCAAATATACAATACGGTATTGTTAACCATAGTTACCATGCTGTACATTAGAACCTTGGAACTTATTTATCTTATAACTGAAGTTTGTACATTTTGACTACCTTCAATCAATTCCCCCCCACACCCGCAACAACAAATCTGATCTCTGTTTCTATGAATTAGGTTTTTTTAGATTCCACATATAAGTGATATCATACAGTATTTGTCTTTGATACTTCATTCAGCATAATGCCCTCAAGGTGCATCCATGTTGTCATAAACGGCAGGATTTCCTTCTTTTTTATGCCTTAATAGTATTCTGTGCCCTTTATTTTTTTGGTCTACACAATTCCTATCTTTGCTGTAGTCAAGAAGGGACACAATCACTTGCCTTCCCAATGTCTTTTATTCCACCCATACTTCATCCCATGCAACCACTGGTGAATAATTCGGGTAACCATGATGCCACTGCGTGCCGTGAATACGTATGTTCCATTTCCCTCAGCAAAGGAGTTTCCCATGAGCAAACATTCTCACAATTGCATTTTGAGGCTGTTTCCTAGGGCTACTTCCCAAACTAATTACCGAATCAGAGTCCTGGCAGGCCAAAGATGGCATATCGAAACTGGATACTCGGAGGAGAGTTTACTAAAGGGATTATTTACGAAGCTCTAGGCAGAATTCAAGTCAATTGCTCAGGTTTAGTACAGTCTCCTGGAGTTAGCACTTGCAGGGAGTCATTATGTCCTAAGCCTGAAGGGGCAAGGGGAGGCCAGAATTTCTGGAGCCCTGAGAGAGTAGCTGAAGACTTCTGTGAATGATACAGTCAGCTCCTAAAGGCCAATGGGGAGGGAGCCAGGGGGGATAAAAGCCTTGACCTCTCTTTTCTCCTGCCATCTGATCTCCTGCTGGTGCACCCCCCCCCCGCCGCCGCCAGCCCCATCTGTCCCCTCCCCAGCCCAATCCCAACTGACAGCAAAAGAGCAAGGGGTCATTGGTGCATTCCCTACAGGGTAACCTCCTAAGGCTTAGAGCAAGGTGGTTGTGGGGGCACATAAACAGCCTCATTCTGAGCGGGGCCTGCCAGTCTGTCCATGCCTGGGTCAGATGAAGGAAAAGTAATATTCCTTGTGATAACAACGTCTAACTGTCGCCCTTTCCAATTTATAGGCCTTGTTCATGTGCATGAGCTCATCAAGGATGCAGATCAACTTTGAGGAGGTTGATAGTGTTCCCATTTCACAGACAAGGCAACTGAATGAGTGAGTTGCTGGGCATCTTTGAGCTTTAAAGTCACACAGCTAGTTAGTGGGATTAGAACCCACTGTATTCTTTGGGTATATCACAAATACTTCTGTCCAGTTGAGGCAACAATGTAAGCAGACTCTTCAAATTAAAATTTGGGCTGCCATAACAAAGTCCCACAAACTGGATGGCTTAGAATAACAGAAATTTATTGACTCACAGTTCTGGAGGTGAGAAGTTCGAGATCAAGGTGGCAGCAAGGTTAGTTTCTTCTTGAAAGAGAATCTGTTCCACGCCTCCCACCTAGCTTCTCGTGGTTTGTTTGGCATTTCTTGGCTTGAAGATGCCTCACTCTGATCTCTGCCTTCATCATGTGGTGGTCTCCCTGTGTGCATGTCTGTCTATGTCCAAATTTCCCCTTGTTATAAGGACACCAGTGCTATTGGGTTAGGGCCCGCCCTAATGACGTCGTATTAACTTGATCATCTGCAAAGACCTTATTTTCCATTAAGGTCACATTCACAGGTACTGCAGGTTAGGACTTCAACATCTTTTTGGAGGACACAATTCAACCCATAATAGTCCCTATTATCAGACGTATCAACTATATTTATTGAGGGTTCTACACTTTTATAGTGCCAGGGAGAGTCAATTTACAGTGTGAGGAATAGTTTAATACTGTTTGAGTATTGTGCTTTGGCTGTATTGCAGTTCTCTGAAAACTGCTCTAAGAATGTTGTAACCACTACTAATCAAAATGTTATTAACTGAACAATAGCATCCCTAATAGTGCCAGGTAAATGGGAAATGCCAGAACAACAAATAGAAAGATGGCGAAAGACCCTGGATATAAGATTCCTTGTGGAATCAAGGGTAGGTGATGCCATGTGTACGGCAAGAACTCCGGTTTTGGGTTTCTCCTTACCCGGTTTGAGTCTGTTCTGAACGGCAGGTGTCGCTGTTGGCTGCTCTGTGACTGTTTTTCTCAGTAAAAGCCCTTGGGTAGAAGAAACGGCAATACATTCATTGAATGAGGAAATTTATCCAAGGCTACCGAATCCCCGGTCTTTGCTACTGCTCACCATTCTCTCATTCACTCAACTCTGTGATCCATTTGGGGACTTTTCTGTGGCAAAGTGTAAAACCTTGTGGGCTTTTCTCCAGGACTCTTCTCAGCCTCCTCCTCTTCGGGTGCTGACTCAGAAGACAGCACACCGAAGACCATGTGCCTGGGAGTTAGGGACAAGGCCTCTGCAGTTCAAGTCTATGTGGTCATATGGCCCTGTCACTACTTATGCCCTGCTGGGCAGCAGTCAGCAGTGGAGTCCTCTCAATGGGCTGTTGGGATTATCCTCTGTGGTGATGTGGCTCCTGTGAAGCATGGCGGGGCCTACCATGCACGTTAGTTCCTGTGTTCTTTTGTTAGAGCTAAGGGGTTTATTTCAAATTACCCACTAGGTCTCCTTTTCAAGGCTGAATTTAATATTTTGAAAGAAGGGTATAGTGCAGCACGGTAGGGGTGAGGAGGAAGGTGGGGTGGGGTCCTCTTATTCAAACACTCTGGATCCCACTGTCCATGGGCACAGGGCCCACTTGGTGACCAGGTCATCAGGAGTACTCTCCTTTGCCCCTGCTTGTAGGATAACAGCTGGCAGGGAGGTGTGTTCATGAAGGTTGTGGCTCAGATAATAAAGCTCTTCCTTTCTGCTCTCCCCCCTCGAACACAAACACACAAAATGCACGGCTCCACAGGAAACCTGGGGAAGGAATCCTGTGCAGCGGGAAGGATAGGTGGGGCAGGGGACCAAGAGGAAATAACATCTGTTTGGGTGAGCCGCAGGGGCCTGGAGGCACGTGGACAGGCCAGCTGCTCCTGGGAGGAGCAAGTTGAGGAAGGGCCTGGAGGGAAGGGAAGCAGAGGTCAGCCACCTGTTTCAGATGTGGCTTGGGCTTTCTGCAGCAGCAGCATCTCGGTGGTGGCCTGCAGGAGCCGAATAGCCCTTTTATGGATTTCCAACCTCCAGGGTGGGTTAGGACGACTATAACCATTTGTGAGCTGGGGTGGGGGGTTGGTTCTGGGATGGTCCTGATCCCTATTACTCAAATAGATATAGATATTGGTATAATTTGCTCAGTTTTATATTTCTTTACCTGTATTACTTTTCCCGCTTTTGAAAGGCAATATGGTAAATGTGTAAGAAAGTTTGCTTTAATTTTTATATCTTTTGTAAGAGTTTTCAAACAGCCATATAACTGAAAGAAATCTCTTACCAAAATATAAGTTCTGATTTTTAGTTAGGGTTGGACCTGAGATCAGGGGGACATTTTAGGAAGCTCTCAGATCAATCAGATGTAAATTCCTAGGAGTAGGGGGTCCTTTTCTCATTTTGTATCTGCACGGCTGAAAAACAAAGGATGGACACTCCATAAATAAATGGGAGTTCTTGTTATCAGTGAAGATTTTTCCCCCTTCCTCCATCTAGCTGGAGAGACAAACCAATAATGATGCTGCATCCTGCTGTTTATAGTAACAGGCTTTTTCATGACTCAGCCTTTTTCATGACTCGGCCTTTAGAGAGGGGAGTACAGCTTCAGGGACAACTTCCTGGGGAGGGGCTGAGAGGGCTGAGTGGATGTCAGAGCGTGTGAGAGTGTCTGGGTCCCTGTGAAGGCCCAGGGAGGAGGGGCTGCAAGTACAAATAGCCAGTGTGGCTAGAAAGGGGGGAACCGACTGACAGGTTTGTGTGAGGGAGTGAGAGCAATTGGCAGGATAACGCTTTGGCAGAGTTGAGGGTGGACAGGAAGGGACTGAGGATTACTCGCGGTAGGGGGCCCAGCATAGAAGTTGTATGAGGACTGGTCAGGACCTGACCGTGGTACTCCATCAGGATACACAAGAAGTGAACTGACGCCTGAGCGATCAAGGGGGTAGGAAAGACTGGGCACTGCACACCGATGCCTGGAGAGCTGCCCGTTGGAGGGGCTTCTCTGAGAAAAGCAGTACATGGGTAGGGGGTGGATCAGACTATAGACTGTGCAGAGAGGTGAGGGGGTGAGTGCTGGAGAAGGGACCTTTGGGACTCGGAATGGAGAAGCTTGGGATAGGTGGGACGTGGAGGCTACTAAGCCAGGCCTGTCCAGAGGAGGTGGAGACCATTAACGATGAGGTAGGAGCAAAGGTATCAAGCCCCAGTTTGGAATCTCTTGAACTACATCAATACGCGACAGGCAGCGCATGCGCATCTAGGCCTGGGTGTGTCCTAGCTGCAGAACTCGCCCCACGGTGGCGCTGGTACACGCGAGCCATTTTCATCTGCTTCCCTCAGTGGCTGTTAGAAATGACTGAGTATTCCTTGAATGCAAATGACTCTCTCTAAGCTAGCGTTTACTGCGGTGCATCTGCACCATGGCTGCACACTGAAATCGCCTGGGAACTTCAAAAAGCAATGTTGTCTGGAATCCATCCCAGGGATTCTGATCTAACTGGAGCGCTGGACCTTAGTATGTTTATATAATATATATATTGCATATATATAACTAATAGCTATGTACATGCATTATCTCGTTAAGGCCTTTTAACCAGTGGTTCTCAAAGTGGGGTCCCTGACCCAGCAGCATCAGCATCCGCTGGGAACTTTTAGACATGTAATTCTCTGGTTCCTACTGAATCAAGCTCTGGGGGTGGGACCTAGCAATCTATTTTAACCAGGGGGAGAATCATCTCTAGTTGAGAACCACTGATTTAACTCATAGGAATAAATCTCTAATAGTGAAATTTCAGGTATCAGTAAATTATGTTGAGAAATGTATCAGGGATGGAAAGATCCTCTCGTTGTCTCTCAAATAATACCCACAAGCAACTTTCCCACATTTCCTACTCTTTTAATTGGAGGAAAAGTGAGCATGTTCTGTCTGTATCCTTTATCCTTCTATAGAATAAAAACCTAAGTACAGCAAAATAGAACACAGGTGATTACTTCCTTCTAAGGTGACTCTTTTCTCCCAAGTGTCAGAATGAGCAGGATGCATTTTGTCCTCTCTCCTCGGTTTGAGGTATAGTATCAAGTTTGTTTTTTCCTCACCAGTTTTTTCTTTACAAAAGGCCAAAGAGCAATGTTCTCCCGATTCCTGAGCCTGCAGGACCCTCTGACAAGGTTCTATCTTATTACCAAGAGCTCCCCCAGGTGGTAGCTTCTGAGACAACCGGGGCGCTCTTACTCTGCTGTCAACCTATTCCAGGTGTGGATGTCAGGTAGAAGGAGGTGAGGAGTGGTGTGAGGGATCTATCGGGCAACAGCCCTGTCAATAGCAAAGTGCTACCCCTCCTGATTCTAGTTAATCCTTTAACTGCCTTCAATTTGTTATCCAGCAGAAAATAGTAATGGGGGAATGAGAGGAACCAAAGCAGGCTAAATGTTGGAGGGGGAACCCCCTCTTCGGGTAACTGCCTTTTGCCTCCCTGCCCTCTGTCCCCTGAATGGTGGGGCTTGCTCAGCACTTCCTGGTGCCTGTCCTACAGAACTGCTGCTGTTCTGAAAACAAGTACATTAGCAAAAAGCCTGGTTTCCTTACTCCACGACTTCTCGGGGCCTTGACAATACAAATGGGCATCGTAAAGCTACAATGTGCAGAGTTTTCCTAACTCTTGAACACAGAAACTCGCTCACAAGGGATATATACAAGCCTGGTGTTCTTTGGACCCCATTCTGAGAAGACTGATCTAGTTGTAGCTGGCAAGGAACTAGAGATAACTAGCAGTGTCAACGAGGAAAGAGGGGATTCTGAAGTTTGGGAATATAGTTCCTGTGGCTTCCTTGCTGAGTAAATGGGCAACACCTTCCCTCTCTTCCTACCAGCCTGAATTCTGAAGTCTTTGGTCCTGAATACTTCTTTTCACCTCTAGTTTTCCTCTGGGCTTTGAATGGACAAGTGTATCTCAAACACAGCGCCAGGAATCTCCTTAGCTGCTTATGTACAATTTAGGCCCTATCCGTGAGCCATCATGTCGTTGTGTATTCCTAAAGTGATGCCAGCTGAGCCAGCCTGGAGAGGAGACGGCCAAGTCCTTACTACCTGGAAAGATGGAACATGGGGAGGAAGCTTTTCTGCCTCCCCGCTTTCCCACTCGGATGAAACAATGACTCTGTTCTAGAAGTACTATGAAAAGAAAATGCTCAGCCCAGCTCTCAGAAACACCCAGAGTAAACCAAAGTTGACCTGATAATATGCTGATAATGCAGATCTGGCAGTTAGTGGATAAAGTGTGCACCTATTTTATTATTTTTTTTTTGTGAGGGAGACCAGCCCTGAGCTAACATCCGATGCTGATCCTCCTATTTTTTGCTGAGGAAGATTGGCCCTTAGCTAACCTCTGTGGCCATCTTCCTCTACTTTATGTGGGACACTGCCACAGCATGGCTTGAGAAGCAGTGTGTCGGTGCGCACCCGGGATCAGAACCTGCAAACTCCGGGCTGCCGAAGCGGAGTGCGCACACTCAACAGCTTGCACCACCGGGCCAGCCCCATATTCTATTTTTTTTTAAAGCCCTATTTGTGGATTGATTCTCAGTGAAATGGGGATAAAAGATCCAGGGATGCTCCTCCAGTTTAAAACCGGCAAAGCTGTTGACTTCTTAAGGGCCTGAGGATTGCCTGTAGGAGTGTGCGTGATGGGGGGAGGGTATTGTGCATGCTTTGGTCACTGCACTCTGATTGAGTACTGGCTGTGGCAGCTCCCAGCTGCCCTTGGTCTCTGGAGAATTGCCCTTGACCAAATGGGATCCACCTCACCCCTCTTGTCCATGAACAACACCTCCCCACCCATGTGCCCAGGGGCAGACCCTGGCCATTGACTGAGCGGCACAAGAATGCCAGCCCCCTCGTCCCAAGGTGGAACTACTTCTGTAGTACACTCTGCCATTCTGGCTCTCTTCTCTTCCTATCCTGCTTCCCTTGCACCCAGTGTTGCCAGATCTAGCAAATAAGAATAACACCAAGTTCAATTTAAATTTCAGATAACCAATGAACAACTTTTTAGTATAAGTCTGTTCCATGAACTGTCTGGGCCATGCTTGCACTAAAGTTATTTGTTGGTTATCTGAAATTAAAAGTGAACTGGGCATCCTGTATTTTATCTGCAACTCACTTGTACCTCTTCTTCCGAGAGCATGCCCCTAGTAAATCATTTGAACAAGAGTTCCTGTCTCCAGCTCTGCTTTTGGGAACCTCCTAAGAAAGTGGGGCGGGTGGGAGGGCAGGAAAGGAATAGACACAGTTTGAGCCAATCAGGACCTTTTATTCAAAACTCCCTGGTGAGTGGCCTGTAAGAAGCTTCTCTTGTAAAGAGAACTCTGGGAATCTGAGGACCAGACCCAGATGTAGTTCTGCCTGGCCCCTGTGAGGAACGTTCGGTCCCCAGAGAGAACACAGTGGCCACCCAGTCTCCCCTGAGCGGGATTCAGCTTTCCTGGGTTTGACCTAATCAGGCATGAAATCTTGGTGGGAACAGATGCAAAAAGATTTTTTTTTTAAATTTAAATGATGCTTCCTTCCCAGCCCTCATGGATTGCAGGAACTGTACTGCTAATGTCACCTCATTGACCTGAGTCCTAACAGCAACGATTTAGCTTCATTTCCTCATCTTTCAACACAGTAATCCTCTGGTTTTACACGGCCATGTTCATCTGAGGAGTGCCATAGCTAAGTGTGCATGTGAAGTTGAACTGGACCTGTGATGTGTGTCTAGCCCTATAAAACCGACTCATCTGGGAGTCTTACATATCTTATGAAAAAATTCATTGCAGGGCAGTTTTCTAGTATAGGATGATGATTTCAAACTCTGTGCAAATCTGGGGCTCTTGTTAAAATGCACATTCTGACTCAGTCTGTGGTGGGCCTGAGATTCTGCGTTTCTGACAGCTCTTACGTGATGCCAGACATCCGTTTCATCCTCCTTATTGATGAAAACCAAGCCCAGATGAGCACACAGGTGGCTAACAGCAGAGCTGGGGTTGAACCCAGGCGATTTGGCCCCAGAGCCCGTGAGTTTTACAACGAATCAGGTGATGGGGAAGCTGATTACAAGACTGGGTGGACTGGACAGGTGTACAGGTGAATTGACAGGACACTGCGCCAGGAGACGGAAGGAAACCTATAGCAGTGTACAGCAGTGGTCGGATCACGTGGATTCAAGTTCAGCTGCTACCTCTCACTGCATGGGCTTGGATGTCACTTAACTTGTTTACGTCACTGAGATGGGGTCATCACAGGGACCCCCTCACAGAGCTATTGGAGGGTTCCGTGACATAATGCATGTTAAGTGCTTAGCACTGAGCCTGTCAAAGGAAACACCTGATAACTAGTAACTGTTGTTAACGTCACCTCAGACAATTGTCCTCATGCAAGCAAGGCAATGCACTGTGAAGGGCTTGCTGTGGTCAGACCGGCAGGTGGCTGGACCTGGGCCAGCGTGCACTGGAATACAGTCCTTTCTTCTTACTGTCTGCTTTTACTCATTGTCTTGCAGCCGCTTCTATTTCTTTAGGATGGAGCTTAAATGATTACGTTCTGGTCCTGCTACTTCTAGAAGTCTGTGTAGGCATGCTGCAGCTGGCACCTATTAAAAAAAGGATAAAGGCTTCTAATGGGAGGCAGCGTTATACTCCAACGCTCCAATGTACCAGCAACAATCCCTGGGCCGCTCAAGGCACGTCTTCACTGGGAAAATGAAGGGGAACATCAGACCATTGTGAGAATAATCAGTGTAGACCAGACAATTCAGCCCCAAGCCCTTTTTTGCCTCAATAGAGTTGATAGCTTAATGCCTTCATTACCTGCATCCTTATGGCCACTCCCCCTGTCATTTGGTTTTAACAGACTGAGTCTCCCTGGGGTGAGCTGTAAGTTGCAGTAAGTCCAATCCATCTTGGCAGAAGGGCATTACCTGCATCAACCCTGGGCATGGGTCCCCATGTTCCTGTCACCTTTGTGGAATGACCGGGTCTTGGTACACAAAAGGCACTGCCACTCACAGACACTGTCAAGAGTATTGGAGTGTCACCAGGCGCCAGGAAGCAAAACACTTAAAGCTTCCAAAAGAAGGAAGAGTGCTGTGTATGTGGGAAGACTTAGCTTTTTATTTTCAGCTGTGAGTGATACATGAAATTGTGACTCAATTATGATTCTTTAGGATTTGGAACAGGGTGAGGTTCTCATTTTTCAAATATAAAATATAAAAGTTGTTATAACAACCAAGATCATTTAAAATACTTTTCTAGAAGTGTGTTCAATAATCTTCCTTTCTAGAACAGCACTGTATGGTAGAACTTGCTGCAATGATGGAAATGTCCTGTATCTCCTTTGTGCAATAGGGTAGAGGGTAGCCCAGTGTGGCTCTTGAGCGCTTGAAATGTGGCTTGTGTGACTGAGGGTAGAATTTTTAATTTTAATTAATTCCAATTATCTTTTTAAGTTAAACTTAAATAGCCACGCATAGGTAGTGGCTACTGTCTTGCAGAGCACAGTTCTAGAGAGAGAAAGAATTATGCATCGCAGACTCGAGAGGCTTACAGTTAGCGTATGGAATAGCAGGAGAATCTGAAGTCAGCACATTAAGTATAAAATATTGGCCTGCCAGCAACTAGTTTTCCCTACTGCCTGCTCGCTCCATGGGAGGTTAGTCTACAAGGATGATAATGTAATGAATAAAATCTGCAGTCTTTTCTACTCGCCTAGAAGAAAGAATTGGTTGTTATAGTTCAGAGACTATTAATGAACAAGGCTGCAAATTGTAAAGTATGCACTGTAATGTGATTCTATTAAGGACAGGCAGAGAAAATTCTCGGTGCGGGCAATTGGACTACCTCCATCCAGCATGGGTGTCTCGTTTTGCCCCCTCTCTTCTCTCTGTCTACCTTCTCCCTGTTCCCCAACCCAGTCTGGGATTCAGACCCACCCAGGGAAGCTCTGGAGATTATTTCCTGGTGGAAATGATAATAATAATGTAGCATTGATGGTTCTTAGTCCCCTTGGGTGTGAAGGAACGTCTTTATTTTCTTTAAACCAAATTGCCAAGCTGGTTCAGAGTTTAATCTCGGGTATTTTGGCAGGAAGCCTGAGAGGCAGCCTCATGGGTGCCATGCTCAATGCTGCTCCTCTGAGGTCTGATCACTCCTGGGGCGCAGGGCAAGGATCCTGGAGCTGCAGAGTGGCCTCCACTCTCCAATCCATCATAGCTACCCCTGTCTGCCCAGGGTGACCCTCAGTGAGCTCAGGTTTACTGAAACCACAAAGTGAAGTGGTTTTGTACCCCTGAAGTAAGGGAACATAAGGGCCTGATCTCCTTCTTAGAACTGAGGCGGGAAAACATTCAGGGAACAAAACCCAAACTAGCCACATTTTAAGTGCTCAGCAGCCATACATGGCTAGTGCTACTGTACTGGAAATGTATAGAACATTTCCATCATTGCAGCAAGTTCTGCGGGTCAGTGCTGGTCTAGACCAAGCCCTCTGGTAAGAGGGTACATGTATTAACCCATTTAATTTTTACAGCATACCCATGAATTAATGGTAGTAGTAGTCTCATTTTAGAGAGAAGGACCAAAGAGGCTTAAAGTTAACCAAGTACCTGATGGCTGAGCTGAGGTTTTCAATCCGGATCTTTCTGACTTCTGGTCACATACTACCTCAGAGCTTAAGAGGCTTCTCATCTCTGCAACAGTATGTGGCTATCTTAAGACCGTGTTAAAAAAACATTCAGAATATCCTGTGAGAACACTGAAATTAGAACAGAGGATAGTATTTGATAACTGGAGGAATGCTTCTTATCTTCGAGTGGTGGGCTGTATGTGAGAGCAGTCATTTTTGCCTTGTTAGCTCCAAGTCGCAGCTCCAGAGAGATGTGGGAATCTCTGTGGCCTGTCCTCATGGCCTTAAACAACCGAAGATAAAGCCCCAGCTTCTCACACAATGGTGTGGTTGTTCACCTCTCTGCTTTTAAGAACAGCATCAGTTATCCAGCAAATGGAAGCCTAATTGTGACTGGATTCAGGTCTCACCAGTTTGGTGCTGTAACAGGGATATGTCTGGGCCTGAGTCTCGGCGTCCTGCCCCAGCCCCCAACCCAGGCGCTCCCAGCAGCCTCAGCTCCCAAGTCTGGCTGATTAAAATTAGAACTCAGGCTCAGATGGGCAGTGCAGGACCCTGAGTTGACGGGGGAAGGAGGCCTCTGTGCTTTTCCCTCTGCTTCTGGGTGTCTGAACAGACAGCCTGCTTCTCCCAAGACCAGTGGCTCATTCATGGATATCACAGGTCTAAATAGGAAACCAGCTGAGAAAAACTAGAAAAGAACAAAGGAAGACTAAGAAGAGGAGATTAAAGACTTTTTTTGGGGCCGGCCCTGTGGCTTGGTGGTTAAGTGCGCGCGCTGCAATGCTGGTGGCCCGGGTTCGGATCCCGGGTGCGCATCGAGGCACCACTTCTCCGTTCATCCTGAGGCCGAGTCCCACATACAACAACTAGAAGGATGTGCAGCTACGACACACAACTATCCACTGGGGCTTTGGGAAAAATAAAATAAATAAAATCTTTAAAAAAAAAAAAAAAAAAGACTTTTTTTGATTAATTTTTCCCCATTTATGCTTTGTAGATTACACATTGGATTATACTGGAAGCATTTAAAAAGATTTAACTCTTGCTAATGTGCCACAAAGCTGTGTAAACAAAGTTTTTCCTAGATGTGGAGTTTGCAAAAGGCAAATGCAAGTGAGGATCCATTTTGTTAAGAAGCCAAAAATCCATGATTTTAATGAGTGAAATTCTTAATAAATATTTGCATAGTACCCTTTGATTTATGGAGTACTATTCCATGCATTATTTCATTATCGGTCCTGGTCCACAGGTGGGATTATTATCACTACCATGTAGGCTAAGCAGACTGGAAGGTCATGGGATTGGGAATCAAACAGACCCAGGTTCAGATTCCGTCTATACTATAATCTGTGTGACCTTGGACAAGACACTTAACCTTTCTCGATCGGTTTCCTCAGAGGTTAGATGGCATTTATATGTCAAGGCTGATTGCCACCAACACATTCAATGACATCCAAGAGCATCTGGAGGAAGAAGGAGTGGGAGGAATTAGTGGGAAGCAGTCAGGGATCAGTAGCAAAAACTTTGGTCAAGTTCAGGCCTGGCAAGAAGGATCAAAGAGGAGATCGAATCCTATAGTCAGTGTCAAATACAGAGAGCTAGTGGCTGAGTGTGGCAGACACACCCTAAAGTGACCCCCAGTGAGTTATATTCTTGTATATCCCCTCATCCTGAGTGCAAGTGGAACCTGTGACTTGCTTCTAACTCATAGAAGATGACAAAGGCTATTGATGTCACTCCCTTGATTGGGTTACATTATGTGACAAAGGTGATGGATGTTACTCCCTTGGTTAGGTAACAGCAGACTGGAGAAAGAGACTCTCCCTCTGTAGCTTTGAAGAAGTAAGCTGCCATGTTGTGAGAAGACCACATGGCAGGGAACTATGGTGACTTCTAGGAGCTGAGAATGGCCTCTAGCAAAAAGCCAGGGCCCTGAGTCCTACAGCCGCAGAGATGGATTCTGCCAACAACTTGAGTAAGCTTGGAATCAGATTCTTCCCTGGTCAAGTCTCCAGGTGAGAACCCAACCCAGCTGACACCTTGACTGTAGCCTCTGAGACCCTGAGCAGAAGACCCAGCCAAGCTGTACCCAGACTCCTGACCCATGGAAACTGAGATAATAAATGCGTGGTGCTTAAGCCACTACTTGTGTGGTAATTTGTTATGCAGCAATAAAGAACTAATAGACAGAAGTTTGGGAGAGACTCCTACCAGCTGCCTGAATGAAAATCCAGCGATTCAAGGCCCCATGTGGAAAGCAGCCCAGGAGCCCGGCCTGGCCACCCACGGATACATGCAGCAGGGGCACAGTGTTGCCTTTGCAAGAGAGGCACTGGAGCCTCCATCCTTGGCTCTAGGCTGTTGTGACTCTTTAAATGATGCTGTTTAAAAGGCAGGAGCTGCTGATATCCTGACCACCACTTACCCACTGGCTGAGGCTGACAGAGAGATGGCCAGGTGCGCATTAGGAGCAGCCACACAGAGGCCAGGATAGGAACCCTTTTCTTAAGGTAATGAGGGGGGATGAAGTGAGTTGATGTATATAAACCCTTGCCTTTGAGCCTGGAGGTACTCAGGTATACATTATTCTCCTTCCCCAAGAGAAGAGGATACTAAGAGGCTTGCTGGATGATCAAAGAGATTGATACCAGGGAATTGACCTTACTTCCAAATATGACAGTTCATTCAAAGGATATATGACTAGTTGTTTAGCAATCAGGAGAAGTTTCTAATCTGGATTCAGGAATCCAAATCCATAGTGACAAGTTCTGTATCATCTTCTAGGGCAAAACTTCACACAGCCACCTGTCTGGGACTTAGGCTCTTCGCCGAGATGGGTAAGCTATTGGGCAGAGGTGTTCAGAGCTCTCTAGCCAGGTTGAGGGATGCCCAGAAGCCACAAGTAACACAAAATTTACAGCCATCTCTGGCTAACTGTATTATCTTGTTTGAGCTCATGGCTGCATAAGCTTTAGTTCTGCTTCAGCATCTCGCTCAGAAGTCCATCAAGGGCTACCGCCTGTACACAATGGAGTTTTAGTTTTTCTTTGATAAGTCCCAGGGCAATGTAACATCAGCTTCATGGATATTTCTCTTCATGAGCTGTCAATAGACCATGCTTAGCCCCCACAGCAGCCCCTGTTAACCACACAGGAAGCTAGCTCTTACTGGTTTCCCTTGTAAATTAACAGGACTACAATTGGGACCTTTAGACTCCAGATAAGGCTGTGCTTCTCAACCTTGGATGCACATTAGAATGTCCCATGAATAATATCACAATCCCTGGGGGTGGGAACTAGACATCAGTATTTTTTAAACTCCCCAGGTGATTCCAAGGTGCGAACTGCTAAAGTAAAGGGTCTTTTCTACACCATCTCTAGCATGGCCTAAAATTGACTGATCTCTGGACATCATTTATATTTGAATATATATATATGTATACATATACACATACACTTTGAAGGGATATATATCTTTGAGGGGAGATCTATAGATTGATTTATCTGTATCTATAGACAGAAATTATATATCTCTCCCTTCAAAGCGATAGGACTCCATCAACAGAGAATGCAATGAATTTAGCATCCCCTAATTGTTCATATTACCCCACCATTCATGGGTGACCAATGGGTTTATACACTTATCTTCTGCCTTAGGGGTTAACTCGCGACATACAGCCACAGGGATGGGCACTTTCTAGTAGGTCTTAGGCAAGTATTTAGCCATGGAGCAGAACTATACTTGCCTGTTGTTCTGTTTGCCATCACCACCATCATGGTTCAGGGCTCGAACTCATAGTATGGCCTGGTGTACATACTGCTCTGCCATGACCAGGGCCTTCAGAGCACCCCACCAGCACCCAGAACCTGGGTTGCCTGAGAGTCTGCAGGACCTTCATCCTGGAGTGATGCAGGAGGTAACAGTGGGGGTCTCAGCCCTGATTTGCCCCACAACCATCTGTGGAACAAATCTACCATCTTAAAACTAAAGAATCCAGTTTCCCTCCAGACCTACTAAGCTATCATCCCTGGGGCTGGGGACCAGGCAGCAGAATGAACATCAGTCAGGCTTTAGGAGATAGGTTTTTGAGTTTTTCCAAATGTTTTATATTGTTTCAGTGCTATCCTTAGACTTAAGACACAGATTCCATGTTGTCCATTCCCCTTTGCTGGGTGTTATAAGAAGGTTGGATGGTAGAAGTGGCATTGGAAATTAATTTACCAAATGAAACTCCTGTGCTCCTTCTGAGATTCCCTTGACTGTTTCTTCTCTCATTTGTCATCCCACCCATCCTGAGTCACCCATGCACATCTAGACTGAGAGGAAATGCAACCATTTGGAGCATGGTGCCTAATTTTCTGAGACCAACAAGATGATGAAAGATACAACTGTGGATCAACTGGAAATAGGAAGTAGAGACAGCCCCTCCTTTTTCCCCTCCAAGGATTGCTCTGAGTTGCAGTTTCTCCTTGCAAACCTTCCAGAAAAATCCCAACATACCCATTGAATATGCCTGCCTCATAACTTGCTGTGGTCAAGTTGCAGCACTCAAACTACCATGAACTTAAGTGTGTACTTCTGAGGCCTTAAGAAGCTGACCTAATGCCTGGAGAAAGGGACAATGATGCTAGGTCTCTCATCTCAGAAGTCCCAATAATCCCTGAACCTCAAAAGATAAATAGTTTCAGTGTGTCCTGAATCTATTGAAGGGATTCCCACCTAGATGATGTCTCCCTGAGTGTCTGGTTTTTGGTGGTGGTAGTGGTTTCTTTTTTTTTTTTTTTTTGTAGGTAGCCGTTCTTCCATAAGTCAGAAACGTATCCTCTTAAAGTAGTTACCTCTGATGATTCATGTTATCAATATGCAAATATTTTATATCAATCAAAATTGGTTTACCTTGTGAGCTAAATGAAAAGTCGGAGACCAGTCGATTTCTCATACAAAATCTAATACCTAAATGAGGTAAATATCTGGTTTTAGGTAAAAATTTTTAAAAACTCTGCCTTGTGGGAAGATGGAAGATGTAGACAGCACTCTGAAATGTCACAGTTTGGCAGCATCTTCAGATGGCAGCAGATGGTTTTCACTTTGTAACCCACTAATAGTTTATTTATACATTCAGAGATGGGAGTTATTTTCCTCAAAAAATGAGGCAAGTGGGGATCCTTAAGACCAGACCTGGCAACTCTTGCTTTGAGTGAGATTCTTCTACACTGCTTTCCTCACAAAATTCTAGAAGGGTTGCCAGGCATTTAACAGCATGTGGCACCTCTGGGGGACCCATTTTCCCTGACCCACACTTAGAAAGCTAAGTACAGCAGAGGCTAAGAAGAGGCACATCCCGCCAATTGGGCCTTGTCGCCATGTCAGGCATTGAACTGTGTGGGAGAGGGAGAGCGCCAGCTGCATTCAGCAGGAAATCCTGATTTAGAAGTTTGAAGAAGGAAAGAGGGGAAAAAATAGACTCTCTAGGATTCCTGACCCAATTTAAAGATGAGAGGAGGACCAGGAAAATCGTTTAATAGTCCAAAATGTGGTAGCCTGACCCTATTCTTGTAGCCAAATTGGCTCCTTAATAATTTTTTTTCTTTTGCTAGAGTAAGGGATTGTGAGGGAGAAATGAGAGTTTTATGTTTTTTTCAGTAATATTTTCATTTTTAGACAACTTTAAACTCAGAAAAGTTGTGAAAATAGTACACAGAGTTGCTATGTATGCTTCACCCACTCCCCCCTATGTTAACATCTTACATAATCAGAGAACATTTATGAAAACTTAGAAATCAACCTTGGTACAATAATATTAGTTAAACTATAGACTTTATTTGGATTTCACCACTTTTTCCACGACTGTTCTTTTTCTGTTCCGGGGTCCCACACGTCATCTAGTTGTCGTGTCTCCTTAGCCTTCTCCCATCTGTGACAGTTCCTCAGTCTGTCCTTGTCTTTAATGACCTTGACACTTTTGAAGAGCGCTGGTCAGTTATTTTATAGAATGTCCCTCAGTTTGGGTTTATCTGATGTTTCATCATAATGAGATTAAGGTTATGTAGTTTGAGGAAGGATCCAACAGAAGATTGTCCTTCCCAGTGCATCATATTGGGGTACATAAATTTGAGGTATTGCTGGTGATGTTAACCTTGATCCCTTGGCTAAGGTGGTATTTGTCAGGATTCTCCACCATAAACTTACTATTTTCCTCTTGTAATTATTAAACATTTGAGGATAGACACTTTGAGACTATGCAAGTACCCTGTTTCTGCTTAAACTCTTGCTGCCTGATTTTAGCATCCTTCAGTGGCTCTTGCTCTCAGCAATGGTTACTGTGGTGGTCTAATGGTGATTTTCTACTTTCCTCATTCCTTCTACCTCCGTTGATTTGAATTCTTCAGTAAAGAAGACTGGTCAATTCTCCCTCGTTTATTTATTCAGTTATTTAGAGCAGCCTAGGCCCCTAGGTACTTATTCTTTGGGTTATAATCCAAGCCTATCTTTTATTTTGTTCCTCAAATATTTCCAACTTTGACCTGTGGGAGCTCTTTCAGGTGGCTCCTGTGTCCCTTTGATTTGCCCCATCTTTTAATTTATTTTTTTAGTACTTCCTGACTTTCTGGCACGGTAAGATACTCCAGGCTTATATTTTTTCTGCTCCAACCCTAGGATCAACCAGTTCTCCAAGGAGCCTTGGTTCCTTTGACTGGAAAATGGTATAAGAATCCAAGGTCTGGGCAGTGGGTAAACTCATGTGCTCCTGGGGTGTTGTTGCTTCTAGCCTGCCTCAGTAGATAGAATTAAGCAGTATACGTATAGATATACATATACTAAGTCATGCATATACACACCTCTATTTTTATTTCTGTAGCTATTTATCTGTCTGTATCTTTTAAGGTTCAAGTCAATATTGATACCTCTGACTCCAATCCAGCACCTGAGTGTTCATTCTAGCTTTCCTCCTTTCCTTATTTGTAACTTCTTTTTCCAGTGGTGAGAAACTGGCTGTAATTATTTGCCATATATGTATTTATTTTTTCTTTTCTAGTATACAAAGAGTTTCAGAATTCCTAATCCTCGCCCCTGTGAGAAACAGTTTTACCAGCTAGAGTACAGTGTGTGTGCAGTTATTTTTGACTTTAACCAAACAGTATCCAATCAAAACTTTTCCAAAGTGTTTTGGCAGGTGACATTGTAGATAGGGTCATATGGTAGGTGTATGTTAACTTTGTAAAATCATTTGGTAGCTTCTTAAAAGTGACTGTATCATTTTGCATTTCCACTAACAGTATGAGAGTTCCAGTGCTCTGTGTCTTTGCCAGCACTTGGTATTGCCAGATTTGTTAGGCAAGCTGGCCTCTTTTCCTCAGCTTCCTTATCTGTAAAATGGACATAACAATTTAGCTGTTGATAGTTAAATAAATCAATATGTGTAAAGCATTCAGAATAGGGTTGTCAGATAAAATACAGGACATCCAGTTAAATTTGAATATTTATTAGTCAGATAAATATTTTATTAGTATAAATACATTCCACGTAGCATTTGAGATACTCTAAAAATAGTTTATCCAAAATGTGAATTTAGCAAATAAAAATACAGAATGCCTAGTTAAATTTGAATTTCAAATAAACAAGTACTTTTTAGTTTAAATATGTCCCACATATTACATGGGACACATTTAAACTAAAAAACTATTTATCCAATGTATTAGGGGCCCCATTTAGAGGTCACCTCTTCTCAAGCCTCAGCTTAGGTCCAAAAGGATCAGGGCTCTTCGCCAAAGGAATTTCCCAATATCCATGAAGAAGATGTACAAGAGATTCAAAGGTTCTTGGGTAAGCTTGGACTATATATCCTGGTAGGGTATTTGTTTCAAGTAAAATTGGTACTGAAGTTGAATATACATACAAAAATGTGAAGAAAACACACATGCACAGCTGGATCCATTTTCACACAGTAAGCACACCCAGAGACTGGGCATCAGGTCAAGAAAAAGCGTATTACTAACCCACTATCCTGACTTGTAACGCAGTAGACTAGTTTGGGGCTGGCTGGCTTTTAAATAGATTTAAGATACTGAAATTTTTTCCCCAGCAGATTCCTTGGGAATTTCCTGAGAAGTTTCCTCGCCAAATGACTTCCTTGGGGCTTTCTACTTAAAAGTAGGTCATTATCCTTTTGAATAAATTTGACAAAACGAGACAAGTCTGAGCCAAGGAAAGGGATCTTATATAGGAGGGGCCTTCTGGAATGCTGGCAGGTGCTTAATTGATTGGAAGAACCTGTAATTATATTTCCTCTTAAGTCTTTTTGAAAGACCAGGTAACAGTAAGTACTTCCACAGCTTTAACTATGTGCCAGATGTTTGAAGCCCTTTACATGTATTAACTCACAAAATCCTTACAACGCTATGAGGCAGGTGTTGTCATCATCCTCATTTTTCAGGTGAGGACATCAGGCACAGAGAGGTAAAGTAACTTGTTCGAGAATGCACTGCCAGCAAGTGGCAGGGCTGGGATGCTCACCCAGGCAGTTTGGCTGCAGAGTCTCTGCTTTCAACTACCACACAGTACAGCCTCACAGACTTGGTGGGATTCTCTCTCACAGCTCTGTCCTCTAAGTTGGAAATGTAGCTCTCAATCATTTTGCTTTCCTGGAGTACACTTGGCATTATCTTAAACAATTGGCCAAGCAAGTGAGTTTTGCCTTTCCTTGTATTGTTAATTGCCCTCAGCTTGCTGCCTAGGCAGGTGGCATTAAAGAGCACCCAGTTGGATGCAGGTGTCCGAGGTGCAAACGGATCAGTAGAACAAACCCTCAGTAAACCCAAGAACAGCCATGCACACAGCATCAGGAGACAGACAGGGGGAGAGCTGTGCTGGGTAATGATCTGAGCCGGAGGTCTCCAAACTTACTGGAGAGGGGATTGTAGCTAATGGAGCACTGATTTCTCATTGCAGGTGATAAATCTCCCTAATGGCATTTCAAACACATTGTTCTAAATTTAAATATTTTAATATTAATTTATTCTAATACCACCTCAAGTGGATAATGAACAACACCATCAGCTGAATTAAAGAGAGAAAAGAAAAATCATAGGCAAATCCTTGCAGATTCTCCACACTGGGAGTGAATCCAGGGGAGAGTGAAAATCATTCCATCAAAACTCATTTCCTTTTTAGTTGGGTAATAATGATAGTCAAAATCATAAGTAAAAATGACTGTTAAATTTTTAGCATTTTGAGGAAGGAAAGGCATAGCTGGCTATTTCTCTGGGAGTTTGAGTTTTGGTCATTTGCACAGCATAATAATGATAACTATTACCAAGTATTTACTGTGCTACTGGTACTTTCTATGTACTTTACACAGAGTATCTCATTTTAGGCTTCTAACAATCACATGAACAGGTGTTCTTTATCCCCATCTTACAGATGAGAAAACAGGTTTCAAGACTTAACACACAACTTAACTAAATATTGGGACTGGGGTATGTCTGATTCTAGAACCTGGTCTCCTAACCATGGTCTCGCATGACAGGAGGTTGTTTGCACTGCTAAGAAAATCAAGCAACCATGGCAGAGCCTGATTCTTTTTCCCCTAAAGAGTGACAGTGGAAAGAGGAGCATGTGGTATAACCCAGTGGTCTGGAACTGCGGGAAATGTGAGCATTCCAGAACAGAGACCTGTGAGTGAGCTGCGGAAGTTCAGTCGAACGCTGGAGTGGAACTGCCCAGAGAGCGCACTCAGTGGCTGGCAGGAAGGAAGGAGAGCACAGAGCCGACATATTGAAGTCACAGCAGAAACTGAGCTGACCCTCTTGAGAGCTGCAGCTTAGCCAAGTGCCCCAAGTTGATACCCAGAATGAGTGGTAAGCAATTTCTCAAGGTCTAGAGATGCATTAAGAATCCAGCACAGGGCTGGCCCTGTAGCTTAGCGGTTAAGTGCGCGTGCTCCGCTACTAGCGGCCCGGGTTCAGATCCCGGGCGCCCACGATGCACTGCTTCTCTGGCCATGCTGAGGCCGCATCCCACATACAGCAACTAGGAGGATGTGCAACTATGACATACAACTATCTACTGAGGCTTTGGGGAAAAAAAGGAGGAGGATTGGCAGTAGATGTTAGCTCAGAGCCGGTCTTCTTCAGCAAAAAGAGGAGGATTAGCACGGATGTTAGCTCAGGGCTGATCTTCCCCACAAAAAAAAATCCAGCACAGCTAGCTCAGTGTTGTGGAGCTAAAATAGCCAGGAGAATGACCACATTTTTTAGTTCCTTCTAGAATGTTTGACTTCCTGTGTCAGCTATCAACTTATTGTCTCTCAGCTTCAAATACAACCTTCAATATGCTCTGTGGTGTACAATGCGGTTTCTTTAAGTATTTCTCCTTTAAAGTGAGCAATAAAATAAGCAAAATTGTGTTTCTATAAGATATTATATATATACACACACACATATAATAAATGAAATTTTAAAAATAAGTGAGCTTCAAGTGTTAAGCTTTTTCAGTAGAGGGCACTGGAGGGGCCCTGCAGGACAAGAGGCTCTTCTGTGGTTTCTGGGGTAGGCCAGGGGTTGGTGGTGTGGGTGTGAGGAAATCTGGTGGAAACTGTCCAGGCCTCAGGCCCAGAACGTGGTTCCTCTGCAACTTTGCAGCCTCGGCCAGAAGGTAATCTTTCTGCAGCTGTCTCTAATGAAAACCAGAGCCCCCTAGTGACCCCACCAGCATCTGGACACCACTGCATGCCCAGGCCACCAGTTCTGACGGCCAACTCCCCCATCTGCACCCCAAAGAGTGGCCTGTTATTTGCCTGGCAATTCAGACCAGCTCCACAGCAGACTTCTCTGCACTGTGGTGGGCTGAACCCTTCTCCAACTAGCGAAGCCCTTCAAGTTTGTACTTCCTGGGATCCTTTCCCTCAGCCCTAGGTTCTGTATCGAGTTTCCCTATATCTTACAGTCTTTTTCCATAGTTAATAATTCTTTATATTAAACTCCCCTGTTTAACCCACTGCATGGTTTCTATCTTCTGATTGGACCTAAACCACTACACCTTCCATAGACCACCTACCTGAGCCAAATTATGCTATTGTGGTGGGAAATCTGGGTGCTGAAACTAAACTTTTTGTATTTTTAAATTTTTAAAATTTATTTTGCATTTTGTTTTTGGTTTTGAGGGTGGTTTTAGGAGGAAATTTTCTTCAATCTAATCTCAACTCAGGTTGTATAAGATGTTTATTATGAAGGAGAGGCTTTAGTGGTTGTAAGTAGGATGTTTCTGCTCAGCTCCAGGAAGACAGGGATCACAGTCTTTCCTCTGTTTTTGGCACCTAGCACAGTGCCTGGTACACGGTTGTCACCTGCAAATGTTTATTGAATGAATATGTATAGCTCCTCCTTGCCAAAGTAATGTAATTTTTTTCTCCTTCAGCTGGATTATATTGTCTAATGTTCTTAGCAGTAAGCCTTATCCAAACAACCAATTGGAATGGCTCATCTGGACTTGCTTGACATGAGCTGTAAAGGTTTGGCTGGGTGAGAGTTTGGTCAAGATGGGAAATGGCTGGAGAACTGGTTTCTCCAATTGGTTCTTTGTGGCACAGAACCCCCGGATTTCAGCACAGAACACCACCAACAATTACAGTGCCCTCTAACCTCATGCACTTTCTTTTTCTAATACCATGTCATTATATAGGCAGGCGGGGACCTTGCAGTTGACTTTGCACTTTCTTTCTAAACCTCAGATTTACAAGGCTTAAAATTTTCTCACAGGTTTGCTAGTTCTCTGTACTTGACCTAAGCCCCACCAGCAAGTGCCGGTTGCACCCACATGGAAAGTGAGAGTTACTAATGCAAGTTGGCATTAGCAAGATATACATGAAGAAAACTCAGATTCAAAAATAACTACTACTTACTTTGCATCTTGCCAATAATGTACAGTTGGCCCTCCCTATCCACCGGTTCTGCACTTGCGGATTCAACTAACCGCAGATCTAAAGGCCTATGATGATTGCCTCTGTACTGAACATGTACAGACATTTTTTCTTGTCATTATTCCCTAAACAATACAGTACGACAACTATTTACATAGCATTAGATATTATAAGTAATCTAGAGATGATTTAAAGTATATGGGAAGATGTGCGTAGGTTATATGCAAATACTATGCCATTTTGTATAAGGGACTTGCGTATGCATGGATTTTGGTATCCACGGGGGTCCTGGAATCCCTCCCAAATACCAAGATAACTGTATACCATACAATTCTAGGCTTTTAGAGTTGAGACAGACTCACTAGTGAAGACACCTGCCCCAGGAACACAGTCCCTAGTCTGCAGTTATGCCTGGTGGGTGCCAGCCACTGTAAGGCACTCACCTTTTTTTTTTTTTTTTGTGAGGAAGATCGGCCCTGAGCTAACATCTGCCAATCCTCCTCTTTTTGCTGAGGAAGACTGGCCGTGGGCTAACATCCATGCCCATCTTCCTCCATTTTATATGGGACGCCGCCACAGCATGGCTTGACAAGCGGTGCGTCGGTGTGTGCCCGGGATCCGAACCGGCGAACCCTGGGCCGCCGCAGTGGAGCACGCGAACTTAACTGCTTGTGCCACCGGCCGGCCCCTCCACTCACTCTCCTTACCTTGGCATTCAAGGCTCTCCATGCTCTAGTCTCAATCTTTTAATCACTGAAATTACTTTACTGCAGTGTGTGGCACCTCAGGGTACAAAAGGGATACAATTGGATCATGGTAACGGTTATAGCAAAAAGGGACACAATTGGCTAGTTGTGGTTTTTTACTTAGGGTGGTCACCTTTTCTGCTTCCTAATTCACTTTGTGTTTTCTACCCAAGTTCAAAGTCAGAACTCCCTTTTATTGCTTTTCTTTCTACAGTGAAAGAAAGTGAAATCCTAAGTACGAGAAGCCTGAGTCTACCCCTCAGAGCTAGGTTAAAACTGCTCACTTTGGGCCGGCCCCGTGGCTTAGCGGTTAAGTGCGCGCGCTCCGCTACTGGTGGCCTGGGTTCAGATCCCGGGCGTGCACCGACGCACCGCTTCTCCGGCCATGCTGAGGCTGCCTCCTGCATACAGCAACCAGAAGGATGTGCAACTATGACATACGACTATCTACTGGGGCTTGGGGGGGAAAAAGAAAAAACTGCTCACTTTGCAGACCTAGACCTCTAATTGGTGAATCTTCTGGATCCTTCCAAGGGAATTGATATGAATCAGCCTTTTCTCAATACAGACCTCAGGCTCATTGTTGAAGACAAGCTCTCCAGCCTCACTTCGCTCTAGAGTGGGTGTTAACCTTCCCCATCATCAGAATCACCCGGGATACTTTTTAGACTAATACAGATGCCTGCTCCACCCTCATTCTAAAGCAACTGGTCTGCGCTGAGGCCTGGACGCTGGGCGAGTCTAACGTGCAGCTGGAGTTGGCAAGCTGTGTTGAGGGGCTCCCGATTGGCCCCTGCCCTGGGCTCTGTTGTCTCTTTCAACCAGCCATCCCCCCAGCACTGCATCATCAGGTCTCTCCCAATCCCTTCTTGGTATAAACCAGACCCTGTTTCCCCCTCTCTAATCAGTCCCCATCTCCAGAGGATTGTTCTGGGGCTTCCAGTTTCCCATTTTTCATGCCTCAGGGAATCAGACTTTTCTTCTTTAGGATTCCCATCTTTCCCTTTATTAGCCACCATCAGCCCCAAAATCAATTAAAAGTGGACATAAGTAAAAATCCAATTTGTGTCTCATCCTACATCTGGAATAGATTATTGCTGTGATTCAATCAAGACATTCAAGGAACATTCCTTGAGTGCATAGGGCACACCCGTTCCTGGGCTAGCTCTGGGGTTATACAGATGAATAAGAATGTTTGGTTTTTGCTTTCAAAGAACTTAACGTTGAGAAGGAAAAATAGCCAAGCACATAATTGTAAGACACTGTGATAGGGAAGGACGGGTGCCCCCGGAGTGCTTGCAAGTGGCACTGTTCCGCTGTGGGTTTTTAAGCAGGATGTCTCCCTTGGAAACTGGGAGAGACAATCTGATTTGATCTCACAGAAGCTTTCTGTGATAAATTCAAACTCTGAATCTTTTCCTCAGCTTTAGGAACCTTTGACACTGACTACTGAACTGGCAGAGAGAAAGGAAAAGAATTAAATGGATTAGGATGATTTTAAAATATGTTTGTCTTCTTAGACAAGTGCGAAGACCAACAACAGAAGATTAATTTACTTTATTCCAATTATATAAGCATGTCAGCACGACTCTATAGCCACTGATATTTATCCTAAAAGAGACAGCATATTGGAAGATTCAGTATTGTGATCTTCTGTCTCGATGGATATAAATAAAAAGGAATGTAGGCAACCCACAGACTGGGAGCAGTTGTCTGATGAAGGACTCATATCCAGCATACAAAAAATACTCCTACAAATCAATAAGAAAAAAGGCAACAAAAAACGGACAACAGACTTGAATGAGCTCTTCAAAAAGAGAATTTCTAAATGTCCAATAAGCATACAAAAAAGTGTTCAACATCTTCACTCATCAGGGAAATGCTAAATAAAGTCGTAATGAAATTCTGCCTACTCACTAGAATGTCTCAAGTTAGAAAGACTGACAATACAAAGTGTTGGCAAGTATATGAAGCAGCTGGAATTCTTGTACATTGCTGGTGAGATTGTAAATTGGTCTAACCCTTTGGAAAACTGTTGGACGAAATCCCCTAAAGCTAAATTCGTCCCAACTCGATGACCCAGCAGCTCCACTCCTAGGTATATACTCTGTGCCAGTTATTGATTTATTGTGTCTCAGCAACAAGTTGGTTCTATTCGACTGCTCTGTGAAAATGGATCTAGGCCCTTTATATATTTTTTTCCTTTGCCAGCTGGTCCTGAAGCTTGGTCAGTAGAGGCTGCTGGTGAGAAACTGCAGGAGGCAGAGTTTTGCTCCCTTGTCCCAGTGTGCTGCTCCTCGGGCTCCTGCAATGTGCTTCTCCAGCATCCAGCTGCTGCAGGACAAGCAGCTTCCCTGCAGTGCCCATGGCCTCTCTAGAGCCCAGCTCCTGCGGTACATGTGGCTTCTCCAGTTCTGAGTTCCTGCAGTGCATGGCAGCCAACAGTACCCAGTAGCTTGCAGCTTCCCTGAACAGCCATTTCAGTCAGTTTTGTAGTCAAGTGCCTCAGGTATGACACTGTCCTGTGAATGGCTTTCCCTGGCATCCTGGAAGATGGATTTCCAGCAACTTACACAGGGCAGATTTCGGGAAGCTTCCATCAGTGCAAAAGTACAGTGACTTCTCTGCTACTCATTGAGCCATAGCCATGCCCTCTCCAACAAGGTCTTTGTCTCAGACCATGACCTGAGGGCAGGGGTAGGGTGGGGTGGGTCTTCCTTGGGCGTTCTCTCTCAGCCCTGGGGTTGGTAACATCTCTTTATATCTGCTTTTTCTGTATGCTTTAGATTTCTCTTTACTTCTTACTAGCCAATCCCATGTATATATAGTAAATTTTTCCTATTCAAATTATCATGTGGTTTTGCTCTTCTGATTGGACTGATATGGTGCCCAAGAAAACTATATACAGTCGTCCCTTACTATCCATGGGGGGTTGTTTCCAGGACCCCCATGGATACCAAAATCTATGGATGCTCAGGTCCTCATATAAAATGGTGTTGCATTTGCTTATAACCCACACATCCTCCAGTATACTTTAAATCATCTCTAGGTTACTTACAATACTTAATGCAATGTAAATGCTATGTAAATAGTTGTTACGCTGTATTGTTTAGGGAATAATGACAAGAAAAAAAAGTGTACGTGTTCAGTACAGATGCAACCATCATAGGCCTTTCAATCCACGTTTGGTTGAATCCATGAATGCCGGAACCATGGATACAGAGGGCCGACTGTGTGTCCACCAAAAGATGTGTGCAAGAATGTTCACAGAAGTTTTATTTATAATAGCCAAAAACTGGAAACCTCCCAAATGTCCAGTAATAGTAGACTGGATAAATTGTGGTATATTCACACAATGGAATACTACTTTGCAAGAAAGAGGAAGGAGCTAGCTGTGGATGGATCTCACAGACAGTGTTGAGTGAAAGAAGCCTGATGCAAAAGAGTGCATACTGTAGGATTTCATTTATACAAAGTCCAAGAAGAGACAAAACAAATCTGTGGTGGCGGAAGTCAGATAGCAGTTACTTCTAGGGGCAGGAGTGCATATTGACCAAGAAAAGTCACAGGGATTTGGCAGGGATATTTGAAATATTTGTGTCTTGAACAAAAGGTAGTTACATAGGTGTATATTTATGTAACAAGTCATAAATTTGTGCACTTTACTGTATGTCTATTATAACTCAATAAAAAAAAAACTAAAAAAGGAATGTATATAAGGTCATAAAAAGGGCTGTGGGTGTAGAGCTGTGTAGACAAGATCTCCCCTAGCTGAGTGCCTTGGCCCCATCCACCTCAACTACATGAATGTGGTATTTTCCAATCATCCCTGGAGGCTGATGACTGTAAATATGGTCCTGAACTCTACAGTGCAAAGCAAGTGAAGCTGAGGGAGGTGGTGAGAAACCTAGTGATTTTCTCGTGTATACGGCCAGTTAGTGACGGAAATAGAATACCTCAACCTTCTATTCTCCACCAGTGCACTTCCTGCTCCATCATGTGGTTTTTCAGAGGGCTTCTTTCTAAAGACCTGAGATGAGTAATGGGGTGTTGTATAGAACATGGCAGAGACTTTCATACAAGTAAAGCCAACAGAGAATGATTTTGAAATAAAATCCTGTCACAGTTGGTTGGCACTGACGAATTTTTTTTAATGTCTTCTTGACTGCAGCGATCAAGACTGCAGGGGAGTTGGTGAAAAGGAGAACTTGGTGCCAATTTGGTGGCTGTATGAAATGATTTCACTTCAAAACAGAGAGCAGAAATACCAGAAATCGACATAGATGGTCCCCAGCTCCCTGGCTTCCTACTCTTCTTGAGCAGGAATCAAAGGAGAAAAAGGTCAGCAGTAAAAGCACTCTCCAAGGACTGGTGTCAGGATGAGCAGCTGTGACAGAGACAGACACGTAACTCACCCGGGAAGAATCCTAGTCATGCTTCCTGAACGTGTGAGAAAACCGGCTCCCTTTGCACGCACACTGAAGCCGAGTTAAGATTTTGCGAGCTTCGGTAAGATTCTCAGCCCTGGGCATCACTGAAAGGGAGTCTTTTAACTTTTGGTTACTGTCTGTTAAAAACTTCAAGTATAACTGAAACCAAAGGCTCAGGATCTAGTGTACAGTCTGTCTATTCATTTGGGGAGAGCGGAGATTAAAAGTCATTTCCCCTTTCTCTGTAACCCTTTAGGATTCTCATGTAATCCTTTAACTGTAATTTTCTCTCGACACTTGTGCTAATTGTTAATTAATTGCCTTTCAGCTCCAAACCCACTCTTTTTTGTCCTGCTTTGTCACCCTGGAGCTTGACTCTTGCGCGTTGCGTTTCTCCTTTGACAGCGGGCTCAATGTTACGCTCTACCAATAGAGGGCGCTGCAAAGCGGAAGGGGAAGGAAGGAAGGAACGCTTTTGTTCCCTGTGCTGTTTCCCATGCAAATCGGGGTGCAGAGGGTCCCAGCAGTGTTCGCCGTAGTGGTTACATGTCTAAGGGTCCTGCGATGAGCAGCGCCAGTACCTTGTTTCTTTTTTGCTGCAGAAGCCACGCCCTGTCTTCGAGGGTCTTCACCTCAGCCTTGTGGGATCTTCCTCTACATTTCTCAATTCCTCATTTACTTTTCCCTCAGCCTTAGAGGTGGTAGCTGCCTTCTGAGTTTCTGCCTCTATTACATCGTACAGTTCTCAGTTCTCTTCTCCCTTTTACTGGTTAATCGTCTTTTGCTTTGTTAACAATTCTTCATACTAGATATCCTCTGTTCAAAGTACTAATGGGGCTTGTCTCTTGACTGGTCCCTAACAGATACACTTGACACTTGTGGTTGTTTGTATATATGACCCAGTGCCCCTATGGAGCCTCTGTGCTTTCGGCTGCTGCGGAAGCAGCCTTCCAGCTGGAATGTGTTAGATTGGATATATTTCAGGGAATTAATTTCCAGATCCCAGACTTCCACATGCGCTCTCTCCTAATAAGATCAGCCTGAGAACGTGCCTGCAGGGGAGATCCCATGGGAAAGGTTCTTCTTTCTGAGCTCACCTTCCACTTTCAACAAGAAAGGCATACCTCTCATTTCTCCCCGATTTTATGGTGCGTTGTCTGAAGTTGTAGTATATTTATGTTGTTTTGATTAATTTTGTTCTAATAATTTTAACAATAACTCAATCCAGAAGAAAAATTTTAACATCTAAAGGCTTAAGATTACAGGAAATTAAAAAATCATTTTGATTTATATTATATTATTGTTATATAGAATTATGCTAGGGTGATTAATAAGATTTTCAAGCATGAAATATAATAGGGTAAAATTAGGAAATGGAATGGAAATATGAATTCAAGGAAGAAAAGGAACACTAAATGTTCTTACTGTTAAAAGATCATTCATGTATTTTTAAATTTTGCATGATGATAAACATAAATTTGCTGTGGTATCTACAGTCCTTTGGATACATATAAAAGCATGCAATAACACTTTGGTTTTAAATTGTCAATATTGACTATATGCCAGAATTACATTCTGTGCAACTATTTAAATACTGCAAGAGAAACTTTAGATTTCATCTTTAAAAAGTTCAAGAGGGTATGTCATTTCCCCAAATTGTTTTAGGAGATACATGAATAAATAAAGTTGCTTCACTTACAATAAATTGTGAATGAATGAAGGCTGGCTGGATGAATGGATGAATAAGTGAATGAATAAGTCAATCAGCAAATGAAAGCAAGAAATCCCTTCTAGGATAAATGAGAACACCCCCTGTTTGCTTGCTCAGATTCAGTTTCTCAGCTCCTCCTCTTGGGGAAACATGCATATGGAAAAAGGCAAAAACTATCATACCCTTAATATTGGGGCCCAGATCAGGAGCCAGGTCAGCCCAAGTCTCTCCCTTGTCTTTATTTTAGAATAAACACGGCTGAATGAATGGCTTATAATAATGCATTCCTTAAAGCCTTGTGTCTGGTTTTTATTTTGTCATCTGTAAAATGGATTTAGAAATTCCAAATCAGTGACAGTTGGAATATTCATTTTACCTTTTGGAGGGAAACAGCTGTGGCTTAGCAGAACAACACTGTCTTGGAGACAGAAGACCTGGGTTGGTGTGCTGGTTTTGCTAGTAACTGGTTGCATGACGTTTGTCAAATGCCTTCATGTCTCTGTACCTCAATTACCTCGTCTGTAGAAAGTGGAGGGTGATAACTGTTTGTGAGCCTCAGATGAGACTGTGTATGTAAAGGTGCTTAGCATATGGCAGGCCCTCAGTAAATGTTTGTTGAAGCTAAAACTGAAGTACTAGTTGGCAATGAACTTTGGGTATATCCACCCCTCCCTGCCCTGAGGGCTTCCAGTTACTCTACCATAAACTCGACTAGTTGGTCCTCTAGGGCTGCACACGGCCACAGGTCTTGATCACGGATGGGACCTTCCATCCTAATGCAGGAATGTGGAACTTTTGATCAATGCGCATGGACGTGTTCCCACTTCACTCCCACAAATGTGGTCTGTGTGAGCTCCATACTACAAACAGCATGCGCTTCAGTCATTCCCTCAGGGGCAGACAGGTTTGCAGCCATTTCATCTTTAGAATCTATTGGCATAGAGTCAATGTGAAGTATTTATTTAAGGTCAATAAAACCGTTATGTATTATATAAAATATAAAACACAGGCAACAAAGCCTCATGCCAGAGTGATGACTGAATCTGTTCTCTTGTAAGTGTACAGTACTGGCTAATATTCCAACCAATCAAATTACAGGCTGACCAGTACACATACACATGCATGCACACACACACAAAGTGATTTCTTTACACCAGTTGATGACAGATCCCTGTCACCAAACTGGTGGTAGTTCACCTCGCATTTTATAAACAGTGGAGATCAACCGAAAAAGTGAAATACTTGTGCAAAGTACCTAATAATAAGCTTATAAGGTGTCCCCATTACTGAAACATTTATGAATAAAAGAAAAGGACTGTGGTTGCAGAGTCGGATGAGGTTAAGCAGCATTAGAGCTGCTTCTAAACTCACACCATCAGTCTTTAAAGTTAGGATTGCTCACTGAGCTCTTCATCTATTTACACCAATAAGAGATGAATTTTAAAATGGTTTTTTTGATGCTCTCTGGAGAGTAAACGCTCAAGCTATATTTCTATAAAGATGAAGAATCGCACTCCAGATCCCAATTAAATTAAGGGAAATAACAATTGCAAAGAGACACAGAGCAAAATCGACTTCTTACAATGTGCCCCACACTGGCTAAGGGCTCTCCCAGTTACTGTCTCATCGCCTCACAGCACCACTGGGGGTCGATATTGGTCCTTCCATTTCACAGGTCAAAACACTGAGGCTCAGGGAGTTTAATGTGGGGACCAAGACTTGAGTCCTTGTCTATCTGAAGCAAAGCCCACATTCTTTCCCCTTCACATCATTGGCTTTAAACCTGGCTCAAAAAGGTGGATGCTCAGAAAATAGGGGCTACGGAGGTGACATTAGCATTTATATTGCAGTAGACCCAGAGCGGTGATTCTCAATCTTAGCTGCATGTTAGGATCACCACTGTTCCAGGGTTTGCACTCCTGGCTTATAAGAAATCTCTTAGGGCCATGTTTCTCAACCTTCAGAATCACCTGGAGATTTGTTAAAACAGATTTCTGGGCCCTGGCCACAGAGTTTCTGATTCCTTAAGTCTGGAGTTGCCTGAGAATATGCATTTCTAACATTTCCTGGTGTCCCTGTTGCTGCTGGTTGGGGCCCTCACTCCGTGAACTATTGTGTCAGGGCATTGTTTCTCGAAGTGCAGCTGGGCCCTAGGTATTTAAGTCAGAATTACTTATGGACTCAAATGCAGATTTTGAGGCCCAGGCCCAGACATATAGGATCAGTCTCAGGGGATGAGCACCAGGGATCTGTCTTTTAAGCAAGGGTTCCGGGCAATTCTTCAGTTCACTGAAGTGTGAGAACTGTTGTCCAGTGGATTTTTAAGCTCTCCCTCATTTCATATACAACCTGGCTTTTAAATTCCATCTCATTTTGCAAGACAACCGCACAGCAGAACTCCATTTACAACGGACCACTGGCTGCTGTTGTGACTTGCTTCTCTTATTTAAAAGGCCTGTAAGGGATCTCTTAGTCCATGCTTTACAAATAAAACCAAAAGAAATAATTTTTTTTTGAAAAATTCTCAATTGTCAAGTTTCCGCCTCATCGGGGGGAAAGAGGCCTGACTGCTCAGCGGGTGTTCCATGCTTCCCCACACAAGTGACATCCGGAGGAGATCATTCTATGAAGAGTCTCCTTTCTTCTCTGCTCCTCCCTCCTCATTTCAACCCGTTTCATCAACTCCAGTGAAGGTGAGGCTCAGACTCCGAGTTTAAAGGGGCTTGGCCCCTTGGAACCTGGCACTCAGCTGGGTAGCTGGGTTACCACTTGGCATCCTCAGAGCTGGGAAATGTCCACGGAAAGTGCCACTCAAAGGCCAAGGGCGGGAAGCCTGGCCCAGCAGCGGATGTGCCCTGAAGAGACGCAGGTGCTTCCCTGGGGCCCTGCCCCTCAGCTGCAAGCTCCCGAGGGAAGCCAGTGGCCAAGAAGAGTATTTATAGCTGCCTTTGCTGGCTAGTTCCTGCCTGGTTGTCACAGCCTGAGGATCCCAGCGCCACTGGTTGACAAGAGGAGGGAAACACTAGAAGGCTGACGTGGAGATGGCGCAGCTGTCCTCCCTGAAGAGTTGCAGAAATTAGTGCCCGTTATCTGAAGTTACAAATACAACGGAATTTCAAATGACGGCGAAATGAAGGTCATGGGAAAAGATTTCCCATTGTTTTTCCATGGTTCCAAAATAAGCTGTTCGGCCAAGAGAACCCTACCACATGGAGGTCTGCGCAGCCATCTGCAGACCTGCTGGTTTAGAATCACTCCTGCTTACAATGAATGCAGGAAGGTTCAGGAAGCTCCCTCAGCCCCTGCTCCCAACACCAACCCTGCCCAGAGGCCCTCAAACTGAAACCCGCTTTGCTTTCCAGATTCTGAACACCTACCTGTCAGCGGAAACAATGGCCCTTTTTTCTTTTGCATCCTCTCCTTTAGGTCTTTGGGTTACAAAAGAAGACTGATGTAACACAGCTCTCAGGGTGGCTACCTCGTGCCCTGTGGCTAGCCCAGAGTTCCCTTAGGTGGCAGGAAACACGCACTTTGGGGAGGGGGGTGTCCAGTCATCGGGGGAGAGGCCACATTGTCCCCACTCACGTGGAAGAGTATTAGGGAGTCCATGAAATATGTGTCAGTTTTGACAGGAGTATACTCTGTATAGAGCACAGCTCGTCAGCGAAAAATTTCTAGGTAAAATCATTAGATCTCCAGGAGAAAACCAACAAAACAGCAAGTGTTCCGGAAAGGGTTTCACTTCCTAACTGGCAGCGAGCCTGAGATCAAAACCTGTTACTCAGAGCTACAGGTGGAATTCCTATAAGAGGCACAATCCATCCTATTGTTCTGTCTGAGGCCCTTGCATCTCTCAGGGTTGCTGTGTGTGGCCGAAGCAGAGACCCCCTCGTAGCTGTGTCAGGGACTCATGGGCCATTTGCTCCATGAGCTTGACTAACGTTTCTTCAAAGAGAGTCCAGGGGTCCTGGAATCCTCACATGGGTGTAATTTCAGAAAACCCTTCCTGAAAGTGGGAGGGAATTTATATTTTAGTGTTCTTTTTTATGAGGAAGTAGGTCAGAGTGGAATGATACACAGAGGCAATTGAAGTCAGTGCAATGGCTGAGCCAGGCACACAAGAAGAATAACCAACCCATTGTGCACTTTCGAGCTGCCTTGCACAGTGCTAAGCACTTTCTAGACATTATCTCATTTCATCCTCACAATAACCCAATGAGGTAGGTGCAGCTATTCTCCCTCCTTTATAGCAGAGGAAATGGAGGCCTAGAGAAGCCAAAGGACTTGCTCTTTGTCACAGGATGAGTCAGGGATTCAAACCACTCCCTCCCCATGAGCCCCAGCCTTACGCCTCGGCCCTTAGGCACAGCTCTGCTTCATCAGACAGGTCTCACTGGCTCCATGGCTGCTCTTATCTAGGAGCTCCTCAAGCTGCAGGGGCCTCTGGCCTCCTTGCATTGCTCAGACTGCAATGGACTGGGGAGGTGGGACTCAGTCAGCATCCCCCTGAGAGCCAGTTTACAGGGACAGCCTCTTGGTCTGGCCCAGGGCTCTGTGAGACCTCTCTTGTCCCATTCCAGCAGGCTTCCACAGACCTTTCACCTTCTCTTGGACACCAGTTCCTGGTCAGCTCTTTTGCTGACCTGGAGTTTGTTCAACCAGGGTGACTTTTTGGGCACTTTATGTAAACCAGCTTCATGGTAGCTCCACCAAGGGGAAGTGTTTTGCCTGACACTTGGGTGTGGGGTGGGGGCGGTGGGGAAAGGGAGCTGAAAGCAGAAAAGACAGCTGGCAAATGCCAACCCCTAGACAACTACGGAGACGGCCGTGGATGTGCTGTTGCTCTTCTCAGTGGTTGCTGGTGGCAGTAACTGGATGTGAACAGTGTGGAAGGGGCACAGCACAGCAGAAGTCAGGTTGCGTGGAATTGAGGATGGGATGATGGGTCTGGTTGGATGGTCATTTTGCATGTTTTTCCATCAGGTAGGAGATAGTGCTTTCAGTTCCAGCCACACCCAGAGAAAGCTTTTTCTCCTGGTCTTTCATTTTCCAAGTTGCCTAGATAAGACTGTCACTGTGTCTTCCTTGTTTGCTGTTGTATCCCCAGGATCCAGCACCATTCCCGGCGTATGGTAGGTGCTTAATTAATACCAATTAAAGTGATTAAGTGAATAATTAATTGAATAAGTGAATCAACGCACTATTAATGTTGAGTCCTAGCTTCCTAAAGATAACCAGAGAACACGGCCCTAGGATTTTCTCTTGGTCTTAAAAAAGGAACGTCACGTTTCGAGATTTGAAAAGTGTGTCAGTTCAGGTCCTGCAAGAAGCAGACACTGGAATAGAATTAAAAATGCAGATTTATTGGGGGGAACACTTCTGAAAACTGAAAAAGGAAGAAGCAGGATTGGGTGAGGAAGACCACTTGATCTTGCCATTTGCGACAACATGGATGGACCTAGAGGGCTTTATGCTAAGTGAAATAAGTCAGACAAAGACAAATACCATATGATTTCACTTATATGTGGAATCTAAAAAACAAAACAAATGAACAAACAAAACAAAACAGAAACAGATTCATAGGTTCAGAGAACAAACTGGTAGTTAGCAGAGGGGGGAGGGGTTGGAGGTGGGTGAAATAAGTAAAGGGGATTCAGAGATACAAACTTCCAGTTATAAAATTAGTAAGTTATGGGGATGTAATGTACAGCATAGAGAATATAGTCAATAAATATTGTAACAACTTTGCATGGTGGCAGGTGGTAACGACTTATCGTGGTGATCATTTCATTTTTTTGTTTTGTTTTTTTGTTTATTGCAGTAACATTGGTTTATAACATTGTAAAAATTTCAGGTGTACATCATTATACTTCTATTTCTGCATAGATTACATCATGCTCACCACCCAAATACTCATTACAACCCGTCACCACACACATGTGCCAAATTATCCCTTTCACCCTCCTCCCTCCCCCCATCCCCTCTGGTAACCACCAATCCAATCTCTGTATCTATGTGTTTGTTTATTGTTGTTATTATCTACTACTTAATGAAGGAAATCATATGGTATTTGAGCTTCTCCCTCTGACTTATTTCACTTTGCATAATACTCTCAATGTCCGTCCATGTTGTCACAAATGGCTGGATTTCATCGTTTCTTATGGCTGAGTAGTATTCCATTGTGTATATATACCACATCTTCTTTATCCATTTGTCCCTTGATGGGCACTTAGGTTGCTTCCAAGTCTTGGCTATTATGAATAACGCTGCAATGAACACAGGAGTGCATGTATCTTTACACATTGGTGTTTTCAAGTTCTTTAGATAAATACCCAGCAGTGGAATAGCTGGATCATATGGTAGTTCTATCCTTGAATTTTTGAGGAATCCCCATACTGTTTTCCATAGTGGCTGCACCAGTTTGCACTCCCACCAGCAGTATATGAGAGTTCCCTTCTCTCCACATCCTCTCCAACACATGTTGTTTCCTATCTTGTTAATTATAGCCATTCTGATGGGCGTGAGGTGATATCTCATTGTAGTTTTGATTTGCATTTCTCTGATAGTTAATCATTTTGAACATCTTTTCATGTGTCTATTGGCCATCTGTATATCTTCTTAGGAGAAATGTCTGTTCAGGTCTTTTGCCCATTTTTTAATTGGGTTCTTAGTTTTTTTGTTGTTGAGATGCATGTGTTCTTTATATATTTTGGAGATTAAGCCCTTATCAGATGTATGGTTTGCAAATATCTTCTCCCAATTGTTAGGTTGTCTTTTCGTTTTGTTGATGGTTTCCTTTGCTGTGCAGAAGATTTTTAGTTTGATGTAGTCCCATTTGTTTAATTTTTCTATTGTTTCTCTTGCCTGGTCAGACATGGTGCTTGAAAATATGTTGCTAAGACCGATGTCGAAGAGCGTACTGCCTATGTTTTCTTCTAGAAGTTTCATAGTTTCAGGTCTTACATTCAAGTCTTTAATCCATTTGGAGTTAGTTTTTGTGTATGGTGTAAGGTAAGGGTCTACTTTCATTTTTTTGCATGTGGCTATCCAGTTTTCCCAACACCATTTGTTGAAGAGACTTTCTTTTCTCCATTGTATGTTCTTGGCTCCTTTGTCAAAGATTAGCTGTCCATAGATGTGTGGGTTTATTTCTGGGCTTTCGATTCTATTCCATTGATCTCTGTGTCTGTTTTTGTGCCAGTACCATGCTGTTTTGGTTACTATAGCTTTGTAGTATATTTTGAAATCAGGGAGTGTGATACCTCCAGCTTTATTCTTTTTTTTCAGGATTCCTTTAGCTATTCGGGGTCTTTTGCTGTTCCATATAAATTTTAGGATTCTTTGTTCTATTTCTCTGAAAAATGTTGTTGGAACTTTGATAGGGATTGCATTGAATCTATAGATTGCTTTAGGAAGTATGGACATCTTAACTCTGTTAATTCTTCCAATCCAAGAGCACGGAATATCTTTCCATTTCTTTGCGTCTTCTTCAATTTCTTTCAGCAATGTTTTATTGTTTTCCGTGTACAGCTCTTGCATGCGGTGATCATTTCATAATGTATATAAATATTGAATCACTACAATGTACACCAAACTAATAGGATATTTTATGTCAATTTACTTCAATAAAAAAAGAAAGAAAAGACAGGGAGGAGGAAGCAGGATTATGGAGCACACTGGCTTCCCCTGGAGTGTGCCAAAGCAGCTGGAGGCCAGTCAGCTAACTGCAAGTTCTTTCTTGAAGTGAGATCTGAATGCTGTGCCTCCGTGGCTGTCAGGGGAAGGGTGTGACAATGGTTATTGCTTTTCCTTCTCCAAGCGGTGTCTTCTCACCCCTTGTTTCTTCCATCTGGGGTACCTGTGTCTCCATCACCTCCTCACCTTCTTTCTTTCCAACACCTCTGAGTTCTCCACATTGGGAGGCAAGGCGACCCAGGATGCTGTGGCCCTCTCTCAGCGTTGCCACATTCTCTCTCTCCAACCAATTTCCAGATGTCTGAAGCTCAACAAGCCCAAACCTCACTGGAGTGTATCCCTTTCCATGACAATTTTCTTTCCTAAGATTCCAGCTCTGTCAAGGGCACTATCAGGTCCTGCAGATGAAAATCTAGCATTCCTCAGTTCCTTTCCTGATGCCTTACACACGCTACCATCCACCATCTCCAATCCCAGACATTTGAGGAAGAACTCTTCAGACTTGACTCCTGCCTCGCAGGCACCAGCTGTAGGCCAGGCCTGCCTCCAGTGGGGCTGGATCAGAAATCCAGGGCCTGACAGGACAGGGTACACAACATCTTTGTTTTAGCCAGAGAGTGTCTGGTTATCAGGGTCTTAGTAAACAATCGCAATGAGGAGGCCTCTGTTATCAGCAGGGGGAAAGGCACGTTTGTTTTCTTGACTCCTTGCACCCTGGCAGTTGGTGTGCTGAGTAAACAATCCTGTTTACTTAAGGTAAGTTGCTTTCCCTTGAAAAGTACTGGTTCTAACCTTTCAATTGTGTTGTGAATATGAAGTTGTGTGTTAGGCACTTCGTCTTACTGAGATCTTTTTACCCATCATAGTTACAGTGATTGCCATTGCCTTCTTTCTGTTTTTTTGTTCATTCATTCATTCATTCACTTAGCTTTTATTCATTCCACAGATGTTTACTGAGAGAGAGACACATGAGGTTGTAGTTGGGGACATGGGCTCTGCAGCCAGAGTCCCTGGACTCAAATCCCAGCTCAGTCACTGTCTGGCATGTGGGGCCACAGTCGAATTACTTAACCTCTCCCCACCTCAGTTTTCTTATCTATAAATGGTGGTAATTAGAATGCCCATCTCAGAGGTTAATGAGGATTAAAATAGTTAAACAGTGCCCGGCACATGGTAAGGTAATTAAAGGGATACTAGTCAGTCATGTCAAATCCTTGCTCTCAAGGAAGTTCCAGTGGAGAGGGAGAGAATGATGCATAAATAGTCATGACGAAGGCTGGTGTGAGATATGGCTGGGATAAACTTAGAACTTATCCAACCTGGGACACTTCTGAGATTGGGGGTACTAGAAGAATGAAAATTACCTAGTTTTGAAATTATTTATTGGCTAACAAATTAGTTTCAGCATAGAGGTAGAACTATTAATAGTTCTCTTCAAAAATGAATATAAAAAATTAAATTCCTTTTAAAAAGAGAAAACAACATATTTCATGTACATAAAGCAAAATTTTTAAGTACACAATTTTATATTAATAAAATATAAGCCAAATACAGTAATATTATACAGTGGTCCCCCCTTATCCGTAGGGGATACGTTCCAAGACCCCTAGTGGATGCCTGAAACTGCAGATAGTACCGAGCCCTACATATATATACTGTTTTTTCCTATACATACATATCTATGATAAAGTTTAACTATAAATTAGGCACAGTAAGAGATTAACAACAATAGCTAATAATAAAATAGAACAATTATAACAATATACTGTAATAAAAGTTATCATAGATCTTAGCAACCTCAGCATACGATTTTTTATCTAAATCAAGAACTTTCACCTTTTCCCTTAAAGCAAGCACTTTGTAGCTTTTCTTTGGCATATCCAGATTGCCAGCATCATTACTCTTGCACTTTGGGGCCATTATTAAGTAAAATAAGGGTTACTTGAACACAAGCACTGCGATACCTAGACAGTCAATCTGATGATCCAGACAGCTACTAAGTGACTAACAAGAGGGTGGTATATACAGTGTGGATACACTGGACAAAGGGATGATTCATGTCCCAGGAGGGACTGAACGGGACGGGGAGAGATTTCATTATGCTGCTCAGAAGGGCATGCAATTTAAAACTTATGAATTGTTTATTTCTGGAATTTTCCATTTAATATTTTGGACCACAGTTGCCTTGGGGTAACTGAAACCACGGAAAGTGAAACTGCGGATAAGGGGCGACTACTATACATATGATAGTGCAGAAACACATAGTCACATATTTTAGTCAGTTTCTCAGTCCTATCTGTCTCTACTGCAGTAAGTCCCTGCTATGTTTGAAAAATATTTATTTCACTGTCTTTTTATTTTTACTTTTTAAAATAAAATTGACTGCCATATCATTTACAGTTGCATTTTATGATTAATAAACTTGAAATTGCCTCTACTTTGTGCACCAAAATATTTTTAATTGAGAAAATACTCTCTAGAGATGCTGAACTATTTAGTAAGCTCAGAGCAAATGCAGCTAAATGGAGGATATTCTCGTTTCTAATGTTTTCAAATTGGATTGTGTTAATATTTCAGCCGAAATAACTTCACAAGCTATGTCTTTTGTCCCCATCCAGAGCATCTTTATTCAACAAATATTTTTACAAGGCACAAACTGTCAAATAATTTCTCACTATTTATGATCATTTTGAATGTTTCACTAAAGTTAGATGTTATAAAATTGCAGGCCTTTTCAATTATATTCCATTTCAATACAGATTATAAATTGATCCAATTAAAAATAGGAGCTTCATCAAAAGATCCTTCCCACAAGTCAAGGTATTGTATACCTCTGAGCTCCCGCAGTTTAATTCCTTCATTTCCTCCCTTGCTTTAGTAGAGATCATTTCAATGTGTCCCTGTGCAAGCTTGTTTTAGATAATTACAATTCATAAAAATCTTCACAACCTGAATTTTTTTGTGCTCCATTTATTGAATAATTTATTTAAATATTCCAATTGATTTTCGTCAAACTGCAACCAACGTTTAAGGAATTTATTCCAAAAGAATTCAATAGTATTCCAGGACATAGAAGTTGATTTACAAAATAGTTATTCAAAGGCTCAAACATTTCTAAAATCAGATTGCTCATGGGCGACAGAGAAAGGGAAAAGCTGAAGTTGTTGTTGTTGTTGATGTATGGGGTTGGTTTGTTAGTTTTGAGAGGGGTGATTGGATACTTAATATAAGCTCTGTCACAGGAATTTTGTACTTTAGCTACTTTGTATATATATAGAAACATTTGTAATTTTTGACAGTAACAGTTTCCATTTCCTTTGGTGGGATATCACAGTTGTTCCCATACAATCGTGAATTATGTGCTACACAACAATTTCCAAGTACATTCTGCTCTGTAGGTTTTTAATTTGATGAGAACATTATTTTTCCATGAACCTAAGCTCCTCCCAAAATTTATATTCCTATTATTACCACAAAAAAGCATCTTATCTTCACTGTTGAACTTTTGAACTGAATTTATAACAGTATTCCCAACAATGTGAGATGTTTTACATGAGAATAAATTTCCAACAGTTTTACTTTGATTTCATGAATTGTATGGGGAAAAAAAAAATCACATCGTAGTTGGAATTAACCAATTTTCTATTGGAAGTATCTGAAGACTCTAATATAAAAAGGCCTTCATGCAACTGTTTGGCAGTTCTTCTTGTGCTAATGTCACCAACACACATACAGCTACCAGTTCACTTTTCGTATGTACAGACTTGGAATAAAAAGGGGCAAAATGAAGTGAGAATAGTCGTTTGATCTATGAAGCATGAAAAACATGCTTCACAAGGTAATATGTAAACGTACTTTCTACAGCTGCACGTGTGAAATTGTTGTTTGGGGCCCACAGCCGTCTTAAAACAGTTCTAACTTTTGAAGTAGAGGCTGGAACTCTTTCAGTAGATTTGTGTCTGGTTTTTGTGTGGTCAGTGATGTCGCCAGGATTGTCATCGATGGTGGATGGCAAATGTCATCAAAGATTTTTGTACAAGTTATGTATTCGTCAACTTTCTTGATACAGGGAAATTTAGTACTTAGATTTTCATTTAACATGCACATTGTTTTGTTCACTTGCTACTGGAAAACATTTATTGCCAAATTTAAAAAGTGTTACCAAGTAGTAAACTAAATAGTTGCAATTTTATTCCATATTATAAATGAAAAACCTCTACAGCAAGACTATTCAGATTACTCGTTACAGGCATACCTCAGAGATACTGTGGGTTCGGTTCCAGACCACCACAGTAAAGTGAATATTGCAATAAAACGAGTCACACAAATTTTTTGGCTTCCCAGTGCATATAAGAGTTATGTTTACACTCTACTGTAGTCTATTAAGTATGCAATAGCATCATGTCTAAAAAAAATGTATATACCTCAGTTAAAAAATATTCTTGGGGCCGGCTGGTGGCATGGTGGTTAAGTGCATGAGCTCCGCTTCAGCGGCCCAGGTTTAGCAGGTTCGGATCCCGGGCACTCACCAACACACCGTTTGTCAAGCCATGCTGTGGCGGCATCCCATATAAAATGGAGGAAGATGAGCACGGATGTTAGCCCAGGGCCAATCTTCCTCTCTCTCTCTCTCTCTCTCACACACACACACACACACACGCACATACACACACACACAATACTTTCTTGCTAAAAACTGCTAACCATCATCTAAGCCTTCAGTGAGTCATAATCTATCTGTTGGTGGAGGGTCTTGCCTTGATGTTGATGGCCGATGACTGATTAGGGTGGTGGTTGCTGAACATTGAGGTGGCCGTGGCAATTTCTTAAGGTGACAATGAAGTTTACTGCATTGATTGACTCTTCCTTTCATGAACAATTTCTCTGTAGCATGCAATGCTGTTTGATAACATTTTGCCCACAGTAGAACTTCTTTTAAAATTGGAGTCAATCTTCTCAAACCCTGTCACTGCTTTATCAACTAAGTTTATGTAATATTCTAAATCCTTTGTTGTCATTTCATCGATCTTCACAGCATCTTCACCAGGAGTAGTTTCCATCTCAGGAAACCACTTTCTTTGCTCATCCGTAAGAAGCAACTCTCCATTTGTTCAAGATTCCTTATGAGATTGCAGCAATTCAGTTACACGTTCAGGCTCCACTTCTAATTCTAGTTCTCTTGCTATTTCCACCACATCCACAGTTACTTCCTCCAATGAAGGCTTGAACCCCTCAAAGTCATCCAGGAAGTTTGGAATCAACTTCTGCCGAACTCCTGTTGATGTTGATATTTTGACCTCTTCCCATGAATCATGAATGTTCTTCGAGGCATCTAGAATATTGAATCCTTTTCAGAAGGTTTTTAATTTACTTTGCCCAGATCCATCAGAGCAATCACTATCTATGGCAGCTATAGCTTTGTGAAATGTATTTCTTAAATAATAAGACTTGAAAGGCAAAATTACTCCTTGATCCATGGGCTGCAGAATAGATGTTGTGTTAGTAGGCATGAAAACACTAATCTCATCGTACATCTTTATTAGAGCTCTTGGGTGACCAGGTGCATTGTCAACGAGTAGTAATATTTTGAAAGGAATCTTTTTTTCTGAGGAGTAGGTCTCAACAGTGGGCCTAAAATATTCAGTAAACCATATTGTAAACAGATGTGCTCTCATCCAGGCTTGTTGTTCCATTTATAGAGCACAGGCAGAGTAGATTTACCATAATTCTTAAGATCCCTAGGATTTTTGGAATGGGAAATGAGCATTGGCTTCAACTTAAGTCACCAGCTGCATTAGCCCCTAACAAGAGAGTCAGCCTGTCCTTTGAAGCTTTGAAGCCAGGCATTGACTTCTCCTCTCTAGCTATGAAAGTCCTAGACGGCATCTTCTTCCAATATAAGGCTGTTTATTCTACATTGAAAATTTGTTGTTTAGTGTAGCTGCCTTCATTAATGATCTTAGCTAGATCTGGAGAACTTGCTGCAGCTTCTACATTAGCACTTGCTGCTTCACTTTGCAATTTTATGTTATGGAGACAGCGTCTTTCCTTAAACCTCATGAACCAACCTCTGTTAGCTTCAAACTTTTCTTCTGCAGCTTCCTTACCTCTCTCAGACTTCATCGAATTGAAGAGAGTTAGCACCTTGCTCTAGATTAGGCTTTGGCTTAAGGGAATGTTGTGGCTGGTTTGATCTTCAATCCAGACCATGAAAACTTGCTCCATGTCAGCAATAAGGCTGTTTCACTTTCTTATCATTCGTGTGTTCACTGGAGTAACACTTTCAGTTTCCTTCAAGAACTTCTCCTTTGCATTCACAACTTGGCTAACTGGTAGAAGAGGCCTAGCTTTCGGCCTATCTTGGCTTCAACATGCCTTTCTCACTAAGCTTAATCATTTCTAGCTTTTGATTTAAAGTGAGAGTCATGTGACTCTTCCGTTCACTTGAACACTTAGAGGCCATTGTAGGGTTATTAACTGGCCTAATTTCAATATTGTTATGTCTCAGGGAATAGGAAGGCCTGAAGAAAGGGAGAGACTGGGGAACGGCTCATCAGTGGAGCAGTCAGAACACACACATTTATCAATTAAGTTGGCCACTTTATTTGGGTGCAGTTCATGGCACCCCAAAACAATTATAATAGTAACATCAAAGATCACTGATCACAGATCACCATAACTAATATAATAATAACGAAAAAGTTTGAAATATTGTGAGAATTACCAAAATGTGACAGAGACATGAATTCCAAATGCTGTTGGAAAAATGGCACTGATAGACTTGCTCAACACAGGGTTGCCACAAACTTTGAATTTGTAAAAAACGTGATATCTGAGAAACATAGCACTATAAAAAGTATGCCTGTTACATACTTTTTTGCAGAACTGCTCAATCTCTAACTCGCACATTTTTTACACAGGCATCTAACATATCATGTCCCTTATTTTCCAGACTACACTGACTGGAGGCCTGGTGGCTTTGTGCATCTTTTAGGCCCCTGCAGTGGCCAAGACACACCTGGCTGGTGCACCAAATTGCCAGCAGGAACAGTGGTGCCAAATACATCACCCTCCACCTTCCAAGACCAGGAGTTTTATGTGTAGTTCATTTTATCAGCAGCAAGTGCCCTGCATGCTGTCCTTGAAAGGGAGATGTTAGTTATCACCTGCTTCCGTTTTCATCTAGAAAAGCTCAGGAAAAGAGACAGGTTATTGCTGGTCATCTTTCAGATTTAAGCACACATTAAAGTGAGAACCCTGTTTACTGCCCATGTATCTTACATATTTGCAGAGCAGACCGTGGTAGAAGCTAAAAGTATGAAGTGGACATCTACCAAACTCATCCCAATGTATTTTAATACAATCAGCACTAACGGTATTTCATAGAAAAATAAAACACGTGGCACAAATGCTGGAAAACTGCATGAGATGCCAAGCATAAACTGGGACTGTTCCAAGTGAAACGGGATGTGTTATCTCACTGGCTCTGAGTGAGGTAAGCAGGCATTTCTTTGAGAATGGCACCCAACAGCGGGGAGAGGTCAGGGGAGATTTCTCAGGACAGAGAGTACCGGAGCAGAACCTTAAAAGATAGACTGGAAATTGTCAGGTTAAGTATGAAAAGCAGTTTTAAAAACAGCTCTGTGTAAACCTTTTATTTATTTCATTTAATTCATCCCAAAACCCTATGGGTGGATACTATTACTCTGATTTTGCTTGTGAGAAAACCATGGCTTGGAGAGGTTTAAGGAATTTGCCTGAGGTCCCCCACCTAGGGCTTGGTGAGGCTGGGATGCAGGCAGGGGTCTGTGCCTCCCGCGCTGGGTGTCCCTGGCAGGCCCACCATTGGCGCTGCCTGTGCGATGGCTCAGCACAAGAGACGGCCTGCAAATTGGGAAACTGCAAGTCGTGTTGGCAAAAACGGGTGGGGTGGGTCTGATGAGGGATGCTGCCAGAGAAAAGCTGAGGCCAGGTTGTGAAGGACTTGGGCTGCCAGGCTAACTTGAATTGAGTCCTGGGAGTTGAAGAGAGCCCATATCAAAGCTCCTCTTCTCCGTGAAGACCTCCTGGTGGCTGCAGCCTTCACTCACACCCTCCCTTCCTCTCCGTTCATGGCGCTTATTGTTTACAGGGGAGCTGTAGCTGCGGCTAAGTCACACACAATTCAGTGCCTTACTGAATACTGTCTTGTCTAGTTTTCTCACTGTTCGATGGGTGTGCACTTGGTCTCTCAAGCAATAACCTCGGCTTCTTTAAAGCAGAGATGTTACTTTAGATTTCTTATTAACCCCCCTTGGTGCTGAGCACACGGGAAGAGTTCGGAAAATCATTTGTCGTTGGAAGGAGGGTTGTCAACAAATGGTTTTTGGATTGCGTTCAACTGATTTCTCTAATATCTCAAATTTTTAGAAATTTGACTTCAGGTTGAACCTGCTTTAATTGTGCTTTTCAACACTCACCAGCTTGTGCTGTCCCCCTAAACCTGCTCTTTGGTTTGTTCATGCTGCTTCCATTTTCGCTGCTTAGTCTGGCGTATGGTTGCACTTCCTACCTCCTTTCCTGCCCTGAGTAACAGGCTCATTTTCTTCACTTTCAAGGTCCGGTGAACCCAGGTGAGCAGGCAGTTGACTCCTTAATGCCTCATTGGCCATTCCCATTGGTGCATTACTTGATTTGAATCTCAATTAATTGACCTTCTCTGGTTTTGGTAAATCTGGCCAGATCTACATGGGACTAGAACTCTGAAACTGTGTTATGCATCATGGTAACCACGAGTCACACATGACTGATTTAAACTTAAATTAATTAAAATTAAATAAAATTTTAAAATTCAGTTCCTTAGTCACACTAGTCACATTTCAAGTACTCAATAGCCACATGCGGCTAGCGGCTACCCTATTGAGCAGCATAGATTTAGAACCTTTCCATCATTGCAGAAAGTTCTCTTGGAATAAGGCAATTGATTTGGGGTAAGAATATTGAATAAATTTACAAATTCTGGGGCCCAAACCGAGCAATATCAAGCAAAGTTTTGATAAATGATTCTTATTCTGGCTTATTTATTATTTAATAAAATATTAGTAGAATTCCTAGGGATAAAATTACTTTGTAGCATAGATAACCATTTGTTTAAGTATCTGTGACTTCTAATAAATCAGTCAGCTCTTTCAGAATAGGGAATGTGTTTTATCTTTCTGATTCCCTGGCTTGAATTTGTGTCTGGCACAGAAAGGGCTCAAAAAATGTTTGGAGAATGAATAAATAAATGCTTAGAAACATCATTTAATTTTTTCTATTGCTAACTATAGCTATTAGGCTCACAAATTATATTCTAAGATGGACCAATTTTTTTTTTTACTTATTCTTACTTTTTTTTTTTTTTTTGATGAGGAGGATTAGCCCTGAGCTAACATCTGTTGCCAATTCTCCTCTTTTTGCTGAGCAAGATTGGCCCTAGGCTAACATCCGTGCCCATCTTCCTCTACTTTGTATGTGGGACGCCTGCCACAGCATGGCTTGATAAGTGGTGTGATCTGAACCCGCGAACCCCAGGCCGCCAAAGCAGATCACGCGAACCCAACAGCTACACCACTGGGTAGGCCCCTTATACTTACTATTTTTAATGGTTTATATTCTGAGAATATGAAAGAAACGAAAAGTTCAAGAATGACATACAAATTCATTTGAATGAAAATATGAAAAATATATGGTTGAGGACACAGAAGGAAAAGCTCCCCAGGGGACCCACGTGGGGTCAGTGGAGGCCTTACACTGGGCTGATGTGACCCACATTTGTCTTTCTTGTGGAGTTGGCAGAAGCCGGCGTGGAGCATCGTGACTTTTGATGGGCACAGGTGCCCTGTCCCTCAGTCAAGGAAGGCAGTACAAACTATGGAAAGTCAGCTTCCTGGCCCTTTTCTTTCCCTGGAGGGGCCCTCTGCCAGAGCCTTGTGATGCTTATCTGGGCTCTGCAGATCTGTGCAGTGAGGTCATCCAGGAAGTTGAATCCCTTTGATACAATTATCTCTGTATCCTTGGCCCTTTGTTCTCGTAGAGAATGACCGGTGGCCCCCATGCTTCTTACGTGATTGGGACAGCTGTTGCGAGGCGGGATGCCAGGTGCAGGCCCCTGTGTGGGTGTGCATGTCCTTCCCCAGCTGTCAGGATGGGGGCCAGTGGATGTAGGTGGGCTTCCCTGGTAAAGCACAGTCGCAGAGCTACAAATGGGAAGAGAAGAGAAAGAAGAACTTTGTCTGTGGTTGGGTCTCTCTCTCTCTCACACATACTCGTATACACATGCACAGGTTCACCATGACAAAGCCCAGCAGTGTTTCCTCTTAAATTCGGCTTAGTTGACAACCAGTTAGACCAGTTCCAAAGACTCATTATTTCCTGAAGGGGCAGGGGTGGGTAACTTTTTGGAATGGGCTTTCTCCACAGTCCTGAGCCCATCTCTTCACATCTTCTAGTATACTCTTCCCTATTCCATGTGGACACTTTGCAATATTTTCTACCCAATAGGAATTCTCCTGTGTAGCAGGCCCCCCAAATCTTTAACTTGTGCTCCCGTTCCTGGACAAACCCCCCCTCCCCAAAATTTGTGTGGCCTAACCTGTCCTTGTGCTGCTGTGAGCACAAGCCCACCTCTCCCCAGGGGTACACTGAGTCAGTGTGTGGAGGGGGAGGAGGGGTTGGTGATAATGAGGGGCAATCCTTGTGGCCATTGCCCAACTCTGGTCAAATAACCAGGAGACTTGTGAAGTGTGCATTTCTTGTGGAGTAACTCACTCTTTTCCATCTTGTTCCATTCTGAGATTCCCTGTCTACTCTCTCTTTTTCCCCTGTTTTTCTGTCATCCGTTTTCCCGTTGATGATTGAAATGTGCTATGAGCAATCAGACAGCTTTTGTTGTCAGGAACAGCAGGTCTGAAGATCTTAGCATTTTTCCGCCTGAGGTTGAGCTCATGAAATAACTGGAAGTCCTTTGCTCTCAGGGAATGATGAAAGCATTTCTCTAGAAAGAGACAAGATTCTCTTTGTGTAAGTGTGTTTTTAAATATTGTTCGTATCACATGTAATCCATAGCAGAATAACAAGCTAGAATAGTAAACTGTCAATTAGAAACAAGGAAGGGAAAGTTTCCCATTTCCCATTGGTATGTGGGGTGAGGGGGAAAAGAGGGCAGAAGTAGTGGGTAGCAATGGGCATTTGATGTTTTGGGCTATGTGTTATCCATTCTCCCTTCTTCTTGGTAACATTTTCTTAATCTTCATTCAGATATTGTACTAGTCAAGGTCCAGGAAGGAAACAGATAAACCACAGGTTTAACAAGGGCTAGTTAAAGAGATGTGGGTGGGATGGGGACCAACAAAGGATGATGGAGTGTTAAGGGACTGGCAATAGCAGAAAGCCGTTACCACCCCTGGGCCCAATGTGGTGAGGGAGGGTGCTGTGGGACTAGAGCCTGGCACAGCTGGAGCTGCAAGGGTTGGGGGCCTCCCAACAGGAGTTATGCCTCTAGGGGAACACAGCCTCTGTTAGACCTACTGCAAGGCAGGGAGCGAGCTGGGGCAATAGTTACCCCCTCCTTGTTCTCCTCCCACCTTCTGATCTTCTGTTGATGTTCCCAGGATCAAATCCAACTGGAAGCTAGAGAGCAAGGGAGCCAGGGTAATGCATTCTGAAGAGTTTGCCCCTGAGGGTGTAGAACAGAGCAGAGAATTGATCTAGGGGTGAGGGTCAAACAGGGCACAGGTATCATGCCTCTTCTACCAGCCTATGTGCTCTGGGAGAGGAGACTCTACTCCAAAAACAGAGCCTTGGGCTCTGATTAGCTAACCCCCAACCAGCACATTCCATCCCCCCGGCCACACCGCTTAGTTCAGGACACATGACCCAATTCAGGCCAATGAGCCAAAAGAAAAATTTTCTAGAGACTTTTGGAAAAGAAGATGTCTTACTTCCGAGAGAGCTACTGGGAGAGAGAGTTTTTTTCCCTGCTTGCTAGGCATAAATGAGGAAACACACAGCCCCTGAAGCTGCTTCTAGCCATTCTACAAACATGCAAAGAGTCAGCTTTAGAATGAAGCAGGTACCATAGAAGAGAAGATGAGAAGAAACTATCTTTGGTGCCATCATTGGGCCAATGAAACTCACCCTATTACTATAGTTTTTAATTGCTGAGCCAATACCATCTTTTTTTTATTTATGTCAATTCGAGTTGGAGTTTCTGTTACTTGCAGCCAAAAGCATCTTAATAGAGCCACCAGGATTGGTCCCAGAACCAGAGAACATTTTCTTACTCAGTGCATCCTAGAAGATGGAGCACCATAGGGCAAGACAAGCTATAGTTTGATAGGAGTAACTGTAATGTAAATGATAGGGAGACTAAGAACAGGATCAAGTCCAAAATGCCTGTGGAGAGGTGGAAGCTGGAATCACGGAGCCCCACACGCAGTATAGACAAGATTGGGGAACATGCAGGTCAAGAGCAAGTGAGGAAGACCGAGTCATGGTGGTGAGTGTGTCTGTCTGACTGGCTTAAAAGGCCTGGGGCCAGTTGCACAGACAGTTTTGAATGAGGTCATCACATTCTTTAAGCAGCAGGACGCAGCTTTCTCCATGTTCCTTGAGAATACTTGGCTGTTGAGGCAAAACCGTGGAGCTGCATTCTCAGCATTACCCATCATGACTCTTAGGAGAGTAAGCCCTGGACTCAGCCGTGGTTTCAGTCAGAACCAGGCCAGCCAGGGGCAGAGGGAGGAGGGTGAGGTGCTCCCTGGCTCACACTCACTTTGCTGCAAGCATTTGAATAACATTGAAATCTTAGAGGGGAGACCACAGTCCAACAGCACAAAATATTCTTTGACAACTTCTTTTGTTAGGAATTTTCATAATTCCTCTCTTTGATCGTAAGATTAAAGATGTGCTCTCCTGGCAGTGCTGGTGGTAAACAAGGAGATAAGAGTAATAGTAGGAGTTATATTTCTTGAGCACTTAATACATGTCTGGCTCTAACCCAAGCACTTTATGTGCACTAATTCATTTAATCTTTACCACATTCTATGAGAAAGTTACTATTATTTTTTCCCATAGGCAGGTGAGGAAAATGAGAAGTCACATGGGTTGAATTTTAACTGATAGGAAGGGTTTTAGTCATTTGGTTCACCTTCTTTATTTAAAAAACCTTGAAATATTGTATATACAAAAAGAACATATATATATGTATTATAAGAATAATATAACGAATGCCCATATGTCCACACCCAATTTGAGAAATGGTGCTGTTGAAGATGCTGTGTAGCACTTCCCTGATCCAGCCCCTCACACCCCCACAGCCTCTGTCCTTAAGGTAAACCCTTGGCTGAATTTTTTTTTTCTTTTATCATGTCTTTGTTTTTCTGTATGGTTTTACTACCTATAGATCTTCCCAACCTATGTCAGGCCTTTTAAGCCCGTCAGACACACATAATCTTAAACAATGTATTGTTTAGATTTACAAGTTTGTTTTTGTGTGTGTGTGTGTGTGTGTGTGTGAGGAAGATCAGCCCTGAGCTAACATCCGTGCTAATCCTCCTCTCTTTGCTGAGGAAGACCGGCCCTGAGCTAACATCTATTGCCAATCCTCCTCCTTTTTTTTTTTCCCCCAAAGCCCCAGTAGATAGTTGTATGTCATAGTTGCACATCCTTCTAGTTGCTGTATGTGGGACGCGGCCTCAGCATGGCCCAAGAACGGTGCGTCGGTGCGCGCCCGGGATCCCAACCTGGGCCGCCAGTAGCAGAGTGCGTGCACTTAACTGCTAAGCCATGGGGCCGGCCCTAGATTTACAAGTTTTTGAACGTTATATAAATGGTCTCATTATATATATGTTCTTCTAAAATATGCAACATGATGTCCATGTTGATACAGGTAGCTCTGTTTATTGATTTTTCCCTGAAATGTGGTATCTTATTTTATGAATACACCACACTTTACTTTTGCTATTGTGGTTATTGGACATTTGGGTAGGCGGTTCTTATTATTCCAACTTAACCAATATCCCCTGGTGCCCACAGGCAAGAGTTTCTCCAGGGTATAAACCTAGGAGTGGAGTGTCTAATTTGTAGGGTATATGCAGCACTGAGGGCCCTGGGCAATGACTAGCTGTTCACCAAAGTGATTGTGTCAGTTTACACTGCCACAAGCAGTGCATAAGGGTGTCTACTACACACAGTCTTGCTTCCCCTTGGTATTATCAGATTTAAAAAAAAATTTTTTCTCATTATGTCAGAAATCGTTAATTATTTGTTTCAAATCAGTATTCAAATAAGACTCATACATTACGATTATTTGATATAACTCTGAAGTTTCTCTTGCTATATAGGTTTCCTCTCCATCTCTCATTTTGTTCTTTACAGTTTCTTTGTTGAAGAAACCAGGTTGTTTATTCTGTATAGTTTCCCACAGTCTGGATTTTGCTGGTTGCATTCCAGCGTGTGAATCAACATGTTCCACTGAACCCTCCATTTCCTGTAAGTTGAAGGGAAGATCTACGGAACTGATTAGATTTAGCTTTAATTTATTGATAAGAATACTTCAGATAATGTGTTGTACTTCCATCCATCAGGAAGCGTATAATATCCGGTTAACTGTCTTTTTTGTTTTTTGCTGAGGAAGATTAGCCCTGAGCTAACATCTGTCACCAATCTTCCTCTTTTATTGCTTGAGGAAGATGAGCCCTGAGCTAACATCTGTATCAGTCTTCCTCCACTGTATATGTGGGTCACCGCCACAGAATGGCTGACGAGTAGTGTACCTCCGCGTCTGGGGTCCGAACCCACGAACCGGGGCTGCCGAACCAGAATGGTCTGAACTTAATCAGTATGCCACAGGGCCAGCCCTTGGTTAACTGGTTTTTTTTATGATGTTAACAGCAGCCATTAGTGATTACTGCCTACATTCTTTATTTAATTAAGGTGTTAAAATATTAAAATTCTATCACTCCCACTTCATTTATTAGCTGGGATACTTCTATAAAGAAATCCTTCTCCTCATCAACTATTAGATATCCTAAGTTTATAAACAGAATCAGTTTGCGTGATTCTTTCTCTTTATTGACTAGTTTTCAAAATAACAAATTGGTTCCCAGCATCCTCCAGATATGACCAGTGAATTTTTAAAATTATTATCTACCACCCTTAAAATATATTTGATATTTCAGTCCAGTGCAGCTATTAAATTTATTGATGTTCAGTTCCCCTCTTTAGCCAGTGGGAGCCTCTTTAAGTTGATTCTCTACCTCCTTTTGACCCACCTGAAGGACTCTTTAGCAGCTTCTTATTTAATTTTCTGGTATGACCAGAAGTACCAGGTTCATTTTATACGTTTTATGTCACAGACCTAGAATCAGCCATTTCTCCAGAATTCTGGGACATGGTGTTAAAGGTAACAATCTGGGTGCTGGGGGTCGCTATTTGCTTATTGTTAAAGGTTACTTATTGCTGTTGGGTTGGTCACTGCCTACCCTTGGTATTGTCAGATTTAAAAAATATATTATTTTGTCAATTTAGTATGTTTAAAATGATATTTCTCCAATGTACTAATGAGTTTGAACATCCTTCACACATTTACTCACCATTTATGATTCCTTTGTGGTGAAAGGCCTATTCATATCTTTAATTTGAAGTAAGTTACATTAAAAGATTTTCAAGTATTAAACTCACTGTGGTCATATGTATTTTACTTTCTATACACTGGTAGATTTGGTTTGCTAATATTTTATTTAGAATTGCTGCATTTATGTTCATGAATGAGATTGTTGTATAATTTTTCTTGTATGATTCCTGACTCATTTCGATACTTTAGCTTTATGAAGTTAATAGGGATGTTCCATCTTTCCTGCTCCCTTGTCTTCCTCCTTCTCATCTCCCTCTCCTTCCCCCCGTCCTTCTCCTGCTCCTCCTTCTCTTAAGAGGTTGTATAATAAGAATGGAAGTTTTCTTATCCTTGAATGTTGGTTAGAATTTACTGATACTTTGTGGGAAGACAAAACCCATAACTGCTGATTGAATTTATTCTAAGTTTATAAGAGTAGTCAGCTTTTCTGTTCTTGAATCAGTGTTGGAAAGTTATGCTTTTTTGGAACTTGTCTATTTTGTCAAAACTTATTGGTGTAACAACTGTATCTCCAATTGTAGGTCTAATACAATGGCAAACTGAACATGTCCACACCTAAACTAGTGATCTCCACCAGTTCCTCTACCTACTCCTCCCCCACCCTCCCCCATCTCAGAAAAGCCAACTCTATTCTTCTAGTTAATCAGGCCACAAGTCTTGAAGTCAAGTTTGATTCCCTTTCTCTTGCAACCCACTTCCTATCAATAAGGAAGTCCTTTTGGCCTTTCCAGAGTCTGGCCACTTTTGCCATCTCCATTACACATAACATTATTACATACAACATTACACATAACAAAATACCATAGACTAGGTGGCTTATAAACAACAGAAATTTATTTCGCACAGTTCTGGAGGCTGGAAGTCCCAGATCAATGTGCCAGCATGGTTGCTTTCTGGTGAACCAGCCATCTTCCTGGTTCATAGCCGGCATCTTCTGGCTGCGACCTCACATGGTAGGAGGGGTTAGGGAGCTCTGTGGGATCTCTTTTATGAGAACACCAATTCCATTCTGGAAGGCTCTGCCTTCATGACCTAAGTACCTCCCAAAGGCCCCACCTCCTAATACTATCATCTTTGGGGGTTAAGATTTTAACACGTGAATTTGAGGGGGGTGCAAAGATTCAGACCATAGCACCAAGTTGTCTAGGCCATCGTCACCTCTTGCTCGGCCTACTGTATTAACTGGTGCTCCGGCTTCGACTCTTGCTCCCCTCTGGTCTGTTCTCCACGCAGCACTCCAAGTGAGCCTTCTAAATGCTAATTCACCCTTCAATGTCCTCCCAGCTCTTTAGAATAAATTTCAAGTCAACATATGGCACACATGGTGCTCTGTGGTCTGGCCTCTACTCTCTCTTTGACCCTACCTTATGTACTCTTCTTTTGCTCACTCTGCTGCAGATACCTCTGCTCTTCAGACCGGCCTGTTCTAGGGGCTTTTACATTTTTGGTTCCCTCTGCTTGGAAAGCACTTCCCTTTAATATCTGCATGGATCAATCCCTCACTGCTTTCGGGTCTTGCTTAGGTGTTACATCATCAGAGTCCTTCCTTCACTAAACTATATAAAATTCTACCCCTATCCAGTCACTTATTATCTTCCTTACCCTTATTTATTTTTCTTCTAGGCATCACTGTTGCCTGATTTACGTGTTTGTTTGTTTATTGTCTGTCTTCCACTATTTAAATATAATCTCCTTCAAGGCAGGGCTTATCTGTTTTGTTCACTGCTAGATCTCCAATGTCTAGCTAGACCGTTGGTACATAGTGAATGTTCAGTAAATACTTAATGAATGAATGGGTACTAGTTGGCTTGAAGTTACAGATTCTTGGAGGAGAATACTTCCTCTTTACCCAGAGCTGCAGCCCAGCCTTCATGTAGCAGTTTTGTTCTTGTTTTTGTTGCTGTTATTCACCCTTTTCCTGGAAGCGTAGAGAGTTCTTTGGAGTTGGGTGGTGGAAAGGAGTGTCTGCCTTTTGACTTGGTACCTTTCCAGGGCCCAAGGCTTCATCATCTGTCTTCCTGATGAGTGAATGTTGGCAAACGTCCCCAGGCGACCTTGGCTTCACTACTTTTTAAAAATTCAGAATTCTTGCTCTCACTTCATTTTTCTGTCCTCTAAGGATTCCCCTTACTTTCTTGTGAGCATAGCTATACATTTCTACCAATTATTTTTTATTTTGTTTTGCATTCAGATCATCTGGTTCACCATATTATTGAATATGGAACTCTTCAAACTTGCTGTTTTTCATGCAATGCACAGCAGCCCAACGGAGTGGCTTGCCCAAGGTCTTACTGTGAATGAAATCACTGAGACCAGAGCCTGGGATTCCTCACCTTCAGAGCAGTACTTTACTTCTATGTTGGGCTGGTGGTGAGCCCTATTTTCCTTAGAGGGTCTAATAGAACAGGTATTTCCAGCCTAATGAACATTCATAGGCAGAGAAGACGGAAAGGAGAGGAAACAGTAATAACAACACAACAGTCTCCAGTTCCAAGGAAACTGTCGTCGCCATTGAGGGCTGTACTAGCTGTCTGTAAGTACGTAATGGGAAGTAGCGCTGGGACATGTGGCTGATTTCAGCAGTGCAGCTTTTGTCAGAAGCTGCTCCTTTTGCTTTTTCTTTAGAACTCACATCCGAAAGGCCCGTTTCCCTCAGGATTTCTGCTCTGGCCTAAGGCTGAAGGCCCTCTCTAGTTCCTGCTGTTCTTTTAGGCCGCGCCTTGGGTGGTTGTCAGTGAGAATGGAAACATTGGTAACTTGATAATTGTAGCAGATTTTTAAAAAATTATTATTGCCTCTGGCGGGTAGTGTGGCTGGAAATAGGCTGTATTTTAAGCAAAATAGTGCTCAGAACACTATGCAAATCAGTTGAAAACTGAGAGATTCAGTCAATCAATTTTGCTTCATGTGACGCCAACTTACATTTTTTTAAAAAACCTATTTGTCTCATTGAATTGATTGACTTTGGGCCTGAATTGACTTAATTGCGTGATTGCTTTTGATATATAGTAGACAGTGATTGCTCTGTTGGGCCATGACCAAATGCAACAAATAGGCCATGGATAATAGAGGACAGCCCCAGTTGGTAGATGACTTGGTTACTTTTTCCTTGCAAAATAACTTACTGCTACCAACCTAGCAGTTAGCTGATTTAAAAAACGTGATAATAATGGCAAGTATAGTATTCTGTCCAGTGAATTAAATTTTCACGTATCACACCAAATCGTTGGATCAGTTAATCTAGTAACAATTTTTGATAGATAAGATTATGATGACCTTTAAAACACAGGCAATGAGCTATTCTGGGACACCCGCCTTTGGTCTTTTGCTTTGAAGATTTCCTTTAAAAAAACAGCATTAAGTTATGTTTTCTAACTATAAAAGTATTATTACAACGCATGTTTGGAAGTCCCACCTACCCAGAGGTGGTGACGGTTAGTATTTTAATATATTTCCTTCCAGTCTTTTTTCCACGCATTTTTTTACTGACTGAGATGATACTGTATCTTAATGTGATTTTTTTTTTTCCACTTAACAATTTGTATACTTATGGGGGTTTTTTCTACCGAACATGGTGACTCAAATATTTCCCCGTTATTATCAATTCTACATAAATATTTTCAATGGTAACATAGTATTCCATTGTATGAATGTAGAATAGTTTACTTAAAGATTCTTCTATTGTCAGATGGTTAGGTTGTTTCCTGTTATTTATTATTATAAACACTACTCAACTGGACATCTCTGTACATTGTTTTTTTCCATATTTTAAATTGTTTTCCTAAGCTAGTATCCTATAATTATAGTAGAATTATTTAGTCAAATGTTGTAGATATTTTATAGGCTTCTGAGACAAATGGCCAAATCATTTTCCTAAAAAGATGTCATTATTTATATCTAATCTAACAGGACACAAGAGGGTTTGTCTCACCATACCTAGGCCATTATTGAATATTACTTTTTTTTTTTAATGCTATTTTAATTGGTGAAAATCATAGCTTTTTAAATTTACATTTTTCTGATTATTCTTAGGGTTCAATATTTTTTTTTAACGTTTATTAGTCATTTTTCAAAGGGGAGATGACCTAGTCTATTGATGTCTTTTACCCATATATATATTGGGATTTCACTACTTTTTTCTTATAGATTTGTATGAAATCTTTATGTACTAATTACATTAATTTTTCCTCCTATGTATGGTAAATGTTATTATCAATTTATTCTTTGCATTTTATCTTTATTTTGTGTTTTGATGTATAAAACCTCTACATTTTTATGTAATCGTATCTATCATCCCTTTGTTATTTTTATATTGAATTTGAGCTTGGGAACCAGAAATAGATAAAAGGTAAAGTCATTAATTATTTATGTTTTTATGTTATTATGTTTATTTTTAACAGTGTTATTGAGGTATAATTTACATACCATAAATTCATTTATTTTAAGTATGCAATTCAATGACTTTTAGTAAACTTACAGAATTGTGCAAACCTCACTACAATCTAAATTTGGAACATTTCTATCACCCAAAAGACACTTCATGCCCGTTTGCAGTCACTCTTCATTCCTACCCCTATCCTGGGCAAACACTAATCTACTTTCTGTCTCTGGATTTCCCTGTTCTAAACACCTTATATAAATGGAATCATACACTGTGTGGTCTTTTGTGACTGGCTCCTTTTGCTTAGTATGTTTTCGAGGTTTAGCCATGTTGTGGCATATATCAGTATTTCATTCCTTTTACGGCTGATTAATAGTCCATTGATGGACATACCACATTTTATTTATCTGTTCATCTATTGATGGATGTTTGAGTTGTTTCTACATTTTGACTACTATGAATAAAGCTGCTATGAATATTCATATACAAGTCTGCGTGTGGACATATATTTTCATTTCTCCTGAGTAGATACCTAGGAGTGGAATGGCTGGGTCACGGTAAATTTACCCTTAACTTTTTAAGAAACAGCCAGCTGATTTCCATAGTAGCTGCACCATTTTACATTCTTACCAGCAATGTTCCAGTTTCTCCAACACTTGTCATTGTAATTATAGTCTGTTTATACTTCGCTCCTTCACTTGTCTCTATTTTGTTTTGCTCTATCATATAAGGTAAGGATTTAAAATAATTTCCCCTGGGCCGGCCCTGTGGCTTGGTGGTTAAGTGCGCGCGCTGCAATGCTGGTGGCCCGGGTTCGGATCCCGGGTGCGCATTGAGGCACCACTTCTCCGTCCATCCTGAGGCCGAGTCCCACATACAGCAACTAGAAGGATGTGCAGCTATGACATACAACTATCTACTGGGGCTTTGGGGGGAAAAAATAAAATAAATAAAATCTTTAAAAAAATAAAATAAAATAAAATAAAATAAAATAATTTCCCCTTATCCCATTTGTTTGTCATGTCGTTTTATATATTAATTTAATATATTAAATTCATATTTAAATGAAGTATTTTTAAGGACCCTTTTTCTCTAAACATTTCTTCTTCACACCCTTCAACATAAAACTTCATCCTTTTCCTTCTCATTCAAACAAAAATAAGCATTTCCTAGAAATTTGGTCCTATAAAATGCTAGGACAAACTAATGTGACAATGTAAATGATCAATGACTGATTCAAATGTTTTTCAAAGTAGTGAGGTAAAAAATCCTTAAAAAAAATCATACAAATGAGTATATTTATCCAAAGTATTCATGTTGAGTATTCTAATGAAGTTATCTCTCAAGTCATTTTGAGGACTGTTCTTTGGAATTGCCCTGTAGAGCTTGTAGCATATTATTTTGGCTCTCCTTAGTGGTTACGATGTCTGTGGTAGGTGAAGTTTCTTTTCAGAGAGCATAAAGTCATTTGGATCCAAACATACACAGTAAGGCAAGTGATTGAATTAAACCAGAAATATGGACTACATAGTAACCCCCCCACACACACATGCACACACATATATATGCACACACATATACAGACACACACTGAGTTGCTTTTTCTGTGTGTTTCCTAGATTAAACCAGAAAACAGCTCTAAAAATAGTGCTATCAATATTTTTAAGTGATAATACTATTAGTTGAACAAGAAGATAACCTATAGCAACATCTTTAAAGATAAAAACATTTAAATAGTTGTACAAGTTCTAGCATGTTTGCTTAAAAGTTTATCCCGCTATTTGATAGTGACATTTAATTTCAAAGTTAACTTTGATAATTCCAAGTTCAACGTTTTATCCATACTGAAAATGTTCCCATAGGAGGTTCTAATTACAAAGATGGATGTATATTGGAAGAAGAGGTCCCTGCTTTGGTTTTAAGCTCCCCACCGAGCATGTAATGAGTTTCTGGTCTCATTGGCACCATGTGTTGAACTTGATGAATATCAAGCATATCCATGCTTGTTGTAGGCTTCTTCGGAGTGCTAATGATTCATGTTTCTTACCAAAATTCTCAGAAAAACCTTTTATCTTTTGGTGTACTGTACTTCCTCTCACTATATCTGTATTCAACAAGAGTGTTGGATTGACAACACCAGAGCTCTCCTGAAGGCCAAAAAGTAAACTTTCAGAATTGAGTTAGAACATAAATGGAACTCCCTAGCTGTGGTCTAAAGATGATGGAGAGAAACCCTGAAGAATCTGACTTTACAGCCTTGTAGACAGAGAATAGTCAGAGCACCCTGGATTGTGAGCTCTTTGATGTGCTGTGTGGCTTCTGACATCTCCCTGGGCCTCAATTTCCTCACCTGTAATATGGGCACAGAATGAAAAGTATTTTTCTCACAAGGTGTGGCAAAATCGAAATGTAGTGACACTCAGCACAGTGTGTGGCATACATTAAGCATCCAAATAATGGTAATTCTCACTACTGTCATCATCACCAGTCATCAGAGTCATCTTTGCAGCCCCTTCATCACCCACCACAGTGCCTGTTTAATAAAAGCACAACAAATGGTACCTCATCTTACTATCATCCTTGTTTTATTGTCATCACCTAGCACAGGGCCTGGCATACAGCCAGTGTTCAATAAACGAATATTAAACAAGTGAAAAAATCCACTTTACATCACCAGACATAATTCATATTGGATATTCAGAAAAATGGTGTTTAACATCATTTTTTAATTAATCAAATTCTTCCTGTTCTTTTATTATGTGCTCTGAGAGAGAGTAGAGTAGGGTTGTTAAAAGCACACATGCTGGAGCTGAAGCAGCTGCATTCAAATCCTGGTTGTGCTTCTTACATGCTGTGTGACCTAGGTCAAGTTACCTACTCTCTCTGTGCCTCAGTTTGTTCATCTGTAAAATAACAGTGCCTTCCCCATAGGGATTAGAGAGCTTATACATGAAAGTGATTAGAATGATGTCTGACAAATAGTAATGGCCATATAAATATGAGCTAGGGAAGGGAGGAATTTTAAAAAGGAATAAGGCAGAGCCCCTCTCCTCAGAGAAGCTCTCAAGTCCTCAAGGATCCACGTATGCCCATAAGGGATGCCAGAGCATGAAGGAAAAGCCAATTGTGTGTGAAGAATTGAGCACAGAAACAGTGGTATGCTGGTACATGTTTAACAACCAGCTCTCTGGGAGAAAAAAGCCCTGATTTATAGCTTTTCCAGTTTCTGTAGTCTGACTATTCCTACCACTGCCAGGGTTAAGCCACCATTGTGACATCACTGAATGTGGTGCTGGGAAAAGATGCACACAATCTGTTCTTGCAGGCTGATGTGAGCTGGCTCCAGGACACTACTGGGTAGAATCTTCAGGATTCCAGAGAACACCTCATATTGATGACATGGGCTGAGTGCCTTAAAATCCCACTGGTTGGAGAGTTCTACCTGGTTCTGGGGACAAGATAGGCCAGAGGGAGGGGCTTCTTTCTTTACATAGCCTACTGCTTAAAAAAAATTCTCCTTATCACCTGATCCCTGAGCTACTCCAGTAAATCAGTTTCCTTGGCTCTTCAGTCCTTGATCTTGAGATGGCAGGTAGGCAGGACAATTACAAAGATTGTTCAGGTTTGTTGAGTTTGAGAGAGAAATAGGAATAAGATGGGATCCTTGTTGCCTCCCAGCGTAGTCTTCATTAGGCATCACAGGGAGAAAGAACCACATCAGAATCCTAGGCCCCTCTTTGCCCTGACTCCCTGGGTGGCTTTAAGAAAGCACTTAAACTCACTATTTCTCATGTTTTCTATAATATAATGGGTAGAATAATATGGTGGTAGTCATTACTTCTATACACCAAGGATTTCCTGCTCCCTGCCTTCCAGGTGCATGAGTGGATCAACTTCCTGACCACATAACCAGACCGTGCCAGTGAATGGGGAGAGGAAAAGAGAGTGTTACGTTTGACACAACTTTTAATTGCTGGAACAGAACACTCCTAGTGCTTTTTTCCTTCTGCCACAATGATCAGGCATGTTCCTGATGATGGCTGCTTGGTCAGTGTGGATGCTGCAAAGAAGATGACATGGGTAGATCCCTCAGCTGACTCATGAGAGAGCAAGCAAGAAATACATATGTGTTGTGTTAATCCACTGAGATTGTGGGGGTTCATTATGGAGCACAACCTGTCCTGACGTAAGGATCAGACGTGAGACTCAAATGCAATTATAAAAGTTGGATGGAAATGTTCTGAGAACATTACAGTGCTCTACCCAAGGAAGGAATTGGCATCTTTAAATTAGCAAGTAGGTGGAACAATTTGAGAAAACGCATTCTTGGAAAATTACTTGCAATTATTTCTTTGAAATAGAAATGGAACTCTAAGGAACTACATCTGATATCAGGTCTTTACAATGGGTCATATTTGCTGTTAGCTTTCCTGGTCCTAGACTGGAGAGCAGTCAGCTGCAAGCCTTTGGGTTAAAGTTTCCAGAAGTATTAGTGACGAGGGAAAAGATGTTTTATTGTTGTTTGGGAATAGGAACAACAACCATGTAACAACAGCACCTCCTTCAGTAAGGAGAAACAGTAAGAATGGCCATTTCTTGATGGTCTGTGTGCTAGAACTTCATATACAAAAATATGTAACCCCTGCAACACCTTGCCCCCAGTTCAGAGTAGAAGCTCATCAAAGTCATATGGAAAGAAAGCACAGGAGGTGGAATTCCAGCCGGGTCTGTTGTAGACTCTGCCTAAGTTATGTTTCCCAGAAGGAGACCCTGAGACAAGGATTCAAGTGCAAGTAGTGTATTGGGCAGCGGGAAGTAATCCAGGAGAGGAAGGCAGCCAATAAAGGGTGCATTATTATATCAGCTGCTACAATGGCAACTGTGGCTTAGTCCCAAGGAGAAAAAGTACAAAATTCACTACCCAGAATTATCCCACTCGAGGGCTGAGGGAGCTGGGGTATTTATACACCAACACTGGAGAGTCATTGGTTGAGGGCTGCTCCCAGGGGCAGAGTGGCCTGCTGTGGTTTGGGGAACAAAACCCTCAGGTGCAGAGATGCAGACCCTGGCGACTGGAAGTCATCTGGAGCGCATGAATGTCCAAGGGTTGTGGGTGGAGATACGACAGCATTTGCTCTGAGCTCCAAAGCCTGAGGTCTTTCCACCACTCTACCCTGCTCAGCAACCTCAGTTCCTGAGCCATGGTAAGCTCCTGGGCACATCCTCCTTTCCCTCCTGGGACCCCTCTGGGATCAGGGAAACCCCTTGTGGCTCCAAAGAGCTGCATCTAGAGGCCAGCTGGTACCCAGCAAGTGGAGGAGAGAGCTCTTGGATGAAACTTGAAATGGGGATAATGGAATACACTTCCTGGCTTGGTTGTGACAATTAAATGAGTACGTGTAGCATTCTTTGAATAGTATCTGAATATGTAGTAAACGTACGATAAATGTTAGCCAAGATGGTGTTGAGGACAATGGATTGGGCAGGAGAGATGAAGGGAAGAAACAACAGAAAGAGGAGGGACATACAGGGAAAGAGGAGAAATTAAAGAACAGAGATAAAAAGCTCTTGTCACAATGTATTGTTCACACCGACTCTCGCCATCAGCAAACTGTTGTTCTCTTTTCTCAAGGTTTGGGGGTGATATACTTCCTTATCAACCAGAACAGTCTGCGATAGCTTCCTGCAGCACCCCCAGTTCTCTTTCCTGCTCAGTGTTACGCTCTTGATGGTGCCATTGCTGAAAAGACGAGACAAACAACCTGGGACTGAAATTCTGTGCTTTCAGAGCAGCCTGGGGGGGGGGGGGGGGCTTTCCAAATGGCTTCTTCAATTGAGCTGAAGGCCCAGAATGTAATGTTTGCTTATGTGGTAATGTCAGTTTAGAGGGTCCTGAAAGTGTGTGTGTGTGAGTACACACGCGTATTTAACTTGCAGGACATATATAATTTTAGAAATTCTGGAAAATAATTGCTCTTGATTAGGACAAATGAAAGTCACCATTTCCTATTTTCACTGCAAGTTGAAGGGGAAAAGCAATGGCTTAAATCACAAACAGGTGTTTCAGATTAGATATAAGGGGAAGTTTCTTTTTCAGATGGATTTGATAAACCCTGGGATGGATTGTCAAGGGAAATTTTGAAGGCTCTTTCTCTGGGAGCTTTTAAAAATAGGATAGATGCTCATCTGCCTGAGATAGTTGAAGCACAACCCCATCTGAAGATGGCATGATGGATTGGCTTCGAGGTGGGAAGGTCTACTGACAGAGCATTACGTTTCACTTTTTAGAGCATTTCAGCATTACTGACTTTATCTGATTTAAAAAGTCACAAATGTTCATTATTTAAAATTCAGAGAATATGGAAAAATTAAAAATCAAACAAAATCCTATAATCCAGAGGTAACCAAAGATGATTTATTTTTGGTATATATATTTTCCAGACTTTTTATACATAACACAGAGTCTCAAAATAGTATCATACACCGCATGCTTTTGTAATCTAGCTTTCCTACTTAGTATATTATGGACTCCTTTTCATGTCAATAAATACTGCTTTACATCGTTTTTGGTAGCTGAAGACTGTTTCATGGCATGCAAGTAGCATAATTTATTTAACCAATTTTCTACTGTGAAAGTTTAGGTGGTTTTCGCTGGAAATCCTTGTACATATGTCCTTGTGAAGTTGTCCAATTATTTCTTAAGAATAAATTCTTGGAAGTAAAATTGATGTGCTAAGGGTATGCCTGTTTAAAATGTTCCTATCTATTGATCAATTCCCCTCCAAAAAGGTCATACGGATTTACATTACCATCAGCAGTGCTCGAGAGAGTGTTTCCCCTTTTTCCAAACATTGGCTACCGTCCATGTTCACTGGCTACTCTCAATGTTTTAATATACATTTCTTTGACTCCTAGAAATGTTGAGGTTTTCAATTGTTTATATTTCTTTTGTTACTTGGCTTTTGTGTCCTTTATCCATTTTTTCTGTTGGACCTTGATAGATAGATAGATAGATAGATAGATAGATAGATAGATAGATAGATAGATAGATAGATATAGATATCTATAGATAGGTAGATAGATATAGATAGATATAAATAGATCATATCCATATCATTTTCCAAGCTGTCTTTACTGATTATGGACATGTTGTGCAGAGGTTTGCTACACAGAAGATTATTCTTTGGGCTACACTAGTTATAATTAGAATACAATGACCTTCTGGAATCCTGGCCATAACCATATCACCTGCTTCTGGGCCAGATGAAGTCTCAAGTCACCAAGGAGTACAGGGCAGAGTGTGAGAAGGTGGGTAAGGATGTGGAGATGTGGCCAGTGCATATTTTGTGGAATCAGGTTAGGGTTCCCTGTCATTGAATGAAGTCAGAGCCACTGGAGTGGACAATAGAACATGAACTAAGCCTTCAACACATGGAGCACATGGTGGTGCTTGAGTGAGAGATGAGGGACAGAGGGAAAGTAGGGAAGATGGTCCTTCAGGGCCAGTCTTTCTGTTTCTTTCCATCTAGAAGTAGCAGCATCTGCCCCTTCTCAGTACCCCCTCTCCATCCCCTGCCCCGACAAAGTACATAAACTAAGAGACTTTACCAACCCAGGCTGTTGTTGATTCTCTCCTTTCTCTTCCTTGGGGCCAAGGAGAAGAGGGACATGAACACTTTTCATAGTTGGTGACCTAGGGCAAGAAAGGCCTAACTGCACATGGGCAAGGTAGACAGAGAGGGGAAGGAACAGGGCACACTCCCTGGGGTGGGGCTGCTTCTGGGGAGAGGGAACCAGTAGCACGTGTAGGGGAAATAGAATTTGGCGTCATGCTTTGTCACAAAGATGGAGCTAGAACCACATACTAGTTCTTCTGACTTCAGCTCATCTTTGCTCATTCCTTATTACCTTGGCTGTTTTAACTTGCAAGTTTTGTGAGTTTTTGAGAACAGTATCTTGTTCATTTCACTCAAAGTAAAATCCAGATTCTGTACCTGGCCTGTAGGCCCTGTATGGTATCACTTCTGCCACCTCTTCTACCCCATTTCTTACCCCATTCCCCAGGTCATTCTGTTCTGCTCATTTCTGGAATACGCCAAGTGCCTGCCTACCACAGGACTCTTGCACTTGCTGTTCACTTTGCTTGGAGTGCCCTTTCTCACCCATCCACACAGCTTACTCCCTCCTTCCTTCAGATCTCTGCTCCACTGTCACCTTATCTAAGTGGCATGTGCAGGTCCTTGGCAGGCAGCTGTAGCTGGGAAGTCTGTCTCAGAGAGCAGGGAGCAGACATCAGAGAGGGTTCCTGAGGTGGACCCCAGGCCTGGGGCAGAGATGACTGACAGGACAGAGATGAACCCAAGCTTTAGCAGGATCCAGGGCCAAGCAGTTCACGAGGGCAGGGAGTTTGGCACAAGAGACATAGGTGAGGATTCAGTAACTGGGACTGGATTCCCTTTACTCCTCCAAGCCCACCTGTCTACCGCTGAGCTGGCCCCACCCACAAGCAGCAGCATCTCCCTGTTCTCAGCCGCCATTCTGGGCTCATGCTCAGAAGCCCCACTGCATCGGCATCCCAATCTCCTCCCATGCCCCTCGTTCCTTCCACCTCCCTACTCCACCCTCATCCTTACTGAGACTCCTATTCCTCCTCATCGCATTCTGGAAAATCTCCCTTCCCGTCTAGATGTATTATGGGCCCTGAAGCACTTGAAGTCAGCCAAGCCCGCGGGGCAGCACATCCACTGGGCACATCCCAGTTCTAGAGCTGGCTAGGCAGGAACTCGGCGTAGGAACTCAGCCTCAGAAAGAAGACGAGAAGTTAGTTACTAGAGCTGGACCACAAGATGAGAGCCAGGCTGCAAGCAAGCGTGAGCTGATGCTGCATTCAAGAGGGTTGGACAAAAAATTCAGAAATCCCTGCCTCTGGGGGATGGGATTGTCCTGGAGCACAAGATAGTGTTGAGCTGCCCTGAGGCAGTGGCAAGATGGCTCCAGGTCCGGGTGGAGGGAGGAGGTGGACAGGGATGCTAGTCATGATATTGCGTGGTCCAGCATGGGCACTGACCAATCTGAATCAATGCCCACTTGCCCTGGAGTGGGGTCCTGGAGGCCCCCTGCTGGGCCCAGTGTTAGCCCTTGATGTGCTAGAATGTGGGGAAGGTGGAGACTGGTGAGGGCCGATATTGGGGAACGTGGGGTTGCAGCTGTTTACTAACTGGCACAGAGTGCTTCTCAGGTGTCAGCCCCGGCTGAGGGGATGGAGTCAGACCGGGACAGCCATGGAGGCTGCTCTCTTGTTGTAGGGAGTGCTTCCTCTCAGAATAGGAAAGACTCGTCCTAAATGAGAATTACCAATTTTTTTGTGAAGGATGTATGGAAAACCAATGAAACAATATACTTAACACTTGAAGATATTGTTTTATGTAAGGTTAAGTTTCTGTCCAAAATGTTTCAAGCAGACGAAAAGTTGTGGGATAAGATATTGCTTTCTCATTAATGTCAGTGTGAGTAAATACCAGAGGAACATCCGAGTGAGCATATCTGGGAACACCAAGCCCCAACATAAAAGTCCACAGGACTGCGGAGGGAGGGCCTGAGAGTGTGACCACCGAGCCTCCAGCACTGACCGTCTGGAAGGGCCACAGTGGCTCACCTGGCCCCATGACCAGGACTGATGGCTAAAGCATTCTGCCGCTGGTCCATCTCCAGCAGCCAAATTGGCTGCAGATGTGCTGGGTGTTATCGGCTGCTGCTGTTTTAGAAGTTCTACCAGGCTCCATTTTCCAGAGTATTATTCCGTCCCTGGACATGCTAATGTGAGGCTGTGTCTTCCCCTTGGGAGCCCACTGGTCAGCCAAGGAAGGATTTTTCAGAGAGCTGCAAATTCCCAAGTATTAAAGCTCCCCGGATGTGACAAGTCCACATAGGAGATTAGTTTGGAAGAGAAGATAAGGAGAGCGAGGCTTATGCATTATCCCATCTCCAGGCTAATGGAGGCTCTCCTCCTGAACTGAAGAGGAACAGAGTGATGTCAGAGAAAGACTGAGGCGGGGTTTACATACATACACCCCACTTTGATCATTTTGGCCAAAAAACTGGTCCATTCATGCAAATAGCTGATAAGTCAATGCCTGAGCCCCATACCAGATATTTCTATTCATTTAGTCTAGAGTGGGGCTTGGTATTTTTTAAAAGATCCCCAGGTCACTACTGGTTTCACTTCACTTACTACTTGATTGTCCCCTGTGTACCAGGCATTGTGATGGGCATGGGGGATACGAGATAAAGACATTATGGGCACTGATGGGGTGGGCCAGTCAGTGCAATCAAAATGCCTGACCTAATAGTGTGTAACAGCCTTTCAATAGGCTATTAAGATAATTACTTGAAAAGGAAAAATTCAATCAACCAACCAGATGTTATGTCTACACAATGCTAGATAATCAGATTGATCTGCTTTTCCTGAATTGACACAATTCAATTCATATTGTTATTTTTGTACCATGTAGAGACAGCCAAGCACATAGTCTCTTCAAGAGGAGTCCAGGTATGACCTGTTTGGGGAAAGTTGTTTCAATATAGATTTCTGGGCCCCCACCCCAGACACCCTGGATCAGATTCTCCGGTTCCCAAGTTTTTCTTAGGCAGCAGTTCTCAGCCTTGGCTGCACATTAGAATTACCTGGGGAACTTTTAAATAGCTCAGGCTGCACCCCAGACCAATTAAATTAGAATCTCTAGATGGAAGCAGGGAGGAGGGGAAAACCTGGGCATCAACGGGTTTTAAAACTTGCCAGGTGGTTCCAATTGCAGCCAAGGTAAAGAATCACTGAGTTAAGCTGCATGGGAGGAGGCAGGCATCAGGATCTTTTAAAAGCTTCACGTGGGATTCTAATGTGTCGAAATTACAGAGCATGCCCTCCGAGAGATGCTACCTGTGTGAAGGGCATGAGAGCATTCTTTCTGAGTTCTTGGGGCTGTTTGCTGCAGTAGTGATTCATGGCGAGTTTTCCCCCAGGGAAGAACCGCTGTAGAGAGGCTACTGGTCCTGTGTCTGTTTATGTTCCTAACACAACAGTCAGAAAGTCCCTACTGCTCAAATCCTCAGATCCTAACATTTTTCTTGGTTGTATGTCATGGTCTCCTCCTCCCAGAGCATTCCCAGGTGCATCCTGCCACCCCCCCCCCCCCCCCGCGCCCCTGCAGCCCCCTTTGCCCTCAGGGCCTTACTCAGGCCTCCTCTCAGAGCATCCAAAGCACCAGGCTCTTCTCCCACTGGTCCTGTGTGAGAACTTGCTGTTCTAACCAACCAATCTTTATTCCTGTGGACTAAGGGAATCATGGGCTACTTTCTCCAGAAAACTTTTGTGTTTTGTAGGAGCCTTTTGGAGAGAATTCCTTCACCAGATAAGGCAAAAAACTTCCTTTTGAGCCTGGTCTAGGTCTAGAAACCTTCTTTACATAACACTACAGGCAACCATTAAAAATAGATCAGAGTTGTGTGGGAGTTGAAATCTTTTTGTCATCCCTGCCTTAGAACAAAGTAGCATCTCTTCTGGTGGATCCAGTCAGCACGGCAAGTCCAAGGGAAGACAATTCAGAGATGGTGGGTCTGTCAGTGGCTTCATGCATGTCCATGCCTGCCCTACTGCCATTAGAAAGCAAAGTTAAAAACACAGGTTTAGCAATGACGAGGGTTCAGCCTGGAGGCATAGTGGTTAAGTCTGTGCGCTCCACTTCAGCGGCCTGGGGTTTGCAAATTCAGATCCTGGGCACGGACCTACACACCGTTCAGCAAGCCGTGCTGTGGCAGTGTCCCACATACAAAATAGAGGAAGGTTGGCATGGATGTTAGTTCAGGGAAGATCTTCCTCAAGCAAAAAGAGGAAGATTGGCAATAGATGTTAGCTCAGGGCCAATCTTCCTCACCAAAAATATCCCAAAAAACAAAAAAACCCATGGGTTTAGCAGTGACAAAGCTGAAGACCAGTAAATGCTTTTTGTTTATTTTTCCTATGCTGGCCCTCCCCCTTTTTGGTAAATAGTTCCATCTTTCATAGACAGACCAGACTCCCTGAGTTTAGTGCTCTGGTGATGCTCTGGAAGGGAAGATTCTGCAGTGTTCCCAAGTCAAAAAGGAACTAACACTTCCCTCTTTTATTGTAACTCTCTTATCCAAGCCAAACTAATTTGATACATTAACCTCCTTTCTTCTTTCTTTTAGCTATGTGATTTAAAACTTTTTTGGTCATGGATCCCTTTGAGAATTTGGTGACATCTCAGGTCCACTACCCAGAAAAATTCACCAAAGTATGAAAATCTGCCTTCAATTTCAAACATTCGTGACCCTCCAAACCCATCCATGGACCTAAGAATCCATGTATAACAGCAGCTCACAGAGGGAAAAGCAGAGATTCCCGCTAGATGCCTCTACCCCAGGTCATTTTATCTGTTTACTAATTGTCCAGAACACTTTGTTAGGGACTAGATGTTTGTGTCCCCCCAAAATCCATATGTTGAAGCCCTGACCCCCAATGTGATGTTATTTGGAGGTGTATCCTTTGAGGGGTAATTAGGTTTAGATGAGGTCTTGAAGGTGGGGTCTCATGATAAGATTAGTGTCCTTATAAGAAGAGGAAGGGAGACCAGAGCTCGCTCTCTCTCTTTCTGCCATGTGAAGACACAGCAAGAAGCGGCTTTCTGCAAGCCACTATTCAGCGTTCTTCGCTAGGAACTGAATTGGCCAGCACCTCGATCTGGACTTCCTAGCCCCCAGAACTGTGAGAAATGAATATCTGTTGTTTAAGCCATCCAATCTATGGTATTTTGTTATAGCAGCCCAGGCTGACTAAGACACACTCCTTTTCCTTGCCCACCTCCATTTACAGAGCGCTACAGGCAACTTGTAAATAGACCAGAGTTTGCACAGGAAATGAAATTTTGTATGTCCCCTATCTTAATCATGGAGGAAAATCTCCCATGGTAGACCAAGCAGCGGTGGCAAGACCCCTGGGCTTGGAATGGCCTTACTTTTTCTCTCCCTTCATTATCTCTTCTTATCGAAATGCTACCCATTCAAGACCAGCTCAAATATCACAATTTACCAGAGAGTTGTAGTCCCAACCCCTCTATACACCCCCCTTCCCTCTCTCTCAGAACAGGATGGTCTGCATTCTTAAACTCTCAGAGACTTCGTTAACCCCTCTCTTGAGATATATTACGATTATTTCTGTACTCGTCTTGCTCTCTTTATTGTAAGTTAAACACATTATGGGGAGAGATTGTCTCATCTCTGTATGCCCTATAGAACTGACCCTGTTGCCTGCACTATAGCAGACTATAATTTTGTTTTTCCTGTTTAATTATTAAACTTGGAAATGAACTGTGATGGGGCCACTCCCTGGCTCCATTCTCTTACAATCAGTGAGATATATGGAGGCATGCCCCATTCGGCAGGAGCTCTGCCCAACAGTGGAATTGTTGGGATGTTGTTCAGCTCAACTGACTGCACTTGGAAACTACTGGCCAGAAACAGAAAAGAAGCATAGAATTCCAAGATTCATTTATGAGTGGGCCATAGATGAGTGTGTCTGGTCATCTTGGCCACCTGAAATTCCAGGAAGATCATCACACAATCGTTTCTACTAAACAACTTTAGGCCAGTCAATTCAGTGAGTGGGTGTTGCAGGACCTGTTGGTGAACTCCATATGCTAATGAGCAAACTGATATAGAATGGAACCCCAAACATTCAGAGACATCTGTCCAAGGAGGCACTGCTTCTGGGAGAGACTGGATCCTTTGGAAAAAGCCACAAGGATCTGGGAGCTGATTTTAAACGGAGGAATACCTAGCCATCCCCTAACTTGCCTGACAACTTCTCCCTCTAACTCAACTTGTCTTGTCTACAACCTCTTTCCCCCCACCTCCAACTCCATCTATATAAAATTAATAAGTTGAACCACAAGGACTTGTGGCATAGACACAAAGACAACTTTATTTTTGCTTCCCACTGCCCCTTTAAACTTGTTCAGTGGTGGTGGTTTTCCCCTGTTTCTGGATGAAAACTCAAGGCAGTACCACAACTTTTCTGGTCACTCTGTGATAACAAAAATCTCCCAGTTGCTTTAAGTCACAATTTGGACATGAATTTCTTCTATTTCCCCAGTGGTCCAGGAAGGAACAAAAGTCAGAGGCTTCTTTTTTCTGTGTCTTATATTTTGACTCCTCCTCAGGCTAGCTGGACCTTCAGGGTTGAAGCAGCAGGAAGCTGGAGGATAGGTAAATTGCCCACCTCCATTAACAGAGCACTACAGGCAACCTGTAAACAGACAAGACCATACTCAACTGGTATTGTCATAAGATGGCAGCATCTTTCTCTTGCAGGTGCTTTCCTGGGTTCTCCTGAGACCCCCACTGGGCCCCTCCAAATACAGCTTCCCTGACTCAGGCAGCACCCTGCCTTTAGCAGGCCTCTCCTGATGCCCCTTCAGCCTTTGTCCCTGGTATTAGACCCCTTAACCTTTTACTCTGAAACGGCCCTTTCTTGGACAGGATCCACAGGCTGACATTCCTACTATAGTTCCTACTACATCTGATCCACAGAACTCACACACCTTTGACCTGCTGGTAGAAAGTTACTTCCTAAATGCAGGCGTCCACTCTGCTGCCACAGGCCACATCAGCTTGTTCAGGCATGATCAGGCATCAGTCTTCTGGGCCCCTGCAGGAAACACGTGTTCCCTACTCATATCTTTCTGAATAGGGACTGTTAAAGCTGGGGGGTAGGTGGTGTGCGGGGAGGTTGGCTCTTCCCAAAGAAATGATCTTTAAAAATCCTCTCTTGACTCTTTGTCCTCATCAGTGAAAGTCTGAGAGTCATCGAGCTGGTTCTCAACCACCTGTTTGACACATCTGCATGGTTGTCCATCTCCCAACTCAAAGTTGACATCCAGTATACATAATATCTTGATGTCCCAGCTGAAATTTCCAATTTAATGCTTGGTTCCATGTTATGGTCTTGCTTCCTCATCCACAGCTGATGATCCTGGGAGTGAACTCCTGACCTGAGGCCACCGAACTTATTGGATGGCCAAAGACCTGTGATTTGGGTGTTCCAGTGCAAATAAATAATGATCAGACTTGAGTGAGCAAATTTGAATGAAATAATACGCTGCCTCCAATTTGTGGCAGAACTCAAGCCAAGAAGTCTCAGTGCAGAGTCAGGACCAGCAGCAGTGCTGGAGGAAGCAAGCCAGCAGAGGAAGCAGGTGGAGCCACTTGAGAGAGACAATGAAGATTCCATCGAAGGAGCTGAGATAAGGGAGGTTGTGTGTCATCTAGGAGAAGGAGGAAGTCTTCTCAGTTCCTGACTGCCTAGGGGTAGTCTTCCTGTGTCATGCAGGGCTCAGTTTCTGGTCCCCCAATATCCATGAGCTTGCTTCTTGCATCTTCCCACCCTCTTTCCTTGGGCCACAGTACAAGTGGGCTTCTGTTTCTTGCAACTCAAACTGGCTAACTAGACCAGGAGGCAACTGTAGTTCTGCGTGTCTTGGGTAACAAAACTCTGAACCTTATTCTTTTCAAACTGCTTCCCACACAGATCTATTAAATGCTGCAGCAGATCAGCTGCTTTGCACCTGGGCTTGAGTGAAAAATACAACTGTCAGCCAGACTGTCAAGTCAGCATAACACAGGCTTGGTTTTTTTCCTTTGTGGTTTGAATGCCACCCTCCTTGATTTGGGAAAAGATATTAGCTCACAGAAAATCCCGAATCTTGTTGTTGCTACTTACCAAGTTTGGGAAAACTTGATAGTATCAAGCAGACAAGCAGCAATTTGCTGCCAAGTGTGGAAGGTTCTGAAACCTGGCTGCACACATCACAGTCACCTAAAATGATCAGTGCTGGGTCCCACCTGGGCTCTGCTCCACAACGTCACTCAGGGACCCAGGCTGAAAGTGGTTTCACCATCTTGTAAACCGTACCATCTGAAAAAAATGTCTTCTCAATCCCTTGGCCCAGGGAAGAGAGAGATGGGAAAATCACACATGAATTTTTCACTCCTTCAGCTGGAAGTGACATATGTCATTTTGCTCATCCTTCATTGGCTAGAACTAGTCATGCGACACTGCCTATCTGCAAGGTGGTTGGGGAATGTAGGGGAGCAAATGGAATACTTATACGCATTCATTTCTTTGGCACACTCCGTGAGGTGGCTATTATTCCTGGTTCAAGAAGCAATCTCAGAGAGATTAAAACATGCACCTAAAGAGATCAAAATTTGGAGTTAGACCTCACACTCAGATGGTCTCACTCGAATTCTTGCACTCTTTCTACCCCATCAGTGACTAATTGTAATCGCCTGGAGGGGTATTCTCCACACCAGTTAGCATTTATTTATCCTTGAGGGCATCTAGTAAATGCTAAACAAAACTACCAAACCTAAGGTGACACTAGAACTTTCTAGGTTGTAAATATAGATAATTGTGCTATTTTTATAAGGAGTGCTCATTAAATCACCAGGTGAAGTATCTAATGCCATCCTGGGAATAGAAAAGATCATTCTTGGTGCCTAAAAATAAAGAACTGATTCGCTGTGGGTTGCTAATATATGTAGCTTCAAAAAAGCAGCCACCAGGTAGGACAGCTACTGTGCGTGTAAAAGACTACCCTGACACTGTTAATGGCAGCTTTTTGCAGTTTCTGGAGCTGTGCCATCCCAAATTGCTCCAGGTACAGAGCTGACAAGTTGGAGGGAAGTTTTTTTTCCCTCTCTCTGTGATCAGCCATGGCTATGGTTGTTTATTAACCCACAGCATGAACAGGAGTAAGGAAGTCACTAAACTGAAAACTCCACAGTTATAACCTGAAACTTGGCAAATGATGGAATTTCTCACCTTGTCCAATTGCTTGGGGTCTACTGTTTTGACAATTACATCTTAAAATGTTGGACATTTTCCAAATGGCCAGCCATATTGATAGGAAAGAAGAGCGTGTTGTGGGGTGGGTAGCCCTTACTTCTGTTTGCCTTGACGTGGAGCTGCTTTGTCCCTGGTCCCCAGCAGTAGACCCACTCCTAGGACCCAGAGGCCCCACATCTGTCCAGTACATGTGGAGGCCAAGGCAAGAGTACCTAGGGTGGCATGCTGAACCAAAGGAAAAAATATATACACACACACACACACACACACACACACACACACACACATATAGTCACATGCTGCATAACAACATTTCAGTTAATGATGGACCGCATATATGGCGGTGGTCCCATGAGATTAGTACTGTATAGCCTTGATGTGTAGTAGGCTACAGCATCTAGGTTTGTGTAAGAACACTCTGTGATGTTCGCACAATGATGATATCGCCTAACAACACATTTCTCAGACTATTTCCCCATCATTAAGCAACACATGACTGTATATATATATATATATAACAATAATAAAAATAGCCACCATTAATGAGCTTTACCACATGCCATGCACTCCTGTAAGCACTTTATATATGAATTTATTTAATCCTCCCAACAACTCTCTGAAGTAGATACTACCATTATCCTTATTTTACAGATGAGGGAGCTTGAGGCACACAATGGTTAAGAAACTTGTTCAGAGTCATGCAAATAGAAAGTGCCAGAACCAAGTTTTGGAGGGAGGCAGAAGGGTTTCAGAGTTTGGGCTCTTAACCAGTAAAGAAAATAAAAAGAAAAAAAGGTTTTAAAGAGGGGAAAAAAATGATTGACAAGAGGTAACCCATTAATCCTTTCACCATGTTTCTCCTGTTGACTTCTCTAAGACCCAGCCTGAGACTGGGGTTACCTTCCCAGAAAGAACAGACCCAGACTCTGGCTGTGTTTCCACTGGGTTCTGGGCCCCAAACGGAGCTGACCATTGAAACCACCTGCGGAACTTAAAGTGGCAGCTATTCAGGCCCTGGTCCTGACCTACTAAACCAGTCCGGGCCCCTGGAAATAATATTTTTCATTGAACTCCCTCGGGTGTTTCTAATGGCCAGGCAGGTTTGGAGTCCACACTATAGCAGAATCAAAATGTTCCCAAGCACAGGGATAGGCCAGAGCAGGCCTGGGGTGAAGGAGTGGGGCCCAAGCAGATCACCCTTTATGTGCAGGGGAAGTATATTTTAAAACAAGCCTCAGGGCTAGATTTGAAGGGGAAAAGAAGTGGTCATGGTTCAGAATGGGAAATGCGTAGTGGGGAATGGTCTGATCACCAGTCTGCCCCAGTCATCCCTGTTACCTTAGTGATGGGACTGAAGTCCTTTGAAAAACACCTCTTACTGTTTCTTTTTCTTTTTATACCACGTGCACCATTGTAGAAAATGCACATTAGTAAAAAGAGGAAAATTAAAAGCACTGGCATGCCTACCACCCAGAGTTAAACTGCTAACACTTGGGGGAACAGAATCACTTCCTGCCTGACAGATATATTTCCTGTGTCTTTTTTCGGACAAGCTGGTGCCACCACCATTTTGCAATCTGCCCACCTGTGGCCTCACTGAGTAAGGCGCCAGCAGGTCCCTTGTTCCTTCAGGCAGTGTGAAGTTGCTAGAGCTTGAGGCTCAGGGTCCCCTCTGACGGGCTGAGCTGGGGTCAGCAGGTCTGTAGGGTCCAAGAAAGCCTGTGCAGCAAATGGATTGCTTTAGTGGAGCTGAATCACTAGTTGCCACAACTACTGCCACATTAGCAGCACCACAACCACTAGCACCAGCTCAGAATCACAGTGTCCAATCTGGGAGAAACCTCAGAGACCGCCTGGTGGTCATTTTATAAACAAGAAAACCAAAGCTTGGGAAGGTGACTGTCAAGCCCAGCTATCTATCTTCCCTGGCTGTGAGTTCCAATATCCCTGAAACATAACTCTGGTTCTGGCAAAGGAATCAGGTGATTCCTAAGGAACATGATTAATAAATGGTCTACAAAAGAACAGATGAGCAAAGCTTACCGCAGCTTACCTTTGTGTAAATCCTTTATGACTACTGGCTCACCTATTTGTGTAACCTGATTGCAGCTTAATTGGGGGAAATCCATCCAACAGACCCAACAAGGGTTGCATTCCTACATTTTTTGTGACAATACGCCCACATACTCCTTCCTCTCTTTCTTACTACTTCCCCTTGCAGCGTGATTGGTTAGATTTTGTTGAGCCGAAGCTTGTAACTTTGGAGTACCTTAATTATGGCCATTTTAATAGATTTAATTTAAAAATATTTGTGGTGTACTCTAGGGGTTGGAAAACTTTTTCTTAAGGTCATATAGTAAACATTTTAGGTTTTGTGAGCTATAGGGTCTCTGTTGCAACTACCCAATTCTGCAATTGTCTAACAAAAGCAGCCATAGACAATATGTAAATGAATGGGCATGACTATGTTCCAATAAAACTTTATTTACAAAAATAGGTGGCCAGCCTGCCAAAGAGCCTGGAGGAGACTTTTTCTATGCATAAAAGGATTTTTTTTTCATGATTATTCTATTGAATAATTGTAGCCTATATAAAAAGTCTTAATTATTTGATGAGCTGTTGGAAGAGAAATCACTGAATCTTTAGAGTGCGTGCGAAGTCAGATCTATCCATCAAAAAAAGTTCACTTTATTCTGAACACTCTACTTTTTCTGCTTTTTAGTGACTGCCAGGACAGTGTTCCTGCCAAACATATGTATCAGTGACTCCATGTGAATATATTCATAGTGTGGAATTATTTAAGCTCAGACTACACTGTTCACCAGTCTCTCCAAGACATTAAAGTAGTGGAATATCAACCACCAATGCTAACATTTCAGCTGTTATTTAAGCAGAAAATGCTCTTAAAGCATTTTCTGAGCGTACTCTTCATAGGAATGTATTACAATTGTTTTCTGTATCATTTGGCTGTGAAAAAAAACCACTCTAAAACTTAATATCTTAAAACAGTAATTATTCATTTAGCTCGCAAGTCTGTGGATCACCTGGGTGGTTCTTTCAGTTCAGGCCAGGCTCAGATGATACAGACTGTGCTTTCTCATGGTCGGCCAGGGCCTGGCTGGTCTAGCATGGCCTTACTCACGTGTCTGGTGGTTGGATGGCTGTCAGCTCAGGCAATGATGGGTAGGGAAGAGAGTACTGGATCTCATGGCTCTCATTCTCCAACAAGCTAGCCTGGGGTTGTTTACATTGCAGTCCCAGGGGGCCAAGGTTATGAATGAAAGCATGAAAGGTCTCCTGAGACTTAGGCTCAGACCTGGCACACTGTCCCTTCCATAGCATTCTGTTGGCCTAAGCAAGTCACAAGACCAGCCCATATTCAAGAGGTGGGGAAATAGATTCCACCTCTTATGAGAGGAGCACAAAGTCATATTGCAAAGGGCGCAGATCCGGGGAGGCGTGGACCATCGGGCTATTACTGCAATCAATCCAGCAGAGTTTCTAAGAGAACAGGCAGAATAATTGTCTTTTACAGATTGGACGGGAAGCCCTATGGACAACATCATTCACATGGATGAGCTAAAAACAAAACTAGCAAGATTGACATATATTTTCACAGTGTTGAAGTCTGTTCTTATTGTTAAATGAATCCTAACCATGTCTCAGGTTTTATTTCTGTCCACCTCACAGGCCTGTGCAAATTCCAACGTTTTTCCTCGTGTGTGCAATTGTGCTCTACCTTAAAAAAGCCCTGGGTATGAACATTCAAACTGTCAAAAGAGGAATTAGGATGTTATTCTTTGATTGACAAGAATTCTTTTAAATTTTAACAGAAGATTTTATTATAGAGTTCCTTGAAATAGCGAGTTCTCTATTTACCATGTAATTTTCTTCAAACAAATTTGGCATGGAAATTTTCTGGGCACTCCTATTATGTGAAACATGACACATCCATATTTCTCTCAGGACTCCTTACATACGAAGGTGATACTCTTAGTTTTGTTTTTTCACCATGTTTGTATATATGAAAAGCCCAAATCTACAACAATAGTACCTCTTTTTTTTCCTTTTTAGGGGTGAATCCACATTGGCGCTGGGGGAAGAGCACTGGACGAAGGTTCAGCAGACATGAGTTACGGCCTCAGTTCAGAACGACGGCATGGGTACTAGAAAGAACAACAGTCTTGGAGCCAGAAGATCTGAGTTTGGATCTCGTCTACAAATAAGTCCTTTTTACGACACATCATTTAACTCTTCTTGCCCTCAGTTTATTAGGGTGGGTACCTCCAGTCTCTATCACTACCTGATTCTACTTGTTGACCGTGTGACTTCTCTGGGTCGCAGTTTCCTTATCTGTAAATGGAGCTAATGGTACTTATCTTGTCGATTTGACTGGATGGTGAAGATCAATGAGAAAATCAGAAGTAAGTTTACCGTCAAGCTCCTGAAGATTAAACTTCAGAGCACCTCACTTGCATGGCTTTCTCTAAATAAATACTCTTTTCTATCTAATTTTACATTCATAATTTTGAATCTACCAGCATTTCTTAAGAAAAACAAAAGAATAGGAGGGTCCTTAATATTAAAGAAGATGATAAATATATAATAAGTATTATAAATTAATAAATATAAATAATAAAGAATAAGGCAGATCCTGATGGATGCCAAAACCTGAATATGCCTCCAGAGATAATATAAGGAAGTGTTTCATTAGGGCTTTATAGTTTACAACTGGGGATGCAATTCTTTCATTTAAGGCTTTCACCTCCGATTAAACACAAATACTGCTGGAATAGTAGCACACAAAGTCTTATCCATCATTTATACTTTGGAGTGTGTGCATTAGAGCTTTTCCTGAGAGCAGGCTTTGAAAGATATGGAAAGAGGAGAAAACATAAAGTGGGAGACCCTGAAGTGAGTGGGGGAGAATCCAGAAAGACAAAGTGGAGTGATATCCAAGGAAAGACTTGGGCAATGACCAGATGGAAAGGATGCTGGCCGTGGTCCCAGAGGAGGGCTCTGGACACCTTGGTTGTGGGATCCTAGGGGATGTCCAGAGACACCTGGGGAAGGAGTGGAAAGTCATATACCAAAATGTTGACAAAGCATTTATCTTTGGGTGGCATGAATATTTTTATTTTCTTTTGTGTGTGTGTGCATACTTTTATTTTCCCCAATTATAAAATGGACATGAATTCGCTATATCAGAATTTTTTTAACATTTGAAAATGAATATACATTTCAAAGCAAAGAGTACAGAGAAAACACCTCATACTATTGGACCAAAGCTAGACTGAATTGCTTAGGACTTAGATAATGTTTCAGAGGAAGGCCCTTTCTACTGGGTAGTTTTATATTTCCCGACAAACATACCAATTTGAAAGAAGCGTTTTCCTCCTTGAAGCTGATTCCGGCTAAAGAAGAGTTTTTAAAGCTGTGTAAAATTGAGTCTAGTTTTTTTATGGATGCTTTTAAGAGACCATTAGGATAGAAACCTTTACCAGGGCTCATTCAATTTAACTCAATTCAATTCAATAACCATTATTTATTGAGTACCAGTATGTGGGCGGTATCAAGATGAGTAAGGCTTAATCCCTGCCCTCAAGATGCTCAAAGCCAAGTGAATGAGACAAGTGCAAAGACAAGAGCTATCATTCTGTCTGTGATAAGTGCTCTTGCCATCCCAATCTATTGCTACCCCAGAGACACAGAGAATTCTGGACAGCACTCCCTATGTAAGGCAACTTCTCTCTATAGCTATTCATGAAGCATCACCACCAACATAGATGTAGATCAAATTTCAGCTTTGTTCCATACCTTGGGTTTTAAAACTTTGGTCCCATTCTCTGCTTCTTCCATGGAGACCTCATCCCTAAGTATGCTGCAATATTCTGGAACACTTAGTCCCCTTCAAACCCACCAGCCTTTCTTTGCTTTGCTTCCATTGGGTTTCAGTCATACAAGCATCTCACTTCCCTCCTAACAAAAGGGGGAGTGAAATTCAAAATGCCAGTATGTGATTTTCCCCAGTTTTTTCTAATTGCGCCAGACATCTGCTGCACTAACACTTCTACTAAGTCCCATGTAATAGGGGCACAGAGGGTGGAGGGAGTGAAGGAGAAAATGAATCCAATTAGGAAGGAGTGTCTGAGAAGGCTTCCTGGAGGAGATGCCATTTAATTTGGGCATAGACAGGTGGGTATAATTTCAGAAGGTGAGAGCAGTGCTTTCTGGTAGTGGGGTCTCAGTAAGGAAACGGCCAGAGGTGGGCAAACGGAAGGTGGGAGATGATAGATTTGGAGTCTACCCTGGGATAGATGTGCTGTTCATGGAGGAGTGTGGCTCAGGGGAGGGAATTAAAGGTGGAGAGGTGATTTGACGCTATTCTGCAAAGGGTCTTGGATGCCAGTCTAAGGGGTTTTAAATGTATTCTTTCTACAAAGGAGATAACTCTAAACTATGGCCTAAGGGGAACATCCACGGAGTCGTGTGTGCTGAAAGTGAGCACAGAATCCCTCTCTAAAAACCTCTCCACACAGCCTTTATTTAGATCCTCTCCATAAACCAGCTTGCCTAGAATGAGGCCTGGGAGGCGACGCTCCTGTTCTGTAACAGGACTTCATAATTAGCCCCCAGAGGCCTGCAAAAGTATATGCTCTCAGAGCAGAGAGTTATTTCCTCCTCTTCTGCTCTAAAAGAAATGTTTATTGAGTCTAGGCCAGATCCACAGGAGTGCACAGGTAAGCCTCAAGGCATCAAAACTTCACGAAAAATCACTCCATGTCCAACTTAAACACATGAACCCAGGATCCTGCACCAAGTAACAGGAACATGTTGTGAAAAGTAGATTTCCTATCATTTTGTTGTGAAAAAGACTAGGTATTCGCTCTTGCCAACCTCTATCACAGGACGAAGGAAGTCAGATTCAGCTCATAAGGAGGCAAACAGGTCTTCGGGAAGAAACACATTAGAGAAATAATCCCTCCAGTGTCATTTTGAAAATTGCCTTTGCTGATCCATGATGGAAAAAACAAAGTGCATTTGATGAATTCAGCAGAATAAAATCCTGGGAAACTATCTGAGTTTAAAAAAATTTCAAAGCAGAGCTTAAAAGCATTAGCAGGCCTTTGGGAGTCAGGAAATAACACATGCGCACACACACGCAATGGCAGTTTGTGTCTTAATAGTGTATCTTTTTGTCAGATAGTGCCTCTAACCTAGGGTGATGTCATTTATGGTTCATTTCCTATAGGGAGAGGGAAGTGGAGGGCTAGTGAGAGGTAGGAATTTTAAAACAGACTCTAGGAGTTGAAGAAGTCATATGGTCTTTGTCACTGGAAGGAATCTGACTCCCTTATATTTGTTATCGTTGAAAAAGTTGAAGCATTGAGTCTTGTGGGTGGGACTTAATCTTGAAATTTTATGACTACATCTTATACATAGAACAAAGACATCTGAAATACATTTGGGGGACTTGTGTCCAGGGGAATAAGCAGAATTCCTACTGTTTTCCTTTATCTGTTGTGTGCTCTCTATTCTTGGAACAGGCCATGAGAGGGAGGAGTAGAGTGTATAATTATAGAGTATATAATCTCCCTTCCTCCAGTCTCCTAAACTTCCCTTTGCAACACCCGGCCAGGGTGTGATGCAGATCTTGTGCCCCCGGCCCAGGGCTACATGGAAGCAGAGATGGTGGAGACTCTGGGCCTCGGGTGGCTGACCTGCCTGCTGCCCCGGCAGAATCAGTCTCAGCCATGGCTGCTGCAGCAGAACAAGTGGCTAAAGGTCTGGGACACAGGTGAGGCAGAGAACATCTCAGGAGGCATATAAGATGTGTCTGATACAGGGAGGAGCCAAAGACGGTTACACTGGATTATTATAAAGACCTGGACTTCTGGCCAGATTACATCACCATCTTAGGCAGGACAGAAAACTATTTACAATGTGTCTCTTATTTGATTGGGTTTGGGGTACATCATTCCATTTGAGCATTTATACAGGGACCATAATCCAAGAATATGAAGAGAGGCAATTATTTTTAAGGCTTTGTCTAACGTCCTCTCTTGTTATAAGGGTGCACCATCAATGTGTCTATATTCAGAGTTTTACCAGGGGCTTGTTTGGCCCAGGAAAGGGGCCCTAACCAGAGCAGGCCTTCGATGCTGTTCCAGAATGCGCCTTATCACTGGATTTTAATTGAGCATTTACTAAGTACCAGGCCCTATAAGAGGAGAACATACGAGGAGGAGCACGCAGAGGCTGCGTTCTAGGCCCTCCGTTCGCAGAGTGGGAGGCCCTCACTGGCCTGATTGACTCCCATAGAGGAAGGCCCCAGGTTTACTTGCAGGACCCTCACATATCTGCTCCTTGCGTGGACCTCGCTCCCTCCAAGTCCTTGTTCAGACGTCACCTTCTCAAAGAGACCTACCTTGAGCACCCTATTCTTAAATTGCTGCACCTCTGACCCCCTTGCCCTACTCTTTTATTTCCATACATGCATCTTCTAACATGCCATATAATTTGCTTAGTCTTCTGACTATTATTTATGAACAGTTTCTTCCCCCAGGAATGTAAACCCCATAAGGCAGAGATTTTTTGCTCTTTGGTTCACTGTATCATTCACTGATGTATCCTAAGTACCTCCTTGTAAGTGACTAATAGAATTACCTCAAGCACAGCCCTGGGTGCCCTGGTCCCCGGATTCCGCTTGATTGGGGCTGGGTTGGGCTCCCACTTGAGCAGGCTTCTGGATCGAACCTGAGCTAAGCTCTCTGTTCTGTAGCTCAGACCATTGCTTATCTTCTCATTTTGTGAAAGAACATGGATTACTTGTTGGGAGCTGCTAAGGGATCTGGGGTTACATCTTATAAAGCTCTGTTCCTAGGCTGGGAATAGAGACTGTTTCTCTCTCTGATTTCTGTCTTATCTCTGATCACAGTGCCTGGGATATCATAGGTGTTCAATTAACGTTTATTGAAACGAGTTGGTAATGACCTTTAGTCCCTCCTTTCCAAAACATAGAAAGAGCCCTATTGCCCACAGTTTCTATCACCCAGGATTGGCTCTATCCAACTGTGTATCTCCAAACACAGCCATGTGAAAGAAAAGGCAGGTTTGATGCGAGGGTGGAGTGATTCCTGTTCCTTGGCACCAGTTTTCACCACAGCTTCTCCCTCTTCTGTTCCTAAAATTCCTTCCTAATGAGTTGCCCAAGTCCTTGGAGATGCCTGCTGTCTTTGCCTGTCATCTCTGAGTCAGCCTGGATTTCATCATGCCCCTCTTTGCCAATTGGGTCCCAGATCTCCATTATCAGAAACGCTATTTACATCTCTCAGCTTCTTTCTGGGTTACCCAGGATAAGCAAGGGGAGGAAGTAAAAATAGGGCATAAAGGCCAAGAGATGCTCAAACGAACTCAAATGGGTCATCAGGTCTTACTGGGCCAAGAGTAACTTCTTTCTGATTCGCTCTTGATGGTGGGTTCCATTTCCAAGAGTCAGCAGCCAGCAACCAGGCAGGGTGAAGTGTTGCAGCAGAAATTCTTTACAGTTGCTTCAGTTCTGGAAGGCTGACTGTTTCCAGCTACCTTTCCCTCTGGCCTGGGGCTTCTAGGAAGTGCACAGACAGTTGTGGTACTGCACAGACTCTCTCTGCGGCTGTCAGGCAAGAGCTTGTGTGTGAGGAAGAAGCCCTTCTCACCAAGCTAGATCCATTCTCTATAGCCCAGACAGGGCCTTAGAGGGGTTCTCTGGTGTTAGAGAGTCCTTTGTCCATTGTTCTAACCAAGAGAGGAGACCAATGTCTTCAGAAGGAGCACCATTCCCTCATATTGCTACTTCTGTGGGAAAGTGTGTTCACAGTTAGAGCCACATCAAATGGCTTTGAGCCCGAGTAGCGGGGCAGGACAGGGAATCCAGGTCCTTGCAATGGAGGAACATTCCGCTGGTACCAGGATTCCCTTGCCTCCAGACTTTGACTGTTGTGGCCGTCCATGTCCATTGGCCATTTGGAGAGTGGACAGCTGTGGGGATCCAGATCCCTCTATTAGCTCTGAACAAGTAATCAATGTCCCTTGGAAGAATGAGTAGAAAGCTGTGGGTGTAAGGAAACAGGGTACCTGATCCAAATGGTGTGTCCTCTGCCTTTTTCTCAAGTTCACTACCTTGCCAGGACATTTCCCACACCTCTGCCATACAGCTCGTCCCCTACCCCCACCCCTGCCCACTCCCTACACACACACTTTCTCTAACCCCAACAAAATTGAATAGGAAGTGGTCATAAACTCTAGTTGGGGTCTCAGCAGAAACATGAGGTTGTCAGCATCTTCAGGTTCTGAACCAGCAAAAGAGGAAGGAAGTCAGCTCCCCACCACTCTATCTGAAGCTGCCCTCGGGTGCGGCTTCTCATCATACCTGAGTATAGGTGTGACAGGGATGCTCCACTGGCAGCATGAGGCTGGGATCCCTTGGAGAATCCCACCACCATCGGGAAGCTCTACATGTCACCATTTTCCTCAGCTAAGGCCCATCAGGATGGGGAGGGGAGAAATGGGTGGGTGAGTGTGTCCAGTTTAATTCTGGCCAGGGCCTCAGTTCAATTTAGCATGCCCGTTGTAAAAACCAGTGTTATCTTATAACAAAGGACTCACTGTTAAAAATGGTTAAAAATGAGAAGAAAAGGTAAATAAGGAAATACATCCTGGATGTTTCTATTGATGTCTGGCTTTCCATTGTATCTAGAACTGGGATATTTAACCCTATATCATGCTGGATATTGGCCTGTGATTTGGTCTGGTTCATTTGGGTTGAAATTAATTTTTTAAACGTTTTATATGATAGCACCAACAGAGACTCCCACCTGTGGACATAGTTGTAAGTTACAAGTGCCTGCTGTGTCTGGGAAGTCAATAGAGGCAATGCTAAACCAGGCGTTGGTGTCTATTAATATTGTTGCCTATCTGTGTATCAGAATCATTTCCAAATATTTGTTGTGGCTCCTGTGAATCGTATAAGGAGCCCACAAGAGGTGAAAATCTCGGTTGTATAAATACCTCTCTTCCTTGTTGTTACCCTGAACTTATTTCAATTTGTGGCCAAGAGGCTCTGCTATTTGTCTCCTACTAGCTCTTTCTAAGAGAATTGGCTTCTCAGAGTAGTGTTCAGTGATATCATCTATCTGGAAATGTATGTGCTCACTCACTTCAGGTAGAGAATATTCCTTCATAGCAAATATAAATATATAAAAGACAATTGAAAAGGCAGGACCCGACTAACCAGTATTTACAGCATCTTTTCTGAAATGACCAGCTATACACCAGGGAGTTCCCAGCATAGCCTCAGAAGGATTAGGGAGAATAAGTCATATTTCATTTTTTTGCTTCTCCTTTGATGGATGCCCCATGACACTATGATCCCTCAGACTGATGTCTGGGAAAAGAAATGTTGAAGGATAAATGAAATGCCAGTTAATTCCATTAGGCCATTTACTGACATCCTGGCTAGGCTCAATCTATCCCCAGGGGACTCTTTACAGGGGAGCACATCTGATGGGAAATATAGATTTTGTGGTCCTAATAAGCCAACAAAGATAATCACAAGTCCTGGGCTTGGCAATGGAGGATGTCAATCTGAGATCCAACAGAACTGAACAGCTTCTTCTTCTTCCTCTATGTACTGTGCTCTGTGAGCTTGAGGAAGTTTGCAAAGACTGGGTTAATATTCTGTAATTGGAGCATTATCCACATACTGAAAATTGTACTGGATAGAAGATCTGAGTTCAGACCCTGTTTCCACCAGTTATCAGTTTGTAGCTCTCTTAGCCCTCAGTCTCCTTGGTTGTAAAACGGTGACAACCATAGTGACCTCCTGAAAACACTAAAAACTCTGAGGCGACATTCGGTGTAAGCCATCATTATCACCATTACAGTATGCTCCATCATGCCCCCTTGCTTTCCTACTGTGAATAATGGAGCAGTGTCTTTAACAAGAACTAGTAATTTCCTGAGTTGTCTTCATGCTTCCCCCTCACATTGTCGTTAGAGATAGATCTTCTGACGAGCCATGGGTAACCATTCACCTCAGCCCCTCTTTTGGAGATAAAAAGCTAAGGTGGCAACTGATCTTGCTGAGAAGAGTTAAGGGATTTTTCAATTGTAAGAATCGAAATTTTTTAACCCCCTCAAAGTGAAAACTGGCAGGGGTCATTAAGGTAAAATCAGCAATAACATCCTTAATTAAACTTTCAGAACTACATGGGATTTTGTGTAATTTTTAAAACATTTTACCCAAGGATTGCATTCATTAATTAAATAATGTAAATTAAAATATTATGCTCTTTTATTATTGCTTACTCTGGGAAACTGGCCATTCCATTCCAGCCTGAATGTTGGCACACTGATGAAACCTAAGCTTCCTCACTTCATCATATTGGAGTTGATAAGTGACAAGGAGTTTCACCGGTCTCTGCCCTAAGAAGCATAGAAGTTGCAGTAGGGGTAGCTGATGAGAGTCAGCGACCTTGACTTGCAAGGGTTGGACTACAAGAAGGAAGCACAGGTTGGTTATTGCAGGAAGTTCACCTATGTCTCGGTTATCACAGATCTTTAGGTGATTGAGATTATATCAAGGACTTGAAGTTCAAGTCATAGAAAGCCTAGAAGACAAGAGTCATAGATTTAGAGCTGGAAGGCACTTTAGAGATAATCTAAACTGCTACTCAAAAGTGTGGTCCAAGGACTGGCAGCATCAGCATCACCTGGGAGCTGGTTAGAAACGCAGAACCTCAGCCCACCACCCCTCCTCCTACCACTGAATCAGAGTCTGCATGTAACAAAATCCCCCGGGGACTGGAAAGCACATTAAAGTTTTAGATGCACTGGTCTAACCTATTCCTCATGTTTCACAGATGAACAAAGTCACAGCAAATCTAAATCACCTGTTCAAGAGCTTACAGCAGGTCACTGGCAGAGCAGGAGCTACCCCATCTCATAATGTGGTTCTTAGATCTGTGAATTTGAGTAGCAATGAGTCATGGGCCTGGGGCCCAAATTAAAGGTGGGTCTTCCCAATGAAATGTGCAATAGTGACATCAAGCAAGGCTGTTTCAAGAAGTCAGTTCTCATGCTTGGCTAAACTGAAATTTCTACACTATTTGTACAAATGGGTTAGTTCTTATCAAAGTACCACAACTCTCCTAGTGGCAGTTTATTCTATTGCAGGTTGAGTACTTATATGCCTTGAAAATGGAAACTGTTAACATGACAGCAAAGACCCATGTAGCTTTGCATCCACTGCATATGGTAATGCAGCACAGTGTTGAGATGGGGTCTACCTCAGGGCCTTTGCTCTTACTGCTCCCTCTACCAGTGATGCTCCACCTCTGACTCTTCTCATGGCAGGCTCTATTTTATCATCCAAGTCTCATCCTTGGAGAAGCTTTTCTTGGTCACTCTACCTAAAGTCAACTTCCCTCCCATCTCATTCCCCTTGGTCACTCTCCATCCCATTGTCTTGTTTTATTGTATTCATGGCAACTATTAAATGAAATTATTTAGTTTAATAATTTATTGTCTGTTTTCCTTCCCAAAGTATGTACATTTGACGAGAGCAGCGACCTGGCCTCACTGACACACAGCTACATCCCTATTGACCAACCACAGTGCTTGACACACAGCAGGTGCTCAATAATTGTGGGCTAAATGAATGAATAAGTAATTTAGAGCAAAGTTTGCTATGTTCATGGCGAGGATAATCATCAATAAGAGCTAACATTTATTGACTTTAGCAATGTTTTGAGCACTGTGCTATGGGCTTTACATGCATTGTCTCATTTAATTTAATTTTTTATTATTAAAGTTTCAAAAAGCAGGCTCTACTGTTGACCGCTTGGAAGTTGTGGCATTAAATGTCTCTTCTTAAAATTGGGGAAACTGACTGAAACCTGGACTTGTTTTCGGGATATTTCCCTAAAGGAAAGCACTGATTGGCCTTCTGCATAAAGTGGTCCACACTGGCTGAGGATCTCAAGGATCTAGGCTGAACTGGTTGGACCAGGGAAATTACTACACCCAATACTATGTCTTGATCCCCTTGCCAGTTTTCCTTTGGGCACATGAATAGGGACAGCCAGACTTAGAGAGACGGCTTGGCATGAAATGTCCTGATACATTTTTCTAAGTGACAATGGAAAAATTAACTCTTGCCCATTACGGCTTGCATGACTTGCAAAACTATTAGTAACAGAAAATAACTTGTGCATAGAGGAACATGATGCAAAACTAGAGGACAATCTTTGACCTTTTCATTTTTCACCAAAGAAACAAAGCGAATAGGCCAATTTTGACCTCATTCATCTAGTACATTTCATGATGCCTACAAAAAGATAAAGGGCAATAAACTTGCCCTCACGATAGCCACTCAGTACTTCTGCTCAATTTTTTTTCCAATTTAAAATGTCCCAAAGTGCTCAGTCCCCATTCCACTCTCCATCTTGGTTTCCACCAGTTCCACACGTTCATACCAAACAGCTGCACCCGGCTGACGCGGGAGGACTGGGCCCACCAACTATCAGGAAGTCAGCCGGAAAGGCATGTCTATAACGAGAAGCAGGAGGATGGAGGGAAAAACAACTTGAGTAAATGCATTTCATTCCAGAGAAGAGCTTTGAAAAAACTATTTAACATTTAAAGTTCTATTATTATTTTTGGCAGCATGTTGAGTCCGTGTCTCTTTTTTGGCTACATTTCTAGTACTTTATGTATCTGGAAGCAAAATTTGCAACTGATTTCAGTAACACCGAGGAATATTTTTCAGTGTAATTATAGGAGGTATTTAAATGCTATCTAAATGTTATTTTGTAGACTCACCAAGAGGCACAACTTAAAATGACTGTATAAAATACCTATAATATAATTTATGTTTATGTCATTGACATAGAAAATGCCTTAAGCATTAGTTATTGCAGAATTAATTGTATAACTAAAGGAAAAAAAAATCCATAACAATTACCACGCAATTCCAAATTAATTACCTAATGCAAAAAACAGACGCGTATATTAGACCATGGGTGTTGGCTTCCCAGTGGTGGGACCTGGTATATTTATTTCGATAAACTTTTTATTAGGGAAAATTTCAACTATAAACAAGAGTAGAGAGACTATATACCCATCATCTAGCTTCAACAATTATCCATTTATTGACCCTGTGTATTGATGGTAAGAGGAGGGGATGATGGTATGGCCCTTGTGACAGCTGGAAAGGCAAAACAATTGTCTTTCATGGCAGGGATGGGTCTATATGGTTATCCATATTAACTATTTGAAGCTGTAGGTAAAACAGGTAGTTCGCAAGCTTAATTCTGATTTCTGCTTTAAGACAGCAGGCAAAAAAAAATTCAAGTTTGTAAGCATTATTTTCTACCATGAGCCTATCATTGTCCTAGATATTGTGATGAATATAAAGTGGTCATTAAAATATCAGAATGGTAGATAGTTCCCATTTGCCCTTCCACATATAGTCTCCTCATTACCCTATCCAGCTCTGCATCCTGGGAGGCTGATCTCTACTACATCAAAAGTCCCCCTGCCCTCTGGCTTCTGTTGGGTTCAGCCAAGGGGTGGTGGGGAGAGGGACACTAGCAGGACGTTGGAGAGTGGGAAGCTAAGTGGAGAGGGTCCAGGCTCATATAGTATGTGAGGAAGTGCTATGGGGTCTTGACTATCCAGCCAATGAATTTTAGTTGGTTCAAAAGCAATAGTGTGCTCAATATCACTAATCATTAGGGAAATGCAAATTAAACCACAATGAGATACCGTGTCATACCCATTAGGATGGCTATTACTGAAAAAAAACAGAAAACAACAACTGTTGATGAGGATATGGAGAAATTGAAACCTTTGTGCATTGCTGGTAGAAATGTAAAATGGTGCAGCTGCTGTGAAAAACAGTATAGCAGTTCCTCAAAAAATTAAACATGGAATTACCATATGATCCAGCAATTCCACTACTGGGTATATACCCAAAAGAATTGAAAGCAGAGACTTAAGCAGATATTTGTATACCAATGTTCATAGCAGCATTATTCATAATAGCCAAAAGATAGAAACAATGCAAATGTCCATCAACAGATGATTGTATAAACACAACTGTGGTATATACACAAAATGGAATATTATTCAGCCTTAAAAAGAAATAAAATTCTGATGTGCTGCGACATGAATGAATCTTGAAGACATTATGCTAAGTGAAATAAGCCAGACACAAAAGTGCAAGTACTGTATGATTCCACTTATATGAGGCAGCCAGGGTAGTCAGCTTCATAGAGACAGAAAGTAAATCGTAGGTTACCAGGGGCTCGTGGAATGGGGAATGGGGAGTTATTGTTTAATGGGAGTAGAGTTTCAATTTGGGAAGACGAAAAAGTTTTGGAGATAGGTGATGGTGATGGTTGCACAGTAATGTGATGTACTTAATGCCACTGAACTGTACACCTAAAAATGGCTAAAATGGTAAATTTTGTTATATGTATTTTACCATAATTAAAAAAAAAAAGTGGTAGGTAGACTTTGCACCTTCACCCACAAGCGAAGATATGAAAATTAGGAGGAATAGCTTAGCAGCAGCATACAGGAATAAAATATGCTTCCCACTCTCCCCACCTCCTCTGGGCCAGTAAACTATTTAACTTCTTCCAAAAAACAGCCTTCTTCTTTTTTAAATTAGAAGCTTTGTGTATGTAGACATGTTCTACAGAGGACGGTGAGAACCAGGAGGCTGACAATGTAGAGACTTTTTCTGCAGAGTTAGGGCAGCCCACAAAGAGAGGCAGAGATAGCAGGTCAGGTAACAGAAGTGCCGTGATCAGCCTGTCCCCAGATCTTTTCAAGGGATCGGTCTGATTCTTTTCATCATGAAGACCTGTAATTTTAATTAGGAACTACAGCTTCATATGTTATTTACAGAGACCTGGCTGTCAATATTAACCCTAACACCAGTTGCTGTAAGCAAAACTGGCACTGAGAAGGAGACTTAACGACCCAAAGGCACAAAGAATTCTGTAAATTGTCTCTTTAATTACAACTCGTTTCAGGGGTGATGCCTTAATTTTAATTTTCATAAGGCACATGCTGCTTAATATGCCAAAATGTCACAGACATTTTCTCCGTACACATAGGATAAACATCAAGCTTATCTCAGAGCAGCTCTAACTCTGGAATAAAGAAAAGAGGACTCTATCTGAAATTAGAAGGCCTGATTTCGAATCTCAGATCTGCAGAGAACTAATATGCAAACATACATTGTTATTATTCCTGTTACAAATCACTTGCACATCGTTCTCATATACTTTATAGCAGCTCTTTTTCACTTTACATTTACTTTGTAACAGCTCATCATTCCCATGTTACAGTTGGAGAAATTGGAGCTGAGAGAAATTAATTTGGGGAGTAGTTACTAATTGACAGACCAACATTGAGCCAAAGCTGCCTTCTCTAATACCAGAGCTCTCCAGGTTCCATGAGAGTTGCGAAAGGCAGGCAATTATATACATGAGTTTTCCACACAACATGATCAGAACGTTCTAGTTCCCTGAGTTGTAAGGGTACGAATGAGAGTCAAGTACTCTGCCAATATATAGGTCCAACACACTATTCATTTCTTGCTTGTATTTTTTGTTTACCTTATAGTTTTTAAAAGGTTTTCTTCTCGTGACTATTTCAGTTCTTGATTCTCATAGAACTCTGGGAAAAGGGGGAATAGATGGACTTAAGCTCATTTCACAGATGAAGAAATTGAGATACAGAGAGACCCTGAATTTTCAAAGATCATAGTTTGCTGTTGGCTGAACAGGGGCTGTGTCCCAGGACCCCCTCATCTCTAGGCTGCTGATGGTCATGACAATGGAGAGGTGGCTCTAGTGTTTTTGGATGTGTTCAGGTGGTGGAACCTGGGCATCATACTGAGCTAGCTGAGCACCAGGAGAAGAAAAACAAGCCATTAGCAAACAAGCCATATACTAGTTTCTCACATACCCAAATTGTAGTTGTTAACAGTTTTTCAGAAAAAGTTTTCGAAGAGAAACTCAAAATTGGAAATACAGTATTCACCAACTTGATTATTTTATGCAAATTGGGAAAAGATCACTGTTAGTTAAATTTTAGAATTAGAGAAGTTCAGACATCAGATTTAAATTTACTTCTATAATCTCTCCTTTGCCAGCCAGTATTTCGGTGAGTCAGTTATGCTTAAAAGGAAAATCTAACCCTTTTGAAAAGTAAACCCTCTCAAGAGATTAATATCTATTAGGAGCCAATAGTATCTCTTTTCACAGTTGATCCTAAGTGCCTCATTATTCCCACTTCCCAAACACAGACTCCTAATACACCCAGCTGAACTTATCTTCTAACTTCATTCATTTAATCAACAGATATCTATTCAGCACTTAACATGTGCAAGCACTATTCTGGTCTCTTGAGATATGTTAGTTAGTGAACAAACAGATAAGAATCCCTGCCCTCTAGAAGCTTACGTTCTAGCAACTTTGAAGATAATTTACCATTCAGATATGAATGGCATTAAATATGTGAATGTTAATTTCTAAGGAAAGTGGAATACGTTACAGTATCCTGATGTAGAGCTGGTTTCTAACCACAGCCTTTCGATTACCATATCTGCTGGCAAATAATCTGAGTAGGGAATATTAAGAGGAAGTATTCTTATAAACTCAATATGGGTTCTGAATTCCCCTGACATTTGGGCCCTACCTCAGATGGGACACCTGGGAGTCTGAGAGAAGTTACCGGTTAATAGCCTTTAAGAGTTAAGGTTAAATCAGAGTCAAAAAAAGTATTTCTTTCAGAGCAGTCAACACTAAAGAAATATTTCCTCCCCATCCCACTCCAAGCGTTATACTAACCATTCATTGCTTGTGAATTTTGGACACATATTTTGTTTTTCTGCACAAGTTCGGTAAGGATAGATAAACAAAAGTTTCTGGGTAGAAACAAGGCAGAATGGAGAGAGAGAGAGGAGGATGACAGAAGAGTCTCGTGGCTTATACCCTAAACAGGGTCAATAGGCACAAAGACAGAAATGTTTCATTCTCTCTCATGTTGCCTCTCGATCTAGGCCAATCCTTTTGAAACATAATACAGCCTTGAAAATTATAGGAGACTTTGCAACTCAAAATCTGAAAGTGTTAGGTAACGGGGAAGTAATGTGGCTTATTATTTCCTTTAGAAAATGTGTTAAAGTGTAGATATAAATGAATTCAGTAAGTACATTTTAAAAATCAAATGTGAAAAATGTTGAGCTTATATATTTATAGCTTTACCTTCATAAAAATTCTGACTCGTAATTTAGGACTTTTTTTTAAAATTAAAATTGTTAAGATAATTATAGATTCTGTGTATTTTTTAATTTTAAAAAATTCAACATATTCTATGTGTAGTTTGTTCATAAGAAAATGCTGTTTGGTTCTCCCTTTGTGCCCATTATCTAAGTTCTAAAAAATTTACTGTTCATTAGGCCCAGCTGACATGAGAAGTTATAATTTTCTTGGTTTTCTAAAAAAAATGACAGTTGACATTTTGTGACTTTTGAGTGTGAGTAGGAAGATGACAAATAGTGGAACATACATTATAAGGCACTATTACAGAAGTTGATTAAACTCTGGAATGTGTGTTGGGGATGGAGGCAGGAAAGAGAAGGAAGATTTCTTAGCAGAGCCACAAGACCCATAGCTGACTGCTGAAGTGCTTGAAAAGAGTCTGCATGAGATTGATGCAGTCTCTTGCTCAAGGTTTTAAAAAAAAAAAAGATACCTAATTAGGATTAATAAAAATAGTCATCTCCTGAGTGAAAACCTTCATTATTGTAACTATTTATCATAAAAAAATATTTTAAAATGAATTTTGTTATGTTTCATGCTTTCCTCATTGATGCTTTCTAGACTTTTCCTTTCATGGAACTTCTTGCTTTAATCCTGATGGGCAATTCAATTTAATTAGCATACAATCTCTTTAGCTAGAAACTAAAAGTATTGCTCTTTCCAGATCAAATTTCAGAGAGGTTTTCTTAACCGTCGTTAATTGCAAATAGTAAAAATCGTTTGTCTGTCTGCAATGCTGAGATGCGTGTGGATAGAAGTCAGATACATAAAGAGATACAAAGGCAGAGAGTTGGCTTGAGTCATCTTACTCTGACAAGCTAGAGTTTGTGTGTGTGTATGCTTTTTGGCGGGGGAACATTGTTCAGATAAAAAAAAAATTAACCATGAGCTGAACTATAGGTCCTCCATTCTGTTTAGGAAATTGAGTTGAAGGAGATATTGATTGGGTGCAAAAGCAGTGAACTATGGACCATCGAGAGTCCTTCTTTAATTAGCAGAATTGCCATTGGCGTGGGTCTGGACCCCAAAGGGGCAACTTAGGAGACAGCTGTGCCCATGCTGAAGCCCTATGATGCAGTCCCACACCACCACCCTACACAGAGCCTCAACCCTCTGGGCCAGTAAAAAAGATCACTCCATCACATCCTGCAGCAGATCAGTCCCCTTTTTAATTCCCCATTGCCTCTTCTCAATATACTGCTCTAAATATAAATTAGGAGTGCCCTAAAATTGGGGGGGACCACATAGTAGTAATTTGAATTGTACATTAAGTACTCCATAAAAGCTTTCTAGATCTCTATTAGGAGCCTGATAACATCACTATAAATCAAACATTACTATAAATGTACACACAAATCCTTAGTTTTAGTCTACCATTTATTGCCTATTCTTATACTGGAAAAGCATCAAATGTCAAAATACATAGTTCTTTTCCTAACAACATAAAAAGCAACATGAAAAGTATGAATTTTCATGATAGGTGAGATTAGAAGCTTTGGCCAGGAAACAATTTACAGTATTTTGTGGGAATACTGATTGGTCAAAGTTGAGTACTCTTCCCTGAGTCTAATACAAAATCATTGACTGAACACCATTTATCTGGCGAATGGCCAAGATTCTCTGCTCACTCCACCTTCCAACTCCTGAGAGCTGGGAGCTGAAGGATTAGGACGATATGAACCAAACATACCCTCCTGAGAGAGCACAACATGAGGGAATGGAAGAGAAAACCAAGGTCCTGTTGGGTTTGTCTAACAGTTGGGGTGTAATGGAGCTGATTCAGCAGCTGTCAGGGGACCAACACCATTCTGGCTCTTTCTTGCCTCTTTAGGGATAGGCCTACCTGAGTTTCTATCTTCTGAGAAATCTCAAACCTTGGCTACCTGCACTCAGAACCCAGTGTAGACAATACGTGGTTGGGAATGGCTGGCCACAAATAGCTGGTAGGGATATATTATGGGTGGTTAGTAGGGAATATGCTGAATGCTTATCAGAAGTATTGCCTCCTAACTGAGTTTGATGCCAGGTTTATAAAGAATTCAGGGACCCTATTTATTGATGTAAACCGTGTTGTGTTTTGTGTGTGGCAAGCTCTTTTTAAAGAATTGTATCTTTTCTGGGGAGCTGCTGTGTCACAATTGCTATGAAGAACTCACACACCAGAGGTTTTCCACCTTTTGAGAAAATAATCTACTGACCTTTTCCCCTAAAAGCTTTGAGATATAATTATAAGCAATGAACTAGATGTATACAAGAATCATAGATGAATCTTAAAAATATGGTGTTGAATGAAAATGGTTTTCAGTGAAAAAGAATGTAATAAAATGAGATTTACAGCCCAGTATCATTTATGTACATTAAAAACACAAACACACAACCAATGACATTACACATTTTATAAGGGTACATGCATATCAAACAGAGTGACATGCCTATGGGGAGGAGGAATGGGGGGATGTGTGGGGGTACTGGAGATGAACGAGTTAAATGAAATAAAGTAATAAGCAAGCAAGGACCTGGCATGGACCAAGGATGCTGTGCTATGGACTGAAGAGTATAATTCACCTCTGTGAACCTGCGGGACAAAGATAAAAGAAGAACAAAATTTTGTGATTCCTACGATAGGAGTGAGGAGAGATGTAAGAAGAGAGGTCCCTGAGCACAGGGAGGGGAAAGGGAACCCACCTCGGTCATGCTCCCTCCCCACCCTGCCCTCTACCAGGCATTCTAGTCAAGTCTGCAAAAGTGGCTATGCCACACAGCAGGGGTCGGCAAACTTTTTCCATAGAGGATTATACAGAAAATATTCTAGGCTGTGCAGGTCAGATGGTCTCTGTTGCAACTGCTCAACTGTAGCATGAAAGCTGTCATAGACAATCCATAACGAATGGTCATGGCTATGTTCTAGTAAAACTTCATTTAACAAACCAGTGGCAGGCTGCGTGTGGCCCGTGGGCTGTAGTTTGCTGACCCGTGGCTTAGGGAGCTGGACCTCATCAATTAGCTTGGCCTCCACTCTTACAGACGGCACAGAGCAGAGCCTCTAAGATGAGTCTGTCATTCAAAGATATGACCTATGAGGACAAATGCAAAGGCACTAGGCTTATTTAAATTCAGGAAAAAAGAGCCTGAGGTCCACAGTGGCTTCCATGATAATAGAATCTCAGACACTCTGAGCATTCGCTGCGGGGATAAATAACATGTGGGCAGGATTCACATCATATTTCATTTGATCAAGTCAAGAGGATGTTTCATAAGTAAATGCAAATGCTCAAGAGCTTTTCCGAGTTTGTAGCAAGTGGCATGAATTTATATTCTGCATCTCCCAGTAGAACTGTGTAAAGGGCTCGCTCTCTGCCTTTCTCAGACATCCTGGCTGAGAACACCCCTGCTGGACAGGAGGCTGTCTAGACAATAGAGAAACCCATGCCTGTACCTCATGTGAAGGAAACATAAGATAAAAGTACAAAGCCGTCAAAATGATCATTTCTAGATCAATAGGCCAATCAAGCACTGTAGATTCAAGCATGACGATCATCAGAGTGATGATTTTCAGATATCAGCAGGAAAAGGTAAAAAAAAATCAAGTGTCTGCACTGCCTTTCACCCCTGCCCTGGTCCAATCACTTTTAGTTGCTAATTATCATCTCTCAAGACACCAGTCCCCCTCCCTGGTCTTGTTGTCCAGCAGGCATCTCAGGCTCTCTCTCATTACTGAGTCTCCTGCTGCCTCTCAGCAGAGGGACAGCTTCCTCTGGCACTGGAACGACAGCCTGTATCCTGAAGCGCTGACATCTTAATTCAGTCCTGTAACAGTGCGCTTATCCACACCATCCATTTGTTCCAAGATTTCCCCAGGCACCTCTTCCCTGCATTTTACTCAAGTTTATACTTTCTTGCTACAGCTACTGTGCTTTACTCTCCTGAGGAGAGGCTGTAAGGCAGAAAAGGATCCTTTAAAGCCTGTATAAATTAGTGTCAGTTGTAAAGTTCACCCACAGAATTGCCCAGGAGTCCCCGGGTCAAGAGAGAGGTGAGGAGAATCATTAACTAAGCAGGCTCATCTGTGGGGGCCCGTCAGGCTTTCACTCCAGGGTCTCTGCATCCTGACTGTGACAGGGAGGGAGCTGTCCAAGCAGACTTAGGGAAAAAATTAAAGTCTTCAGGGATTTCCCATGTCTGGTTATAAATCCAGAATATTGAAGTATTGAAACTTGTTCACCAAGGAAGTACATTTTGTTAATTTCTAAGTCATGGGAAATTGCCCTCAGCATGGTTAGCCGTACCTGATTTGAAATTTGCAGTTAGATGAACTGTGGAAATGTTAATCTGACTGCATACTTCCCTATAAATAAATGTTACCTCACTAATTCAAAACTATGCCCAAAATGTCCATCTTAGCTCACCCACATGAAGCCTTGGGTGCCAATAACAACCGCATTTACATTTTCTGTGCTTTGTTGGGACAAAGGACAAAACTAACATAATTGCTGAGTGTCCTCTGTCTCCCCCCTTTCTGCCCAGACCAACCATTGCTGCCGTTTTCTCAACTCTGCAACTCTGTCCTCTGTTTCACAGTCCTTCCCGTATCTGGACCCTCCAGGCCAACCACCTACAAACCCTCTTCACCTTCAGGAATCTGCATTTCCCTGGAAGAGGAAAAACAAGTGTGGCTTCTCCTTTCCAGACACAAAAGTGACAGTGAACTTGAGAGAGAAATAGAGAGATACAGAATTCCTTCTACTACTGGTGAACATTCTGGGCATTTTGTTTAAAGGGGCAATAGACCAACCTTTAATTAATCATAATATAAATGGCTAACATTATTGAGTGCTTGCTATATGTCAGGCACTGTGCTATGCACTTTGTGTTTTATGTTCACAACGACCCTATGTACGAGGTATTATTGAATACCTCTTTCAGATGGAGAAGCTGAGGTTAGATAGGTTAAGTGACTTGCTTAGGACACAGCTAACAGCAGGGGTGGAATCTGAAACAGTGAGTCTGGCCTCTGCTTTCAGCCTCTACACTCTAACAGGGAAAGGAATAGAAGAGGGACCATCCTGAGTCTGGCCACTTTGTGGTAATACAGCTTCTCAAGGGAGACCTGTCTCCATCATCCCCTGTAGGATTTATTCAGTGTAAACTCAAAACACCTCATGGATTAATCCGGCAGCCTGCACCTTATCCCCTCCTCCACTTATCATGCAATCAGTCCCTGTCTGTGCAGGGAATGTAAAGTCAGGTTATTATTAGCTGAGGAATAATTATGAATATATAATTCATGTATGTAAATGTTAGAGGTATTAATATCTTTTTCCTGTCCTTAATCTTGTCTAAAGTATTATCACAAATGGACATTTTGATGTCTACAATCTAGACTCAGAAGAGAGTTTTGTTTGTTTGGATTTAATGTGCCTGTGGTGTAAAACCTTAGTACAATAGAGATCAGATGTGTTTTTTTTTAAAAAGAGAAATGTTTGTACCTGTCTACTAAAGAGATGTCATGGACCCCTTTGTTAATGGAGTGTTTTTCTAGACTATTTTCCTGGTGTCTTTTTTGAATAACGACACATGTACACAATGGCCAGGCTGAGTTGGGTTTGCAGAACTGCTTTTGGAACAATGCAAAACTCATTGTTCTACATCTGCCCCAAACAGAAGACACTGGCTCCATTAACATTTTTCTCTAGTGGAGGTAATTATCCAAAGACAAACGCGCACACTGACAAACCCCAGGAATAATAGCAACCCTAATAAGAGCTGACCTCTATTTAGAGCTTCTATGGGTCAGGTGTTGTGCTAGGCAAATTACACATATTAGGTGGTGGCTGTGGATTTGAGTAGACTGTTATACCCACTTCACAGATGAGGAAACTGAGATATAGAGAGGCAAATCACACAGCTAATAAAATAGTAGGGCCAAAATTTAAACACAGATCCCACTGACTTTTTAGTCATCTAAATCACTGTGATACTCAGCCAAGTGACACAATCCCAATGGTTACAGGGGCCTGGCAGGCAGCTGACAGGAGTGAGGTCAGCTGGTACAAGATAACAGGGAGTGATGGGGCTGTAGCAAGCAGAGAGAGCATAACCTAGTGAAACAGGAGCTGCTGCTCACAGGGGGTGGCGTGCAGGCCAGGGTGGCCAGGTCTTCTGATTTTTCCAAAGCAGCCCACAATCTGGAGTTCAGTGAGAAATCTCCTGATTTTTAAAAGTTGGCACCTAATTTTATAAAGGCAGTATGCATGTCCACAGCACGCATCTGCAGCTCACGCTGAGCCCACACACTGCCATCTTCTACCTCCACTCCACTGGCTCCCACAACAGTGTCTCAATCGCAATGTACTCGCTCTTAAATACTAACCTTCTGTATGGACGTGCTCCTGGATTCTGAGTTCCAATTCTCTGATTCAACTTTGTGAGCTCAGGCTATTGAAGAATAGACAAAGAGTAGGTGAACCTGCCCATTTTAGTGCCCCATCCTGCAATTTATTCAGCTCACGTGCCAACCGTGTCTTCAAGCTTCCCTGCGTTCTCCCTGCTCGGACTGACGTCCTCTTGGCCTGAGGTCTCGTGAGGCTTTGTATTGAGGTTGGTTGTCTTTTGCCTCCCCATTACCTAGTACGTTTCTCCTCTCCCCCTATTACATAGTCAGCCTCTTCGGACAAGCCCCAAGTCTTATGAATGACCCCACTCCTCCCACCATCCCCCAAGCCTGAGTTCAGTACTTAGTAGATTTATCTTCCAAATATTTATTGAATTAAATATAAAAATTGCAGTATAGTTGAAGCTCGCCTTCACATTCTTATTAGTTAGGAGACAGGTTCAGTTGCTTTAATAAAGAGCAAAAACTACAGTTACTTGCCCTCTTTAAACCTGTTTTCTCACCTCTTAAGTGGGAATAATGACCTAGACTCCAGGAATCACTTCATAGGTGTAGATGGCTGAGCACAGCTCCTGGTGCATAGGAGGCACTCAGTAGAGGTCAGTTCCTCTTGTTATCATAACTCTCACAAATCCCACACAGGCTTTAATATAGTAGAGCCAGGACCTACTAAACATCAGGGGTCCCGTTGCAGGTGGTCCTCACATCATGGATTGAGGTGCTGAGGAACTCATGAAAGGTCTCTTTCAACTTAAGAGAACGGAGCTCCACATATGCTTTCATTGTCCAATTAATTGTTGCTTGAACCTAGTTAACACTATTTTCCTTCTTAACAGAAATATGCACAAATCTAAATACTGACTGTGCTAATTACTCTCTGTTATAGGCTGAATTTCCCCCAACTCCAATTCACATGTTGAAGCCCGAGCCCCTAGTACTTCAGAATGTGATGATGTTTGGAGATAGGGCCTTTAAAGGGATAATTAAGGTTAAATGAGATCATATGTGTGAGCCCTATCCAATCTGACTGGTGTCTTTATAGGAAGCGGGAATTTGGACACAAAAAGGGGTAGCAGGGATGTGTGTGCACAGAGAAAGGGCCATTTGAAGGCACAGGGAGAAGATGGCCATCTACAAGCCAAGGAGAGAGGCCTCAGGAGAAACCAAGCTAGCTGACGCCTTGATCTTGGACTTCTAGCCTCCCAAACTGTGAGACAATAAATTTCTATTGCGTAAGCCACCCAGTCTTGACACTTTGTTATGGCAGCCCTAGCAAACTAATACATGCTTCTTCCTGGACCTCTGCCTCTTTACAGTCATGCAACTTCAGAAGATAGGAAATAGGCATCTGCCTGAAGTTAATGGGAGAAAAATGTACTTTGGGAGAAAGAGCATATTTGCCTGAAAACTCTCTCCTGGCATAATACCTAGGGGATTTGCCGAGGAAGACCTGTGTGGCAGATTCTGTTCACGCCCTGCCCATATCCCCTCAGTCTCAACCCTGTAGCCCACACCAGCCAGACTTTAAATGGCCAGCATCACATTGTTGTGCATGGAGGTGTTTTCTGATGCCTGAAACCTATTCTCTCAGTGCTCAGGGCAGACTGGAAGTATCAGAAAATCGATGCCCAATGACTGATGGAAGTTGGAGTATAAACAACCCAGCTCCCTCACCTCAAATAGGATAACTCTGATAGCTCTACATTGGCTTCCAGAGTTCTCCAGCAGGATTAAGCTCCCTCAATCTTTCTTTATAATGCACCTCTTATTGGCTCCCTTCCTATCCCCATTGAAGTTCTCTACTCTTCTACTGCTGTTCATCAGAGCATCTCCCAAGTAAATTACTTGCTCTAGAATTCATATTTCAGGGTGTAGATTCTGGGGAAACCAGAACTAAGACAACCTGCTTTCAGGCTACCTGTGTGAGCACATGAAACTTTCATGTTTAAGGATGCTGCTGCAGTTTCTAATTTAATGAGCTGACACACTGCATCAAGTTCTTTCTAGAGTGAGTAGTCCATCCGCTGGCAAATTCTTGGAAACTCTCCTTACAGGAAAGGGTACTCTACAGTCCTGTCTTGTGTAAATACCTTTGCCTCAAATCAAACACTCTGCCTTTTTTTCTTCCATAAACACGAAAGCCCAATCCTTTCAATGCTTATTGGCTTTTATTAGCTTGTGCTCTTGCATCATATCTATATGTTGGGTGGGTGTGTTTGCATCAGCATGGTATGATTTTAATAGGTTGTCTTGTGGCTAAGCCAAATATTTCCTTATGGGGCTGTACAACAACTGCTGTGAAGTTTGGTTTGTCCATGGGGGTGGGGGTGGGGGGTTGACTCTGAATAGGAGTCCAAGAGACTGTGATAGAAACAAACTTCTTAGGAACAATGCAAGCTGCCCTGTGTGTGCGATAAAGCTCCTGCTAAGGACTACTCACCCTAAGCCTGTTCTCCTTTACATATAGGTTGATGGAGTGTATGTCAGAGGTTTAGGTCTTCTCGGTGACTACTCAGAATAATGTAGGAGCACTCCACATTAAGTAACTTTCAGCATTCTGACTCCCTTCACCCTCTGCAAACTATTTACACCAAGCCCCATAGTTCTGGAATGAGGATGGCTCTGGGATAAGGCTCTAGTTGAGTGCATTAGCAATGCCTCACCTGACTACGCATTTAACCTCTGCAGGTGATTTGTCAGTGAGATCAATTATCTTTGCTCCTTTTGGAAAGATTTTGTCACAGAAGCTGTTTCTTTGTTGCATCTTTCATGAATCTTTTCTATTAGTGCATAAATCCTAAGAAGTATTGCTAGCTTAAGGGATTTATATGAAACATTCAGGGGTCCACTACTGTAGTGTTTAATCAGCAGTTGGTGCTACGTGGTCTTCAGCACAGGGCTAAAGGCCAGAACAACAGTTTTAAAGGTCTGTGGCTGACTCACTCCACACCTCTCAGTCAACTTATTTACCTTCTGGTCACTTACCAGTAAAAAGGAAATAATAAACGTGTGTGGTACTCTATTATTTTCCATCTAATTATTTAGAAAAGCCTCTCCCGTGAATTGATTAAAGTATTATATGGAGGGAAGATTTCAAATAGGGTCTGGGTAAATCTACTAACTCATATAAACCCACCCATTACATTTAAATGGATTTCCTTTGAAGTAGGTCATTCTGTAAAATGACGAGGGCCTTAATCCTGTCTTTAGTTTAAACATGTTTTGTAAGATAATTTCTCCTGACAACCTGTTGGGGTATTAGTTTGGCCCCGATGCAAACAGAGTTGGTAATGAACTGTGAAGCACAAAATCCCTTGTTTGGTTTCCCAGAGTTTGTTTCCTAAAATTTAAAAATATTTTTTGTTTTAATAATGGCAAGTGAGTTTATTAGACTGAAGGTTTGACACTATCTTATTATTTTAGACAAGGGCACTGAGCACCAAAATTGCACTTGGCAGCTCATCGAAAGCAGGTATCATCTTGACTGAATCTTCTCTTTCATTTCCATCCCCCATATTACCATCTTCTTGGGTTTTGCTTCAATATGTTCAACTCCTCCTTTCTTCTCCATTCCTGCTTAGACTATTTGATAGCCTAGGTTGTCATCATCTCACCTGGTGTCACCATGATACCTCAAAGCTGGCCTCCCTGATCTTAATTCTCAATGTTCCAGGTAACTCTGTGTCCTATTTCTTGGCTAGGCATCCCAAAACATGCTTCCAGCACATCCCTCCCCAACTCAGAAACATACCCTGCTCCCTATGGCTTACCGTGCACCTTCCAATGTCTTCTGCCTGACTTTCCAGGCCCTCCATAATCTAGCCTGTCCCACACATCCCACATATTCTCATTTTTCACTACTCAACATGTTTTGCTTTTTGCGTTTACCATGAATGAACCGCGATTGTTTCCAGAGCCAATGGGTATGGTTGTACAGGTTGTGTTCTTCAAATGCCAAAGGGCATTGTTCACATAGATTATTACCTAAATGACAGCCCTTGGCATTGTGCATCATATAGTGCTGGCCACTTCTATTTCCATGGTTTTCTTCCTTCCCATTGCTTGTCTGTCTAAATCCTTCTCATCCTTCAAAACATACCTTAGCTATGGTGTCTTCCTTAATTATGCCAACCCTCATTTGTCTCCTCTTCCTTTGAAGTTCTGGAAGTCTTATAAGCTCTTACCCCCAAAACAGTTCCTAATACGAACTCCCCTGCTACAGAAGGCATGAACCTTTTCTTATTTATCTTTTCATCTCTAGAGCAGACACAGTGGGGCTTAGTGACTACTGAATTTCTCTCTTTTCTCTTTTTTCAAATGTGATTGTTTTAACTCGCCCAGTGAGTTTCTGAGCCCCTTGAGGGAATGGATGCTGCCATCTGCATATGTAGCTAGCATGGTGCTGAGCACAAGATTGGTGTTCTATAAATATTGATTGATTCCTGAGCCTGATCTATGATTAACCCAGAAAGAAAAAAAGAACATCAAATGTTGACATGTTCCTTAAGGCAAAATCAGCATCATCTCCAGTTTGATTCCAGACATATCTAATGTGAACCAAAGATGTGATCTTGAGGCAAGAAGGCCCTTTCCAGAAAGTTGTCAAAATTGTCCAGAGAGAAGAAAGAATTCATCATTTTTCAGCCCACAGTAGTAAAGTAGATTTTAAGCAAGGCAGCTTCAATTATTTAGAACACTGAGTAGCTATTCAAGGTTATTCATATGCAAACTGAAAGGCAGAAAAGCTAGAAAAGCAACATCTCTGCCCTGGTAGAGACTGAAATTTTATGAAGATTACCTGTTGTCATGGCAGAAAGTTATTCTAAATATATACCCCACAGTAACTATGAGGAGTCATAAATTCCCTCGTAAATGCTCCGGAAAACAGAGTCACAAAATTCTGTCATCCCATCTGTTTTTTTCTTCTCATGGAGGATCTGTGCTGCCTTAGAAAGACAAATGCAAAACTGAAACAGAAAATAATGTTGCTTCCTGCAAATGCCTTCTTTTGGCATTTTCTCCTCTAGCATTTTACCTCTCGTATCTGATCCTGTGATGATTGTCACTTCTTCAGGGTATTTTTAGGATCTGAGCATAAACAGAAGTGTTGGATTTCCATTTGTTTTCCCAGACTGCCTCCAATCCCTCCAAAACTCTCTTTGCCAGCAGATACTGGTCTATGTCACATACACCAGTGTGGACTGTTAACCTTTGTTCATTCTCAGGTTTATATCTTTTGATGGTAGTGCGGGGATGGGGGTGGGGAGGTGACACATCAATTTGTACTAGTTAGGTGTCCACTAAGAGAAGGAGCAATCCTTTAAATTGTAGTTGAATTCATAATTAACATCTCAGTGTAAATGGGGCAGCTTACATCTATCTTTGTAGTCTGTCTATATACGCTCACATTTAGGGAGTTAGGCTCTAATGCAAATACCATAGGTCTTAGAAGACCATTATTAGATTACCTACTTTGAAAATCTGATGAAGCCTGTCTCTTTCATCAGAAACGTGCACAGGCATTTTTCATATAATTTCAGGAGGTTCGCAGCTTGTCTATAGCCTATGGATCCCAGATTGAAAAGAATAATCAAGATAATCTGTAACACACCTGTACTCCTGACTGTGCCAGCACCATTCTGAGTACCTTATACAAAATAACTCATTTACTCCCCACAATAATCTAATGAGGCAGGCCCTATGACTATCTTCATTTTACAAATGAGGGAACTGAGGACAAAGATGCAGCCTGTCCAACTTCTCAGGACTGATAACAGGCATTGGGAGGACTTGAATCCAGCCAGTCTGGCCCCAGAGACCACCCTACTACAGTGACACTTGTTTAGGATTCCTGGATTAGAAACCATAAGGAAAGATGATAAGAAGTGAATTATTAAGATAAAACACCCAATGTTTCCAAATCTTTCTTATGATTTCATGGACTCTTGACTTTTCTTCTAATGTCTATACCATAGAGATCTAAAAAAATCACCTTGTCGGTATACCTTGAGAAAATCTATTAAAACTTTACAAACATTAAGGCTTATTGGTCCTCTAGGTATCCCATGTAAATAAATATGAAATTCCATTGTTACCATTTTAACTGGTATCTAAGAGAATGTTTCAAATCTACATATTTGAAAAGTGAAACATTATCAGTTTTGATCTGGAATTACAAAATAACAGTTCCATGCAGGGCTCACCATGCAGAGAACAACACTATAAGTAGTGGGGAATTTACACAATATTCAGAAAGAGTAGATCAGTCCTAAGGAAGTTCGCAGCCAAAGAGGAGTCAAGGATAACAAATATGCAGGTACCTTAATGGACTATGACCAAAACTGGCTCCCCCCAAATTGACTAGAGAACTGAGTCAGATTCTCTCAGCCTTGATAATGAAGGTTTTGACATTTCACCAGCAATAAACAGAAATTTTATGACTAACAGCTTTCCCTACTTCTAAATCTATAGGCACAAAAGAGTATCTGTAGATAAAAGATTTAGTTAGCAGCTCTATTAATAGTAGCTATGAATTATTACTCCTTCAAGGGTCTCTTCCTCTAGCTCTCCTTTCTCTCCCAAATGGACCAGGTCATAGGGAGAGAATCAGATGAGTGTCACATTTTAATTTTTTAAGAAAGTTCTTCATTGTTGCTCTTATCAATATTACCTATTTTAAGTATGTTTATTTAGAAATAAAGACTGATGTGTCTTAGTGTTTCTCTTTATCTGGGCTTGATATAAAGCTTGGAACAGGAAAAGAAATTTTGTGGATTGCGATTGCTCAGAACATATTCACAAAGTTTGTGTGCTTGTAAAAATATGTGCAAATTTCATGTTAGTGTCCAATAAATGTGTACTTGTGTGTTTGTATGTGTGGAGATCATTTTGATTAAATATTCACAGGAAATTTTTTAGGATAGACAAATTTCAAGCAGAATAGATGAGATTTATTAATGACAACTGACACATATATATTTTTACAACTTGCAAGACGTTTTCATAAGCATTATTTACTTTAGCCTTTCTAACCACCCAACAGATTGGGTTTTATTTTCCGTTTTTTATAGATGAGGAAAAAGGCTCAAAGAGGTGGAGTGCTTGGCTAAAGACACAGAGCTAATAAATCAATAAATGTGAGACGTGACCTGGGTTTTTGACTCCAGGTTCACTGTTTGTTCTACTACCCCACAACTGCACTCAGAGTATAAAGGATGAGGAAGTTACATTTTGATGGTTGGCAGTAAAGAAGGTGCTACAGGAATAACCTGTCTAAAGATTTGAAGTTTGCCTGGAGAGGGGAATATGTGGGGAAAGTTGGTGAAAATCATATCTAACCCACTGTTTGTGCATCAGGTCAGCAGCTTCCCTGGGGCTCACTGGGGACTGATTAACAGCAGCTCCAGCCACATGGAGAGCTGCAGTTCAAGAGGCACCTCATTGGGTTAGATGCATCACATAAGTCTTATCTAATCTTCTCAAAAAACTGAGAGTATAAGTATCGCACAGAACAGAAAATAGAGGCTCAGAAAGGCAAAGTAATTTAAGGCCACATAACTAGAAGGTGAAAAAATCTGGATTTGAACTAGGGCCCCTCTGATTCTGAAGAATGGGCCTTTCCATTTTACCACCCAGATTCCTAGAGTATCCACCTTTATGGAAATCACTAGCTCTGTGACAGGATAAAAGTGGTATTACCTCAATGAAGGTGGCTGGGAAGTGGGCAAGGCAGAAACATTTTTTAGCCTGTTCATATCTTCCTTCTTTCTTATTATCAGAGATAAATCTTTTTCTGACCATGTCCTTAATAGCAGTCCTTCAGTTTTTTGGTCTTATGACCCCTTCACACTCTTAAATTATTGAAGACCCCGAAAGATTTTGTTTATGTGGGTTATATCGATGGATACTTACCATGTTAAAATTTAAAAGCAAAATTTTAAAAATATTTATTAATTCATTTAATAATAAACTGATTATATGTTAATATAAATGTTTTATAAAAAAATAACCATTTTCCAAAACAAAGTTTAGTGATAAGAGTGGCATTGTTTACATTTTTGTGAATTTCTCTAATGCCTGGCTTAAGAGAAGCAGCTGGATTCTCACATCTGCTCCTGCAGTCTGTCAGTTGCAACATCACACATCTGTAAACTCTGGAAAACACCAATGTATACTCATGAGAGAATGAAAACAAAAAGGGCAAATAACATTTTAGCATTATTAAGGAAATAGTTTTAACCTTGTGGAATCCCGGAAAGGATCTTGAGGATGCCCAGAGGCTTCCAGACCACACTTTGAGAATTGCTGCCCTCTAACCACTTCAGTGTGCACGAGGGCCAGTGAAGTAACTGAATCTTTGGGTTGGAATGAACATTACAGGTCATTGAGTCCAATCATCTGTCTGATGAAACAAGATCCCACGAAGTCCAGTCTAAGCTCCCTAATTTGGAAGGATAAGGATTATTCTATGTTCAAAGGGACTTTAAATGGATAGAAAAATCTTTACTATGTTGAGAAGAAACTTTTTTCTCTGTGGTTTCCCTCCTTGGTCTTAACTCTGTATAGAATAAGCCCAATTCCTCTTCTACATATTCAAAATATTTTAGAACAACTTCCTGTTTGCTGACTGAGTGCTGTCGTCTTCTCCAAGCTAAAGACCTTCTTCATATTTAAGAACTTTGGAGACCTTCCTGCTCTGAGTGTTCTAGCCCCATATCTATATCTTCTTTCCAAGATCTTCAAAAGTCAATTTGAGCTCACGTGATGTTGCCAGATTTTCTCATGGCTTATTCTGTAATTGGCTTGGGTCAATGCTACAAATGCTTAACATTCACAAACAGGAAGAAACATATTCTTAAAGGTTTCTGTCTTCTGGTTGGGCACGATCTTTGACACCCTGTTTCCTTTCCCACTCTCTTCTGTCATCCTAGTCTATGCTCTGCTTTCACCAAGGCATCATTTCATCTCTCCCTTCCCTTTTACCCCTATGGAAAGGCAGTGCTATACGTGCAGTGCTTTAAAGTTTGCAAACAGCTTTACAAACATAAGTTTATTTAATTAATGCTGAAACTGTGCAAGGAATGCACTGATGCAAATAGTATAAGGAAAACACAGAAGTCTCCGTTAACCTGATTTTATGCATTACCATTTTAATACTTCATGCCTGGGATTCTGTAACCTGCTTTGCTGGCTGCCCAGCTTTCAGTGTCTCCCTATTCTAAAGCACTCTACATATTGATGCTAAAATCATCTTCCTTCCCTGCTGATCTGAACATGCCACCATCTGGAGTCCATTTATAGCCTCCCCTCACTCTTGGGATAATGTATTTTCCCGCAACCTTTGAGACTCTGCATCTGCTAAGACCTCTGTCTTGCTTTCCTCAATTTAGGATCCCAGTGTTTAGTTAATCACGATTTGTACATCCATCCAGCATTCGTTCATGCATACCTTTATTAAATTAGCATCTACTCTGTGCTAGGCACTGCATTAGACACTAGAGGGGAATAAAAAGATGAGTAATTTCTGCCCTCAAGGAGTTTATAATCTCACATAGGTTTTATATGTACATATTTAATTCAAATATAAGACAGACTGTGATAACAGAGGTGGTAAAAGTAGATTCCTAGATATAGGTAAACGCTTAGGTTTACCCAAGGAAGGATCAATCCCAAATGGGAAGAGCAGAGAAGGCTCTTAGGAGGAGGTATTGTTTGATCTGAGTAAAGACAAGCAGATTTCCATAAGTAGAGAAGAGAGGATGACCAAGATTGCCTTGGCTTTCTTGCTGTCTATTGGTGAAGTTATTTCTCTTATTGACCTCTTCCTCTATCTTCTTGGGCATTTGACCACAAAAAATTTTTTTGCAAAAGTGTCCTAAATACCCAAGGGCCTGGTAAACTTGCACGCCTGACTTAAAAAAAGAAATTTCTAGGATGATAACAGTTAATAGCATATGAAAAGGCTTGAATATATTTTGTTTTAAGATTATGAATGTAATGAATAGAAGAGGAACTTACAAGCAATGGCACTCATCCCTATCAGTCAGTCTCTGGCTGGAGCCACCAATGCAAATAGTGTAAGGAGAATGTATCATCCCTAAGGGGAATATTTGCATGACGCATAGTGTGTAACATACGACAAAAATAATAGCACAGTATCACACAGGTTTGTCATGAACAGTTTGATGGCAGATAGGTCTATTTATGATTCTTGAAAACTAAAATAAAATGATTAAGAATTAACATTTTTAGGTTTGGAGCAAGTTTCATTATTTTGCTACATTTCTTCCAATTGCATATTCATTCCATAAGAAAACACAAAAATAGTGTTAGGTACACAGATGGTTCAATCTGGCATTCTCAGTAGAGGCAGTATGGACAGTATTGTGTTTCTTGTGCAAGATCTGCCTTCTGACCTCCCACTGCTCAACCTTGGCCCTTTAGAAGATCATATTAAATCCGTTTTGATCGTTACATACTTAAGTGTTGGCAGGCTTGAATAGGGAGACAAAATTCTCTTTAGGTTTTCTATTTTTGAGAGCTGGTAAAGCAATGCAAAACATCTTAAATGGGGGCAAAATTAAAAACAGGAGACATTGGGAAAGTGTGGACTCTAAGGAGGACTCACCAAAGTCCTGATAGTTAAAGTATTAGGAGACTCATTAGCATGACACGCATTCTGTACATTAATTAGGAGACAAGCAGGTACAAAGGGAGTGGAAAAATACAAGGGTAAGCCCAGCTGATGGATGCTTTCCTTGGTATTCTTGGTAATCACATGGGACCACAAAAACTAAAGGAGGGAAAGCCATGAGAGTCACTACTCCAAATTTCATACAACTAGGAATGGAAAGTCATCTGATGCGTGTTCTCCAAGGGCCCAGCTTAGGAAGGGGTAACTGTCTTTGCTCCTCCTCTATACCCTGAGCACCTTAGTCTAGTTCCACCCTTTACTATCATATTTTTGGACGCTGGCATATCTACATCTCTAGCCCTTTCTCTTGAGTTCCAGCTCACCCTCTGCTGTTGCTGGTCAGATTTTCACTTGGGTGCCCATTAATTGAGTCAGTTTAACTGCTATGCAAAACTAAAACCCTCAAAACCAGATCCCTCACCTCTCTTACTTCTCTAAATCTACAGCCATTTTTTAAATTTAATTTTTTTTGAATAGGTAATGCATTTACATGTTTTAAAAAAGCCAAAAAATATAAAAAGTTGTATTTGAAAAATCTCCCTTCTTTCCTTTCCCCATGTAGCCAATTCCAACTACGGGCAAGAAATTTCAAGTTTCTTCACACACATACAAATATGCATACAAATTTCCTTCTTTTTTATTCACAAGGAAGTATGTTCTTCACACGTATCTGAACCATGTGTTCTAGTCACCTATTGTTGTGTAACAAATACCTCTAAACTTAGTGTCTTAAAACAATTTGTTATTCTCTCTCATAGTTCGGTGGGTTGATCGGGCTCAGCTGAGTGGCGCTTGCTTTGGCTCCTCACCTGTGGTTGCAGTCAGATGTTGGCTAGTATAGGAGTCACGTGAAGGCTCGGCTGCACTGGGTATCCAAAGTGGCTTACAAATGGCCAGAGCACCTCCACATGGGCTCTCCAGGTGGCAAGGGCTTCTCAAAGCAAGGAAGCTGGATTCTGAGTGGGAGCATTCCAAGAGTGAGCATTCCAAGAGAGCAGGAAGTGGAAGCCAGCAGGCTAATGAAGGGTTACTTACAGAATTGGCACTGTTACCTCTGCTGTATTCTATTCGCCAATGTAGTCACAGGGACTGCCCAGGTTCAAGGGGATGGAGAAACAAACCCCGTCTCTTCATGCGAGAGTGGCAAGATCATACTGGAGAAGACCTTGGAGGATAGGAGATACTGGGTTGGTCATCTTTGTAAAATATAATCTGTAACACCACCTGAAGTGCTATTCTACTTCTCCTAACACATGTCCAAGGCCTGAGCAGCTTTCTTTTTAATGTCTGACATCTAACCTCCCTCTGTTTCCACTGATCCCACAAATTCAGACCCTCATCTCTTTGTAGCTAATTAATTGTCAAAGTTATCTCCCTGGTCTCCAAATTCCCTTCACTGCAAATAGCCAATAAAACTTGTGTTTCTTACCATAAGTATTTCCATAAACTTTAGCTTAATGTAACTAAAAATCGGTTCTGGTACCTCAGTGGTTTTGTTTGACTTGTGTGATGTTGGTATACATAGGATTTAGATTTTTCTTTTAAATTTTCAACATTGCAAAATCAGGAGACTTTATGTAAAAATCCAGATTAAGCTCTTTTTGAAAAACTGGGTACTCACATGTAGAAAAATTCAACTGTTTAACTAATATATTCTAGATTCTGAACAAAAAGAAAGAAACATTCGGGCCCTTATGGAGCTTACATTCTTATTGTGGGGAGGCGGACAATAGACAAAATGAATAAGTAAAATGCATAGAATGTTGGATGGCAATAACCTCTGTGAAGGGTCAGGAGTGGATAGAAAGGGCTATAATTTTAAATCATATAGTCGTCGAAGGCCTCACTGATGGAAACATTTGAGTTAAAAAAACTGAAAGAGTAGAGGAAGGAAAACATGGATTTGTAGAACTTTGCTTTCCAATAGAGTAGCCCATAGCCACATGTAGTTATCTAAATTTATATTAATTAAAATTAAAAATTCAGTTTTTCAGGCATGTTAGCCACAATAAAGTACTCAATAGCCCATGTGGCTAGTGGCTACAAAACAGATTTAGAACATTTCCACCACTGCAGAAAGTTCTATTGGACAACATTGCAGAGGAAGAGTATTCCAGGCAGCGGGTTTAACAATTGTAAAGGTCCTGGGGTGGAACATTGCTTGATTTGACCTAAACAGTGCCATGGCTCTTCTGTTTACACATTTCTACTATTCCCTATTGTCTGCATTATACTGCAGCTGAATAGCAATTGTCATTTCTCCCCTTAACCTAAGCCTACTTTCCAAAGGCCCTTAACTGATATTGAGTTTTAGACCCTTGGTCAATGCCATAGAATCTATGGGATAAAGTCCAAACTCCCTGATCTTGCGTTGAGAAGCTGTGTGAAAGAGAGTGAAGACCAAGAATCTGGATTAGGAGACAGAACACGTGTGTTCTATGTTGGAGCAGAGTAGGTTCACGGTGCCAGTGAAAAGGCACAAGCACCCACTAATCAGAACGAATGGTGACCAAAACTGTCCTGGAGGGCCTCTCCTGGACCAGGACTAAAGTTCTCCTGGACCTTTAGTTGGTGTTTCAGGAGGAAGTTTGGAGTATGGAGTGGCATTCTAGGACTCAAGACAATGACTGATTACCAACTGGAATGGAAGTATTTCAACATTATATAAACTGGTGCAGCCTTATATGGTACAAACAAGTAGGACTTCAGCCTTGAATAAATATATGTGATAAGTATTTGGAAACTGTAATGACTAAAGAGAGCCCTTTCCAGTAAACACACACAGTTTAAGAGGACAGGATTTAAGGTTTTCTGTAGCGTGTTACCCGCCTCTATTCTAATATTTTCTCCTGCTTCCCCATTATGTTATCCCTCTCTCCTGCCAGCATGACATGTTCTCAGTGCCCAATAGGTTCTGCATCATACCACCTTGGCGATTTTCTCATGTTTTCCCTCTTTACTTGAAAGACCTTCATCCTTCTTTCTGCCTAGTTGAATCTTCCCCACTCAGCTTGAAGGCACAGTTTAACTCCCTTCACTGACTCTTTGCCCATCCCAGGCCAGAAGCATTTCTTGCTCTTGTGGCTGGGAATGTTCATTAGCCACACTCACTTGGCAATTACCAAGAGCACAAGGCAATATCTTTTTTTTTTTTCTATATGTTTATTTACTCTTGGGTCAAATCTTAAGTTCCTTGAGGGCAGAGGTCATAGATCATCTTCCTTTTTCCTTACACAGCCACATTTCCATATATATTTGCCAAGCATCTACCTTGTGTGGGGCTGAGGGTACTGTGGTAAACCAACTCAGGACCCTGACCTCCTGTAATCCTTATTTGTCAATTTTATTATTATTTTTTCAAGTGAGTAAGCTTATTCAATTCTTACAAGTCTTAGGCAAAGATGGGGACCCCAGAGTTTACTCATAAGGGGTAAAAGCCCTAGCCGACCGTTTTTTCAGACTGAGCCGGAATGTGAAGATTCACAGCCACCTAGATTTTAAGGCCCTGCTGGAATAGTTTCACTCTCAATGCTGCACTATTCCTCACTCCTGGAACGGTGTAAACAATGATTCACACCGCGGTAGGCCTTCACAGTTTACCAAGCACATTCATCACAGGCATCAGGCTTTCAGGGAAGGTCAAGTTCCAACACGTTAATAGAGATTCACCTTCAGGTCACCAGACTTGCACCTCTTTTGCTAAACACCTATCATAACCGACATAAGTTTTCCCCTCTCATCGTGTGATGATGAGTGTGCCACGGAGGGGACAGTGTGGGGGCAATTCTGTCTCAACGGCGTTTGACTTGTAGCAGAATACAGAGCCTATTTTGAAGTTCTTTGGCAAAAACCGTTTCTAGGGATAGCGATTACGATTTGGGGTTAGGCTGTGCAAAAAGCAAGGAGGGGTTGGGAGGAGGACGGAGCGTCCCAGACTCCCAGTTCCTTGGTCGAAGTCCAAGTTGGCCCTGGCTGTTAGGAAAAGGGGGTGAAGCGGGACTTTTCAGCCTAAAGGGAATCGGGGGGAGATGGTGGGCAGTAGAGTGGGCTTGGAGGAGGATTCTGGGAATCCCACACCTGTGGAAGAGCCGGTACACAAGGTGTCCTACCCTCCTCCTCTCGGGTTCCGGGAGTGACAGAGTGGGGCCGGTCCGCAGGGAGGTGAGCTGGAGAGGGCGGGGCGGGCCGGGGCGGGGCCGGGCGCACCTGGGCGGGAGGAGGAGGTGCGCGGGGCTGAGCCTGGCGGGGGCCGCGGCGCGCGCCAATGGGCAGCGGCTGGCAGCGCGCCCCGCGCCCGAGCCGCAGTCGCGCCCTGTCCCTGCCTGGCGAAGGCGCGGACGGCGCGCGGAGGCGAGCGCGGAGGAGAGGAGGCGCCGGCGCCGCAGCCGCCGTCAGGGCATGAGGATGGCCGTGGGCTCCGTCAAGATGCAGGCGCCGTGCGAGAGCCCGGCCCTGGCCGCGGCAGCGGTGGCGGCGGCGGCGGACGGCGTCCTGCGCCGCAGCCCCAGCGCCCGCGAGCCGGAGCGCGAGCAGCCGCCGGCGCCGCCGCGGCCGAGGCTGAGGGACCTGCCCGCGCTGCTGCGGAGCGGGCTCACCCTGCGGAGGAAGCGGAGCGTCGCCGGGGGCCGGGTGAGTGGCATGGGCGGCGGACACGTGGAGCCCGCGCCCACCCTCCCGGGCCGCTGAGGAGGGCGTCTCGAAGTTGGGGAGGTAGCAGAAGGGGCGCCCTTGTGCCAGACTGGGCAGAAGAGGGTCCCGGGTCTGCAGGGTCGTGAGATGCCACCCCGGTGAGCGACGGTTTCCCCTTCCCCCAGTTGCACCTGACTTAACCCAGGAGCACCTGGATTCCGGCTGCCGGACAGCGGGCATCGCCGGGAGAAGAGCCGTTTGCCTCTCCCCAGAGGGGAAGCTGCAGGTGTCCGGGTTCCTAACAGTCGGCCAGCCCTGTCCCGACAGCAAGCCTCAGGCCCCCCGAGTGGGATCCCGGTTTGCAGGAGGCATGAGACGTGTGCGCTTGTTTTGGACGCCCTGTTGCGCGCTTTGGGCATCGGGACGGGCTCTGGCCGCCGCCACCGCCACCGCCGAAGGGGAGACCTAGGAGTTGGAAGTCCCCGGCGAGCTTCTAGCTCGTGGGTTCCGGAGCCTCCAGGACTTAGTTTTCGGTGACGCCCCCTTGAGCAGGAGGGTGCACGCCCCCTAGAATCTTAAATATTGACTTCCTGATGGTGTGATCGGATATGATTTCCTGGTGAAGGAGTGTCCCTCGTTGGGTTCTACGTGCATCTAATGGCCTGAGCAGGTCAGACATGTTTCGTACGTTAAGAGAAGCTGGACAGCCTGCTGCTCGGCTCCTGGGATCTTTCCCAAGCCACTCAGCAGGCCCTGCCCGGGCCTCAGGCTTACTCAGGGTCATCAGGGCTTTGGGACACCTTTGGTGGGTTCTACTCAGTTTTAAAAAATTTGCCATCATTAAGCAGGCTTTATTGAGAAGCTACAACAATGTAGATTTGGGGAGCTGTAATTTGAAAAAAAATTGAAGTCTTGGTTGTCTGCCTTAAAAGAAGACCTTAATGGAGGACTTGTAGCTCTTGCAAAGATCCATTTGTGGAAACTTTTGAGTTAGGGAGAAACACTTGTTTTGGTGTGGCTTCCCTTGGGTAGGGAAGGGTCTGAATGGACATAGGTCTTCAGCCTTTCTAGGCTGTGTATTTTTTTCCTAGGCATTTTTCTTCCCGTGTAGGGATGACTATACATGATCTACCTCAGAAGATGTTCTGAGGATTAGCTGGGTGTAATAGGATGTTTTTAAGTCCATGACCAGGGGAGTTTAGGAATTGCCTACACCTTAATGTGTGCCATACAGGATTGCCTGCAAAGAAAGTGAGGAAATGTGTCCCAAAGATGTGACAGCTAAGTAAACGCGAGAACCAGAGTTATAGACTTTGCAGGAATCTAGGGAAAAGTAGGTCAAATCGCGTTCCTGTTATCCTTGAGAGTTACTTTTTCATGGCACAGAATACTGAAGACATGAGGGCAGCCAGGCAATCTGTGAGGAGAATTGCTCAAGGTTTCTGTATAAATAGATCTGTAGTGTTCATCTGCATAGGGGCTTGTGTTTCTTGCTGCCTGGAATGATGTTGTACACCTCGCCAATATACATATTTACCTTCTTAATTATTCTAAATGTGGTCGATTCTAATAATGTATACTTTATTAATCCTTCTTTGGTTCTAATACTGTATGACTTCTCTTTGGGCCATTCCAAACATATTTCGTAAGCACATGGCCAGTTTTTTATTGGAGGAAGATTGTCAAATTTTTCAATGTTGGAAACCCATAATTTTCAACTATTATCCCTTCCTTTGGCTATGGAACCATCTTTGTGATTTTGGAAATTTCACCTAACAAAGAGGTAGGATGGAATTTGAAAGAAAGAAAAGCAGGTGAATATGTACCTGTATTAGTCTGCTAAGGCTACCATAACAAAATACCACAGACTGGGCAGCTTAAACAACAGAAATTTATTTTCACATGGTTCTGGAGGCTGGAAGTCCAAGATCAAAGTGCCAGCTTATTTGGTTTCTGGTGAGAGCTCTGTTTCTGTTTGAAGACAGCCGCCTTCCCACTGTGTCCTCACAGGAAGAGGAATGGCCATTCCTTGGTGCACATGGAGGGAGAGGGAAATCTCTCTTCTTTTTTTAACAAGATCACTAATTCCATCATGGAGGCCCCATCTTCATGACCTAGTCTAACCCTACCTCCCACAGCCCTCATCTCCAAATACCATCACACTGGGGGTTAGGACTTGTTCAACTTATGAATTTTGGAGGAACACAAACATTTGGTCTGTAACAGAATGGGTTTGAAGGAAAGAGAAAAACAAGTGAGATATGCCAATCCATTTGGTGACTTGCGAGCATCTGGGGTCGTCTGGTTAGCTCCTTGGTTAGTGCAGTGATGCTGATGCAAACAAATCATGGCTTAGATTCTTCTGTGGACCTTTAGTTTTGTATCTCATGGGCTGCACCTCCAGATTACAGCTGAGTGATTATAGGGACAAGTTAACACAAATTCGTTACCACTGTGGGGAAAAAAAAAGCAGCTCTGTGCATTACACGAGTTGGTAAGAAAGTTTGCAATTTCTGTATTGACCAAGATCTGATTTAGGAAAACTTGTGCCTTTTGTCCATGCTGCCTTGGGCTCCAACAAATCTGCACAATCTGATATCAGCTGTCATCAAGTAAGCTCTTTGTAGGTTGTATTGCCCAACTGGGTGCCTGGTAGATCTCTTACTGGGAAAAATTCAGCTGACATTTGGTTAATACTACAGAACTCCCGGGTTCCTTGGTTCAGTCACTTCTAATTATACTGAATTCGAAATGCAAACTGATTAAGACTCTTTGCACCTCATTAGGCTGAGTGGGGAGTGACTAAATTTTGCTTTGTGGGAGGAGCCTAGCTACCTCCTAAAGATCAGTGGTGAGATAAGGCACAGCTTGAATTTCCACCAAAACCTATTAACCATTTTTTTTAGAACTTTGTGTTATGGAGATTATGAGAGAATAGTATAATAAACAACCAAGCTTCAACAGTTATTAACATTTTGCCAGTCTTGTATCATTTATTTCCCCCTTGCCTGCCTTTTTTTGTGGAAGCTGATGTATTTTAAAGCAAAATCCTAAACATGTCATTTCACTCATAAAAGTTTCAGTTTACATCTCCGATAAGGACTTCTTTTCTAAAAAAAGGAAACAACTTCTATGCCTTTTTCACACCAAAAAATATAAACAATAATTCCTTAATATAATTCCCATTTTCAAATTTTCTCAAAGATGTCTTTTTACTTATGATTTGTTGGAATCAGGAACTAAACAAGATCCACACATTGCCTTTGGTTGTTAGGTTTTTAAATCTATTTTATTTTATAATGTCCCCCCCCACCCCCGCACTTTTGTTCCCGCCATTGATTTGATGGAGAGAGCAGGTCATTTGTTTAGCAGAATATCCCACTTTCTGGGCTGATTTCTTACTTGTGGTGTCATTTAACTTGTTCCTCTATTCTTCATGTTTCCTATAATCGGGCAGTTAGATGTAGAAGCTTGGTTAGATTTGGGTTTGAAGGCAAGCATCCTTCGTAGGTGGTTTGTATAAAATCTATTGCCTCACATCACAAGACACATGAGGTCTGGATGTCTCTTTGTGAGATGTTAAGATTGATGAGTGGGTTCAGGTAGAGTCAACTTACCTTTCTACCTTTCACCTAATGATTTTAGCATCATAGATGGTTGTAGCCTAGATCCATTTCATTAGGCATTGCAAAATGGTGATGATCTAAATCTATCATTGCTCTTTTTTTTTTAGGGTTTATACTTTTTTTTATTAAGGTATAATTGACATACAAAATATTAGTTTCAGGTATACAACATAATCATTTGATATTTGCATATATTGTGAAATGATCACTACAATGAGTCTAACATCCGTCACCATACATAGTTACAGAATTTTTTTTCTTGTAATGAGAACTTTTAAGATTTATTCTCTCAGCAACTTTAAAATATGCAATTCAGTATTATTAACTATGGTTGCCATACTGTACATAACCTCCCCATGACATTTATTTTATAACTGGAAGTTTGTACCTTTTGACTCCTTTCACCCATTTTGGCCTCCTCCCCTTCCACCCTCCCCCACGTCTGACAACCACTAATCTGTTCTCTGTATCTATGAGCTTGGTTTTTTGTTGTTGTTAGATTCCACATATAAGTGAGATCATATAGCATTTGTCTTTCTCTGTCTGACTTATTTCACTTAGCATAATGCCTGCAAGGTCCATCCATGCATGTTGTTGCAAATGGCAAGATTTCATTCTTTTTTTATGACTGAATAATATTCCATTGCATATAATATACCACTTTTTCTTTGTTCATCCATTGGACACTTAGGTTGTTTCCATGTCTTGGCTATTGTAAATAATGCTGCAATGAACCTGAGGGTGCAGCTATCTTCTCAAGTTAGTGTTTTTGTTTTCTTCAGATAAATACCCAAAAGTGGAATAGCTGGATCATATGGTAGTTCTATTTTTAATTTTTTGAGGAACCTCCATACTCTTTTCCATGGTGGCTGCACCAGTTTACATTCCCACCAACAGCGTACAAGGGTTCCCTTTTCTCCACATCTTCTCCAACACTTCTTATTTCTTGTCTTTTTGATATCATTCCTCTTGCATTTTTTTAGGTGGAATTCTGTCTATAAAGAACTTACCTTCATGAACTATTGGGGTCACCTGAAATTCAGATTGTGTAGGAAAGACAGGGAAAAGGCTTAATTTTTTCCTTTTATCAATTTCCTGTGTAATGATTTGGTGCCCTAACAACCTCCCGTGATAATCACTAAGTTTTTCTTCGAGTATCATTAAGAACTTGTGGATGTTAATGTGTTTGTTTCAATCCATTGCCCTCAGTATTCTTTTTGATGCTCAACTTTTTCTTATCTTCTATATACTTTTTACAAGTCCCCAGGAGTCTCTGATACCTTTCTTGCTTTCTGGCACAAGATATTCTAAGCTTATCTTGTCCATTCCCTGCTCCAGATCTGAAGTCAGCCATTTTCCCAAGGAGCACTGATTCTTTTTACTGAAAACTATTCATTTCCCCAACTTTTGCCTCTCTTAGTGGTTGCATCTTAGTGGTTGGTCTTATGCCTTCTATTTTAAGTTTTGTTTCTTTTTAAATTCTTCTCATCAGGCTGTTTCTAAGACTGTCATTTTCTCCCTCTAATGAAATAGCTGTAACTACCATTCCCTCTTTCTATATATACTGTCAAAGTGCTGGGACTGACTTATTTTGGGCTTTAGCTGCTACCTATTTTGGTCTTTTCTGCAGTGCTCTACCACCTTCGTCATCTCCTTGAAATCTGTTTCATTTACAGCAGCCAGAATGATTCACCAATTGTGCCAAGTTGACTGTTCACCAAAGTCCTCCAGGGATTCTCAGCCTTTGGATTATTCTTCTCCACCCTGACCTCTTCTCTGTAGCCACCCTGCTCTCAGGCACGTCCCTGAGGCATGGCAGGTGCCTTCACACTTAAGAAACTGGAAGAACAGCTAGCTGCGGCTCTCCATGTGTGGTTCTCTCTTTTTCATTTACACTCTCTACCCAGATGATTCCCTCTCAAAGGGGAACAAGGTAGCCCATTTCCTTTGTCCAAGCTGGAGTGCTTTAGGTTTGACTTAATACCCTCCTCTGACAGAAATAAGACTTTGTTGATTGAGAAACACATACTGCTCCAAGGTATATCAGTATGCCCAATTTATGGTCTTTTTTTTTTTTTTGGTGAGGAAGATTAGCCTTGAGCTAACATCTGTTGCCAATCCTCCTGTTTTTGCTGAGGAAGATTGGCCCTGGGCTAACATCCGTGCCCATCTTCCTCCATTTTATATGTGGGACGCCTGCCACAGCATGGCTTGAGAAGCAGTGTGTGGGTCAGCGCCCAGGATCCAAACCTGCAAACCCCAGGCCGCCAAAGTGGATCACGCGAACTTAACCACTACACCACTGGGCAGGCCCCAATTTATAGTCTTTTTATACACATAACTTACAGGCAAAGCATGTAATTTGTTCTTTGTATTTAAATTAAAATCAATGGCTAACACTTCATAACATTTAATTATGTGCCATGCATGTTCTGATATAAACTTCCTTTAACCTTCACAACAAGCCTATGAGTTAGATGCTATTATTTGCATTCTACTGATGAAGAAATTGAAACACAGATGTAAGTTGCCCAAGATCACAGAGTGGGTGGAGGGAGGGAGGTTTGAATCCAGCCGGTCTGGTTCCATAGTCCATCCTCTGAATTGACTCTCTGGTTTTCCTCAAATGCACTGAGGGCAAAGGGTCTGTTTACTGTAAGCTACCATAGCCTTCTAGTACCTGCTGATATGACCTTACTACTCTGAGAGTGGTCAGTGATGCTGCTGATAACGCCAGACGTTAACTTTTCTTTCACTTGAGCACACAGATGCTTGTGATAGACTTACTGGGGCGGGGGGGGGCGGGGGGAAAGTATTGCAAATACAGGTGAATGGTAACTAATATTTACTAAAAAGTAGCATTCAGTGTGTCACAAGCAAAAATCACTCACCTTGATCAAGGCCAACCCAAAAAGCTTGTGAATTTGCCCGCTAACTTTTTTCTTATCTGCTTATAGTAGCCTGTCAGAAGACAGAGGCCATTAAGGGGGGCATGGTCTTCCAGGGCAGGTGAGTCAGATCAGATATGAGGGACATAGGGTGATCTTATTTAAGAAACATTGACTTCCTACCAGCTCGAACCTTGACACTGTTTTGTAAAACTGTGTTGACCATGGCTACAAATAAAGTAAAACTCCACAGATGCCACTTCTAAATATATTTATTTGGGAAGAAGGAAAAGAAATTATAGATTCATTTGTTCTATTTTAATTTCATGTGAATTCTAGAAAGGAACTCAATGGCGAGTTAATGCTGTACTTACTTTATCTCTTTCTCTCTCCTTTGACCCCTCAGACGGCTTGGTTGCGTAATTAGATCAGAGGAAAAGAACATGGGCTATTGCTTCAGAAACTGGATTTGAATCCCAGTGCCTCTGGAATCTGTGTATCTCGCTTGAGTTATTCTCTGAGCTCTCTAAGCCTCAGTTTCTTCCTTTATAATGAGATGTACCACGGATCAGGTTTTTCCAAGAATAGAGACAGTATATGGAAAGTTTTGGGCACATTGGAGCTTAAATTTTTCCTTCCCAGCAGATGCTGATTCTAGGCAAATGGACTTTCATGGACATATTTATGGAAATCTAGGCACAAAAAAAATTTTGCTTTCGTATGCTATGTCGGATACCATGTTTTTAAAAAATGTGATATCCTAACATATAGTGAATATTTTAGGTGGTGTCTAAATGCTGGTACCATAACAAAATAGTCTAGTTTCACACTTGCACTGTCTCTTAAATTGACTTGGCAGTGCCTGGTAACTTGTGTAGCTGAAAATAGGTGGAAAGGTGGGAGATAAGTCACTGGTGATGACTTTGAGTACTTGTGATTTTTTTTGCCTCAATATTGCATAACAATACTTGTTAGGAATACTGATAATTCCAGTAATGATATGTGACCTGGAAGTAGTTCATGAGAAGTTACAAGATTTTATGTGAAGGCAAAATAGTTAAAATCAGTGACTTATTTTTTTGTGGTAAATTATTATTACAATAAATCATTCAGACATAGATATGGAAAAGGGAAACTCCACAGACACGATTGTGGATACTGGCACATCTTTTTCAAATTGAAACTTCAATAGTCCCCTAAAGGTGGAGGTCTTTTCGCCTATGAGGAAATTACAGTCCAGAGAGGTTAAGTAACTTTTCTGTGGTCACCCAGCTAGAAAGTAGTAGAGGCAGAATGGAGCCCAGGACTGTCTGGTTCCGAAATCTGTGGCCTTTCCACAATACCATGTTTTCTAAGACTTTCACGTAATTATAATGTGGTGTATTGCAACAATGGGTGCACGAGACATTTCAAGTCTTAGTGCAAAACATGGCTAATTTTCTTTCCAGTGTCTTCAGTAATGGCTTCCAGGACCAGTTTTTAATTACTCCCAGTTTTGGCGATGGCTTGAGCAGTAGCTGTCTGTCATCTCCCAGCAATACCAGCTATTGTACCACAAACGTGAAGGTTGGCGTGACTCATCCCAGAAGCCATTGTTTTCTCGGGAGGTTTGGAGCTGACTAGCTCCATGTTATTAACGTACTTGGAGATTTATAAGACGAGTAGGTTCCTTTTCTGGTGTGTGTGGAACACTGGAAGAAGAGGTAGAATGAGTTTCTCGTAATCCAGGATTTATGTTTATGCTGGTGACTTGTTCAGTGTTTAAAAACTTCAGATTAGGAAGTGGGAAGTACGCATACCTATCAAAGTAGATGAACCTATTTACAATGGAATAAAATCATTGACAATACACAAATATCTTTTTAAAAAACTAAACTTTGGTATATTTACCTTTTAATGCAGTGTGATTACCCTAAGCAAATGGCTCTTCACCTTTTTTCTTTTTTGGATCCCAGGCCTTTTTAAGAATCAAAGGATAGCACCCCAGAAAAATGCAGTCGTGGATGTAATTTTGCGTCTCATTTCAGAGGGCTTGTGGATGTTATGAAGCCTGGGTCACCACAGACCCCTGGTTAAAAAGCCCTTCACTAGCCTGCCTTCTAGAGAGTAGCACCATTGTTCTATCATTATTTTACTTTTCATCTTTCTTTCCTCTAAGAACCTAGCATAGTATCAAGTACTCGTTCAGTTGTCAGTAACTATTTCCTGGAATGAGGTCTTTTATAAGTTTGTTGCATTGGAAATTGTTTGCCTCTGAATGTAGCCAATCCTTCAGTGAGCCCTGGTAGGTGGTGGTGGTGGTGATGATGATGATTATTATTTAACAAATCCTGATAGTACATTTATGGCGTCAGGTTGTTTGAAGTACTTTAAGAACATTAACTCATTTAATCCTCATAACAGCCTTAGGTGGCAGATGTCTTTTTTTCCAAAGAGGAAAATGAGGTACAGAGAGGCCAAGTAAGTTGCCTAAGATCACCCGATAAGTGGAGGAGCCAAAATTTGAACCTGAGAAATCGCGCTCCATATTACGAGGTCTACCTATTCTGCTGTATCCTCTCTCTAAGTAAAATAATTAATATAGTTCCTTGATTATAGTCTCTCTCTCTCTTTTTTTTTCATTTTAACCTTTTTAAATAGGGATGCATGTTACAACTGATGTAATCATTTAGTGGGATATTTTTTTTTTTCCCTGTAAAGCTATTATTAATTTGATGGTATGTCTTCAAATTTTGGTATCTTAGAATAAAGGAACTATGGCAAGTTATGTTTTCATTTTTAAATGTAGCTATATGGTTTATCTGTAGAAACATCAAAGTAAATCACAGCTTTAAAATGGTGCATACAAACACAATCCGTATCTATTTATGAAGTGTGAAAAATGTGAATTGAGATTATACTAACAATTTATATTGTGTAGGTAATTATTTAAATGTCAGAGAAGAATAAATTTAAATTTTTCCTACAAAAAGCATGAATAGCCTCAGAGTAATGTCGAAGGTAGAAGAAACAAAAATTCTTTTAAGTGAAATTATATATATATAAAGTTTATATATTTGTATATATAGTTTATTATTGAAAAATAATTATACATTTTTAAAGTAAAATTTGAAAGTTAAAGTTCCCATATAAATTTCTTATTTTTTAAAATTAAGACCCATGAATATACCCAAATGGCAGTAGATTTAGAGTAGCCTTTGAGTCACCATACTTTGTGTGGAGTTGGCAGATCTCACCTTCTGTGACTCACTTAATCTTTTTTTGTATTTTATCTGCTTTGTTCATGAGACGTTGGCTTCTCCTTCGTAAAATACCTTTCTTTCATTTTGCACTGTTTGTGTTATCTGTAGAAAGAACATAATTCAAGATTTCTAATAAGGCAAAACAAACCTTTACTCAAATTAATGAGTGCTGAAAACCAGAGCTTCTGCAATCTAGCTGGTTGTCTTCCCATATTTTTTTTTCTAACTGGTCTAACAACTTAAACTCCAGCCCCATTGGTGGTTTTGTTGTTCAGTTGAATTTGACCTTGTCAAATCATTTACCTGCAGCTGTTATGAGGTGTACATGCAAATACTTGTGATTGCTCAACACTTATGCCTTTGGTGCTAACTGTAAATTTATTTTACTCTCTCCTGTTACTATTGAGGGAACTGAACAGCTTATCACTTCTGCTTGGTCTAACACTCTGAATGTTGACTATAATGAACAAACACTACAAATGGTTTACTTCTGCATATTGTGCTGTGAGTTTATATATAGGTATGAAGTCTTCTTCTGTAGAAAAAAAAAGGAAAGATATGTGATGATTCCTTTTAGAAATAGGGGAAGTATGATGCCTACTTCAATCCATTAAAATAGAATTTGTCTGTGGTGTAGTAGAGAGAACATTTTTCTGTGTATTTATCACTTAAAGACTATTTGACCTGGAATAAGCCAACTAACCTTTCTGAGTCCCTGTTCTTTTTTTTTTTTTTTAAAGATTTTATTTATTTATTTTTTCCCCCCAAATCCCCAGTAGATAGTTGTATGTCATAGCTGCACATTCTTCTAGTTGCTGTATGTGGGACGCGGCCTCAGCGTGGCCGGAGAAGCGGTGTGTCAGTGCGCGCCCGGGATCCGAACCCGGGCTGCCAGCAGCAGAGCGCACACACTTAACCACTAAGTCACGGGGCCGGCCCTGAGTCCCTGTTCTAAGGTGGAATACCAGTGTTCTATTGTGAGAATCGACGGTGAGCTAGGGGATCAGTTTTCATGTCTTGCTTCTTGGCTAACCAGGTCAGAGCAGTGGTCTTTCTCCGCTGAGATGCCAACTCAACCCCAAGAATACTGTGAGGTGTATCTTAGACAAATGGAAAGATGGATCTTTAATATTCACCACATCTCTTGAGTTGGGGGTTAGGGAGATAATGTATTAGTAGAAAGAGCATTTGAAGATGCCAGAGGAATCTAATTAAATCAAGAATTTGTGATATCAAAAGAGTAAAAAGAACATAACTATAAATCCGTTTCTAGAAGATTAAATGGTTTGTTTGGCCATAAACAGAATTCTGGGAGAGGTATTGGAAGAGAACTTGTGACAGCAATGCTTTGTGTCTGGTGAGATCTTACCAAGCAGTTTTATCTTCTTTTAGATAAGAGGTTTATTGCTATTGCTTATCATCAATGAAAGCTATTTCTTAACCTCAAATTAGCATCAATATTTGTTTTCCTCTACTATTGCAAATTTATCAGAAATCTTCAAATAACACCGGTTGAAGCATTAAAATTTCCAACTCCTTTTGGCACATAACTCCTTTAAGAGAGAAAAAAAAAGCTGCCTAGTCATATTCTAACCTACCTTGAATATCTCATGAAGTTAGAGCTTAAAAACACTCAGCAAATTCAGTTCATCAGTAGTTGACTGTTCGCTCTGCTGTCATTTATATAGTGCTTTACATTTACAACATGCTTTCATATACTTTGTTTTACTATTTTCATAACTCTGGAATAGGTACTCCTTTCTTATACAGACTCAAAGGCAAATAACTGAGCTTTTCTATATGCCACAACCTCACCATCTGTGAAGCAAAGGTAGTGGCCACTTCATGGGGTGGTGAGGCTAAGTAAATTAACATGCACAGCACTACTAAAATAGAGCTAGTTATGTAGAGAAGGCTTAGTAAGTCTGAGCAGCTGCTGTTGTCATTGCCATCATCATCATCATCAACATCAACATCATCATCATCATTGCCTGAAATGACAGATCTGAGGGATTCCAAATGATTTTTAATCCCTTTGAAAAGCTGGAAGAGATCTTATTGGTTATATTGTTAGCAATTAAGTAAGAAAACTGAGGCTCAAACAGTGGTATGTTGCTGAAGGTCGTAGTGAGGAAGTTAAAAGAGTCAGGGGTGGGGCCGGCCTGGTGGCTCAAGTGGTTAAGGGCGCGCCCTCCGCCATGGTGGCCCGGGGTTCGCCGGTTCGGATCTCGGGCGCGCACCGACGCACTGCTTGCACCAATGCACTGCTTGTCAAGCCACGCTGTGGCGGCGTCCCATATAAAGTGGAGGAAGATGGGCACGGATGTTAGCCCAGGGCCAGTCTTCCTCAGCACAAAAAAAAAAAAAAAGAGGAGGATTGGCAGATGTTAGCTCAGGGCTGATCTTCCTCACACACACAAAAAAAAGAGTCAGGGGCTCCTTAGGCTGGACTTCATTTAGTCCATGGGTCTCTGATAGGTTATCTATGGACTATTCTCCCTAAAGCTATCAAAGATGGGGTCTAAAGGAGGACTTCTCAAACTTTAGCATATATGAGAATCCCTGGAGGGCTTGTTAAAACACAGAATCCAGGGCCCTAATCTTAGAGACTTTGATATAGTACCTCATGGATGAGGCCCAAGAATCTATGTCATTTATATGCATATCATTTATACTGCATTTATATCAAGTTCCAGATGATGTTCATGCTGCCAGTTTATGGTCCATACATAGTAGCACTGGTCTAAGGGCCTCAAAAGTTTGGTTACCATCATCAGAAAATTACTGAGGCCAGGAGTCTACCTGGTTTTCTATTTGCCACCTCCATGACGGGAGGCCAAACCAAGATGGAAGACCATGACAGTAAGACCTTTATTGAATTAATAATATTGGAAACTCCCCTTTATGGTTTCCACAGAGTGACTGGCTGTTAAAAAAGAAGTGATGAGTATTTGGGACCTAAAGGGCTCATGGCAGCTCTGCTGATTATTCTGTTTGTCCATCCCATGTCTACCCTTTTTTGTTCTAATCTGTACCTTGGAGGCTGCCCTCTATGGATATTCATCACCAGGGCTCTCTTTGCCATCTGGCTTTGGTTTGGGTTCAGTCAGTGGAAGGCCAGGAGGAGAGAGAAGTCAGGGGAATCTGTCCCTCCTGCTCCCTCTTTTTCAGGGTGGTGCGGGCAGCGTCTGTGACCATCTGTAACTACAGCTACTGCTGGGTAATCCCTGCTCAGTCACTTCAGCCCTCTCTAGCCTCCAGTAAAGCTGTGTCTTCCCCTGGTCCCTCCTGCCTATGGCTGTTAAATGCTTGTCCTTATTGGCCAGTGTGTGCTGCAACATTTCCTGTTGGGTCCCTGAACCTTGCACACACGTCTTTGATAGACTCTTTTCTGAGGGGACCCTTGACTGATGGAGGAGCCCAAGGAAGCAGTGCTGGGAAGAGTGACAGTAGGAGGTGCAGCCTTAATGAGAAGAACCACATGAGTGGAGTGGGCTGTGGCAGTGATTGGGGCAAAGAAGCTGGCGTAGCCCCTGAAGAGGGGGTAGAGGATAGAGGGTGAGGAGCAGGGAAGGGGCCTGGCCTCTGAAGTGGTGTGCTGGGTTTAACCACAGAAGGTCCCGAGAGGTTCCTGGTAGGAAGCTATAACTGTGCTAGAATGTGACCCAAGTGTCATTTCTGCATCATTCCTGTACATAATCTTGGATGGCGAGGGTTCAGAATCAGAGAAGCTTTTATACAAGGAATTTGCATTCTTTCCCTACAATTGCCTGACAGTTTTTTTTTCCTGCCCCTGACTTTTTCCCTGACACCTTTAGCATTGTTAGTCTGTACACAGGCATTATAAGACCTTTATGTGGTACTTTGATCTTGCTAAATTTTGTCACAGTATATTGAACATGTTCTGAAATGCCTGCCAAAACTACTTTCACAAAGTAACAAATAGTTGAATAGAATAATTACACCTTTGGTTCCTTTGCCAATGGGTTCCAGTGATGGGTGTGTTAATAAGATGAAAACCATTTTTCATGGTTTTGGTGCTCAGCCAAAACATCTTCTACAGTAAGCTCACCGTGAAGCAGGACCACAACACAAATCCGTACCAGTTCTGTGTCATTATCAGTTCCTTTTTATTGAAATGTTATGCCCAGATTGAAACTATTTCCCAACTTTTATAGATAATTTTGGGATAGTAAAGGTTGAATACCAACATCTAAATACCTTGTCTTAGTAAATGAAATGTTTAAAGACAAAACAGGCCCTGAATCTCAAATTTTCTGTTATTACAATTCTTTAGGAAGAAGAAAAGTTCTCTATGGGGAAAAATTAACTCTGAGATTTTTTTCTCCTCTTTCTGAGTTTTCATATATTTGTGTGTCAGAAGGCATGGATGAGTGAGGGAATCGGAGGTGTGACCTCATACAATTGAGGCAAATCTTGATGAATCACTCATGTTAGTCACTGTGGTCTATGACTTAAGGCCTATGAACCCTTTGTTTTTGCTCCACTCTCCCCTGTTTCTGGCCGTTTATCCAATAAGATTTGGTGGCTGGGCACCCAGAGAAGACAAGCCACTGGAAGCACAGAGGGGAGGAGCCCTAATGTGCCGAGAAGGGGATGGAGTCTTCGTAGATGGAGGCTGCCCAGAAGTAGTGATGCGTGAACATCGCTGTTAGTGGAAACTGACTAGAGGGAATAAGAGGGATTCTAGTCCAATAACCCCAGTGAGGGAGTCCATATCCTGTCCAGGGAACAAAGAGGAGCTCGCTGTGGAGGAGTGAGCACGGCTGGGCCCTCAGGTCATGCAGCTTCTTTTCCAGTCTCAGACTCTGGGGCAAGGACTTTTCTTGCTGATCTACCTTGTTTCCACCTCCAGTCTGGAGTGGAAGTCCTCCCCATTCCCCTAGCTGGAGAATGAGCCCTTTCTCTTCTTAGTATCTCCTTCTCTGGTTTGGCCCCGAGAAATCTCGGGTTAGCCTTTCTCCTGGTTTTTTGAAGGCTCATCTCCTTACTCACTTCCCTTGGAATGAGCTATCCGTCTTCATTTGGGGTTTCGTTTCCTTTGGCTTTACCATTCCTGTTTTCTTCTTCTCCTCCCCCAAGCTTTGTTCCCTTAGGCTTTCCTGGTGGGCTCTTTGCCCAGCACATCTTCTCTGAATCAGCTCATCCTATTGTTTGCTCTCCTTGTTTCACTGCACAGCTCTCCTATTTCTTCATCCTTTGACCGTTTACCTGGCCCCAAGTGAGGGCCCATTTCACGTGGAAGAGGATGCTAGATGCTCTTTTTAGGAGGTTGGGTGATTTAAGACCACTTTTGCGTGATTATCTTTAACACGCAAGACTGTTAAGACTCTCAGGAAAGCCCTCATCCAACCTCCCTTAAATTTTTTTTAGACAATTTTAGCTCTTACAGCATTTACATCATCCTCTCCTCCTCCATCCCTTACCCTGCCCTCCCCACCCCACCCCCACCCCCTAAGAGCAACTTTTACAAACACTCAAGTAACCACTATCTAACTGATCTGCATGAGGGGATGGAGAGTTTACAAATGTGTTGATTGTTGATTAGCATTATGTTTTCAAAACTACCTCCTTTAAATAGGGACTTCTGTCTTTGTCAGAGGATGTATACAAGCAGGTATTGCTCTGGTGAGAAGTAAGATTATGAAATTCAAAATCAGTTTCATTTCTTAATGACTAATAAATGTAGAAGTTTCTGCTTAAGCAATTAGCTTTGGGAGTACAAGGCTAAATAGAAGACAAAGTAAAGCGGATGAATGATTTTTTTTTTTTTTCGCCCGGCAAAGCGCCAGTAGATAGTTGCATGTCATAGTTGCACATCCCTCTAGTTGCTGTCGGATGAATGATTTTGTTAATCGTTCTTTCAGTGCTGGCAGCTTCTTGTAATGTAGCATACCCCTCACGTCCCAGACTGCCATCCAGGGCAGCCATCCTCGCTTTTGCATTTCCTGGTATCTTTTCTTCCTTCTAAAAATCTGTATTATGCACCTACTATCTGATTTGTCAGTCAGGATACTCTAAGTTTTACTGCAGTAACCAAAATACACCAAAATCTTTGTGGCTTAACATAACAAAAGTTTATTTCTTGCTCACAAAAAGAGCATTTTGTCTCTGGGTGCTCTCCAGGGTGGCTGTCGTCCATGTGGTGGTCTGCTTCCATCTTATGACATTTCTGTGTCATCATCTTCCACAGTGACTACAACATGTGAGGAAAGAATGGAGAATTTCACATGGATGTTTAAACACTTCTGCCTGAAGTGACTTTTGCTCACGTCTCATTGGCCAGAGCAAGTCACATTACCTCACTGACACCAAGGCACTGGGGAAGTGTCCTCTTCCCAGGAGCTTGGGAGGAGAAAAGCACAAATATTAGTAACATCTCAGCATCAGAAGCTGAGAATACAGAAGTGAATAAAGGCATGATCCCAGTCTTCAAGTCCAGTGGGAGAGAGAAACGTGTTAATAGTTTTAAAATGTAGTTTTATAAAACTGTACAAATTACAAAATACAAAGCATGATAACTACATGATAGAGCAGAAAGTACCTTGGGATCACAAAGGGGATGAGAGGAAAACTTCAGAGTGGAGGTCATGTAAGGACTGGGGATTGTCTGTTCACCAGGTTTACATCGACATTACCGTGGTAAGGGTGGTATCTAATTTTATTTTATGTGCTGCATAACATCTAAACTAATAATTTTGGATACAGCTCAAAGAAATAGGCTTATCTGTTCTTTAAGATCTCAAGAAAGAAATGAAAGCAGTCTGTCAGCAATAGAACTGACAGTTCACATGAAATGCAACACACAAGTATCTCTTTAATGAAGACTTGCAAAAACTACTTTTACTGAGCAATTATGCTACTGACAGTTCTTTGATCTCAAAAATTAAACTTGCTGTTACAGTGTGAAATGAACAAAGCCAAGTGTAAAATGACAATCAAGGTTAGTTATTAGGCAACAAAGGTTGTATATACAATACTTTGATTTGCCCAGAGATTCTGACATATTTTACATTAGATATAAATGGGAGTGATGTGTTAACAGTGCCAAGAATTTGCTTTATAGACAAAAGAAGACAGTCTCATCCTCCGATCTAATAAAGCCATATTCTTGTCCTCTTTCACTGCTGTAGCCTCACTAGCCTTCTTGCTAGTTGTCCGTCATGCTGGGCATGCTCCCACCTTGGGGCCTTTGCACCTGTTATTTTCTCTGTCTGAAACCTTCTTTCTCCAGATACCCCCTCACATGCTTCAAGTCTTTGCTCGGAGGCCATTCTCTCAATGAGGCCCTTTAGCCACCTTATTTAAGATTGTAACATCTACGTCCTTCCCGTGTCCTATTCCTGTACCACCTTGTAACATAAACAATTGATAATTAACTTATTTATTTAGTTTATGATCAGTTTTCCCCCTCTAGTATGTAAGCTACCCTAGGGCCAGGATGATTGTCTGTTTCATACATGGTTGTACCCCACGCAGTTAGACCAGTGCCTGGAGATAGTAGGTTCTCAATAATACTTGTTGAACACATGGGGGATATTTTTTTCCATAAGAGTTTCTCTAAACTGTACATGAGGTTGTATACTTACACATATTTTCCTTCCATAAAGCCTCACCACTTTTTTATTCAATAAATATTACCATGTGCCAGCTACCATTCCTTAGGGGAGCAAGATTGAAGACCACTTAACAAGCTCATAGACTGGTGGAGAAACATGTCTGATTCTGCTTGTAATAGTTAATTAAATTTAGCAAGTATTAGAGTGCCTAATATGTGTAGATATTGAATAGGATTCTAAAATTCTAGGAGCTTATTCTTTTTGAGAGTGACATGCCAGGACTTAAGATTCGTCTCTTCATATCATTCCACTTTTGTGGAACACCTCTTCCCCGATGTCGCTGGGTCCAGTCCCACACTCTCAGCTTTTTCTCTGCCATGAGACACGTGAAGTGTGGTGCTCACATGCTTGACCATCCCAGGCTTGAGTCAACAAATGGTGGATTATTTTTCCCATAAGAATTCCACCAGACTATACGTGAAGTTGGTCTTCACCTCTTGCTCTCCCACTCAGAAAGTATATTGGAAAAAGATGTTTTAGGAAACCAATCTGCTTTGATAAAAAAAAATTTGTTCATAAACCTCAGTACTTCTCTTACTACTAATAAAGCTCCTATGACATATGGCAACTATGTGTGTCATGACGGCTCATTTAAGAATAATGGGTTTAGACAATATATACTATGAGGAGAAAGGAGATTGAGCTTGATTAGCAAGATTTAAGAGAACAACTGGGCAGAGGTAGTATTTAAGGACAGGACTTAACTAATTGGTGAGACTATAATAGGTAGAGAAGACATTAGAATAGGTCAGGGCAGAAGGGAGCATGGCATGTGATAGGGACATTGAGAGGTGGGCTTGGCTCGGGCAGGAGAGAACTGGGTAAAAGGGATGGATCTGTAAATTGAGGGAAGGTGATAAGTGATCTTGAGTTTGCCTTTTTGTCTTTGTGTTAGCCTTGTTATCAGCAATGGAAAATGTCAATGGAAAACCTGTATACTATAGAGGTTGCCAGACTTTGTATTTAATTCCCTGTAAATTTTTTTTTTAAGTGGGAACTAACATATGACTTCAAACTTTTATTTTGCCAAATAAGTGTTGAAAAAAATGAAATACCTCCTACATTTCGTAAGAGAAAGACATTTAAGCCCAAAGGCCAAAAAACACAACCCCCGAATAAAGGACTACCCTTCATAATTAAGTTTAGTTTTATAAAAAACTTATTTACTACATTGTCCTTATTCTTATTGTGCCTCACTTTGACATTTGGGAACCACTTCATGCAATACATGTGTGGGTTTGGGGGACAGAATAAAGTTGAGACTATATGTGGACATGATCTAACAGATGGAAGGTGGCAGTCACTATCAGTTGACAGAAGCGTTTCTTTAGAAAGATTCGTCTAGGCGGTGGTGTGCAGAATGGAGAAAGGAGAAGTTGAAGGCAGGGAAATCACTCAGGGGCTTGAAGTCCAGGTGGCAGGGGCTGAGGGCCTGATACAAGATGGAGGCATCGGGAATGAGAATTCTGAGAGTTTGGGAAGGACAGGATGCCAGGATTTAGTGATTTCCTTTCTGTTTTTATGGGCAGCTAAAAATCAGCAAGCACTCAAAATAAGTTCCTGGTGTTGAGAGGAATATAACTGTTGGAAATATGACCAAAGGTTGTCTCTATTCTATGTAGAAGGTCTCTCAGATTCCTGAAACTCTTGTTTAAGAAATTATGAGAAAGAATATGTGTGTGTGCGTATGTTTAAATCAAAAGTTGTCTCTGTGTGTCTAAGTCAGCTTATGTGAAAGAAAAAGAGGGAAAGGAGATGCTTTTTAGGTGACTAAATGGTGGTATTTTTCTCGAGGACATTATTTGAAGTTTCAGTTTTTTGCTTTAGGGAAGGAGAGACTAAATGGCAGTCTGCTACTATTCTGATGCATCGCCTCAGAGCTGGTACTGCCTTGTGGCTTCCAAGCTGATGGAAATGGATGTCTCCCCCTTTCTCCGTCTCCTCCCCTCTCCAACACCTTGTCCTCAAGCTGCATCTGCTCTGTGCCAGGTCTCCACCTTCAGTGCCGGATAAGCATTGTGCCAGCTGCCCTCAAACTCAGCCTTGGGTTAAGGCGGAGGAAGATAAGGTAGAAGATAGTTCATGTGGGCTGACTGGGTATAAAGGAGAGTGTTTATTTCTTTGAATCACTCCTGACTTTTTCCAGTTCTTAAATTTCTGTGTGTGTGAAATCCAGGGAATTGTGGCCTAAAGATACTCATAGCTGCTTTTCACAGTAGACTCAGGTAGAAAATGTGAACTTATGTAGCTGACCACACGAAATCCACCTGCTTTTTGCTTGAAATTGAAAATAATGAACCCCACTATTTCTTACTTTCATAAATTTCTTGGTAGCTGTTGCTTCCCACCCTGTAAGATGAGGATTTTGCTCATCTACATGACAAATATGCCCCTCCCTATGCCTACCTCCCTCTTCCCAGTGTTCCTCAGGTAATTGACTAGTTATTGGGCCAGAGCACAGTGCAGGCTCTGTGTTCACATAACCTTGTCTCTATAATTGGATTTGGGACTGAGTCAATCAGGGATCTTGATTACAAATAAGAGAAACAAACTCTAGAAGGATGTTGGAGTACAGGTCGACCTGCAGAATTATTAGAAGACTGGAGAGGTAGGCTTTGAAAAGGGCAGGAGCCAAAGCCATTTCCAGAGAAGAAGCCACAGAATGTAGGGATTAAGAGCACAAATGCCAAAACAACCAGCCTGGGTTTCTCTGCCACTCATCAGCTCAATGACTGTGGGCAAGTTACTTAACGCTTCTGTGCCTCCCAGGATAATAATAATCGATATTATTATATCGATGCATATAATAAATGCATCGATATTTGTAAAAAGTGCTTAAGACAGTGACTGGCAAATAATAAGCAGTATATCCATGTTTGGTAACTATATATTTCTAAATGAGTTTGTGTGTGTGTATATATATATATATATATATATATATATATATATATATATATATATAGGCATTTATCTGCTAAATATATTCCAGGTTGCTCTCTAGGCTACAGACTTTCCTTCCATGCCTACAACCTCTTCTTTGCTCACACAAGCTTTTCCCTTATCACAAATTGCCAGCCTTAGTTCAAGGGCTTTGTTTCAGTTCTTCATGGTTCCTTCAGAAACATTGATTTTGGAACATTATTAACAACAGAAGACACATAAAGATCCCAGTCTCTACATTTGGGGCTTAGTTAATTTTTTTCTACCACTTTATGTCTTTTTTTTTGGACATTATATTTTCATGATTTTTTTTTGCTTTTTGTTTTTTTGCAGGGAAAGATTCTCGCTGAGCTAACATCTGTGGCCAGTCTTCCTCGTTTTTTTTATTTTCTTTTTCCTCCCCAAAGCCCCAGTGCATGGTTGTATATCCTAGTTGTAAGTCCTTCTAGTTCTTCTGTGTGAGCCGTTGCCACAGCATGGCAACTGACAGACAGGTGGTGTGGTTCCGCAACCGGGAAACAAACCTGTGCTGCCAAAGTGGTGAGCACCGAACTTTAATCACTAGGCCATCAGGGCTGCTTCATGATCATTTTTAATATCTTTCTTACTCTCGTCCTGTTATTTTGTTAAATGAGAAACAGCCAAAATGGAAACTCTTATGGAAGATAAACCATCCTACCTCTATGAAGATTTTTAGGACCCCCCCCTTTTTTCTCAAGGTGGCCTTAATATTTAAAAATAAAAAAGAACAGGAGATGTCTGCAATACATCTTTTTCCTCTTCAGTTTGATTCAGAGACAATTCCATGTATCCATTCTTTTGCCGAGATACTCTTTCCCTTAAAGAAGGTCGTTAAGGGTGTTGGTTATTCTGGCAAACCAGAGCATAGTCTATTTACACAGAAGCTTTACTTAAAAAAAAGAAAAATCAGTGACTAAGTATATCCCCTGTGTTGAATATGCTGTTTTGGGTCCCAAGGTTAGTGATGACTCTCTCTCTCTCCCCATACAAACATACATAGCATATCTAGGTATAGAGTCATGCAGTTCAGCTTGGTTTTGAATATGTAAATATGTAAGTACTTAAATATTTATCTATTGAATATTTTGAAGATTCAAGTATGTAGCTAAAAAAAGCGGAAATTTTTTCATGACAATTTAACATGAGAATTGTAGAATCATTTTAATTAAATGTTAGCATTTAATATGAATATATACAGTAATGGGCTCAGAGTTTATCTCATTTGGGAGTCAGTATAAAGGGATGATTAAAAACGTTTTGTTTCAGTTATATACGTATATATATGTTGATGTGACCTGGGTCACCATATAAAATGTCCTCCTTACTGTGGATTGCAGTCAAAAAAGTTTGAAAGGTAATGATTTAAAAACAGCCACAGCCTCTTCCAGTTGTGTCTCTGCTCCCCTTGTAGTGGGTTGCTCCCTCCGGCATAAAAGAGTGTGAGAAAGCCAGAGAGAAGGTGGTTCAAGATTTAATAATGCATCCCCTGAGGGTTAATAGGACTGTGATGGTGTCAAAGTGTTTGTTGTCCAGCTTGAGATACATAAGTGAGAGTTGTGTGAAAGGAATTGCCTGCCATGAGTCATGGAATTAATTTAAAATGGGAAAGCTTTCAAAAACAAGTTTCCTTATGTGTGTCAAATTTAGTCTGTAATAAGAAATGGGGATTGACTTTTGAAAACCTTTTGTTAGCATTGAATCTTGACTACAGAAATGTGGGTGAGTGGAGGGGAAAAGTGCTTTGTCAGGAAAGAGCGAAGTTCTGTTCTCTGCAGGTGGAACAGTCTTCATTTTTACCTTCATATTTAAGGCTTTATTTATACAGGCGACTTTTGTGCTGCATTTAAATACATTTACAAGAAGAAAACATGGGCACACAATTGGGTTAATTAACTCCTGGAGCTTCATTTGCTGGTGATTACATTTCTAACATTGCTGTTTAAAACCTCATTGAAATGAAGAAGTAGGTTTGACAAGGCATGGAGGTGCAGGCAATTCAGGCAAAGTTTGAGAGTGCCCCAGAAGAGAACCTTCAACCTGGATAGTATAGCTTTCTCTCTGTGTTTATTTACTTAGTTTAGGAGATTATCATTTGTAAGTAAATTTGGAATTTCAGAATCTATCTTATATGGTTTAAAATTTTTAATTGTGGTAAAATACACATAACATAAATCATAACCATTTTTAAGCATCATAACCATTTCTAAGTGTAAACAGTTCAATAGTGTTAAGCACATTCACATTGTTGTGCAACCAATCTTCAGAATCATATATGGGTTTAAAGCCAGAAGGGTATAAAAGCTTTATTATAAGTATGCTTTTACCCTAGGATTTTAACAGTATTTTAGAAGTCTAAGTTTTTCTGTTACTCAGCGAGTGTCTTCTAATTCATGGCTTTTGAAATAAGTAATAAAAATAGAAGGAAACCTGTGGTTACTTGCTCACTGCTGTCACATTTCTGAATGTACTCCTCTCTTGAAAGTTCTTGGTCAACTCAGTACCACTTGTAACAATTTTTTTTTTTTCGGTGAGGAAGACTGGCCCTGAGCTAAACTCCGTTGCCAATCTTCCTCTTTTTGCTGAGGAAGATTAGTTCTGAGCCAACATCTGTGCCCATCTTCCTCCATTTTGTATGTAGGATGCCGCCACAGCGTGACTCAATGAGTGATGCACAGGTCTGCACCCGGGATCAACCCGCAAACCCCGGGCCACCGAAGCAGAGCGCGTGAACTCAACCACTACACCACTGGGCCGGCCCCAACATGTAACTATTTTTAATGGAGTCTTGTCCTTTTATTCCAAGGGACACACATAATATCAAACTCAAACTGGTGTAGAAATACCAAGCTGTTGCAGGCCTCATACACTGGAGAGGGGCATTTCTCTCTTACAAAAAATGAAAAAGTTTCAATCTTGTGTTCTTTTGCAAAGACTTTGGTCTAATTCAGTTTTATGTTCCATCTATGAGTTTCAAAATAGTATTCAGTCTAGTTTAGGAACTACATTAAAAACAACTATCTTGGTAATTTAATCTTACCTCAGTGAAAGATCTGTATGGAAAAGTAGTTAACTGAATATGTACTTACAGGCTCTTTAAAACCCCTTTTCCTCCCATGGGTTGAGAACTTCTTCCCTATCTGCATGTTGAGGTCTGAGGACTGGTATTCTCTTGTATTGAACTGGAGAGTTGTCACTTGGAATTCAGGAAGGAGTATGATGGATAGTGGCCATGAGGCTGAGATTAAAACGTAAATTTTTGCTTATGGCTCTGATGAAGCCAGTGTCCTCTATATGAGGATCGCACTTAATAAAAACATTGCAGTGCAATTTGCATATCCAAGAGTAGTAAATGCAGTACCTGTACCCTGGGACAGAGGAGGGAGTTAGATTTTACTAGAAACTGTGTTGACCATGTGCCTTCCTATCATGTATTAATGTAGCTGTCATTTCCTAATCCATTGTGTATCTCTCCTGGAAGCTGATATCTAACCTGGCTGTGTACAGACAATTAAATTGAAACACTGAGAACCCCAAAATTACGGATATTTGACTTTGGGGTATTTATTTCCAAATTGTTTCTTTAGATGTTCTTAGCTCTGAGTATTCAGAAGTTAATGGCAAGAGAAAGTGATCCTAAATACTTCAGCAAATTGTCCACAAAATAGTCTGAGCACTGATTTTATTAGAATAGGAACTTTGGGCAAAGCCCGATTTTATATCCTGTATCCACCAAGGCCATTTAGAAATGGAATGGCCGCCCCATCCCTTTTTGCTGTGCGTTTGAAATTTCCCCACTGTAGTCTCTCATTGTCTTCTTGTCTCCCTCTTTCTCTCACGGAGGCCTCCTTCCGCCCATCCATAGATCTCCTCCATGCTCCTGTCTCTTGAGGGCACGCAGAGTGAGTGAGTGGCTAAAGGGACCCCGTGGAGCAGAAAGGGAGAAGGAGTAAAAACATCCTTCCTAGCAGAATCATGAACCTGTCCTATCATCTTGGCTCTTTACCCAGAGGTTTATCTCGCTTTCCCTCATCCATATATACACTTATATTAAAGCTAACTTGAGTTTGGGTTTCCTTCTGACTGTAGACATGTTCTTAACCCTTTACGTATGAAGAGGGACCATTCATGCCTGTGTGATCTTGCCTTTCCTTTATAGGGTTGGAGGTGGAGAATAGTGGCATGACTGAGGGTTTTATTTTGCTTTTAAAGTAGCTTTTTGTCCTGGTTATAAAAATAATATATTTAATATAGAAAAATTGGAAGTTTGGAAATATAGAAAGAAATAAAAATCTACCAGTAGCGATTACACAGAGACCATACTATTAACAGTTTGGTATACTCCTTTCTATTTGTTTTTAAAGTTCACCAGTATAGTTGACCTTATACTGTCTCTTCCGTTTTACTTACTTTTTTTTCACTTTTCACCAAAATACTTCCATGTGTTATAATTTCCTTAACATATTTGTAATGGCTGCATAATATTTAATTGTGTACCTGGACCAGAACGTGAGAGAGGAGGAGCGTGGGTAGAAGAGGACCTGGAGACAAGGCCACGAGAGCAGAGTGTGTTTAGATAACCATGGATTGTAAAACCCTTTTAAGTGACGTAAATACCCTAACAAAGGTTTCCTTCTCTATCATTCATACACATTGTGTCGGTTAATTCCTCAGTCACCTACTTTTGGAGTGTAGGGCACTGTATTAACGTTAGATCTTTCATCTAGAAACAGATTAGCAATGTTAACATACCTTGAAAGGGGCCTCTTAAAAAATTAGGGTTGTGGTTGACTCTAGCCCAGCTGAATAAAGCTAGAGAAGATATTAACTTTGTTACCAAATTTCCTACAGACAGAAAGCAGAAAGAGTGCAGTGGTAGGTGTTGAAAATGAAGTTCAATTAAAAGTAAAAATTGAGGGAATTCTAAAAATGGAACCCCTTATGAAGTACCTCTTACAGTAATTATGCTTAAAGAGGAGGGGTAAACGACGAAAAACGTGAAGTTGTTTTTTGGATCTTATATATACACATAAATTAGAATCTCAATGTGACTTTCCTCTTAGCTGGTGAAAAATAGAGAGGAGGCAAAACATGTCCAGAAAGTTTGGGGCAATCACAAACCGCGTTAACCTGAGGATTCAGGAGCTCCGGTGTTGGCCTCTTTGCCTCTTGTTCATCTTTAGGGCAAGGCTGGACTCTGCTTGACCTCCCCTACCAGGAAGGTAGGCGGCAGCATCACATCTACACCTGATGAATGCACGTGCTGAGCAGTCGCTGGTCAGCAGGCCGGCGGGAGAGGTGTGGAGGAGTGAGTGCAGTCCTCTGGGACGGTCACATGGAGGTGCTTGTGCTCTGGGACAGGCTTTTTAATTTACTGTTTTCTGTTAACATCAATAACTGTGTTTTAAGACGGTAACAGATGTTTATAAAAATAAACTTTTAAAATTCCTTGGTCAGATATGTTTGAGAAATGTTGGATTAAACAGGTTTATTTACTGCAGGAATTCTTGAACATCTTTCATATGCTTAGGTGCATTTTTCATCTTTTAGGAGAGAGAATAGAGTAAGCGACATCTTCAAAACTCATTTTGCCCATATAATTCTTTTTTAGGAGGATTTCTGTTGATATCTTGAGGGGCTTTTTTATGATTTAGAAACATTTGTAGCTGAAGCAGGATTTCATATCTAGGTAGTATAGATGAATGCTTTTCAAACTTGACTGTGATATGATTCGCCAGGAGATCTTGTTAAGCTTCATCTTCTGACTGAGTACGTCTGGGGTGGAACCTGAGACTCTGCTTTTCTCAGAAGGGCTCAAGTGATGCCGATGCTGCTGACCACACTTGAAGGAAGGATGTGGGTAACTGTGGATTACTAGCATCTGAGATTAACTCAGATGGGGCCAGAGGAAGATAATACTTGCCAGATGGTTTTAGTAGCATTCCAGAAGCCTCTATTGGGAGGCCCCTAATGAGCAGGGAGTACTGATTGGCAGTTACTGATGCCTGCTGCAGTGTAAGGGGAATTTCCATGGGGGAAACCAGAGAACTAGAGATCCCGTTGAATTCCACAGCATCTGAACACTGCTCTGGTGATCTGCGGGGTACATTCTCTACTTCTCCTTCTGTCTGAAGGATCATTGGTTGTGTTCACTGGGACTGTAGTGGGCCTTTGTGCCAGAGTAGAAAGTTGGCAGGAAGAGAGAAACAGTTTGAAGAAAGACTCTCTATGATGACTTATTAGAGAAAAGAAAGGTTGTCTAGACAGGTTAGAAGAAAGAATTTAGTGGGGAGACTTGAAAGAAGGCGATTCAGTGAAGGTAGAAGAAAATCTAAATCAGTGTCCAGGAATTAGAAAGTGAAAGCCTCCAGTCAGAGCAGGAAACTCCTCAGCAGCAATGCAGCACAATACTGATTAGGCCGTGCCCATTATAGAGAGGGAACCTGGGGAGAAGGTGCAGCTGTTCCCAACCCTGGGCTTCGTGGAATCAGACTGCAACAAATTAAAAGACGTGATAGGGTGTCATAGCTGGAAACATGAAAAGGAAATACGCACAAGACGTGAAAGAAATTCTGATTCTACAGTATATTACTGTTAGAATGTATTGGAAAAGTAGAGGGAAGTGAAAGAAACTGGTGTGGCTTTGTGAGCTTTCAGTAGACCTCAGATTTTAAAAAGACAAGTACCCGAGAGGAAGGAGGACGTGTGACTCAGGGTAAATAAAGTTTCACAAGCCTGTGAGACTCAAGTGCCAGCTAACTGAGGGCCTGTGACATAAGTGAAGACCAACAAAGCTAGCAATTTTATGTGTGATCAGAGCAAGAAGTAAGGCAGAGGCCTGCTGCTTGTGGCAAATGGTAAGATGTTGACCAATGAGATGACACAATTCTTACCTCCATCAAGAGAATGATTTTTCAAACTGGAATTGCACGAGATAGGCAATAATAGGGTTCCCAGCTGCTTTAAATGACTTCAGGGGAGCTAGAAAAATGACCTTCTGTGATACTGAAAGTCTACAGATGGGATCAAAGCACAGCTGTTAGGATTATTGGCAAAATTGCGGAGGATCTGTGTCATAACCCTGGTATTGCAAGTGTCATAAATTTTAAGTTGTATATGTGAAATTGTAGAGTGCTAATGTTCCTATTGATCCTGTCAAATCCTTAAGTGAATTATTAACTAAAAGATTTGGGAGCACTAAGGAAGATAAGTGTAATAATAAGACAGTATAAATTTAGAATGAATGACAGGATTTCCACTTGGCAGTGTCCAGGTAAAACTTTTATGCAGGAACTGACTGTACCTAGAGTTTTAAACTGTGGTAGTGGCAGGTGGTTACCATTGACAGAAGCTTATAGAAATTCTGTACCTATTTGGGAAGGAACCATGGTCCCAAGAACCTTATAAAAGCTGATAGATTGAGTTAGTGCTTCCAGACTTCCAAGTATGGGAAACAGGACCTAACCCTCATGGGTCAAGCGAATGATTGAAGTAGCCCATGTCCAAAAGATGCTTGATGTGAAACCCCTGGGGATGTTGCTACTAGGAGGGTTTTCTTTCCCACAAATCCTATTTTCTTTTCTGGCCAGGAGGAACCTTGGGTGAGAGGCAGAGAATTCTGTCAGTGCTCCACTGGCCTTGCTTTGTGACAGGCACTCTGCCATGTCCTAGGGATGTGGATGGGAACGATAAAATCCTGTCCCTTGAGAAGCTTACAGTGTAGTAGGGGAGACCCACATTCATCTACATAATAACAAAGTTTGCTGAATCCTCAACAGCAGGTAACACTGAGCATTTCTTATATAGCAGACACAGTTCTAAGCCCTTTACATATTTTAAGTGAGTGGTTCTCAAAGTGTAGTCCCTTAGTGTTAACATCCTCTGGGAACTCATTAGAAATGCAGATTCACAGGCCTCACCTCAGACCTACTGAACAGAAACCCCTGGGGATGGGGCCCAGCAGTCTGGTTAAATAAGCCCTCCAGGTGATTCTGATGCACGCTGAAGTTTGAGAACCACTGTTTTGGGTCATTTAATCCTTACAACAACCTTATGAGATTTTATTTCACCCATTTAAAGAAGTGGAAACAGAGGCACCAAGAAGTTCAATAACCTGTCCAAGAACATCCAACTTTTAAGTGGAACAGATAGGCTTTGAATCTAAGCAATGTAAATCTAGCTCTCTGCTCTTAACCGCCACAGAAGCGTGCCTCAGAGGAAGGAGCCCTCAACTCCGGAAGTTGAAAAGAGTTAAGGTATTTAAAGAACTGGGTTTCTTTTTTTCCTTTACATTTATTGAGAATAAACTGTATGCAGTGAGTCGTGTTAGACACCGAAGACATTTATAAATATGAGTGGAGCATAGACCCTATCTTTAAGATTCTTATTATGAAGTAGGGGAAATCCAAACATAAATAAGTATCTGGAATCCAAAGTGCTTTGGAAGTACATAAGAGAAATTCTAATGGGAGATTTCAGCACATGAATACATTTTCACATAAACTGTATGGAAACTTATATGTATGAGGAGAAAGGTATTCCGGGCAGAGAGAATACTGTCTGCAAGATTGAGATGTTTGAAACGACGTATTCTTGGATTTTCTAGTACTTTTGTATATTTGACTCTTGGTATCAGTTTTATGTAGTCTAGACTTGTCTTCATTATGGTATGGATTAGAAGTTTCTAATTTTAAAAGAAGCGAGTGAAACTAATTGCTCCTTTTTTGTTTGTTTTAATCTTGGGATCCCCAAATTGTTTTGACCTATTTTTTGCTTTTATGTAGCATGTCATTGACGATGGACAGTTTCAGAGGATGTAGTCTTAAATTGCAGTGGGAAATAATTTGGTTCAAAATGAATTCTTGTCAATAATTGGTTATGCATTGGAATATATTGCTAGGGAGATTATAGAGTGCCTTCTGCTCTGTAAAATTCTGTAATCTAGACCAGGATTGGTGCACTTTTTCTGTAACGGGCCAGATAGTAAATATTTTTGGCAGGAAAACAGCCAGCGACTATATGTAAACAAATGGGCACAGCTGTGTTCCAATAAAACTTTATGAAAAACAGGTGGCAGCTGGATTTGATCTGTGGGCCGTGGTTTGCAGATCCCTGATCTAGATTCCCACCTGACTCACATAGTTTAGATGAAGGCTGTGGAACGGGCCAGGTAACTTCAAGATGTCCTTTCTGGAGCTACATTTCTGAGGTTCTTTCTGTGTCTTAGTTGAGTAATTGGGAAATAAAAACGAGAACTAGTTTTCTGAATCTTCCTTCTGCCAGAAGACTGTACATCATCACCTTTATTGTTGGCAGCTTTCAAAAATTTGTGTATCAAACTGACAAGGAACATCTAATTTGTTTCCAGAGCCAAAGGGAAGAAATGTGGCTCCTCCAAGGCGTATTTCTTTTGCTTATTTCTGACTTGCCAGTAACATAGGAAAGGAAAAGTGAATATTTTTTTCCTCTTGAAGACCCTGCACAAAATGACTTAATTGAAATGTTTTTCACTACAAAGAAATAATTGGTATTCAGGTGTATCTTTAAGTTTTAAAACAAGCACATAGATTATTCAGTGTATGAAAATATTCTCTATAGATGCTCTTGCTCCGTATGCGACCGTTTAAGATAGAGTTGAGAAATGAGAGAAGGGAAGGGTGGTGGTGGTGGCAGCGTGGCAGAGGTGGCAATGGGTTTCAAGATTTTGAGGTGGTAACATCATGCTTTACCACTTGGCCTGAGAGTTCGTGGATTTTCAGGCAGTATGACACTGGGAAGAAGTCACCATTGGATGGTCAGGCCCTGCTACACACTGTAGAAGGTTTACAGAAGGTATCAGTCCCTCTGGCGGTTTATGAGGCTGGTTAAAGGCAGATGGCATACACTTACAAATGGAGCCAGGAGGCATTATATTTTAGTGGCAAATACAGACAAGTGTTAGAGCATTTGAAGGAAGAGATTAATCATGGGAGGCTCAGGGCTTGGCTGGGCTTCATGCAGCATTTGCATGGATCGAAGGAAAGGCAGCATGTGGAGAAGTGGTGCAGGGAGCAGAGGTCACGGCAAGGGCTTGGGCACAGAGGTGAGAATGCACTTGGTTTGCATAGTAAAAGTCAGAGTGGAGAGTTTGTAGGAGAGAAGTGCTGAGGGGACTGTGTAGACGAGGAAGGTGGATGTTGACCGCTTGGTTAAAGACTTGGAACATTGTGAGCACTCAGGAAGAGTAAAATATTTTTGTTTTTAAATAACTTTTGCTTTTGAAAAACAAGGTGATATGTAAGGAGATGTTTTAGGGAGATTAATCTGATTTCTGTGAAGGTGCTGGAGGCCAGAGTGGGCAGGGAGGCAAGTAGAGTCCTTGGGCAATGTCGTTGGGAGGACAGTGCAGCTTTTGCAAAGAAATAGATGCTATATTTTGGAATAACATTTGAATGTTTTTTGAGACTTTATTTATGGACAGGAAGCAGGCTATTACTTTTTTTTTTCCAACTTTTAATTTTGAAATAATTTTAGACTTAAGAGTTGCAAAAAAAGTACAAAGAGTTCCCTTATAACTATCACACAGCTTCCTGGCATGTTAGCATTTTATATAACCGCAGTACAGTTCTCAAACCAGCATCCATACTCAATCAACTCAAAGATAGACTTTGTTCAAATTTTGCCAGTTGTCTTACTAAGGTTCTTATTCTAGTCCAGGGTCACACTCTGGATCACACACTGCTTTTAGTTGTCCCTCTTCTTTGGTCTCCTCCAACCTGGGATAGTTCCTGAGTTTTTCTTGGTCTTTCAGAATCTTGACAATTTTTGCAGAGTACAAGCCAGTTATATTGAAGAATGTCCTTCAGTTTGGGGTTGTCTGTTTTCTCATTAAATTTGGGTATGCATTTTGACAAAAATACCAGAAGAGTGCCTTTCTCAGTTTATCGTATCAGCAGGCGGATGATGTCAACATGTCCCATGATTGGTGGTAACTTTTATCACTTGGTTAAGGTGGTGTCTGCTAAGCTCCCTTGAAAAGTTACTGTTTTTCCTCTGTACTTATTATCTTGGGGGGAGGCATTTTTACACCATGCAAATATCCTGTATTTTATACTTTGTCCACTAATGTTAGCATCCATTGATGATCCTTATTTGCACCATGTATTACTGTGGTGTTTACCTAATGGTGATTTTCTGTTTTCCTTTTTTTATTGTGTTTAGTAATTGGAATTCTTTAAGGAAGAACTGTCCTCTCCTCCCCACCCTAAACATTTATTTATTCAATTACCTATGTCAATATGGACTCATGGGTCTTTATTCTGTGGATTATAATGCAATACTTTGATTATTTTGGTGCTCCAATTGTCCCAGATTTAGCTAGTGGGAGCTTCTTCCTGTTGGCTGCTGTGAAAAGGGTCCGTATTGAAGTCCAGGCATGACTGGGTGGGTTGGTGGTAATACAAGCAGGGAATTCTGTGGCAAGTGGAGATAAGTAAGCTTGCTAATTTAACTGTTGTTCCAAAATCTTTAGTGACTTGATTCCTAAATTTTACAGTCTTTTCTGTGATTGCATTAACCAAAGAAGCCCACTCTGGTAGGCAAAACTATTCTCTTGTTTGTAAAGACAGTGAGAAGAAAGATATTTTCCCAAAGACTCAATAAAATCAAATTGATGCTTTGAGGTTTGTTTCTGTTGTATCTATTGTGTACATTTTCCCAGAAGCTGCTGGTTCTTGCTGATTTATCTCCCTAGGCAGGCAAGATTGTGAAATGTTTATAAGTATTCCTAGAACCCACTTTAATTTTCTGCTTTAAGTGGGGCAAACATGTTTATACCAGAAGAGAGCCCTTTAATAATGGGAAGTGAAAATGCAGTTTAATGCTGTGGATGCCATTAAGAGGGTTTGCCCTTTCAGAAGGTGTGTAGGCACTCTGCTACTCTGCAGACATGGAGGTACCTTGGCTTAGGGCTATGTCTGGGATGGAGTAGATAGAAAACACATACCACATGAACAGGTACAAGGTGGGATTTACTGAAACAGTGGCTCTTTGTTCTACACAAGCCAGATTGGAAGCTCAGCCATGGATCCCAGTGCTGTTGGTTCTACCGTGTTCTGACCTCAGCCGAGCATGTGAGGGAGGCGATGTTGGAAGAGAGCTCCAAGCCTCATAGTTGAAGTGGATGATGAGAGGTTCAAATTGCCAATTTCAACCACTGATTTTTACAGTTTTTCCTCAAACCAGGCTGCACATTAGAACTACCTGGGGAGCGTGGCAAAAACTGCCCAGTTTCTGCTCCTAGAGGTTCTAATTCTGTGGGTCTAGAGTGAGACCTGAACACCTGTTTTTGTTTCTTCAGTTTCCCAGATGGTTCTAATTTACATCCAGCGTTGAGAACTGCTGGATCTAGTGAATACTATTTGTGACTCCTTCATGCTGTTAGATGCACTTGTCATGTTACTCTTCAGTTGTCACAATCTATGTTGTGAGATATGTCTATAGAGCAGTAACTAAAGAGTCTTGGGTTGCAAACTCGGGTGAATTTCTTAACCTCTGTTAGTCTAGTTTTGTCATCTGCAAAATAGGATTAATAATAGTTCCTCCCACCTCATAGTTTTTCAAGGATTAAGTGATATGTGGTGCCTGTAAAATACTTAGTACAAGCTCTAGCACATCGTAGAAACTCAATTATTTATTATTTAATAACATGCAGTGTGTTACAGTAGAGTGGTGGCTTTGGAATCAATCACTTTTGTTTTAGTCCTAGCGCTGTAACTTTCCAGCTCTGGGGCTTTAAATAAATTTCTTAATTTCTCTGACGCTCAGGCCTTTTGTCTGTAAACATATGAATAGGTGGGTGCAGTTACTAATATGGGGGAAGTGCTTAAGACAAAGGAGATGCTCAGTATGCATTTCTGTCACCTTCCCTTTCATTCTGTTTTCTTATGACATCACAGGGCTGTAGAAAAATATAATTTCGAGAACATCATTGACTTTGGTGTGGCCAGGCTATGTTGAGAAGATATTATTACAAATGGCCTTTGTGGGTGTGACTGACTGTTGGGAGCACATCCCTTGGATCCCTGAGGAAATGGTTGTGGGCTTGAATTGGACCAGAGCTTGCAGAAAGAGAAGTAGTGCCCTTCCCTTCCATTTCAGCAATTGGTTCATGTCTCCAGTTTGCATTATGCCTAACTTGTGATGACTCTGTAATTCTCAAGCCAACATACTGGTTGGGATTCTGTCTTTTTAACCTTGATCAAGCTTTGACTGAGATATAAGTTTATCCCCCCTGCTTAAAAGGAACCCACTGTCTTAAAACAATAAAGATCAGAGCCTCTATTGTTTTAGTCTGTAATCTCTTAATATACGTGCCCTCCAGTTACTTATGAAGCTTTTTGGCTTCCTAGGATTGTAAGAAATCTCGTATACTTCTTCCACGTTAACATCTTCGTATTCTATTGATTACTCAGAATGGGAAAAGGACAATGGCTGAAGGTGACAGACAGTTGTCTTGAATGAATTCTCAAGTTATCAATAAATTTGGTAGATCTCGTTGGTTCCTGTTTGTAACAGAGCAGTCATACTTCTATGGTGATTGAAGTGATTCAGTCTTTCTCCTTTCATTCCTTTCTCCTCTTAGTAGCCTAAGTACTTTAACTCAGTCCAAGGAGAATATTAAGGCATGTCCTTTAAGACCTGATAAAAAATGTGCTTTAAGTCTATCATACTTAAGTTTGATAGTTTCATAGTTTAGCAAGGTATTTTCAGTGACTCAGGAATGAGTTCCATGCTTGGTTCAGACCCAGCCTCACAGACTATTACAGTTTAACTTTAGTGGACACATAACTCAAAAAAAAAAAAAAAGTTAATATATGATTGCTAACCAATTATTCTTTTGTGTTATGCTATTTTCAGGAAATTCATTTGTGAGTACTAAAGGGTTCAATTTTATTATGCATGTTTAAAATATGAGATTTGCTGGAATCATTTAGGGAATCGTTTTCCATGGTTCATTAAAATGGAAAGGAGAAGAAATAAATTTGAATTAAAATCTAATTTCATTTGTATTGTTACTAGTTTTCTCCCTGTGGTATTCATATATCTTTCATGAGAGAATCATTGTATCTGGCTTAAGTAATTCTAGGAAATTGGAAATAAAGGCAGAAAAAGAATCATCAACTCATCTGGGCATTGTATTTATGAGATGTTATGGTGAGAGCCATTTAAAAGAGGACACCCTGCATCCATTGGGCCAGCCATTCGAGATTATAGGGTAAATTGATAGGAAATCAGGATCAAGAAAGAGAATTCATGGGTTTAAAGTGTTATTTAGATCCTATGTCTTCTGGTAATGGATTTCTAAATTAGGGATGGTGTCTTGTTCATATGTATGTTTCTGGAAGCTCCCACAGCTCAGTAGGTGCTTCATAAATGTGAAATGAATGGAAGTTTGTTGGCAGGAGTGATTAGATTAAGCCCTGGAATGCTGAGAGGAGAAATAAAACCAAGGGATTCAAAGATGGGATGAAAACAGCTGAGTAACTGTATGTTCAGGAAAGAATAGTAAAATGGAGAGAGGTGCATTTTCAGGGTGTTCTTGTGATACTCTTTCAGGTAAATGCTGGGAGAGCAATTGGTGAGGTGACTCAGAGCAGCTATTCTCAGATTCCTGTAAGCTGGCCCATGGTATTCCCCGATAAAATTACATAACAATCCTTTCCCAATATCTATTAAAAATGAGGTAGTGAATGGATGATTCCTTCATGTTCTTTTTTCTTTAAGTCTTGGGCACTTGCTGTTTTTGGTCAACACCAACAACTTACGTAAAGTGGACTCTAAAAAAGTACAGAGTTATGGTAGTTATTTTAAGTTTGACAAATCAAACTTTACAGAGTTCTACAGAGAGCTCTGTGGCTTCCCCAAGCTCAGCTAAGTTTGAGAGCTGCTGTCCTAGGGCGTTAATGAAACAAAACTGCCCTGGGACCAGTTGAGCGCAGGCTTCACAGGAGTTTCTGACAACAAATCTAGGATTGTGTCCTGTAAAAGGCAGTTCTTGTTAAGTTGCTCTTGTGGATTCTCTGTGGACTAATAGCTTATCTAACACTGTTATGTAGTCAGCATGGAAGAATCTCATAGCTTTATTTACTCACCTTACCAATCTTTTGAAACAAGCCATCCACAGGGGAAGTTTCTATGAAGTGGAATTGTGAGAGTGTAACACTAGTGTTGAGACAGCCAGATTTAGGTTGGCAGCAGAAAGGAAGTGGTTTGCTTTCTTTTGTGAAAGAGCCCCTACCTAGTTCTTTAGAACTTGTTTGTACCTAAAAGCTTTCTTTTTAAGTAGATCATGTGAAGCAGTTGCTTTTCTGAGCTGAGTCAGGCAGTTAGATGACTAATAAAGATTGTCAGTTCTGGCCTGCCATATTGATTTTTAAAAGTCTCTCTGTTTAGGGGAAAAAATATCATTTACATGATGATTCATCTTCAAATTATAAATCTGGTGCATTCGAAAGTTTTAAATTGTTCAGTATTTCAATAAGTGAATCCATTACTTAGGCTGGGATGACAGAAGACCTACGAAGGGCCAATTGGGGGTGTCTATAGACTAGACCAGAGAGGTGGGGGATGTTTTATTTTAATATATGGGAATTAAAAATGACTTGTCTATCTTATAAATTTCATTTTCTTTGAAGCCATTGCCAACCTTCAGCAGAGCATACAAATTGGCATTTCTGGGGAGTCCACATATTTCTTTCAGTTTAACTAGAAGATAAGTAGTATGAAAGCTGTGTGGAGTGAGGAAGAGGCAGAATAGGAATTTTATTTTAGATTATAATTTGTTGGAAGGTTCAGATGCTGGAAAGTGATGACTGGCAGGGTGTTTTATAAATTTAGCAAATGGTTCTAAGAAGTGGAGGCTGCAGACTAAAAACTATGGGATCTCAAAAGACAGCAGGCCTTGGAACAGAAGTATAAAGAGCTCTTAAACATAGGTTGGAAGCTCAGTAAATGTTGGTTTCTCTGTTCTTTTTCCTATACTGCAATGGGAAATGATAATAGTTTTCTATTGTGCTTCAGCACATGTGGGTGATGGTGCTGCTTACTGGATTGTTAGGAAAAATCAGCTCCTATAATTCAAATCTTTCAGCAAATACTTAATTGGTATAGAGATGTAAATATCTATAAGTAAATGAATAGAAAAAGAAACAATTTTGGGCAAGGTTGTGTGCTAGATGCTGTGAAAGCAAAGCAGTATATAAGCTGCCAGCACTCCCTCAAAGAGCTTGTGGATTAGTTGGGCGAATCCCACATAGAAAGACAGCCCACAGTGCAGGGCACCCAGGAGCTGCCACGTGAATAGTACAAAAACCAAAAAGCTCCAAAGAGGGACAAACCCCAGTGGACTAGGGTAGGGGAGGAGCCTCACCCAGGAGGTGACTGCACAAACCTGGACTTCAAAGTCTGGTGGGATTCAGGGAACTATCAGGGAAGTCGAAAGGCTCTCTAATGAGGAGAATAGTCTGAGCAGAGGCATGTATGAGTGGAGATCTTGCTGAGTCAAAGAAGCCATTTAGGGAGGTAAAAGGAGAATACTAGACACCTGCTGGAGGCACACTGTGGTGGGCGCAGATGGGCAGGTGGGGCATTTGGATTGACTCATGTAAGCAATAAGAGACCCACTGTTAAGTCCAGGGGGCAATTTAGGGACATCTATTTAGTTGAGGTTTGCAGGATGGCCTGAGGTTTTGCAGGGAAATCCACTGAGAAGCTGAAGCAGCAGTTCAGGCGTCTAGTGAAGAAAGCCTGAGTTAGATTGGTGAAGGTAGAAATGCAAAGGAAAGGAGAAATGGGATCAAAACCACATCCAGAGTAAAGTGACAAGTACAAAAACATCCCAGTCTTTTTATTGCACTTTTTAAGTTGTACTCTCTAGATTGGGAGCTATTCAAATGGAATATCCTATCCCATTGGAAGGAATGTTGACCAGATACTTGCACTGAATAAGGACGTTAACCTTCTGTGACCCATGACTTGAGATTTAAGCACATTTTTTGGCATGGACAACTACTGGCCCTGCCACTGTTACATATATTGCGCCCTGACGGTACAAAGATTTCTGTTTGGTTCTAATTTTTCCCCATTTCTTTCTTTTAAAATAGACTCTGTCAAGAAGAATTTCCAATCCATACCTTGAACATACTCCTTCTCAGGTATGATTCTTTTCTCTCCTACTGTGTTTTCGGAAACAGTGATTCACAAATCCTGCTGTTGAATTCTCTAGTTACAGCTATTCCCTTTGCTCCTGATCACACCATCGCCTTCACCTGGAGATGACAATGCCACAGGTGTTTGAAATGCTTTGATCATTGTCCATGGTGCCAGATGTTCACTAGATAGGACAAAAATTTTTCCCTTCTTCCAAGTCCTTTACGTGAATGCATTATCAATATGGCAGAGTTAGTACATAATATAAATATTTTCAATTTGCGTATTGATAGAAACTGTATTTTAAAAACAGTGAATATTTTACATTGAAAACTGTGTAAAAAGGGATTGTTTGTGTTTGTAGTTATCTAATAGTAGAATACCCCCATATGCTCATTAAAAAAAGATGAGGATGCCTTTGTTGTGTTGTGTTAAAGAATCATTTGACAAAGAGTTGCATTTTTTAGAATAACAAGACACTGAGCTTTGTGAGGGCAGGGACCTTATTGGCATTGTTCACTACTGTATCCCCTGCATCTAGAATGGGGCTTGATAGCTGCTCATTGAATGTTTTCTGAATGGTTGACTGAATGAACATTGATACCATGTCAGGACTAATCAAGGGTCAGCTGACTCATACCTCTTTTATGGTAATACTTTCTGTCATCTGACTTGTTGAGGTTTTGTGTGTTTTTTGCCTAATTTTAACATCTTAAAAACAAATCATGTCCTGCCCTTCTCACTTTCTCATCAGGTTGTTTTTAGGAGGTGATAACAGGAAAATTAAAAAAGTACAAGGATGAGGTTGGAGTGTTCCCTGTCAAATTATAGTCAATATATTATCAATTTGTTTGCTTTGAGAGAAGATATGAAATATTTTGTAGGTGCAAAAAGAGTTCGTCAAGAAACAGGAAAACAGATATAAGCACACACCCCCAATATATGTTAATTTTCACGAGACTTCCCTTATGAAGACAGTTCATTTTCATTTAACTTCCTTTGTGGAGCAGCACTGTGCTGTGGAGGGAGGTGCCAATTATAGAGAAAACAGGTAATATATAAAGTAGGACATAGACCTCTCTAGATCCAAGCAATACCCTCCTTCATCCTCCAAAAATCAGAGATGCATATGGGCGAATTAGAAGATTAAAAAAAGTTAAATGAAAATTTTGTCTGCTAGACAGAATCGTGAAGTGGATGAAACCAGAATGCTTGGAATTAACTATGAACTCTGCAGTTGAATGAAGCTTAAAAGCAAAGAAGACAGCAGCCTGCTCTCAGATTGTGTCATGTTGCAAGATGCTCACTAGATAGGAAAAAATTATTTTCCCATCTTTCAAGACCTTTACATGAATGCATTATCAATATGACAGAGTTAATATATAGTAATATAAATATTTTTCAATTTTCTGTATTGTTAGAAACATTGTATTTTTAAAAACAGATATTTTACCCTGAAAACTTTGTGTAAAAGGAGATTATTATAATTAAATCAATTTAACATTTGGAAAATAGTTATTATAGCTTAATAGCATAAGTAGACCAATAGCAAAAATTAAATAAAATAGGTAGTTGTAGGTCTGTAGCTACATAGGCTAAAATATAAGTGTATTAAGCTGAGCGAGTTGGTCATGATCTTTTATATGTAGTATGCTGTCAGCAGCTCACAAATTGTCACATTGTTGTTCTAAATTTACAGTGAATGTTTGCCTTTTCCATTTAGATTTATGGAGAGAATTCTTCTTGTGCAGGAAGAGCATTGAGAAATATTATTATCGTTCAGGCAGCTGACCTGATAAAGGACAGAGTGAACCTCAAGGGATTTTACAGGTAATGCAGTTTTCTAACACCTTGTCAAAAATTCTTCTTGAGAAAAAATCTGAAAATGTGTTAAAATCGTAACCTTGATCACAGAGAGATGGGCTATAGCAGTAGTAGGAGAGTTTGTTTAACAGTCTATTTGGGATACTGGTGGTGACTTTTCTTTTAGTTAAACTTAGCCAAATGTTGGACAGTTAGACTCCTGGTTCTGAAGGTAGAGTATGGAGTCCCCATCTGCAAATGTGGATGGGTTCCTAACAGAGTTTCTGCTCTGCTTCCTCTGAGATGTGATAATTTATAATGTTTTTATTGGGCATGTGCTACACTAGGACTTCAATAAATATAGGTCCCCACTTCAGGGACTTTATCAAGCCTCTGCAAGGACTCTTGAGGTCAATGGGAGAGGGAACTTCTGCTCTAACTCACCAGATGAGAGTAAGCCACCTCCTTGGGTGCTGCAAAGAGGGGAAGGGCAGGTTGGTATGGGGATGGCACTTCTCTGCCTTGGCTCGTGAATAGGGTGGAGGTATTAGAGTAGATGGGTGGGCTAATGGTCAGTTTTAAAGTATAGCTGGACCAGGAAAACAGTCACTTAGAGAGTTTGGAACACATTTTCATTTCATGGAATTATTTAAAGAAAAAATAAAAGTGAATTATCAGCTTTTTGTTTTGCCAAGTAAAGGTATTAAACCACACCAAACAATACCAAAAGAAAAATACAAAAATAAAACAAAAAGAGAAAATACTACTGTCATTTATTATCATTATTCTTTCTTACAGAAATGAGATTGCAATAACATAAAGAATAGGAAGAGTACTCAGAATAAATGACACCAAAAAAGTAAGAAAGATTCTCAGAATAAAGGACATTTCTTTAGGTTCACTAAATTTAGCTTTATCACAAACTCATAATATTCCACTTTTTTTCCATTTGCTACAGATGGGAAAGATTTCAACATGGCCTGGATTTGGGGGATAGTGGTTCCCAACCTATTTATGTAAGAAGACCCCCTTTTTATTGAGGCATAATTTACATACAGTAAAATGCACAAATCTTAAGGGTACAGCTTGATGAATTTTTAATTTTTACACACTGCTGTGTAACTATGATCCACATCAAGATATTAGAGGGTTTTTTACACCCCAGATAATTCCTTCATGCCACTTCCTAGTTAGTAACTATCCCATGCCACCAACTTCTAATCAAAAACTTGGCAGAATCTGTATTCTTAGGCACCATTGAGTAACTATATAGTGAGGGTGGGAGAACTACAATGAATTAACACTTTAAAATCCCATATATAATTAATCACATTGGTATTTACATAGGTTTTGAAAAATATGACATAGGTTAGACATGATCTATTCTGTTCACAAACAACGCTTTTGTGTATATGGACTCGTGCACCTCTTAAAAGCTCCAAGATCACCCCACTCCCCTTTTCTCTTAAGGAATTCATAGCCCAAGGTCTGAGAACCACTAGATTAGAGCTCAGGCCAAGGAGATATGACAGGCAGGAAGAGGGGCTGTGGTGATGGTTGGACTATTTCTCACAGAGCCTTTTTTTTTTTTAATGATATTAATTTTGGACACATCTGATTTTTTCCCTGTTTTTTTTTTTTTTTTTGTGTGTGTGTGTGTGTGTGAGGAAGATCAGCCCTGAGCTAACATCCAATGCCTATCTTCCTCTTTTTGTTGAGGAAGATTGGCCCTGGGCTAACATCCGTGCCCATCTTCCTCTACTTTATGTGGGACACGGCCACAGCATCGCTTGACAAGCAGTGCGTCGGTGCGTGCCTGGGATCCGAACCTGCGAACCCTTGGGCCGCCGAAGTGGAGTGCATGCACTTAACCACTGTGCCACTGGGCTGGCCCCTTTTTCCTGTTTTTTAAACTGAAAACTGTATGTTTAAGTCTTTGGGTCTAGTTGTGAGCAAGCTCATAGCATTCATTTTAGCTACCACATAAGGTATGTGAAATATCTGTCATTGTTCTCAGTTTTATTTTTTCATGTGGTTCCCATGGATATAGATTGAAAAGAGAATTGGGAGATGTACATTAATCAGGTTCGTGGAAAAGAACCAATCCATCCAAGTTAGAACATATTTAGGGTTTAATGGAAATAGAATGGGGAGAGAACGTGGGCTTTGCTATTTCAGATTCCCAATGGTTGGGCCAGAACCTCCTTTCTTTTATAATCTAAGGACTGATGGATGTTCTAGGTTTAAAGACAAAGTGCTAATATGATGGCCCAGGGTGGGTTATTTTCGTATGTCTGGGAGTAAATTGAGGTAAAATTTTCCCCATGTACCACATGAGAATTACTTTCAAAACTGGCCTCTGAATACCATCACCCCATTTATATTTGAGATTAGGGTTCTGACTATACTACCATGAATTAATTGCTAAAAATGTAACCAGAGATGGAAGGAGGCCAAGAGAAATCAAATTTTCAACTCCAGAGATTGGTGAAATTAGCGTTTTGTTATAGCAATCACATTGGTCTTGTAGCTAATCACCTTCATAGCACAATGTTCCTACCTAGAATTGCAACTGTAGTTAGATCTACATGTATTCAGAACAGTTTCTGGATTCAGTACAAGACTGAAAATACTCTGGGAGAAGGAACTGCTGTCAATATTCAGATTGCTCCCTTCTGACCAGTTCTGTTTTCTTCCTCACTGCTCTCCCTAAATCCTATGGATTTAGGTATTTTAATAGGATTGTTGCAGACCTGGTCAGCAAGTTAGGGGAGTATGAGTTAAAAGCAGAGGCAGCTCACCTCATTATTAACTAATGTTTTCATGGCAGTGTTTTAGCATATTGACTCAGCCCTGCCCCCAAAACAGAGTGCACCCTTCCCAATGACAAGGTAGAGCTGGGGGTGTTGGGGCTTTATGGTCACCAGCATCACCTGGGCACCACCCACCGATACTGCATGAGAATCTGCACATTAACAAGATCTCCCAGGTGACTCAAACATAATTTTGAGAAGCCCCAGTCTAAGAAACTTCTTGCCCATCACCTGTGAACAAACATATGCATCCATCTAGCCACCTTTGCAATTTGGCAGTTTATTTGTTTAGTAAATGTTTTGTTGTATCCTTCCATATTCTGGGTGATGTCAGACACAGAGCAGGTGGAGGAGCTGTATTGTTCCCAGAATAAGAAATAAGATGATACAGTGTTTAACCCATGGGATGAAACTGCTTACAAGCCCAGCGATGCTGGCTAATTGACAGAAGTGTTGAGGAATTAATTAATTCTTTGAGCCTTTAACATGAAAGGTGTCCTATAGAATTAGAAGTTAATGTTGACTGGTCTAATTGCCTGTTTTGTTGTGATCTGTTCTCTTGTTTTGTTTCAAAAAACATCTATTTATTTGGCTATTAATCTTTCTAGTGTCTTAATACTAACCTGCAACTGAACATGTCTGATACTGCCTTAATTGCCTTAGAGTTATCTTTCAAGCAGTGACACTTTACCAAAAAAAGTGATACTTTATCCAAAGCTAGAATATTTGATCAAATATCTCAGCAGAAAAGTGTACTACCTTATTTTTCCTTCACTCTATGCCTCATGGCATATCTTCGTATTATTGGTTACTGTGTGATTTCTAGGTATTTGTGACTATGCCAATCACAAGAGATAGGCAATACTTTTCTGTTTTAGGAATACAAAAAAATGTTGACATCTTTTGGTCCTTAAATACCAAATATAGAATAAAGATAGCCATTTACATGATATATCTTTTTTTTAATAAAGCATTTTGGTGACATTTTCTCATAAGGGAGAGTGGGATTCAATGAAATTTCTGCAAATGAAAAAACATATTTCAGAGTGTTCTTCTTTTGGTTTTTCATCTGAGGCTGATAAAGATGGAAAAGTAGGCATGAAGAATCTGCTTGTAATGCCCAGATTGGGGTATTCTTCAAATATAGTTGTATATTTTAAGACAATTATGGAGAATATTTTTGTGTGTTCGGTTAGCGGAATCCATCACACACATCTGGGTTTATGAGTTTATGATCTAGGCTGCTTACCTAGATTGCTTAGATTATATTAAAAAGATTAACAGTCAGATTTATTCTTTGAGACAAATTTTAGGGTTTAATCTCTGTTTGAAGGGTAGCAAACCAAACTCGATACCACTCACTGTGGTCCCAACTTTGGCCGTCTTGAAATTATTTTTATAGATAAAAATCCATGAATGGTTGAACCAAAGTTTATCATCACCAACTTGAGGTACTTATCTTACCAAGGCAAGATATAAAGCATTATCTTTATATAAAGGATTGCTAAATTTATTCCTTCATTTATTCAAATACATATATTTTGAGAACTTGCTGTGTATCTGGACTGTTCTAATTGTTGGGGTTTAATAGGGAGTTATACATAGTCCCTGTTCTTGTGAAAATTATTCTTAGGTGAGGAAAGCAGATATTATTCATTTGGAAAGACGTACAATTACTAAATGTTAGGTGATTTGAAGAAAAATTGTAAGAGGATATGATTCTAAGTTTCTCTAAGGAAGTGATATTTGAGCAGAAATCTGAAAGATGAATGAAGTACATGTCATTTATTCTTGAGTTGCTTGTTTAAGAAAGCAAACACATGAAAGGGATGGTATTAAATATCAATTTTTTGGCAGATGAGTGGCAACAATGTCTTTGTTTGTGAATGGCTTTGTTTTTGTCCAGGAGAAGCTGCGTTGGGTCAGAACTGGTAGACTGGCTTCTAGAACACTGTCCTTTTGTCCAATGCAGATCCATGGCCATAGGGGTCTGGCAGCTCCTACTGGATATGGGAATTATGTCATCAGGTTAGTATTACATGTTTGAAAGGCACAAAATCATTATTTTATTAAGCCAGGCCAAAATGTACTTGATTTTCTAGAGGATGTTACAATCTAGATAGAAATTGTTTTTGCAGGTAAATATTTGCATTCTCTCTTATTATATAAATAAAAGTGACAAGTCATCTTATTTTTTTCTGTTTGACAGGTCATCTTTTGATATTTCTCACACCTTTTGTAAAAATAATAGGTTCTTGCTGATTCGTAGACTACTACTTATAAGAGTCTTTCCCTTATCCTCTCCCTTCTCTACTCAAAATGCTGCTCACAATTTTTTTTTAATCATTGACATCTTTAGTTGCTCTAAATGTGTCATTTATCTTGCTGTACTTAGAATAATCATCAGAAACTGGTTTTATGAGTGGAATGTGTATGCCATTTTAATTGACAAAGTAATCATGAGCAGTTAGAGATATGACCTATGAAAATTAGCTGTTTAAACAAAATAGAAAATTGATGTTAACTAGAAACTAAAATAGATGGTGGATATTTCTTTTCTTAGTTGAGCCCAGGGAATTGAAGAATTAGAAGGCAAGCAATCTAGGTTCTGTAGTTAGCTCCATCATGCAGGTGCTGGTTGGTCACTGGGAAGCCCTTTTTTCTACGGGTAATAAATATTGAGGATCAGAGAACATAGCAAGGTTCAGAAAGGCATACCCCAAGTCCCATTGTGAAAGAGTGTTACAGATGGGGACGTGGGTGTAATCTTAGTGAGTTAATAATACCTAGTACCTGATAATCTTATTTAGAAAATCAGTTAACTACCTTTGATGAATGTTATTATCAGCTTGCTTGTGGGGTTCAGGTTTCTGGTTAGCAAAACATTTTGTATAAATGTTTTTTGGAAAAGTCTCCAGTTCTTGATTCCTTTTAAAACAGGGTCTCCCAACCTTGGTAGTGTTGGCATTTTGTTCCAGATATTCTTAGTTGTGTGGGGCTGTCTTGTACATTGTAGGATGTTTAGCAACATCCCTTTCTTCTGGTGTATCCCCTAGTTATGACAACCAAAAATGTCTCCACACATTACCAGTGTTACCTGGGGGGCACGGTTACCCCCAGTTGAGAACCACTGATCTAAACTTGCCTCGGTGTTGTATTTGTGTACCATTGAAGTACTTAAATGTCTTAGTTTGCTTTGAGATGCTAAAAAAAGTTGCTCCCAACTCGTTTTGAATTGCTATAGATTTCACCTGTCTCTGAAGTAGAAAAGTTATAAAATGTGAATATGCTGGCAAAAGCTTCAAGTAATAAAAATATGTTGGTCAGTAAGTCCTTTTTAACGGGATTGTGAACATGAATGGACTTAAAATATATAATTATAGTCCTATCCCTGGCTTCTCCCCAATAATTAGTAGGGCTTTCAATTTATTCTTTGGTTTACAGCTCTCTAAATAATATACTTAAAAAAAAAAAACTGATCCACACCTTTTTCATTTCTAACAGTGGACCAGCATTTATACTTTCAAGATACCTATGTTTTCTACCAGTTTTCATCTGATGAATGTAGCTACTTGTACTGTGAATTTGAAAGAGAAGAAGAATGGCAAAATGGTGTCAAACTCTTACTGCAACTTGTGCCTCTCATTCCTGCTAGAGCTGGCATCTGTGAACTGTAAGTAGATGCTATTTTGTTTCATTGTAAAATTATTCTCCCTTAGAGAACATCTACTGTGTCTAAGGACTATGCTCTGCTCTTTAAGATCACCATCTCCTCTAAGAGGTAGTTGTTCTGTTCCCGTTTCTCAGATACCGGTTCAGGAAGGTAAAATAAATTGCTGAAAATTAAAAAACCAGCTAGTAAATGACTGAGCTGGTATTCAAATCCCGGAAGTCCGTGCCTCGCCAGCTGCACCATGCTGCTTCTAATTTAATCATTGCTATGAGTAGATGATCTAAATTAGGAATAAACATGATTTAGCTTAAGTTGGAATAAAATAATAACACATCTTATCCACTATCCAAGTTGTGACTTTCCTAAGAAAGAGCTCAACAGACATTTCTGAAAATAATCTAGAAGCAACATTTGGCAAATTAAAACACGTGAATCATTGTCACATGAAGATACTGAATCACTGTATGATTAAAACAAATTAAAATAATTTGTTAGAGAAGATTTTGGAACAGGACTTGAGTCATGACGTGGTGATTCTGACATGCCTTTGTTTATCCACAGCATTAATGACATGCTTATTTCAGTATGATGAATTGCAGATTAAAAATTTTAGGTATTAATTTTTACATATTCAGTTTTCAGAATATGTTCCCATGCTGTTGACTCTTTCATTTCTGTGAAATTAGCAGGGCAAGTGGTATTATCCTCATTTCATGGGTAAGAAAGTAGATTAAGGGAGAAACACCTACAATCGTAAGAAAGAAAGTTGCTCTTGTTAAAAAAATGACAGTTAATACTGAACAGTTAATACAGGCTTTTAGAGAAGAAGTGTGTCAGAATATTAATGAGACACTGTGGTAATAGAAAGGTTGATTGTAGAGAACACATTTTATGTCAGAAACTATGCTAAATGCTTTATATTCATTATTTCATCTTCAGAATGTTCCAACTATTATCTCTATCTTATAAGTGAGGAAACTGAGGCACAGATGTCAGGTAACCTGTCCAAGGTCACAGAAGTGGTGAGTGGAGTGTTAGAGTTTGAATGCATGTCTGTATGGTTCTAATGCACATGGTTTTAACACCTGCTAGAGTGTGTTCCCAGGAGTTATGGGGGTCATTCCAGCTTCCCCTTCTGAGAAGTTATAAACAGAAGCTATAAAAATGTTAGACTGACTCTGAAATGGTTGTGAATTTACACCTCTCATTATAGAGGCTCTTGCAGTGGTAAAGCAAAATTCAAATATAATTCATCACTCAATTAGTCTAAGTATGGAAAATGTTCTTTAGTGTAATATGCTTTTAATATAGGTCAGAAGTTTCCTGAGAAAAGTCAAGGAGCATTTCAATAAACTTGAACAAGCTTTCTAAGAAGGAGTGGTTTGCTTTTTAAGCTGGAGGCGGCTGTGACTTGCTTTGACTCTGTGGGACTGGCATTCTCCAGCAGCCCTTAACCGTTTCCTGTCCTGAATGCAAGATGGAAGCGTGTGCAATCCCATGGGCATCCCCAGATTAATGTGGGCATAAGGGCAACTAAAATAAACTTGCAAGCAGTCTTCATGATTTAGTTCCAGTTCTTTCTCCCTCACTTAGAAAGCGGATTGGAATGCCAGTGAGTGAGATGACCTTGTTATAGGGAAGCCCTGTGTCTACTCTAAGTTCTAAAAATGAAATTGAAAACTTTGAGTCTTAATATTCATTCTAGATTACTTGTCGTCTTTTGTCACACTGATCAGTGAACACAAATGTCATGCCCCTGGAGTTGAGAATCACTGTAGCATGCCTTGTTTATCAGCAAATTTTTTTCTGTCAGTATGAACATGTGCATTTGGGCTTGGTAACTCCTCTGGGAAAATTGTCATTGGGGAGCTTTGGATCTGTCTGTCCCATACTATAAGCGCAAAATATAAAAAGATAAAATTACTGAACCACTGCAAGTTTTTTCTAGAGAGAGAAATATATATTTTTTTCTCCACTAGAGTTAAAAACAAACTTCTAAGCTATGGTAGAATGTTTTTTGTTTTGTTTTTTTTTGTGAGGAAGATCAGCCCTGAGCTAACATCCATGCCAATCCTCCTCTTTTTGCTGAGGAAGACCGGCCCTGAGCTAATATCTATTGCCAATCCTCCTCCTTTTTTTCCCTTTTTCTCCCCAAAGCCCCAGTAGATAGCTGTATGTCATAGTTGCACATCCTTCTAGTTGCTGTATGTGGGACACGACCTCAACATGGCCGGACAAGTGGTGCGTTGGTGCGCCCCTGGGATCCGAAACCTGGGCCACCAGTAGCGGAGCACACGCACTTAACTGCTAAGCCACGGGGCCAACCTCTGGTAGAATGTTTTTGGTGAAATTTTGGAAAGCCAAGGTTTAGGTTATCCAGCCTTGGAATAAACTATGGTTAGAGAAAAGATGCCTAGGGACATTGTCTTCTTTCCACCGTTGTCACGGCCCTTCTTGTGGTTGATGTGGATAATCCCATCATAACTTCTGCTCTACCTGGTGCTCACCGTTCATTCTAGCCCCATCCCACACCCGTTTATTTCCTCATGCCCGTGTGATGCTCTGCTCTTTCCTCTGTCTCTTTCCTGTTCTAGTCAAATTCTACCCACCCCTCAAGGGGGAGCCCAAGCCCTATGTTGACCACAAAACTTCCATGATGTCTCCAGTCCACGTCATTCTTACTTTTAGTAACTTACTGCTCTTGCTGTTGGCCTCAAAATTTTTTTCCATTCTTCTGTCATTCTTAGTCCTATGTTATCCTTTATATTATGTTGTTCATTCATTTTTATCCCTTTTACTGAAATGCCCTCTAAAGTGCTCTTGATTCGTTAACTTAGGTTGTCCTCTCATGAGCTGAAAACCCAGTCCTGTGGTCCTCTTAATAATCTTTTTGATGTTTGAAGGCTATTAAGCTCTGCCTATGAGGTTCTCCATTAGGCACCTCTAATTTGCTGTCTTCTCTCTAAATCTCTTTAAACTTATGAGGAAACCACTTAGTGTCTCTATATAAATGCAATTCTGTACAAATGCATTTTTAAAAAGAAAAAAAGTGGATTTTTTTTTTGCATTTAAGAAAGAATGTTTAAAGCAGGAAGAGAAATAGAGCCGCTGCAGGTTTCTAGGCTAATTTGAGGAAACAAAATTCCTGTTCTATACAAATAACTTTCATATTGAAACTGAGTAGGTAATGTGAAAGAAGTGAGTGAATCAGTTGTCAAGGGTACTATCTCTGGGGGTTAAAAATAAGTCATGGTATCTCATTCAAACTGAAAGCCAAATCAAGTTATCCAGAATGTACTTTTTCCTAACTCTTTTTTGTGGATGGGGAGTGGTTAGGAATGCTGAAGAAACATTAGAGGGAAAGGCAGCCTAATAATTCCTTGAGGACTAGTAAGAAGTTTCTCTCTAACACTGACTTGTTTGAGAATTCAGGCTGTGAGGAAGCTTGATTATTTCTTTCAACCACCATTACAGCAGCTCCCAGCTTGCCAGGGGTAGGGGGGTAGTGCTCTGAATAGACTGAGTCTATGAACCTTGAATACATAAAACCATATTCTGCCAATTATAGGGCAGTTAAGATTTATGCTGTTATTAAAAGAGTTGTAGAGGATTGCTAAAATTTAACTCACACTACTCTCAGACATGTAAAGGAACATGTAGCTTCTTTGTTTTTCTCTCAGCAGTCTATTGTTTGTTGTCCACATGAGCCTCCATCCTACTAGATAGCCAGGAAGAAGGAAAAGAAGCCCCATAATTTTAGTCTAATCCAGTAAAATTATTCTAATAAAGTAACTTTAAAAGTCTCTTTAGTTAGCTAAAATAAAAATAAGTTTAGCATGTTTTGATAAAAAGGCTTAGTCTCTCTGCACCCTCTCCCTGCTCCTCAGCCAGACAGCCTCTGGGTATATGATGAGTGGTGTGGGCCCCTTGACTCTGGCAGAGGAGGCTCTCCTGTCAGGGTGGACCCTTTCCCACCCTCCCTGTCTTGCCTAATGGATGGGCAGCCAGTTCCCTAGTGACTCCTGAAGTGAAACTGGGGTGTTCTGTTGCATCTGCTGTGGAGCCTGTGGCTGGTGTAAGTTGGGTCTGTCCCTCTCATCTTGATCAGTGCCTGGTGGTCCTGCCTGGCTGATGTGCCCTCCTGGATGCCTGCTGGCATTGCTGATGCTCCTGAGGTCTGTCTGTGGAAGCCACAGACATCCTATTCAGCCACTTGACCTCTGCTGAAACAGTTCCCTCTCGTTGCATCCCAACCTGACTTTTCTTGATTCTAACCTTTTTTTGTTGTTTTTTAAATATCATACTGCTCATTGTTATTGCTGTTATTGAGCAGTATACTTAATTGGTTGGTGTGCTGACATTCAGATTCCTCACTAAGCAACTCTAGGGGAAGCTCAGTCCAGTGTGTTAAGATGAATTTCTTAGCATTCATGATTCCATGCTCTAGAGAGAGAAGCAGAAGGGCACTTGTGTAGATGGCACAGTGTGTAGGGCATGAAGTTAGGAAGACTGGTGGCACAAGGCAGCTTGATGTGGCTGGAGAAGTGGGTCACAGCCAGAGGAACTCAGACTTTGAGAAGGGTGGGGAGCAAGGCTCAGACTGATTGCAGGAGTCTGCAAATCCATAGGGAAGCCAAGCATTATTGTTACATTGAATAAAGAGAATGACTTCCCTGTATATAGATGCTACTGAAATAAATAAAATAGTTTGTTACTTGAATTTACGGTAACATTTTTGTCATGTATTTGCTCAATCAACATGTACAGAGTTTATGGGTCTCTGATCTATTTCTATGTTAAAGGGTTTCCCCTGCTTAAAAAATGGAGAACGACTAGCTTAGTCACTTGGCCTAAGCTGCCCTGGCGGTGACAACAATAAAAACAATAACAACAATTGTTAACTCTTACATAGCACTTGTCATACACAAGGCACTGTTCTGAGCATTTTACATATAATGACTTATTTAAGGCAACAGTTTGAAGTTACTGTTGTTCTGATTTTTCAGATGAGGGAACTAAGGCAAGGCAGGTTACCTAACTTGCCAGAGGGACAGGCTTCTATTCTTAGTAGCAACAATGTGAATTGAAGGTGGAAAGTGAAGTTGGAAATGACCTGTCAGTGGTTCTCAACTATGATGCTTTTAAGAAATAAAGAGGTATAATCTGAGATATACTGAATTAGGATGGGGATGGAGAATGAGACATGGATTCAGTATTTTTTGTAAAGTTCTAAAGGTGAGGCTAATGCACACCAAGGTTGAAATCTACTGTTCTATAAAGTTGCCCTTACAGAAAGAGCTCTGTTAAATGATAGGAAAGGTGAAAGTTAATTAAATCAAAGTCTCAAAATGCTATGTAAAGAAGCCAGATTAATATTAACGTGACATAAAGAATATCTTATCAAGCATGGTACCTCTCACCACTTGGCTGACACTTCTGAAAATTCCATATATGTAGCTTCCTAAGCATTTATATCTGGAAGGGATTTCCTAGATAATTGAATTTGCTCCTCTTAATTCTTAGGTGAGGAAAAGGGGCAGAGAGCAGAGGGTCTGGGAAAAGACAACCACTTGTCACCAACACTCTACTGAGTGACTTACTCAACAGGCATTTACTGTTCATCAGGTTTGTATAAAGTACTTTGCTTGGCTCTGTGAGGAATATGACAATATGCAAATAATATAAGGCCTTGTATAAGGCCAGCATTATTATGACAAAGTTCAGAAAAAGAAAACAGACCAATATAACTCATGAATGTAAACACAAAAATCTTTCTCAACAAATACTAGTAAATCGAATCCAGCAGTATATAAAAATAATACATCATGAAAAAGGGGAGTTGATCCCAGGAATACAAGGCTGGTTCAACATTCAAAAGTCAGTCAATGTAATTCACCATATTCACAGTCTAAAAATAAAACTGTATGATAAACTCCATAAATACAGAAAAAGCTTTTGAGAAAATTCAATATCCATTCATGATAAAAATTCTCAAAGAAGTAGGAATATAATGGAACTTCTTCAATCTGATAAAACCTGTCTATAGCTTACATCATACTTAATAGTGAAAGACTGAATGCTTTCCCACTAAGGTTGGGAACAGGCTAATCCATCTCTTCTCTTCAACACTAGCCAGTGCAATAAGGCAAGAAAAAGAAATAAAAGGTATACAGATGAGAAGGAAAAAATAAAGCCATCTCTCCTTGCAGAAGACATAATTATGTACCAAGAAAATCCTAAGGAATCTACAAAAAATTTATTAGAACTAATGAGTGGATTTAGCAAGGTCATTGCATACAAAGTCAATATACAAAATTTAACTATATTTCTATGTACTGGGGCAAAAAAAAAAAAACAATGAAATACTTTGGTATAAATCTAAGAAAATGTGTGCAAAAGCTGTGTGCCAAACACTTCAAAAGTCTAATGAAAAAAATCAAACGACTTAAATAAGTGGAGGATCTATCCATGTTCATGGATTGGAAGACTCAATATTGTTAAGATATTAATTCTCCCCAAAGTGACCTATTTTTTCAATGGCATTTGTCTCCTGATCTCTGTTGGCCTCACCATACATGCATAACAATAAAACCTACATTTGGAAACATTGACCTCTAAACAGGGAGTGTCCTGGAGCTCAGTCTTCAAACTTCTCTTCTTTTTCTACTCTCACTCTGGATGTGCCCTCACTCAGCTCCACAGCGATGACTCCCAAAATTCAGATCTCTGTTTCCCCTTAGCACCCTATATACAGTAGCACCACCACTAGCCACTCCCTGTCACCTCTGCTCCCTTTATTCTCCTTATGCTGCCTAACTTTTTCTTTTCCACCTGACATGTATAAGCAACATGAGAAATCCATTGACATCCTTAATTTCTGAAGTGGTGCTGAATTAACAGCTTCTCACTGGGGAGATCAACTTCAAGTGTGCCGTTCCTGTGTCCCAAACCTACCCTTTTTATTCTGGACTCTTCCTAATTAGATTCTCATTTTATGATCTTTGGAGAGGTGGAAATACTGTGTCAGTAACTAAACATTTTTTGAGTATTTCTCAAAAAATTTTTTCATGATGGATCTGGGCATAAGTTTTGTATTAGGATCGTAGGTGAAGAAAATTTCCATTTATTACTTTAAATTGTTTTTATAAAAATGCTATGAAATCAGCTGGTCTTATTCTTTGTTATTATTCATCACTCCCTCTCCCAAGGAAACACTAAGTCCTCCAAATTTTCCATTGTTTACAGACAAGGCTTATTCCAGATGTGGGAAAAGATTGCTTATCTTTATGGGAGTACATCAATATTTAACAGTAGTATAGGAATTTTAACAAAAATTGAACTTTTAGGCCTGATTGTGCTAGCATTTGAAATGTACCTGTTTAATTAAACATTAAGCACTAATCCTCAAATCCTCAATATAAAATGTGCAAAAGAGGTATCAGTAATAACTAGTTTTATTCAATTTTACATGAATGTCTAACTATATACCCCAGATCCTTAATGAAACCCATCACATTCACAATTTACTACGGTTTGATAAATTTCCTCTATAAGCATAACTAGTAGCCTGATGCTATGAAAAATTATCTTCTCGTGAGAGGGTTGAACAGCTGTTTGTATTCATATATCAAAGATCTCAAGAAAAATCTAATTCTCATTCTTCTGCCATCCTGCTGTTTCTTTTTGTCATAGGAATTTGCTGTGTTAAGCAAAACAGACGTGAGCGGAATATAGATATTATGGGAAAATATAGATGAGACAGTGCTTGAGTGTTAGATATGACACCTTTTTACCCTCCTGGGGTCAGTAGGTACTGGATGTGGTAGAGATTGAGTATGTGGTCCTTGAGGAGCATTCTTTTTTTGTGGTGTCTAGCACTTGCTGGCAATGATTTCTTAGGAAGAAAAATTTTAAATCTAGATCAGGAAATATTTCTGAAAGAGAAAGTCCATGAATATTTTTCCTTGCTTAACAATCAGCAGGTATGGAATGGACTCTGGATTGTCAAGGAAAATGTAAATTGTGGCATTGTCGGCTAACTTACTGTCATTCCTTCTCAGCTTGTTGGAGGAAGAGCCCCTCCTTCTGCTCAAGACTCATCCTTATCCCTGGGCAGTGGGTCCTACCACTCCTTAGAGACTTCCTATTCCTGCTGTCTCAGTTTTTCACTCTCTGTTAGCTGTTCTCCTTCAGCAAACAAATGGTTTTCTCAATCATAATAACAAGATATCAAACCTACCTTTAATTCTTCTAGTTACTTCTCTATCTATCTCGTTTGCTTTACAGCCAAAGTTCATGGCCCTCAGCCTAAAACCAAAACTCTTTAGCAGTAGCAGATGGAACCCTGACTTTATCTTTATCTATAGCTTTATCTCTTGCCATTTCCAACTTCCTTGTCCTGGTAATCCTGCTGCAGTTCCAGGACCACTCCTTATCCTTCAAAACCTCACCTTGAATATCGTTTCTTCTAAGATGCCTGTAACAACCACTGATCACGCTAAGTGGCTCGCACTTGTGTTGGCAGAGTATCTTAAAGATAGATTTTGCTAAACATACTGGATATTATGATTTTTTTCATAAATTTGTGTGCTGTGCATCTCCTTTTTGTCATGGGATCATGTTTGAAAGATTCCTTTATAGTTTGTCTTGGTTCTGGTTTATTCCATGCCCTAGAATTTCAACATTGTAGTCTGAAGTCCATCCTAAAAACAGTGATTCCCTTGAGTCCCTCCAAACCTAACAGAGCAGGTCTATGTCACCCTGGCTGTGGCGGGGGGTGGGGGGGGGTGGGGAGAGGGGTTTGTGGTGGGAGGTAGTGGACAGGCTTGCCTGACATCCCCTAGGAACATGCTCTTTCCTGTCAGATTTCTGATTTGGAGACAGGTATGTTCCCCACCCTCATTAGGTCCCAGTCTAGAATATCTCTGTTTAGTGCAAAGATTGATGTGTACTATACATGCAAAAAGTACTCAGGACCTAATGAAAAGCCCCCGGGATGGCAGTAATAGCATTTTACGTGAAAGCTGACTTGAGGACATGTTTCATATTGTTAGGTTTATCTGTAGTGTGCAACATGTCTGTGCCCAGTATAGTGCTGGCTTAAGTGGACCTGGAAGGTTGTGAACGACACCTCAGCTGGGTTGGCCTGTGCCAATTATGCAGTCTCTATCTCTCGAACTACTTGACTCCAAATTTTGTCTATTTTGTGGTTGTTGGGATGCATTTAACACATGTTCCTGTAGGAACAATATTACGTGTGGTGGTAGCTCTTAGAAGCCCACATATGCTATTCAATAGGGAGACACAGATAGATAGACAAAGACAGAACTAGTACATTTTTAAAGTTATATCAGTATACAAAGGTAAAGCGATATTATTTGGATAACGTTTTTGTAAGAAAATGCTTCCAGCCTTCCACCATGGAATACCAGGAAACCTCTTCCACTTTTGAGAAGGAGGTAGGATTTTTCCAACCCCAGGATGATATTGGTTGCTCCTGGATCTTGAGGCACAAATGTTTTGGTCAAAACCTGATTAAGGAGTGTGGGTTCTATTTCTTGTATAGACAAGTTATGGCAAGCATTATTTTTAAAAACCTCGTTGGAATAATCTTGAACCCATTATGCTAATTCATATGAAGGAATTCTCTCTAAAAGAATTCTGGGAACCTCTGCAGGGATTCCAGTTAAATCCAGGTTCTGGGATTTACAGATCACAGCTCCTGTGTGCTGACTCCTAAAGCTCTTTATTGGAACTCAACCATGTTGGACTGAGAGTTTGTGTTGGGAGATCTCCTCAGGTGGGAAACTTCCTGCTGATTTTCTTTTCTGTTGCATTATGAATGGTGTAAATGACTGTCAAATGATTGTCTAGGTTGGAAACTGTCACTAAGTCTGTACTATTATTTCTTAGGGCAAGATGAGGAGGTGGAGGTGATGATTGTATTGCTGTTATTTTATTTAAGAGATTTTCAAAGTTACCAGCTTTTGGTGTTAGATGTAAGAAGGTCATTCTTGTTAGATTTTAGTGACAAGAAGGTCCTTGAAAGGAAGACCTGCTGCAGGAGACTGGGAGAATGATGGGGGCTAAAGGGAATAGTTCTTGAGTATAAGCAGGGTCTTTCAGCTGAAATGACTACAGATAACAAGCTAATACCTTGTGCAGTGGGAATCCTAGGATGGTGGTTCATAGCAGAGCATTCCTTGAAGTTTAAGGTACTCAGTTAATTTATTCAATGAATGTTTATTGAATGCCTGTTCTGTACTAGGTTGTGTTGTAAGTGTTGGGAATGTAACCATGAAGAAAACAGATAGAAATCTTACTCCCATGGAGCCTCCAGTCTAGTAGTAGGGACAGACGATTTATGTTGGTTAAAGGTAGAAAACTTTATGAAGATAAAGTAGGAAATGAGGGATATGGATATGGGTCAGGAAAGACCTCTCCAAGAAGTTGATAGAGACTTGAAGGACGTGAGGAAAAGGCAATGTGAGTATCTGGGGGAGATACTCTAGGCTGAGAGGAGGGACAGCCAGTGCAAAGGCCCAAGGCAGAAGCATTAAAGGCAAAGCACATGTGGCTGGAGCTGAGTGAGACAGCAAGAGATGTCAGCCACTGTAAAGACTTCAGCTTTATACTGAGGGAGATGGGGAGTCATTTGAGGATTTTTGGGTAGAAGAGGGACATGATCTAACTTACATGTTAACAAGACCACCCTGGCTCCTGGGTCTAGGCAAAATTTTATGGCTGGGACCACAGTGGTGGTAGTAGACGTGGTGAGATGTGGTCAAATAGGAGATATACCTTGAAGGTCGAGTCAGTAGGATTCCAGGATGGATACAATGTGGGGTGTGTGTGGGTGTGTATGTGGGGAGGTGGGATTCAAGAATGGCTTCCAGCTGGAAGGATGGAGTTGCCATTAATTAAGATGGGGAAGACTGTAGGGACGGCAGGGTTTTTTTTGTTTGTTTTTTTCAGTCGGGGCTAGGTAAAATGATAATGTGTCTAGTTTGATGGTTAGAGAGACAAGGGCAGAGGATCACAGGCTTTTGCCATTCCTGTGTCCTCACAATGACACCCTTAGATACTGCAGACCTCTCGGACTTATAAAGACGTCTGCCCGCAGCACTAGGAGTTGGCACTTTTCCGTGGCTAATTACTAGGTCAGGCCTGGGCTGTTGGCAAGCAGAGACATTGAGAAGCAGCCATGGGAATTACTAGACAGTGCCTTTTGAGAGCTTCCTGCTAGCACAAACCCTCAGGGATGGGTCTTCCTTCCTGGAATCACTCCTTTTCTCTTCTCTTTCTGTCCTCTGTCCCTTGTCACTGCCATTACCTGCTGATTCCAGCCAGGTTTCTCTGTTTCCCTTCTCTCACCACTGACAAACCACACTCAGAGCTTCTCTCTTCCTCTCTTGTTCACTGAGCAGCACAGCCCCCTTTAGTAGTAATGGGAAAATGTGCAAGTATTACAATTGATTCTTTTCTTTATTCTCCCTTGCCATATCTGTTTCATTGTCTATTTTGATCTGATTGTGAGAACTTGGTCTTCAGTGGATTGCATTGATGTGTATTTACATTCCTAAATAATCAGAATTAAACTACATTTTGTATAATACATTTGCTAGGGAAGGAGTAGCATTTCTGGGCGTTTTGGCATCGAGCTGGGGAGGGCCGCAGTGCTGAGGGAGGAAGGAGAGTGGTGAGGTGTTATCCTGCTCTCTTCCTTCCGCCTGTTCAGACTCTTCCACTGTTTGCCTGTTATCACCAGTCCTGCTCCCAAGACCCTCCTTTACACCAGGTGAGATGCAGGTGCCTGCTGGTGCAGGGGGCAATGGGGCACATTACCAGGAAGGGAAGAGTATTTCTGAGTTGTAGAGCTTTCAGTAGGCAGTGGGATAATCCCTGAAGATTTGGAGTCTGAAGAATAGCAGGACCAGATGTGGGTTTTAGAAAGATAATCCCGGTCGGAGATTGGGTACAAGAGGGGAAGCCAGAGACAAAGAAGTTGGTTAGAAGGTAGTAAAAATAATTTGCGAAGGTGAGGGCCTTGACTGTCAATGAGGCTTGTGGGGAGGCACTGAAGGAAAGCAGAACTTGAGGAAGAGAAGTGAGAGGATCTGGTGACTGGCAAAGGTGGGAGTGCAGGAGGGAGGGAATGGCCACAGGGTGACCATGAAGCTGAGAGGCGCTAGTAGAAACTGAGGGCAGGAGGCAAGAAGAGTAAGTTATGTTGACTTCAGGGAGCCTATAAGTTCCCCACGTGGGGAGCCGGCCCAGTGGCGCAAGCAGTTAAGTGCGCGCCCTCTGCTGTGGGGGCCCGGGGTTCGCCGGCTCAGGACCCCGGGCACGCCCCCACGCACTGCTTGGCAAGCCATGCTGTGGCGGCGCCCCATAAAAAGTGGAGGAAGATAGGCACAGATGTTAGCCCAGGGCCAGTCTTCCTCAGCAAAAAGAGGAGGATTGGCAGATGTTAGCTCAGGGCCGATCTTCCTCACAAAAAAAAAAAGAAGATCCCCACGTGGGTGAAAATAAAGTTCCTGGAATTGCCACCTAGAGCCACTTTGGAGGCAGGTGGAAGAACAAGGCAAGCTCAGGGGAGTTTCAGGGGCTGGAGAAAGACTTGGGAATTCTGGGCATAAATCATGGTGACTGAGGTGATAAAAATAGGATATGGGCTTCGGGACAGCTCTCGGGAGATCTTCGCTCTGTCTCTCTTACACATATTTCTTTTAGAAACGTGTCTGCCAAGGCATGTTTTGTTGTGGAAGAATGATGAAAGATAGTTTTGCTTCTGAACAGGGACTAAATTATTTGTCACTAAACCAGCAATGGCTCAGCCATTACTCATGAAATAGCCATTATCAGTCACATACGCAAGGGCTTCCTTTGGAATTTTGAGTTCCTTTCAGCAGTTTGTTGAAAACACATTCATGACAGAATCTGTGCGAGTGCAAAATACCTCATGCCCATTAACTAATCCTTCAGGCATCTGCCGGGGTCTGAGAAACATGAGACGGCGTGACCAGCCCACGCTTCACTACAGACAGACAGAGGGGCGAAGCCCTTGCTTGGTGCTCTTGCATCTAGTGCGTTTGGCTCTTAATTTCCCATCAGATCTGTTCGGTCACCTTGGCTTAATTATATAAACCCGATTTGGTGGCTATAAAGGCTTGCAAATCTTTTCTCAGTATAACTTCATATGTATGGAAACCTTGTGAATAGATAATTGTAGTAATAAAGCTCGTTGTTTGAAATATTCGTTATCAAGGTAACTTCCTTTTTTGGGAATACGGTTAAGTTATAATGCTCAGTTCCCACTATTTTTATTGGGCAGATAATTAGCTAACATTTCAAGCAGTTTGCTGCACAAGTAATTAAGTTATTTGACATCGAACATCAGCATTGCTTCATACCTGTATCGTGTAATTCTTGTAAAGGCAGTAGTTCATAATTCATTGCTCTGATTTAAAGGATGTGGCCTTTTTTCTGTAAAAGGGTTTAATAACATTTACAGAACAGGGAGCCAATGCCAGAATTGATCTGACTAGCTTTTCCATTCTTAAAGAGCTGCTGCTTAGCTCTCCTATGAGCCGGGGGAAGCCTTCATGCCCTGGAAGGCTAGCGCTCCAGCTGGCCCACTGCAGTTACCAAGATTGAAATCAATCATTGAACTGCCATTCTGACAACGCTGCTCTGCAGGGCAATTACCACCAATCCCTCCAAGTCCACAAGGTGTTGAAAGGGATTGCTGTGGAAATAGATCTAGGAGACAATTATGTATATTCAATTGCCATTAGTTAGTTTATTTTCTTTGCCCAAACCAGGAAAAAAAATTGTTTTATAAGATTTGTTTTAGGAAGTAGATAATTTTATATGTTAGTTATGCATTTGTGTGGTGAGAATTTTTCATAAATTACATTAGAAAGGTGATCTTCCTAAACAGACAAACTGATCTTATACTGTGTAAAATATGTCCCTCTTTAGTTACATAACATATGCGTCATTTTCTTGGCTTCTTAACTGGGCTGCGGTCTCTTAAAAAAGAGCAAAGTGCTGCTTCTGCTATTGTATTCCACATAATTCCTATCACAATATTAGGCCTATAATAGACGATTTCATAATAAATCTGTTTTGGCTGAAACTCAAATGTAGTGGAAAATTCTTGTTTCATATTTTCAAAATCTGTATTTCGTTTAGACTTAGAGGGAATTTCAGTACTTAACCACCTTATATTCATACCTACTTATGCTTTGTACATGCCCATATTTGTAAATCTGGTGTGTCAGGATTCTTCTGTGATATCATTAGGAGAACAATACTTGATCCTCAGAATTTAACTGGTATATCGTAAAGAGGTTCTTGCTAATTGATTTTGAAGGAACAGTTGGGCTGCAACAGAGTTGTGTTCCCCTGACATTATTGACGCCAGGTTTTTTGCTTGGATTCTTTCACTAATGTATTAAATAATAATGCCATTATTTGCCATGTATTCCCCATAACTTGGTAGATAAATTTGCGCAACCAAAGCTGAAGGGTAATTTGTTTCTTGTTTTTCAAAGGTCTCATCAAAAAATGGAAGACTCTGAAGAAAGCAGTGATGAAATTCTTGCTCGCCTGACATCTGCGGTAAGGCCATGCAATTTCCTTGCTTAGGGGTGCAGAAATAATGAGGCCAAGGTCTTTGAAGGGAGACAATTTGGGTAATGGTATAGAGAGAAACTTGCCCTGTGGCTGCTCATCGTTGTGGGAGGCCCAAATCAAGGCAAAAGAAGACAATGGCATTGACTTGCTAAACTTGATGCAACCTCTCCTGCAAGATTATAGATATTCATGGTGGGAAGTTCCTGGAAACTTAGTGGAGGTATAGTATCTGATTTTTTAAATACAGTATGACTTAACGTATGGAAAGTTGTGACCGGCTGCACAAAGGATAAAAGACTGTATGTTTCATTAGGAAAAAAAAAAAAAAAAAAAAATTACCTCAGCCAACAAAAGTCCAGGTCGTTGGTTTTTAATGTACTAGATTGCAACATTTTCATAGTGTTTTGTAAAGCCACTAATCAGAGTTGGTAATTGACTTGGTGGTTAAAGAAAAGCTCATACTTTCTTCCTAAAAAAGGCTGGCCATGGTTGCTAATCATTGAACTCCAGTTTTTGACAGGATCTACCAGTCCTATCTCAAAAAACCCTTATCCATTGGCTTAGCTTTCTGGAAACTTTTCTAGCCTCCTCAAAGGTTCTTTACTTCTGCTTTAACTGCATTATTAAAATGATAAATGCTGAAAATCATGCTGGATTGGGTTATGAGTGTGGATGAAGCTGACCTTTCACAGAGTTTTGTATACTAGGTCTTGGCCACAGCTTGGAAATTAAAAGCTCCCTTTTCTACTCCTCTGGAATGTAGCTTAGAAAAGTAATTTTTTTTTTTTACAATGTCATAAACCAATGTTACTGCAATAAACAAAAAATTAAAAAAAAAAAAAAAAGAAAAGTAATTTTTGACTAAATGCAAAACTGGTGTATTTTTACACTAGTGTAAAACTTCATGTGAAATGGAAACTTGACAGCATGTTAAGAAAAAATATTTAGCATGACTTTGGAGGTTTATTTTTTTTTTAATCAAATTTTTTTTATTGAGATATAATGACATATAGTATGTTAGCTTCAGGTGTACAACACAATGATTCAATATTTGCATATATTGTGAAATGATCACCACAATGTCTAGTTAACATCTGTCAGCATACTTAGTTATGGAATTTTTTTCTTGTGATGTGAACTTTTAAGATTTGTTTTCTTAGCAGCTTTTAAATATGCATTACAGTATTATTAACTATAGTTGCCACACTGTACAGTACCTCCCCATAACTTATTTATTTTATAACTGGAAGTTTGTACCTTTTGACTCCCTTTACCCATTTCGCCCATCCCTAAACCCCTGCCTCTGGCAACCACCAGTCTGTTCTCTGTGTCTATGAGCTTAATTTTTTTTTATTCCACATATAAGTGAGAGCATATGGTATTGTCTTTCTCTTTCTTTTTTCACTTAGCATAATGTTCTCAAGATTCATCCATTTTGTCACAAATGGCAAGATTTCATTCTTTTTAATGGCTGAATAGTTTCCTTGTGTGTGTGTGTGTGTGTGTGTGTGTGTGTGTGTGTATCACATTTTCTTTATCCATTTATCCGTTGATGGACACTTAGGTTGTTTCCATATCTTGGCTATTGTAAATAACACTACAATGAACATGGAGTGTGTGTATCTTTTTGAGTTGTGTTTTCATTTTCTTCAGATAAATACTCAGAAATGGAATTGCTGCATCATATGGTAGTTCTATTTTTAATTTTTTGAGGAACCTCCATACTGTTTTCCATAGTGGATGCATCAATTTACATTCCCACCAACAGTGCCCAATGGTTTCCTTTCTCCACATTCTCTCCAACACTAATTATTTCTTGTCTTTTTGATAATAGCCTTTCTAACAGCTGTGAGGTGATAATCTCATTATGGTTTTGAGTCACATTTCCCTGATGATTAGTGATGTTGAGCATCTTTTCATGTACCTGCTGTTCATTTTTATGTCTTCTTTGGAAAACTGTCTATTCAGATCCTCTGCCCATTTTTTAATTGGATTGTTTGTTTGTTTGTTTGTTTTTTGTGAGGAGATCAGCCCTGTGCTAACATCTGCCAATCCTCCTCTTTTTTTGCTGAGAAAGACTGGCCCTGGGCTAACATCCGTGCCCATCTTCCTCCACTTTATATGGGACGCCGCCACAGCATGGCCTGCCAAGCAGTGCGTCGGTGCGTGCCCAGGGTCCGAACCGGCGAACCCCGGGCCGCAGCAGCGGAGCACGAGCACTTAACCACTTGTGCCACTGGGCCGGCCCCCTGTTTATTTTTTTGCTACTGAATTTTATGAGTTCTTTATACACTTTGGAGATTAACACCTCATCAGATATATGGTTAGCAAATATCTTCTCCGAATTGTTAGGTTGTCTTTTCATTTTGTTGATGGTTTCCTTTGCTGTGCAGAAGCTTTTTAGTTTGATGTAGTCCCACTTGTTGATTTTTGCCTTTGGAGTCAGATCCAAAAAATCATTGCCAAGACCAATGTCAACGAGCTTACCACCTACGTTTTCTGCTAGGAATTTTATGGTTTCAGGTCTTACATTCAAGTCTTTAATCCATTTTGAGTTAATTTTTATTAAACTATGGTTTAAGATAGTGGTCAGGTTTCATTCTTTTGCATGTGCCTGTCCAGTCTTCCCAACACCATTTATTGAAGAGACTGTCCTTTTCCTATTGTATATTCTTGATTCCTTTGTCATAACTTAATTGACCATATATATGTGGGTTTGTTTCTGGGCTCTCTATTCTGTTCCATTGATCTATGTGTCTGTGTTTGTGCCAGTACCGTAGTGTTTTGATTACTATAGTTTTGTAACATAGTTTGAAATCAGGGAGCATGATTCCTCCAGGTTTGTTCTTCTTTCTCAAGATTGCTTTGGCTATTCCAGGTCTTTTGTGGTTCTATACAAGTTTTAGGATTGTTTGTTCTATTTCTGTGAAAAATGCCATTGGAATTTTGATAGGTATTGCATTGCATTGAATCTGTAGATTGTACAGTTTAAAATATTGACCAAAGAGAAGTGCCTATTGTGTGCAAAATCATAACAGCCATCTGGTCCACTCACTATGGACCAGACACTATGTTAATGTTGTGTGTGTACATACACATACATACACATTCTGTTAAACTTCAAAACAGCCCTATGAAATAGGTGGCATTGTCTCTGTTTCATAGATATGAAAGCTTGTAGAGGTTAAGTACCTTCCCCAAGGTCACTCATCTAGAAAGGAACAAAGCCAAGGTCTAAACTCAGAATTTTCTACTACCTAATCATGTTCTGACTACAATGGTCATTTTTCATAATGTGATGTAGTTATTGGGATAGTCTCCGAAGTGGCAAAGACATGTAAGATGTGGTTCCTACAGCAATACCAGAAAGATAAGTACATTTAGAGAGTTAACATATACAGTCATGTGCTGCATAACAACATTTCAGTCAACGACAGACCACATATACGACGGTGGTCTCATAAGATTAGTACCATATAACCTAGGTGTGTATATTAGGCTATACCATCTAGGTTTGTGTAAGTACACTCTTTGATGTTCGCACAGCAATGAAATTGCAATGGCGCATTTCTCAGACTGTATTTCCTTCATTAAGCAACACATAGCTGTAAAGCAATTGGCAATTGAGCACCAAAAATGGTAGTGTATAAAGAGTAAATTCAGAAAGAGTAGCAGAAAGCTTCATTGAAAAGACTAGATTTTGAACCACCATTGAAGGCAGTCATGATTTGAACAGGTGGTGATTAAGAGGATGTGTACTCTAGCTTTGGGGTTTATTGTGTGCAGGCTGAGGAATAAGAAAGTATAGTGGGAAAATAGTGAGTAGACCCACCTGGCTCGAGAAGAAGATCCTCTTTAAGAAAAGTGAAAGACTTTTTGAACAATAAATTAACATAATGAAGTAGATGTTTAAGAAAGAAGATGAATTGGAGAAAGGGATACTGGTTGAGAGGCAGATGTAAACCTAATTTTTGGTGATTTTTGTAGGAACCAAAAGAAAAATGAGTTCAAAAATGAGCACAAAGAATTTTTTAAAAATCAGTAGAACTGGGTAAAGGTATAGGAGGAGTCAGATGACTAAAGTTCTGAACTTACATGACTGGAAAAGTGATGATACTCTTAGGAAGTTGAGTAAAATATGTGGGAGGAGAGAGGATGTATTTTTGGACATATTGAGTATGAGGAGATAGCTACATAAAAATATTCGGGAAACACCTGGAGACATGAATCTGGAGCTCAGAGAGGTCAGGGCTAAATGTCCAGTCACAGGATGTGGATTGAAAAGCAGAATGGAAGAGGGAGTCTTGGGGAGCACCCACAGTAAGAGGGCAGTAGGGAGATGAGAGGGCAGTGAGAGGAAGTGGAAATAACTGAATGATTTATCCATGAAAGTCAAATTCAAGAGAGCCTCTAAAAAGGAGGGATGGACAGCAAAGTGTTTGCTATATATTGGTTGAGGTAATCTTACAGGAAAAATCTCCAAGCTAAAAGACTGAATAAATTGAGGTAAGATGCTGGAGCAGTGGTATTTAGGATTGAGAATAAAGGGCGGAGGAGAAAATTTCATCTTTCAATTGATGATTGATTGGCCTGGAATAGTGAAATATCATTAAACTGAGATTGAGAACCTTTATTCTTAATTCTTCCAACAGTGTGACTTTGGCCAAGTTGAGTGGTTGGACTAGACAATATCTAAGTTCTAAAATTCCTTTGTTCATTGTATAAGCATTTATTAAGGGACTGTTGTGTTTCACCTCTTTGCAGTACAGTTATTTCTGTTGGCAAAGGTATAAAAACTTTGTTATGTAGGTGTAAACATCATGTAGGAAGGAAGATACTTACATACGTCAGTGAAGTAACAATTCTTATCTACCATGACCCCTACATGCATTAAAAGTAAGCACGGGTGACATCGGTAATGCAGAGTTGCTAATGTGTTCTTCAAGGATTTACATGTTTGGGGACACTGGAAAGGGGACAATGGTCTCCAGCAATACAGTTTACTGTGCTGTCCTACATTTTAACCTCTTTTTATTCAAACTTGGGAGATTTGTATATGACTGTCTTAAAAAAATCTCTTTATTTCTTTAATCCCAATAATTTATTTCTTAATCTCAGCTTAGGTTCATCAAGGGAAACGTCCTGTCATCTAAAAAACATAATACCTAGGGGCCTGCCCGGTGGCACAGCAGTTAAGTGAGCGCTCCGCTTCGGCCACCTGGGGTTTGCAGGTTCAGATTCCGGGCACGCAGCGACGCACCGCTTGTCAAGCCGTGCTGTGGTGGCGTCCCATATAAAGTAGAGGAGGATGGGCACGGATGTTAGCCCAGGGCCAATCTTCCTCAGCAAAAAAGAGGAGGATTGGCATTGGATGTTAGCTCAGGGCTGATCTTCCTCACACACACACACACACACACAAACCTGAAATTCCACCCTGGAAGAAAACACAAGTGAGTTTTCATACTAAAGGAGCATGAGAAGACAGTGTATGTGTAGACATAAAAATGTCTTTATAATTTAGTTAGATTTGCGGTTGTTAAATTTACACAAATTTGAACGATTAAAATGTTCCAGCCATGTTTCTGATGATTTTCAGGAAACAGCCACCTTCCCAAGGGCCTGGCATCCAAAAACCTAAACAATAAAACTCTGTAACAAGTTTTCACCTCAGGGGGAAAGGACATGGCTATAAAGACTCCTTCCATTAGAGAAAGTCTACAGGAACAATCTGAGCATCATTATCTGGAAATAGTTCCTCTGCTGTCTATACAGTTTCCATAGCACCTTAGCTTCCTTTCTAATATCTTATGACTCTACGAATTTTGCTACCTTGAAAACCTCTTTTTCATTTGCTATGAGTCTTTGTTGGTCTAATCAAGCTGGTAGGCTAAGAAGGGCACTTGAATGACACAGCCTACCAGTTCCCATCCTTGAAGTTCTGAGCATTATTTTATTTTATTTTTAAACATGAATTCTTCCAGTATTCATGACAAAAGAGTATTCAGGATTGATGATACAGCTTTCATCTATTTGTAGTACAATCCAGGGTAAACTAAATATAGGGAAGAGTTTACAGTGAATTAAATATTGCTTTCAAATTCATAGTTCTTAGGATGTAAATTGAGGAGATAAGCTAAACCTTGAGGCATTGTAAAGAACTGAGAGTACTTGGGAATCGTCCAAAGACAGGTAATGGAAACATGGACATCCTTAAATAGGAGATAAAAACTGATGCTAGACTTCCCTCTCTTGCTTAAAATCAATATCCAAAACAAACCTTATTAGACTCGCTCTCTTTCTTTTGGCTAAATTTTCACAATGGAAATTATAAGAGAATGCAAACCTCTTATCTGGGCATGAGTGAAATTTGTGAGTTTTGTTCACACAGTCTAATCGTCAACCCACTGAGATGATGTGAGTTAGGCTAAGTTGTGAATTTTATATGCCTGTTTGGCAGGATGGTTACATTAGTAGCACTTACAAAAGAACAGGGGGTGTGTGGTGTGGTACTCTGTGCTGCTTGGTCCAGTGAAGTCAGCTATCACCTGGATGGTGCAAAAGAACAGTGTTGAGTGTATATACAATAAATCACTAACCTGGTGGTGATAGTGGTGAGAGTTTGTGGCCATATCTTGAGAGATGAGTTAAAATTTCAAATCAAGTGTGCAGAATTTAGGAAGAGAGATCAATGGGGATGAGAGCAAAATCTAATACTCTGGGACCATTTAATTAGACACTCGTACACTCTCGTATTTCTTCTCAGAGCTGATTTAGTTTATAATTTTCATCAGTTTAGATTTCTCTATATGTTTCTGCTGTATTCCCTTGCTCATTTTCTTTAGTTCATCCAACTTTAACGTAGAACCTCTGCTTTTGATGCTTTTAATGGTATTTTCTAAATTCCTTCTCATAGGGTCTTCAGGTACATTATCACTCCTCTAAGAAATATGACTGAGCTTGAAAAACCTTACTTGCCAATCAAACACAAATTATAAATGAAGGTGTCTGCTAGAAATTCTGGAAGATCTGGAGGCAAATAAAGCCCCAAGAAGCAAATAGCCACGCTAGGATATATAAGTTTCGGTAAAAATGTTAGAGAAAGAGAAAGCTGGTATGGAATTTCTTTTTGCACCTCTCTAGGAGAAAAAGAAATGATTATAACTGACTGCTCCACATTGTCAACTTCACAAAAGCGGTTTTTGTTTTTGTTTGTTTTGCTGAGGAAGATTCACCCTGAGCTAACATCCGTGCCAGTCTTCTATTTTTCAGTATGTGGGCTGCCAGCACAGCATGGCCGCTAACAGAGTGGTGTAGGTCTGTGCCTCGGAACCAAACCCAGGCTGCCAAAGTGGAGCACACTGAACTTAACCCCGGCCGGCCCCACAAAAATGGGGCCGGCCCCACAAAAATGTTTTTCCCTGCTCAGTATCCAGAAATGGTGATGTAACTCCATCAGCTTTCACATCAACTGTGAAGTTGCTCTCTCATGATTTCTAGCATTTTTTCTAGTAAAAGTCCTGTTCCTACTTTTTTCCTATTTGGGATCCTGTTTTACAAGTAAAACGGATCTGATTTTACTCTCATTCACTAAGGCCTGCACTTAACTTTGGCCTTTGTCTGATTCTTCTCCCAAGTCATCTTTGCCTTAGATAGAGTTCTCTTTGGAAATATTTGTTACGGGGGCACAGGGAACTGGGTCTTAATGAACAGCCAATTGCCCTGTATCACCGAATGCATGACACTATGAAACTCAAAGACGCAAACTTTTCAGGATTCTCTGTCTTGTCGGCTATCTCGTTCCTCTAATATTGCCTGTTCTCGTAGTTTGCTTTCACTCATTTAAAACTCCTCTCCTTTGCCATATCTAATCTTTCACTTGAAGCTTCAGTCATTTTCTTTAAGGGTATGTCTTTCACAGGACTCTGTTTATATCGTTTCTGGGTCCAGGAAGCGTATAAAGTGGCTAAGATTCCTTTAGTTTGTCCTTCTTGATGAATCTGCAAGTTGGGTTTGGTACATTGGAGAAATTCCCTTTCTTAACAGTAGTGTCTGAAGATAACAATGAGCTTTTTAAACTGGAAACTTTCAAATTGGTACTGGTTCTGGAAGCAGAAATAGCATGGGATTTGGGTTTTGACGAATCTTTAAAAAGTTAGAATTTTAGAGACTTACTTAAAAGACTATATGCCAAGTTAGCAAGGTCTGGAAATAATCTTAGGTTAGTGAAAGTGGGGAGAATCTGTCACATTTAGTACTTGATGAGCATAATCTAGTGATGATTTTTACCGTATTTAGAAGTATGTTTTTTAAAACACTAAAATGCTAGTTTCTACTCACCATTTTACTTGGCTATCTGCCTCCTCCTTTCTGGGGAATGGAGACATAGAGGGAGTGTAGTTAATCTCCCTTTTCTTCGTCTATCACAGACCTGAGCGGGCATGTTCAGAGAATAAAAGTAAGTTACTCCCCCAGGGAATGACTAACCTTCTGTCTGGCTGCCACAGGATTGTGAACATCTTGTTACCTTATATTTCTTATGTGTAGGGAACATAACATTCCTACTTGGAATCCTTAGCCTGGCTCTAACTCTTCCAGTGGCTTACGAGCTACAATGTGATTTGGGGAAGGGCCAGGTAAGATTGAGTTTTGAGAGAAAGTGTTAAGTGAGGCCCTAGAAGATAGATCTGGTTTCAAGGAGCATTAAAAAAGCACCAGAGGGGCCTGCCCCGTGGCTTAGCGGTTAAGTGCGCGCGCTCCGCTGCTGGCGGCCCAGGTTCAGATCCGGGCGCGCACCAACGCACCGCTTCTCCGGCCATGCTGAGGCCGCGTCCCACATACAGCAACTAGAATGATGTGCAACTGTGACATACAACTATCTACTGGGGCTTTGGGTTAAAAAAAGAAAAAAAGGAGGAGGATTGGCAATAGATGTTAGCTCAGAGCCGGTCTTCCTCAGCAAAAAGAGGAGGATTAGCATGGATGTTAGCTCAGGGCTGATCTTCCTCACACACACAAAAAAAGCACCAGAGGAATTGTAGCACATTTCTGGTATAGTATTCCTTATTCTTGTTGTTTATAAAGAGCCCTGGGGCTTGTTAGTACCTTCCCTCATTGTTCTTTACAGCTACCCTCATCAGCTGGAGTGTCCAAAGGGCCTGGGGCAGTGGATGGTGGGTCTCTAGGACACTTGGAGAGCTAGTTAAAGCTCTTTCAGGTTCCTTCGGGTAGGCTCTCACAGTAGCACTTCACAAACTCATAACTGTCAATACCCGAAAAGATAGTTTAATAGTATATTTCTATCCTTTGTTAATAAAAAATGCTTGTCTGTTCTATGTCTATTGCACATCAAAATGATTTTCTTCATCCTGGGAATAGATCCCCAAATACCGAAAGATACAGATGTACACAAACACAACTTTGTAAAATTGATTATTGGGTTATCATTTCTATTTCCAAAGAAACCATCTGCGCCTACCCAGATTATGTGGTTATATAAATTAACTCTACCCTTGAGAATCTGGCTTCAGTGAGCAGCATAATACATGCTCTTTTGTCTACTGAAATGAGCCCAATAGGGGGACATTTATTTAAAAGCATCTGTTTAGAAAGGCCTGAGTGTGTAGAACCCATTCAAGAATAAAACATATCTCAATGAATCAGAAGAAGTGTGTGTGTACATGTGAGTAGATATACATATATATTATGGTATTTGGGTATCTATTCCCCAGATGAAAAAAATCATTTTGATATGCAATAATCGTAGAAAACATAGACATTTTCAATTGACACGGAATAGAAATATGCCATTCAGCCATCAGTTTGTATATTGACAGTCATGGGTTTGTGAAGTCTTACTGTGAAATCCTATCCAAGGGAAATTGAAGGAGCTTTAAAAGGATGATCCATGAACATTTCATATTGCGCTGCTTCTTTGTGCATTTGTTTGCAGTAGATCTTCTTAGAGCTGCTTAGATGAAATGCAATTTTTCGTCCTTAAGTCAATGTTATAGCTTTATATAGTATGTCCATATGTACAGAAGGACGGAGGCATATAAAAAAGTGAAAGTTACTTGAGTTCTTTGGTGATGAAATAAGGTAGATTTTAAATTAGTTTCTGTTATTTTATATTGTTGTAAGAATTAGAATATAATCAAATTTTCTGTGAGTACTGGGTAGAAATAGTATGAATTCTATTCCTATATGCATAAGTATCAAAATGATGGTAATCCTGGTAATGAGTTGTCATTACTGTGGATTATGCTTTGCAGTTTTCTTTTGATTTGTCTGACACTTGGATTGTTTAACTTGAACTTAAAGACTTTATAATTTAAAAAATTCAAGAATAGAAAAAATGCCCATAATGAGACCACTCAGAAATAACTCATTATTAACACTTTAGCGTTTATTACTTTCTAGGTTATTTTTCTTGTGTGTATACTTTTTTACAAAAAAAAAAATGACCCTTTTATTTTATGGTCTGTACTTTTCACTTAATATATTTTCAATGCTAAAAGTACCTCCTACGACATTTATAGTGGTTCCATAATATCCCATTCCATGGATTTACCATTATCCCCTATTTTTGAACGTTGTGGTTATTTTCAATTTTTTGATATTATAAACAACAAAGAGGTGAGCTTTGGTGTGGAGAAATTATTGAAGAAACTTGATTACAGATGTTAATTTATTAGCCTTTTGTTGATTTAAGAGGACCAAGTGAGAAATGGGTAAAAGGCTAAGGATGGCTAATATTTCTTGAATTTTTACGTTGTGCAGGCATTCTGCTAGTGCTTTTTGTGCACTATCACATTTCAATCTCACATAGCAGAAGGTATTATCATTTGCATGGAGAGATGAAGCATTGAGACAGGAAGTATTAATTAAGAGTCCACGTTAATTAAAGATAACAATTTAGGGTTCAAAAAGCAATTTACCACATTATCTTCACTTTAAAACGCTTCATAGTTACTGAATAGGTTTTAACAGATTGGGTTTGGGATTTGATACAGAATTCTCTTCTTATTTGAAGAATTTTATGAAATGAGACCTGTGAAGTTATATTAAATAGCATTTTAATTTTTAAGCTGTTTGGAATCATTAAATACTGGTCAACACGGCTGCATGGTTTAGCAATTTAGAAATTTATTCAGACTGGTTCTCAAGTCTTCTGGTTTCATTGTGCAGACTCAAAAGTGTGCTCTGCTAAAGATTTTATAGCAGGTAAATCATGTTCCAGAATTAGACTCTATTAACTAGTTACTATAAGGCCCTAAAAAGGTGTTGAGAGATAGTTTTTCAGAAAGGCTCTGAGGATCTGTGTTACTAGTCTCTGGGAGGTAGAATGGTCCCCCAAAGATGAATACCCTTCTTGGCACCTGTAAATATCAGAGTACATGGCAACAGGTACTTTACAGATATAATTAAGGCCACAGACTTGGATTGTCTGCAGGGACCCAGTCTAATCCCCTGAGCCCTTAAAAGCAAAGAACTTGCTCTGGCAAGAGTCAAAGAGAAATGGCAGAAGAGAAGGTAAGAAAACATTTCAAGCATGAGGAGGATTCAGCATGGCGTTGCTGGTTCTGAGAAGTAGGAGCCCACATGCAAGGACCAGAGAGAGGCCTCTTGGAGCTAAGGTTCCAGGTGACAACCAGCAAGGAAACAGGCACTTCTGTCCTACTGATGCAAGAACTAGATTCTGCCAACAACGTGAATGAACTTGGAGGCATGTTGTCCTCTAGAGCCTCCAGTGAGGAATGCGGCCTTGCCCATACCTTGATTTTGGCCTTGTGAGCCTCTAAGCAGAGGACCCGGTGGAGCCATTCTGTACTTGGACTTCTGACCTACAGAAAGGTGAGACAATAAATAGATGTCATTTTAAATCACTAAGTGGGTGGTAATTTGTTATGGTAGAAATATAAAATTAATACACATTCTTGGAATACATACCCACAATCCCTTGATTCATAAAACAGCAGTTATCTCTCAAACGTCAAAAGCTGCCAGGGCACAACTATTTGATTGATACCTCTGAAGTTTCAAATGAATTTCTAAAACTAAAGTTTGCATTTCATACATTTATAAAAGCTTTAGAATTCTGTGGAAATATAAAAGTTTATTTTTAAAGTAAACTCTGAAAATACAAGCACTTTAAGCACTGTTGACAGCTTTTTGATGAAACATGTCAGTCCCTTTTATGCTAGCTGCCATGGGGCATTAGATAGGTGGAATATAATAAGCAGAGGCAATACTGGTTGTCAAGGAGTTTATAATTTAGGTGGGAAGAAGGAGCTTAAACATATGAAATATTAAAGCAATTGAGGACTGGGTTGTCTTTTCTTATATTTTATTGTCTAGCTCAACTATATTAATTATGATAATATGATGATGATGATAGGTAACACTCAGATAGCACTTACTGTGTGTCCGGCACTATTCCAGATGCTTTATAGGTATTAACTCATTTAATTCTCACAACAATTCTATGAGATAGAGGGCTGTGACTCCACCCCACCAACTGGAATCCTAGAACTTCTGTCAAGGATAGCATAAAATAAATAGAGATTTTCTACTCGTATTTTAGGCTTTTGGATCTTGAGTTCTGAATCTTGTTCTCCCAGGAAGCCCTCCCATGTTAGCAGTTTTTATAGATAGACTTTCTAGTTGGAAAGGATCTTAGTTGATCTGGATTCATCCCAATACAAGTGTTTCTAATGTAACATCCCTACATGGTTCTATAGGAATCTACCCCTACAGATAGGAGGCCCCTACCATGGAAGATCCCTATACTATCTGGGACCTGACTGGTGTTGCACTTATACTATTGCTATAGTTTAGAAGCTTACCTCCCAAAAGCACAATGACTGAGAAAAGACATTTTACCGTGTAAGGAATGACATGTAATATGGAATAAAAGGTATCGTTCAGACAGGAGTTTACAAATTATATTATGTCTTTAAAGATACTTTGTTAAGTAAACTATGTCATGTAAATTCGCTGAAGAATCAATTAAATGTGGTATAGATTGAAAATACTCTGGGCTTACCAGAAAATGGAAAAAATAACCTGAGACATAAAAGTTAAAAATTTAATGATGTAAACATAATTGTTTATTTCATTATTATAGCAAAAATCAGAATGTCCAATATAGACTTGTTTCCTTAAAATACATTTTGTATATATGAAATTATTATTTGTCAAGAAATTCATGTTGCTCAGCAGTTAGGGCTTTGGGGAAGTCACTGACCAGGAGTGGTAAGAGCAACTTTGAAGACTGAGGGAGCAGATATACCTACTCTTTTGAAAAGATGTCAGTGTCATTAGCTTGCTCTTTTCAGATTTCTTTCAACCAGTACATCTGTACCTTCTCCTTTTCTTTGTGCCATGAAATTTTTCCACAACAAGAAATGGCCTCCAAGAGATATTTTTCATCTGTTAAGATTTGCACCACCTGTGTCTCTGTTGGGCAGATTAGATGGCTATAACATGACCCACTGTTCAACTGCAGGCTGACAGATATCACCACCCCCAGGAGGCTCATGCTTGTTCTCTGTTGATAGTGGATGATTTGGAAAGGAAGCGTTCATAAAACAAATCTTTAGAACGATTTCTTGGTCTGGGTGCTTCTGATATTTACCTTCCCATATGAAGCATCTTCTACTAAACCTCACATAGACCATTTCCACTGTGGACATCTCTGATTATTTGAAAGTTCTTAGAGCTACAACATGCCTTTTTGCAACTTTTCTCCATTGGTCTGAATTTTATTCTCAACTTTTCAAATATTTGAAGCTAATGATCGTGTTCCCCCTATGTATTCTCTTCTCAGCAGCAACTACAAACACTTTATTTGTATTCTTGATCACAAACATGTGTACCAGAATTGGTACCAGGAGCCAAGGTCATAATGATGAATAAAGGAGTCAATTTTAGTGGGCTTTTCATCTACTATTGGAGACCCCCAGCTAAAGAGGAGATTTCACTAGCCTGTAGCACTAGACAGTGCTATAATTGAGGTAAATGTAGAATGCTATTGGAGTGTAAACAGGGAGGACTTCACTGCATGGTGGGAGGTGGGTGGCACTCAGAAGATGGTAACTAATTTGGGACCTGAAGGACAAGTAAGTGACAGCCACTCAAAGTGAGGAGGTGGAGAGGCATTCCAGACAGACAGAAGAGCATATGTAAAGACCCAGAGGGAAGAAAGAGCATGGCCCATTCAGAGAATTGCAAGTATTTTATTTTCCTATGTCTGGAGCATTGATTTTTTTTAAACATGGATTTTGAGAGGACGAATGGAGATAGAGACTCTAATGAAGACCAGATCAGAAGAATATTATATATGCAATAGTAGACATTGGACTCTGTCATGGTGTCATAGGAAAGTCTTTGAAGAGTTTTTCAGCAAAAAATATAATGTAAAATTTATATTTTAGGATTAGTCTTGCTGAGGATAAAGAACACTGTGGTATGAAGAGAGAGAAATTACAGACAACAGTCTGGGGGAAGATAGTGTGGGCTGAGCTAAATCTAGGATACCTCACTTCTTGGCTTGAGACCCAGGTGTATGGTGGTACTATTCACTGACTGGGTATATGGGACATAGAGCAGATTTATAGGATGGAGGGAGATGGTAATAAAATGATTTCATGTTTGGAAATATTGAGTTTGAGCTACTGGTGGGGAATTTAGGTCCAGGAGGTGGATGGATATTGGGCTGTAAGCCTGTAGAGATGCAGATATAATTGAAGCCCTGTGAGTAAATGAGATTGCCTAGGGAGAATGAACAGAATGAGAAGGAGGTCAAGAGGATGAGGATAGATCACTAAGGATCATCAAAATTTAAAGATAGATGAAAAGGAGAGCCTTAGGAGAAGAGAAGTAGCAGCCAGAGAGGAAAGAGAAAAGCCTGGAACATGTAATGTCATGGAATCCCAGTGGTTAAGAAGAGAATGGGTACCAGTCAAATCCTGCGGGGAGAACAAGGTAAATGAAGACTTCTGCAACCATTGCATTTAGTTACAAGAAGGTGGCTATCTCCTGGTTGTCCTTCTGTGGATACTGGCTACTCATCATGAACCTAAACAAATGGTACTCCAAACCAAATACAATCCAGATGTTGATCTTTCTGGAGTCCATCGTTTTTTTGTGACCTGAATGTCAGTCATTCTTCTAGGAATATTCCTAAAAACATTGTTACCCAATCTAAGTAATCTCATTTCCTTTGTTAACTCATACCATGATTATGATCATCTACAAATTATCAGATCTTTTTAATGTGAACCTCTCTCAAAGTAGATGTATGTACGTGCATCAGATTTAAATAACAGGCTTAAAAACTAAAGTATAGGACTTTATTCCAGTTCATTTTGTTACTTTCAGGCCACTTCTACATATATATTAGTCTTTGAACAGTCAGCTATTGTCTAAGTTATAATAAAATTAATAGGCATATCTGTATATATTCAACAAAAAAGTCTATATAGGAGATTTTTTAAATATCCCTAATAACTTTGAAATAGATGAGTAAGTATAAGCATGTTTTATCATCCCAGCATGCTTAAAAATACAGCTTTGATGTGGTGACAGCAGTTACTGGGAAAACAACTATTTGTTAAATAAACTATTAGGTGGAGAACAGTGGTGTCTAGACAGATATATAAATAGCTTTCTAAATTTTCTAATTATTGGTTGACATTGACAGGTAATCACAAGATTATCCATGTGTCAGACTTGTGGCAATATTAGCTCTTCCGAAAAAAATAATAAACTTGGAAATAGGAAAGCAGGCCTCTGAGGAACAAAGGAAATCCTTGCTTGCTCATGGTATTCCTTCATGGGACAAAAGTCTAGCCACCATCACTGCTCAGTTTGCGTCTTATCTATAAGTACATTGATTAAGCAGCATATTTATTTGTTTTTTTCTAGAATTCTTAAAGTTCTTGCTAGGTTAAGATTTTATAGAGGTTTAAAAGTGAGTATATTTGGGAATAAAACAGGAAGAAGTATTAGATTATATTTCTTCTTTAATTTAGGAAGTTGAGAAAAGTTCTGTGTTTTAAAAACATTTCTATCGTGGTATCAAAATTTAAATGTTTCTTCCCCCCCCCCCCCCCCCCAAAGCCCCAGTAGATAGTTGTATGTCATAGCTGCACATCCTTCTAGTTGCTGTATGTGGGACGCGGCCTCAGCATGGCCGGAGAAGCGGTGCGTCGGTGCGCGCCCGGGATCCGAACCCGGGCTGCCAGCAGCGGAGCGCAAGCACTTAACCGCTGAGCCACGGGGCTGGCCCTAAATGTTTCTAAAATTAGTAGATTTACTAAAAGTCTTTAGGAAATTTGTCAATTGGTGATTCTATTCAAAATTAGTTTGGAAGGACAACTCTTGGGTTAGCTAAGATCTTTGCCAGTATTGGTCTGTGTGACCTCCCAAAGTGACCTTCATTCTGTCCAGCTTCTCATTCGGTTTTCAAGGGCCTCTTCCTCGACAAAGCCTGCTCATGTCTTCTCAGTTAACCTCTCCCACAGAGGTGCTCCCTGGCACTCAAAGTTTGCATTTGACACTTACTGTTGCCTCTTGAGTCTCGGCATTGTTGCATAACAGCTTTGCAAGCATTCGGATTTGAGGCTGAAGGCACTATTAAAGTGCAAGAGAGAAAAGAAGACAAAATACTGGAAATTAGATTGGCTCTTTTCTTGTTGAGTTTCAGGGCAATTTTGTGAACAGCCCTGCTGGTTGTTGAAAATAGAAAACTGAAATATTTCAATATGTTTCTGATGGGTAACCAAGGGAGAGGGAAAAATTTGAAGTATGTCTTACCAGTCCCATAGTTATCCTCGATTTAGGTATTCACAAGAACAAATATACCTTAAGCTACAGATGTGTTTTGAATTATATAGTTCTTTTTGTATTGAGCAAACTATATTTTAAAGTTTAAGCTTCTTAAAAAGCATCCTTGCAGTTTTCCTTGTGCTTGAGTAACTAGTGTCTGTCAAACTGCTGATCTAGTAACTGAATCTTATCATTTGATTGGATTATAGCATAATTTTATACCTAAAACACAGTGAAGGCCATGTTCCTTTACAAATGAATTAAATTAGAGGAGAACGAAATAAAAAGTAAGGATTGATTGTCAGTTGAAATGATTATAAGATTAAAAGGTTGAGTCTTGGGAAAAGTAGGATATCGTATTGAATAGAGCAGTGATTCTCAACCCTGGATACAGCCTCGAATCACTTAGGGGCCCTTGGAACAACAGCAGCAGCAGCAAATACTGATGCCTGGACCTCTCCCCTAGAGATTCTGATTTAGTTGGGGCCCAAGTAGCTATAGTTTTTTAAAGCTCCCCAAGTGATTCTAATGTGCAGTCAGGTTTGAGAACTGCAGAAACAGGTAGATGCAAATCCAAGCTATTTAAAGATAGCGTTTCTTAGTAGACTGAAAGTAGTGACTACATAGCTATTTGACAAGAGGAAACATGAGAAAAAGATGCGGGAAAGAAACTTTTAGTGTAAAATTTCTAGAGATTTACAATCCATTGTTCAGTTCTGAAATACAAAAGCTCTGAAAAACAAAAGTTTTGCTTAAGTTACTTAGTGACAAAATCTAACCTACACTGAGCATATTTAGTGGAAAATCCTGAGGCTTTTTCTAGTCGTTCTTTATCCTGTTTGGTATGAATAATCATACATTTCATTGCAGAAATATTAATGTGCCTGATTTCTGATTACAAGTTGCTACCCCAGACCTCACTGAGGGTGTGACATGGATATAGTACCTTTCTGAAATGTATAAAATTTTGAATTTTGACATACATCTAGCCTCAGGGGTTTCAGATCATGTTAGGGAAGGGTTGTGATAGAGAAGGCAGAGGTAATAATGTACTTCCTGTCAGATTAAGAAGAATGCATTTCTACTAACTCCCTAGGCAGTGGTTAGCACCCACATTAAATAAAGACAATGGCTAATGTCAGAACGTGGCTCTTGGCTCGACGTCTGTATATTTCTTGAGCCTAATCTGAGAAGAGGGTTCCATTTCAGTTATGGTGAGAGAAACTGAGGTTAACCAACAGCACAAGTAGATGAAGTAGAAAAATAATCATTGTCTTATAAAAGACTCTTCAGCACAACAAACTACCCCTGAATTTAATGGTTTAAAAGGACACATTTATTATCTTAAATAGTTCCTAAATGTCAAGAATTCAGGAGCATCTTCTAGCTGGATGGTTTTTGCTCATGGTCTCTCAGGAAGTTATTGTCAAAATGTGGGCCAGGATCTCAGTCATCTGAAGACTTGACTGGTGCTGGAGTAGGGTATTTCTTTTTCAGTGCCAACAGGTCCCTTATTAGTACTTAAAGAAAATTCTAGTTTCTGTTTCTGCAGTTGCTCAAAGTTTTAGTTTTCAATATAAACCTAACACTTATCTGCAAAGGAGTCCTTGGGTTCTTCTAGTGTGTGTTCAGAAGATTCCTGCTGGGAGTAGCTTATTAGTGGGGAATGACTTCTCTTGTTTTTCATTGTCCTCCCTCAGGCAGCTTTTTCTCTCCCCTAGGTCCTTTCTATGTTCTTTTAAGGTTGTCTATGCATCCACCTACTGTGGGTCAATAAATGAGTGTTGATTGCCCTGGGTAATACCAAAAAAAGACAAACCAGATCCCTGACTCAGTGGAGCTTCCATCTAGAAGATATTATAGGAGCGTGTAATGGAATCTTACCTAGTTTGTGTTTTTGTTTGATCCGTGCTTTGTCCTTTGTGTTTTGTAGGAAGAATAAGCTATCGTTGGGGTTTTTGTCAAAAACTTTTTCCATAGTGGGGCAGAAACACGGAAGCTGTTCTATACCTCACTCCACTTGAAACACTCTTGCATCCTCCCTGATTGCAGACATTCAGGGGATTTAGTAGTACAATAGAGTAATCTCATTTACTTTATATTTTTTAAAAAAAGTCTTAGGTTCCTTCTAAATTACAACGGTGAAGTTCTTTCCCATTGCCATCTCTTATCTCCTTCCCAGCTCCTCCAAAATGCTCTTTGGTTTCTTGCTCATCCCATTCCTCTGTTTCTTTCCCCACTGAACCTTTGAAAAGGTATAGTGTTATACTGTGTTGGGAATATAATATTTTCCTTTTCTAAGCTATTTATATTTTGAGCCTTATTTCCAATTAGAGAAAGAAAAACTAAAGATCTTGTGAAGAGAATTTCAGTTATGGAAAACTGAAAGTAGGGGGTAGAGTAGACTGTTTTTGATCCTCTGTAAGCAAATTAAGTGATCCACCTCACGCATCATTTTCCATCTCTGCTTGCTCCCTGTCTCTGAGTCACAGTAGAATCTTCCCTGGAGGGTCATAAAATTGGGAAGCCATTGACAAGATCTCAGTGAATGTTTATAGTCTGAATCTTTGCCCCACCCCTAAATATTTGTGACACCGTGTAGGAGGAAAATCCTGAAAAGAGATGCTAATACCACAATAAACCTTACAAACAATTTCAAATATATAAAATAATGAAATAATTGACCTTTTTTTTGCTTGTTTTTGTTTTTTGTTGCTGTTTTTATTTGACTACCCATATAGGTGTTTGTAAAGGGTTTCCTATGGTCACATGTCATTTCTATCTTCTCCAGGCCTCTTTTTCCCCATAAATTCTTCAACTCAAATTTTCCTACCGTGAGCATTTTCAGAGCTCAGGCTTCCCAGTGGAGAGAGGCTGATTGTCTTCTCTTTACTGTATAATTTTCCAGAGAGAGTCTTAAGGTATCAAAGAATCAGGTAAATCAAGAGTATACACTTTGGCATGGCATTCATACTAGCCAGCCAGGGAAAGCAGGGCAGTAAAGCAGTTCCGGGAAGCCATCTTCTTCAGGGGAGGGTGCCCTGGCCATTGTGAAAGCAGCCCTAAGTGGAGTCCTTGTGTCTAGCATATATTGCTACTTTCGCCTTTAAGTAAGTGAATATAAATTAGAGTAATTTCAACAGCAAATCTTCATTAACCTTGGACTTCCAGGTTCTCCCTTTATAATGTCATTAGTGTGGTATATTAAGCTGCAGGACCCTTCCAAATTCACCACCACCACCACCTCCAAACACCTGAACACACACACACTTCTAAGCTTAAAAGACCATGTCCTGAAGGGGAAGGAGCTTGCTCATTATGGAATTTTTATTGCTACCAAATTGATTTCCCAAAGATTTTCCTCATGGTGTCTTTGAAAGTGACTGTGGTTATCTTTTTTGTCTCTATTTTATGTTCCTCTTTGAGAATGCTTTAATGAAATGATTTCAGCATTCAAAGTGTGTGTGCGGGAGAGAGAGAGCAAGCAAAAATCTGGACAAATAAGTAGGGCTTAAGGTGCTTAGGATTTTAAAGGTCATGTTGTCTATTCCCATTTCACCTCTCCTGTGAGTTAATAGCACTTGTTTTATGTGTCATATTCTCTGAAATGGTTGCTATAAACCTGTCAGACTTCAAGTGAACAGTCATTGTGTTTGCGCAGAGGTCCAGTTAAACCAGGATCACCTATCTTAATTTTTCTAGAATTTCTGTATTAACTAGAATCTTTGCAGGATAAATAATATTTAATATCTTTGCCAAGATATCATGCCTGTTTTAGTAATTTATTTGCATCATTTCTGAATGTTTCATAATTATATTTTTGAGGTTCTTCCCATCATCATGCCAAAAATACCATTGTTTTACAATGTATGCATTCTGGCAACTGTCTAATTTCTTTTAAAAGTAAGTCAATATGATCCTTCCAGATTTTTGGCCTAAAATTCCTATGCAGAAAATTTTTCATGTTATTAAAAACAAACAAAACCGAAAAAAGTGGCAGCAAACTTAGCTTTATTTTCAATAGCTCTTAATTTGGGTTGCCTGTCTAAAAACAAAGTACTGCTTTTAATATATACATTTTTCTTATTCTAATTTGATTTTTTCCCCTAATATTTTATTAGGTACAGAGAGAGCTAGCAGCTGTTATTGCTTTGAAAGCAAGGAAGTCTGGTGAGTAGTCTTTCATGGGGCTGGGGGAAGGTTCTAATTCTTGGGAGATATTTGACAAGTCATCTGGTTGTGAGCAGTTGCATATATCTCAGGAAGTTTTGGTGTAGAATGCAGAAAAGTATCACTGTTTTTAAAATCGTTCATTCTACCATTGAAATAGGACAGGATGTTATATATAGTTCTTTAAGATTTTACTGCCTTACTTTATTTCATGTTTCAAGGAAAAATGAAATTAAAAATGTTCGTAGTCCATTGCAACATGAAAAAAGTCTAAGTACACAGCAAAAGAAAGCAAACCTCATTGCATTACCTATCATAACAGCAGAAAAAAATAAGTAACATAAAGGTGGTCTTTTTTTTTAAGGATATATTTTTTATCTCAAAGTAGTTTCTTCTAAAAATAACTGTGTAATGACGTGTAAAACCAAGCATTTTACATAGGACTGATTGCATAGATCAGATTCCTAAACCAGTACGAAACAATCTGTGGAAGTGATATGTGGAAAGGAAAAGGGAGCTTTTAAATACATTTTGAAGGAGAGAAAACCATAGTCTGCTGAAATTCAATATGAAATAGAGACTCACTGAAGTAGAAAAACACTTGCTTAGAGAGGAGTGTCAGAAGGAGGCATCCTTTGCTGTTCAGAGGGAGAAGGTCAGTGCTGAATGGAATGACATACAGAAGGGAGATGCTTCTTGGATAATATTAAACCAGAATAAAACTTTTCAGGTGGAAAGACTATGACAAAATCAGAGATGACAAAATTTAAAGAAATAAATGGAATGGAAATGTCTTAAGAACACGTGCCATACATACATTTTACATCTTTCTTCTTCCAGTCAGAAACTCTAAGAATGTGCTTTTCTCTCAGTTACTTTTTGAATCACATTCACCTTAGTGTGGATTAGCTTGTTATATTTATACTACTTTCTTTGTCGATTTGGCTGATGTAGAGAACTCGAGCCTGGATGCTGTAAAGGTGGAGAGGAGGATGCAAAGAATAGCAATCTTGACCCACAGGGTATTGAACAGAGAGGGCGGCTTGAATAGGGCTCCTCAGTGAACAGCATTAGATTCTGGATATTTGCATATGGGGAGGTCAAGATGGAGAAAGGACACCAACATAAAGGTTGTAGGAGGGAGGGCTTAGAAATAAATTGTGCTAGAGCTGATCTTGGTTCCTGTAAAAAGGAGAAAAAACTTACAGTCTGTATGAGTTGGGATGGCAGGGTCTTGGGTGATAGGATCTGGTTTGTTTGTTTGTTTTTTTAAGTTTCAGAAAAAGTTGGGGAAATACTCAAAAACTTTTAGAGTATTGTTTCTGGAGAAAAACAGAGCAAATAAATACAGATAGGGAGGCTGGAGAACGGGGTTGCTAATTTGCAGAGTGGGGTGGGAAGGCCTCTGATAGGCAACATTTGAACAAAGTCTGAAGGCAGTGAGGGGGCAAGTCCTGTGGATATCCAGACAAGAGCATTTGGGCAGAGGTGTGTGAGATGAGTTTGAGGAACAGCAAGGAGGTGAGAGTGGCTGGAGCCAAGCGAACAAGGGGAAAAGAGGTCAGTTTTGGATGTCAGGCTAAGAAGTGTGAACTTTCTGGAGCTGAAGGGAAAGGAAGAGGAGTAAGCAAGACCCATACACGTTAGATTGTGCAAAGTGGAAGACTGATTTGAAGTCAGTTATTATGCCTTGGTGTGGCTGTATGAAGTTAGTATGTCTGTTTTCCTTACTTATTTGATCTGTGGAGCTTGGAATGTGAACTCACCTTTGGCAACTTCTCAGGGACAGAGTGAAGAGGTCTCTCACTCATATACTAATGATGGGGACATAAATTCATAGTTTTTCAGAAAAGCGATTTTTCGTCATGTTCCTGTATCCGTAACCCAACGATCCAGTAACTCCATGACTGGAGGTCCAGCTGTAGGGCGTAATCAGAGATGCATGTAAAGTTTCAAGTAGAAAGAATCTATTGCAGTGGTTTTTTTTTTTAACAATAAGAAATTAGAAACAATCCTTAAGTCCCTGTAATAGAGAAATGGGAAAATTGATAGATCAGTGTAAGGGAATGTTAAACAGCTTTTAAAATGATATTTTGAAGAATTAATATAATAAAATGTTCAGTGGAAAAAATGTATACAATGAATATGTATTACTTCTCTTTTTCACAATAAAAATAGTTTAAATTGTTTTTTTCTTACTATTATAGTATAGCATGCCCATTGAAAAAACTTTGGTAATACATGAATATTGAAGAAATTGAAAAATCACCCATCATCTCACCAACAGAGATAACCACTATTACTCTTTTCTTGTATATGTTTCCAGACATTTCTCTATTAATATGTAGCTATTATATATTAATATGCAGATTTTATATAAGTGGGATCATCTTATATGTGCTCTTTTGTTTTGAGATAATTGTATATTCATATGCAGTTGTAAGAAATAATACAGAGATCCTATGTTCCACTTTCCCAGTTTCCCCTGATGGTAACATCTTGCAAAACTATAGTACAATATCACAGCTAGGATATTGACATTGATAAAGAACATTTCCATCACCACAAAGATCCCTCACATTGCTCTTTTATAGCCATACCGACTTGCCTCCTACCCTCACTCTCTCCTTAACCCCTGCAATTACTAATATGTTCTCTATTTCCATAATTTTGTCATTTCAAAAATATTATATGAATGGAATCATACAGTAGGTAACCTTTTGGGAGTGGCTCTTTTCACTTGCCATAATTCTCTGGAGATTCATTCAGGTTGTTGTGCACATCAATAGTTTATTACTTGTTATTGCTGAATAACATTCCGTCATGTGAGTTTATGACAGTACGTTTAACCATTCACCCATGGAAGGACATCTGGGTTGTTTCCAGTTTTGGGCTCTTATGAATAAAACTGCATGTACAAACATTCATATACAGGTTTTTGTGTGAACCTTACTCTTCATTCCTCTGGAGTAAATGCCGAAGAATACAATTGCTGGGTTGTTTGGTAGTTTCATGTTTAGTTTTTTAAGAAACTGTCAACCTGTTTTCCGAAGTGGCTGTACCATTTTGCATTCTCACTAGCAATGTATATGTGATCCAGGTTCTCTACATTCTTGCGAGCATGTGGTATTGTCACTATTTTTTTTTAGCCATTCTAATAGACTTGTAATGATATCTCACTGTAGTTTTAATTTGCATTTCCCTAACAGCTAGTGCTATTCCATGTGCTTATCTGCCATCTGAATGTCATCTTCGGTGAAATGTCTGTTTGTATTTTTTGCCCATTTTCTGATTGGATTTTTTTTTTTTTTCTGTTGAGTTTTGACATTTCTTTATATATCCTGGATACCAGTCCTTTGTCAGGTATGTGGTTGGCAAATATTTTCTCCCAGTTTATAGCTTGTCTTTTCATTTTCTTATCAAAGTCTTTCACAGAGCAAAAGTCTTTGGTGAACTCCAATTAATTTTTTTTTATGGATCATCTCTTTGGGTCAAGTCTAAGAACTCTTTGCCTAGCTCTAGATCCCAAAGATTTTGTTGTGCCTCTTTTTCCTTGAAAGTTTTATAGTTTTATGTTTTACATTTGAATCCATGATCCATTTTGAGTTAGTTTTTATATAAAGTGTGAGACTTTAGGTCGAAGTTCTTTTTTTTTTTTTTTGGTTTATGAGTGTCCAATTGCTCCCGCACATTTATTGAAAAGACCATCTTTCTTCCATTGAGTTACTTTTGTACCTTTGTCAAAAATAAGCTGCGCTTATTTGTGTGGGTATATTTCTGGGTTCTCTGTTCTGTTTCATTGAACATATTCCATTGGTATCCACCAATGCTACACTAATGATAACTGTAGCTATATATAACCTACTTTTTATAGGATTCATTTTCATGTCAATAATATAGATCGGCATCATTTTTATTAGCTATATGTACTATACAATTTATTTAATTCTTGGTTGTACATTTAGGTTTTTAGTTTTTTTCCATTATAAATAATAATAGACCTGAAGATATATTCTTGTGCATATCTATTTTTGCCTTTTCCAATTATTTTCTCATAATAAATTACTAAAAATGGAATAGCTAGGTCAATCGCTACGTGTGGACAGTGTTAAAGTTTTGTTCACATATATGACTTCAAGTCATCTGGAATTTATTTTTATATGTGATGTCAGGTAGAAATCAAACTTTATGTTTTCCTTATGCTAAGCCAGTTACCCCAGTAGCCCTCATTAAATATGATGTTAACTCATCAGATATGAAGTTTATATATATTCTTGGGTTTATTTCTAGTCTCTGTATTCCTTTCATCTATTTATCCCTATGTCTATACTATCCTGTTTCAGTTACCAAAGCTTTATAATAAGACATTTTTTAGGGGGTGGGGATAGGCAAGTCTCTTCTTACTTTTCTTGTTCTCTTAAGTTTTATTTTGTCAAGTTCCATGAAACCCCCTATAGGAATTTTTTTAAGTATATTTAATTTATAGATCATTAGATAAATTTTGACACTTTGGAGATACATGTTTCCACCCATGAGCCTAGAGTATCTTGCCATTTTTTTCAAATCTTCAATACTGTTTTAAAAATTTCTCCATAAAGATCTTACATATTTTTTGTTTGTATTTTTAGATACCTTGTAGTTTTGGTTACTTTATAAATGAACTATTTTTTCTCTTTCTCTCTCTTTTTTTTTTTTAATTGGCCTTATCTCATTCTGTGATGGTTTCTCAAGTCTTTGTCATTCATGACAGTTTTTTTTAATAGACTTTACTTTATAGAACAGTTTTATGTTCACAGAAAAATTGAGCAGAAAGTATACAGAGTTCCCATATATCCCTTGCCCCTACACATGCACAGCCTCCCCTACTATCAACATCTCAGAGTGGTACTTTTGTTACAATCAGTGAACCTACATTGACACGTCATCATCACCCAACATCCGTAGCTTACATTGGGGTTTACTCTTGGTATTCTATACAAATGTATAATGATGTGTATCCACCATTATAGCATTATACAGAATAGTTTCACTGCTCTAAGAATCCCCTGTGCTCTACCTACCCCTCCACCTCTGGAAACCACTCATCTTTCTACTGTCTCCACAGTTTGGCCTTTTCCAGAATGTCATTTAGTTGGAATCATACACTATGTAGCCTTTTCAGATTGGCTTCTTTCACTTAGTAATATGCATATAAAGTTCCTCCATGACTTTTCATGGCTTGATAGCTCATTTCTTTTTAGCACTGAAAAATATTGCATTGTCTGCATGTTCCACAGTTTATTTATCCATTCAACTACTGAAGGGCATCTCAGTTGCTTCCAAGTTTTGGCGATTATGAATAAAACTGCTATAAACATCACTGTGCAGGTTTTTGTGCTCATATAAGTTTTCAGCTCCTTTGGGTAAATACCAAGGAGCACAATTGCTGGATGGTATGGTAGGAGTATGTTTAATTTTAGTAAGAAACTGCCAAACTGTCTGCCAAAGTGGCTGCACATTTTGCATTTCCATCAACAATGAATGAGAGTTCCTGTTGCTCCATGTCTTTGTCAGCATTTGTCATTGTCAGTGTTCTGGATTTTGACCATTCTAATAGGTGTGTAGTATTGTTTTAATTTGAATTTCCCTGATGACATATGATATGGGGCATCTTTCCGTATGCTTATTTGCCATCTGTATATCATCTTTGGTGAGGTATCTGTTAAGATCTTTGGCCTACATTTTAGTCAGGTTGGTTGTTTTATTATTTTTGAGTTTTAAGAGTTCTTTATATATTTTGGGTAACAGTCCTTTTTCAGACGTGTCATTTGCAAATATTTTCTCCCAATCTGTGACTTGTCTTCTCATTCTCTTCACATTGTCTTTCGAAGAGCAGAAGTTTTTAATTTTTAATGAAGTAGAGTTTATCTTTCCTATCTGTCTTTCAGGGAATCATGCCTCTGGTATTATATCTAAAAAGTCATGCCATACCCAAGGTCATCTAGGTTTTCTCCAATGTTATATTCTAGGAGTTTTATAGTTTTTCATTTTGCATTTAGGTCTGTGATTCGTTTTTGTGAAAATGAAGATCTTTATCTAGATTCATTTTTTTGCATGTGGATGTTCAGTTGTTCCAGCGCCATTTGTTGAAAAGACTATCTTTGTGCTATTGTATTACCTTTGCTTTTTGTCAAAGATCAGTTGACTATATTTGTGTGGGTCTATTTCTAGGCTCTCTGTTCTGTTCCACTGATCTATTTGTTTATTCCTTTGCCAATACCACACTGTCCTGAATACTATAGCTTTGTAGTAGGTGTTGACGTTGGGTAGTGTCAGTCCTCCAACTTTTGTTCTTCTCCTTCAATATTGTGTTGGCTATTCTGGGTCTTTTCACTCTCCATATAAACTTTAGAATCAGTTTTTTGATATCCACATCTATTATCTTTTCTAATTGGTTATTTTTTGCTGTATGAGAACCTTGATTTTGTGTCTAGCAAAAGTGTTGAACTCAAATGAATTCCAATAGTTTGTTTTAATATGATCTTGGATTTTGTGTATGGGCAAATACATCATCTGTCAATAATGACTATTTTGTCTCTATCTTATAGAGACTATCTTGTCTCTATCCTTTTTTTCTTATACTATTTCATTAGCCAGGGTCCTGCAATGTAAGGTTGACTAATATCATTGGTAGTTGGCATTCTTACTTTGTCTCTGACTTTAACTAAATATAATATTTTCTGATTAGAGAAGTAATATAAATGAACAAGATTGTTTTAGAGAAAAATGAAGATATTTCTCTCCCACACCCCACAAATATTTGGGAAGCAATCTAGGGACAAAAATAACCAACAAGTTGTATATTACAATATTCAAAGGATCCAAATATGGAAGTACTAGAGATACCTACCTGTTTCACCCTGCACTCTCACTGCTTCAGTTGGCACTGAGAGTAGATGAAAAATAACAATGGCAAGGTACAAGAGAGGCTAAGGCATAGGTATTGCATTCATTCATTCCTTTATCAGATTCTAATTTGGCACCTTCTGTATGCCAGGTACAGCGTAAGGCGTGAGGATATAATGGTGAGCAAGGACAAATATGGCCTCTGCTGTTTTTCATTCCCACCGTATGTTTTATAAATAAAAAACATTAATGAGCCACTGGCTGTCTGAAAAAGGAAAACTTATTACTGTGTAGTTAGGAGGTGATAAGATGCAGAGACATTAAGCATAGCCTTAATTAAATAGAGTTCCAGCTGCAGAATGGTACTTTTTGTGTATGCTTCTTGTTGTTTTTAAAAACTATTTTGAGTTTTTTTTTTTTTTTTAAAGGAAGGAGGAAAAGAAGCTGGTATACATCTAATAAAAAAGGTATTAAAATGATAGTTGGCACATCTGGGGCTTGACAGAAGGAACTGATTACTCTAATATCTTATGTCTTGCAGTAAAACTGTTAATTAGGGCTCAGGTGGTCATGCCGGATTTATGCCTCACTGCAAAGGGTTATTAAAACAAGAATCAGTACAAAGAGAAAGTTTTTGGTTTCAGCTCATCATCGAAACAGAAATGAAAGTAACTGCCAATCAATGGATTATATAAATGATTCAAAGCTCTAACTTTGTAAAAAATCCACTTTGTTGTAATTTTCTAAAAGGCCATTAGGACGTGCCTTTAAACAGTTTTCTCTTCTAAATGCTAACCTTAGTGAACATGAATAGCATTTAAGGCTTCACAAGATTTACAAAAATTAGCACAGATATCCTTGCACTTCTTTATTTTTGTTGGATTGCTTATTCTATTGCTAATGTTAGCTAATTAGAGTCTTGGGGGATATGGTTTTTTTTTTTCCTTTTTCAGGGAATCCACAGCCAAAGCACTTTTAGCTCTTATTATCTTTAGATCATATGAAATTTGTGCCATGGCGGGCTTCTATTTCTGGAAGGCCGGAAATCTCATATTGGTAAATCTCCTTGGCAGTTTTTATATTTCACTCTCTCTGCTTAGCCCATAGCTAGTTAAATGCTTTGAAACTAAGTATCTAGGATATTAAAATTTGAAAAGGAAAGAGGGTATTCTAGGCTCTGTTTATGCCATTAAATGTCATTGTCACCTTAGCAAAGTGATTCTAATTTGTGTTATGAGGGGGTTGGTGTAGAATCTGGTAAACTTAGAGATTCCTTCCAGCTCTAATATTTAATTATAACAATAAATATTTTCATTAGTACCTTCGTTATCCTTAATGGAGTCACAACCTTGGGAATATTTTATTCAGGACTTTTGGATGCAAGTGATAGAAAAACAAACGGAAAACCACAAAGGGAATGTGTTGGCTCAGAGAATCTGTGGAGTTAATCTCAGCAGAGAGAACCTGGTTGCTGGTAGCCCAACAGATGTCTTGGTGGGAACCTGGTTCCTGGTAGCCCAACAGAAGTCTTGGTGGGTACCTGGTTGGACGGATGAAATGCCCCCCTCTGGAGCAGTGGAAGCATGGTGGGAGAGGATGGAGATTTGGGTCAGCCCTACAGGAGACACATGGACTGAGGCTAGGGCAGGGTCCTCAAAGAAAACCAGCAGCAGGGGAATGGCTACTGGGCAGGCAAGAGCAACACATGCTTACCACAGGAGGAATAGTTTGTATTGTCCCAATCTCAAGATTTAGAGAGGAAGTGTTCTGCCTGAGATCACCCAGGCTAGAAAATCTGCAGCCAGAATGCAAAGCCAGATTTTCTAACACCCAGTCTCCGGTTTCACTAACTACGTTATGCCCCCTCTCTTGTTAGTAATTTTCTGGGTTTTGAGAAAAAAGATGTGATTTCTGAAGGCATTCCCATTTTCTGCTTTTGTTCTTGAAATGGAAAAGAACAGAGTAAAACCTCATAAACTTTTCAAGTAGTGGAAAGCAACATTTTTTGTCTGTTTCCAGGATAAATCAGCCAGGGATTCAGGTTAAAGTGTTATTTTTGTACTAAGATATTATTTCTTTGGGATATTAAAATATATAATAGTATAAAATGCTTTTGCCTGTTGTGTTTAGTTTTAGCTTTTCATAAATATTATTTTTTTAAGACTATTTTTTTGGTGAAGAAGATTGGCCCCGAGCTAACATTTGTTGCCAATCTTCCTCTTTTCGCTTGAGGAAGATTGTGTCTGAGCTAACATCTGTGCCAGTCTTCCTCTATTTTATATGTAGGACAGTGCCACAGCATGGGTTGACGAGCGGTGTGTAGGTCCATGCCCAGGATCCGAACCCATGGACCCCGGGCCACCAAAGTGGAGTGTGCCAACTTAACCACTACACCACTGGGCCGGCCCCTAAATATTATTATTTTTAATAGCTTAGAAAGGATGAGAGGAAAGCCAGTGTTTTACATTGGAGTTAAATGGTTTCTCCTAGCCTTATAGATCCTGTTTTTTGTTTTACCATCTTTGAATCCTATTTTCAAGCTTAATTAGGCATTTGAATGGGTATATGATTTCATCAGCCTGGTTACTACTATTTGCCATACATTGAACTCTGTGCATGTAACACATTCAAGTAGTCATGGTGGACCCGTCAGACAAGGTCTTTTATCACCCTGGTAGTCTGGCTCAATTCCCCGCTTTGAAGATATACTGTTAGTAACAATCACTGATCGTCAATAACTCCTTTTAGGAAATTTTAGCAGTTCTAAGCTCCCTCCTTAAGTACATGCATATAAGATTGGAGGAAATCAAATGTTGACAGGAAGCTCTGAGGTGAGGTTTGAAGTCTGACACAATTGAAAAGATATATTCTCCTTCAGGGCAGAAGCATTCCAAAGAAAAAAAGATTCCTGTTGCTTTGTCATGAGAAATGAAATAGATTGACTGATTATTTTTAACAGTAGAGAATAAGGCTTTTCCTTTTACACATTTAGAAGAAAAAAATAACCATTAAACCTATGGAATTGCTCCGACTTTTATGGTCCTCTAAATTTTTACTTTTTGTTTTTAGTTGACTGATTCTTCTTTTAATGTAGTGGCATGTTTGCCTTGATTCTTATCTTTTGTAAACACGATGCTCATATATAGCATGGTGAAATGGGATTTTAGAGTAGACGTTAATAATAAAATTAAGGGCCAGCAAAGACAGGCTCACGTGCTAGTACAGTTATTGCTATCTTAAACTCTTTCTAGCTTTCTGATTTTCTGTGATAATTTTTTATTGAAAAAATGTAAATGCTCTAAACACTAAAAGCTATAGTGATCTTTTCTTGAGTGGTTTTTTCATCTAATCCCTGAGTGCTCTCATAATGAACATTCAAGCTAAAAAATACAAGTTTGTAATGGCAAATGTCTGTTAGCTGTATTTTAAGTAATCTAGATATTACGTTTAATTTTTAGTGATATTTTCAACCACTTAAATTTTCCCAAGTCTTTCACAGCCTGTCCTCAAAGGATGCATCTTGTTCTCTCAGAACTAATGTTTCCACGTGGTTTGTTTTTGTCCTTTTCTTCTCCTCTGCCACCTCCTGGATGCTGTACCGGCCAGCCGCCGTCACTCCCATTTGTGGTCAGCACAGACCTACACTGCTTGTCTTGTAACTCCACTGAATGTGTTAGTCAGCATTTGTTAACCCCGAGGAAAGAAGTAGCATGTGTTTTCCCCTAAAATAATCAACACAACAGTCTGGTTTTCCTGGTTGATTGACGATCTAGGATGTTTTCCCCAGAAGAGAGAGCTTTGCCTAACACCGTGCTGATTGTTGAAGTTTGGAAAATCGCTCTCCTTCTCTGGTACTATAATAACTCCTTGTTCTAATATTTCCAGAGACTGTTCTTCTGTCCCTGCTTGCTGACAGATTTTGTGCCTTCACATCCTGTCTCCACCAGTGCGTGTTCTTATTGAACAGTGATCAATTCAGTGGTTGACAGGTTGTATCTTCCTTTTTTTTTTAATGGCATAAAACCGTAATACGAGTCTTGAAGCAGCAATTCTCAATGCGGTGTAAAGTTAGAGGATATTTGAAAATGTAAAATTCTTACAATCAAGAAAATAATAGCGTTGGTAAAACCCAGGAACAATTGAAAATGTGTGCAGCAGAAGCTTTGTGAATTTTTCCTAACTCTCCCACTGGGATACAAAGAAAATTGCCTTTAAAAAAAAATCCCGTGACACCATCTTTTGTAATTAGAGCTATTAAGTCGAAATGATAAATAACCATTCAATGACATACTATAAAAGAAAATAGCCCTTTGCCCTGATTTCTCCTGAATAGCAAGAGATCTGAGAGTATCAACTATAGGAAGTTGAACTCCTTTAACTGTGAGAATTGTCTAGAATTTAGGAAATTAGAAAGCAAGGCAAGATGATTTTCTTTTTCATCCTTCAACATGATCATGTCCATTAAGATAGTAAATGAAACTGATTTGCCAAGGAGGTGAATAATTATAACCACAACAGAATGTACTCGAGAATGCAAGGTTTTTGAGACCTTTGTTTTCGAAAACACGCTGCAGGGCGCTTCAGTGGCAGTGTGTGATGCTTATAAGGCTCAATTGACAGAGGTAATTATCACTCTAAATGGCAGCTTGTTCCTCTTTTAGAGAATCAGATACTAGGAAAGAGAACTGAGCACTGATGGTCCCTGTCCCCAGGAATGTGAGGGCTCACGGACCAGGTTCTTTTCTAGTCTTGTGTGGTCCAGGACAATGATTACATCATTCAAACTCCAACCTGTTATTGCCTGTGTTTTATAAATGTTGCCATGCCTTGAGAAGCAGTTTCCTGAGGTTTGGTGCAGAGAGGTGGGTGTAAGGCGGGAGAGAGGCATTACAGGGAGAATGGAGTTTTCTATTTGAGTGCTGAGAAACGGCTTCTAGCATTGCAGCTCCTGGGAACATATTTTCTGTGAGGAAACTAGATGAGTATAATGAGTGCACCCTGTGCATAAATTCAATATTCATTTTGCACCCAAGGTCAAATAAAAGTTAATGACCATTTGCACACCAGAGATCTGAAACCCGCACTTTATTTCTTTCTTATAATGACAAAAAAAGAGAGCAATTTATATTTAAATTGATTTAAATTTCAAAGCATAAACACAGAGGTCTCCCTGGTACCCTTTTTTTGTAAGTGAAACTTCCTGGCAGGGCTTGACTTTCATTAAAAATTAAGTCCCATCCCATTCCAGTTCCCCAGTGTGGACAGTTTTTTGTTTTCTACCCTGTTCCTACCCTGCTGGGTTAGTGACACCAGATCAGAAGCCAGCAATGCAAGCAGGGCCGCTTTCTTTAATGATTTAGGTTTTGCATTTGTTGAACTAATTAGCTTATTGAGGCAACTAATGGGTGTCTTTAATACACTGTTGACTGGGCAGCTTCTCGCCTTGCCTGCCGGCTCCTTTGTTCTTGGTCTTCTGGGGAGTGGGAGCCACTTCCCAGATGAACATATGATATGTGCCACCCAGTGTCCGGAGGCCCGCCCAAGAGGCTACTAAGCTAATTACCAAGTGCCCCAAAAAGACGTGCATCCACTTAAAACCCTGTATCTGACTGATTCTGCGTGTTTGAATAAAGGTTTACATTTGAGGGGTGCGTGGGTGAGGGCCGGGAGCAGGATTGCTTCTCTGTATACCCCTAAGGTACAAAGGAAAAGCAATCTGTAGATGTTTGAAAATATTAAATCTTAGAATATTTAAGGAAAAATTAAAAGCAGATGATTAGATATTGAAGGGAAAGCTATATTAATGGCTAAAATCATCCCTCTTATGAACTAAAATATTCCTTAAGAAGAAGAATCCTTGCCATGTGCTGTTTTTATAAAAATAGGAAATTCTGCAGTCTGGTAAACACAGTCTCCTACCAAGTCCAGCAGCCCTGGGCATGTAGTTAGGAATTGCGCTCCCACACTGGCCTGTGTTCACGCTGGTAAGTTGCTGGCTTCCCTTAGCTTCAGTTTCCATTTTTGATAAAAGGAAGAGGTCAGGCTTGGTCAATGGCGGGGGTGCCATGCTAGGCCTGCAGGTCATGTCCTAAGTACCAAGTACGAGGCACCTTTAATTCTCTTAATTGTACATTGCTGTCTATTCAGTAAGAATATAGGAATAATAACTGCTGAAAATTTAATTTGCTTTCCAAACGTTTTTCATTTCATTAATGTCGTCTTCAGCGAAAATCTACAGAAGGCCCTCTTCTCCTGCCCCTCCCTGCACCACCCCCCTACACCCCCACCCCCCATCCCCAGAACATTTTCTGCTGTCATTTGTATTGACAAGTAAGAGCTATCAAGGGAAATCTTTGTCTTGGCCATATGACCCAGCTATTGTCTATCATTCGTCACATTAAAAGTCTAATGGTATAAACAGCCGTGAAAATGGAGCTGTTCTCAGTTAAACTGAAAACGACATGAACACAACGTGTGTGAATATAAGTAAATAACGTGCCAAAGTACGTAACACAAAGCACGCATTTGATTCAGCTGAATTCTACCAGAATAAGTGATGCTGTTTTGATAAGTGAAATTTACTTCATATACTATTCTTCCCATTTGTGTGACACCTAAATACTTAACATTTGGGAATATCTAAATCAGACATTTTCTTTGTAAGTGGCTAAACAAACAGTAGTTCTAGCTATTTGCATTTTTCAGATAGGTTATAAAAATACTCCATTTTAATACTACATACAGTGATTGAGATCTGTTTTTGGGATGAGATTGGTGATAGAAATTTTGACCCTGGAGTCAATGAAAGCTTGTATTATACAGCTTCAACCTCAACAGTACATTTTGACATAGGTTTTTTGTTTGGAGTTGAGGAAACAGAGATGGATAGATACTTTTAAGAATAATCCTAGGTTTCTTTCTGAACAGCTACATCAAATTTCCTCCTTGACTAAATAATATTTTGTTTTTCTAAAGCAGTGATCCTCAAATTTAATTTGCATAGCAGTTACCTGTAACACTTGTTAATAGTGCCAATTCCTGCCCTGACTCCATCCCCTCCCTGCAATTAAGTGTGAATGGAGGCCCTGGCATCTGAATTTTGAACCTACCTTCACCCCTGGGTGATTTAGACGCCACACTTTGACAAACATGTGCCAAAGTCTGTGTGATCTGCAGTCTGGGAGTGAGCCGGTGTTTTATGAAGGGTGTTGATCTAATGAACCAAGCGTGGTAAAGGAAATCAAAATGTTATTTATACTTTTGCTACTGACTCATTTATTGGACAGCTGCCTAACTTTTCAGTGTTCCTCTACCTGAATGGAGATTTTTCTCGTGGGAATGATAACAGAATTATAAAGCTCTCATGGCATTGGCAGTAAATGCTTTATAAATGAAGAGAATTATTACCAAGCTTTATTTGGTGGGCAGACTGAGGAAGAAGCAAATATTCTCACTGAAGTTTCTATATGCTTACCAGGAAGACATTTTATGTGGGGAGTGGTTTGTACTGGTTTAAAGGGGAAGTGAATTTAACCCTGACTCCGAATAAGTGCACCTGAGTCAAAGCTGTAGCCTTGTAAATTGTGGGCAGATCCCAAGTCAATAGAACTAAAGGGCCTGTCTGGTTCTCCTTTTGCCAAAAAATGGCTATCATAGTTCTATCTATGGAAAATGCAAACATTTAATAAAAACGAAACATTCACTTTAAGACCTATGAAGATAATTTGAGGAAGGTTACCCCTTGTCCAGTTATTATTTTCTGGTAGAAAAATGACTGTGAGGAATTGGAGATTGAGCAACAGATGGTAGGTTTTAGAAATGTTGCCTGTTTTCCTCCACTCCAACTGCAATAGCGAGCAAAGCATGACAGATAGGATTGCCATCTTAGTTTTATATGTTCTTATTTTCTTCATTTTGATTTTTAATTTTGTTTTTGTGTGTTTGAAAGGCCCATAGTTCCAAAGGTGGAGCTAAGTGTAGGTTCTTCTCTGTCTGAAGGGGACCTTATACAGCAAACACAGATTTATCACATATTAGTGAGAAAGCAAACTTCCCCACCTTTGATGTGGGGGACATTAAGGGAGCTTGGAGATTATGGAGAGGCCCTGGCCAAGAACCCCTCTTGCTGGCGGTGGGCTGGGGCAGGGGGGGTGGGGCGTTATTGTCCCAGCAGCCTGTAGTCCCCAGGGAGTGATGTGTCTACTTTGTCTGATCAGGGAAGGGGCACATTCCATCATTGGGCCTCATGGTGTTAGAACAGCACACGTAGGTTGTAGGCTTGGACCTTCCAGTCCTCTCAGAGTCATCACTGAAACTAACTATGGGTGTAGAATTGAGGCTTAGCATTTGTACCTATATCCAAGTTATCAAAGTTGCTTCATTTTGCTGGTAACATTAGGTCTACATGAGGGTTAGTTTTGTAACCAAATGGACAGTTTGATCGAAAGACCACATTTATTTGAGTGGTCCAGGCCCCCCCCAAGGGAATTTTCCTGGGGCCTGCTCTAATGCAGGTTTTCATTACCTTGATTCAAGAAGAAACTCAGACAGATAAGATAACCTATCCTTTTTTCAATTTTATATGAAAATTCAAAATATGAATACTTTTATTTGAGAGGCGATATGGCTCAGTGCCTTGAGTATGAACATTAAAAATAGTTTGGGCTGATAGCCAATACTGTATCAAAACTTTTTCCTTTCCACATATATTTTCTTGGTTTTGTTATCTGGTAATTTTATGAGAGTATTTTATTTTATAAGCCATTAAAGCACTTAAATTGATACTCAAAAATGGTAAGGTAACAGGCTCTGAGAATTGTTCACTACATTGAAATGTAGATGGGAAATACTGTGTTCTTTATTTTCGATAACTGCACCGTGGTCCTCACAAGCCTCTACCTACTGCCAGGGAGCAATATCTTAGCTGTCTCTGATTCGAACTCTTTTTGTGATAAATGGTCTGTTCAGATGTTGCTCCTGTCTGGGCCTAGTTTAACCCCCTTCCTCCTTTTGGATAATTCAGTCCCTGGCATGCGAGGGTCCCCACAGTGCCTTCGGGCTCCCCTGGTCTCTGCAGAGTGGCTGTACCAGTCGCCGCTGCCCCTGTGGGATTTGCAATGGCAGTCAGGGGCCCACCCAGCTGCATCAGGGTCTCTGTGCCTTCCTGGCTATCCCACCCCATATCTCGCTGGGGCTATAAACCCCACTTCTTCCTTGCCACATGCTCCATCCAGCCCCTGGCCCTTTGGAGGGAAGGCTCTATTGCAGGCATCTGTCCCCAGCACATGTAGAAATATCTGAGTCCTTGAAACTTCGCATCGTGGGAAAGAAGAACAACTCAGGAAAAATAAGCTCTGCCCCTGGTTTGCCCCTAGCCTTACTGTGTACACTGATGATCCACTGTGAGCATGTGGCCCCCACGTGGGGCTGGGGCCAGATTTCGAAGCAGTCTCCTTTGTGTGCCAAGGCTCATTCTGTGTGTAAACCAGAGCCCCCATCCTCAGTGTCCCCTCAACCATCTCCCTGACCTCACCCTCTCAGAGCTCAAGCCTGGCCAGGGAAGATTGGGCCCATGGCTCTTACCTTCCATCTCTGCTGCCTCTTTATCCTTCTCCTGCCCAGAGTCTCCTTGTAGCAATACAGGGACAGCCTTGAGCTTTTCTAGCCCCTTGCTGCCTGACCACTTTCTTTAGAGGGACAAGCCTGTGGCTTAGCTATCCCAGGAGAGAAGGATCTAAGATCTGAGACTTCCAGAGTTGGTTCTTGGTATGCAAAGGAAGGTAACATTTCTCTATGGATTTTGCCCTTTCAAGCCTGTTGTCTTGCTGCAGCAGGATAGATTTAGATGAGGGTTAAGGAAAATTTTCACATCTTTCCTGGTCTCCTCTTGGGATGCCCGCCCCTGATTGATTGGTTGATTGAACCATTTGGTGTCTGTGCTTATATTTACAAACACAAGGACTCTTTGGGAATTCTTGGTGGTTCCTCTGTATGTTTTAGAATTCCACTGTAATGTCAATGAGAAGAGTTAGCAGTAGAATTGCTGACAATTCAGGAATACAAAAACCTTATGAGCATCATGTGAATAGCAGAAAGTTGTAACTTTATTTTTAAAAAGTAGATTGCTGTCTACAATACAGCCTTAACAAGGGTGCCAGTGTAGATCTGACCTGTTGCATTTTCTGGTTTACCATCCCAGAGGCAGATTTGTGTAGCTGTGAAAAGCGAATCAAGAGACTCAGGTTCAATTATAGCTTAGCCACTTGTTATGACTTAGTGGCTTCCAGAGGCTCATCTTCTTATTCTGCGAAATGGAGCTAATGGCACATGACTGGGGCTTGTTAGGCGTGAGGAGAGTTAAATGAGATGGCATACAGCATGTAGCTTCATGTTGGCACAGTTAGGCTCAGAAATTACTTTTCTGTTATTCCCTCAGATAAGTCTTTTAAAATTTTAATTCCTGAGGGAAATCGTATAGAGTAGTGGAGTGCATTAGGATCTTTTTAAATGAATGAACATCTTGCAGTGTCTTGAGCATCATTGCTGCTCATATCTTTTACTGTGTGATTATAGCAGGTTGGCCTCAGCCTGTCTTGTCACAGGAACACTTCCTGGAAAGACACTTTAAAAACGAAAGCTTTTCTGTCTTTCAAGAAAAATGATGAAGAAAAATGGTAGCTAAGGTTAACTCAATTCTTTTTCAACGAGGTTTTATTTTAATTGGTCATATACAAGCCATCTTTGCATTAAAAAGAAACTTGTTTTTTTCTAGTAGGTTTCCTCATAAGAAGGGCAGCCTAGCAGGCTACTGGGCTCCAGTACTGATTAGCTCCATATTACCCTGGCCAATCAAGCAAATATTTATGCTCTAATTAAAGCATTTGATACAGGATACACTTTGCTCTGGTGACATTATCATTTTTCTCTGTTGAATAACTTTACCATTGACTGGACACGTATTAAATGTTATTGAAAAGAAAACACTGTAAAAACCTATGAAGTGGAGGAAAGGAAGTTTGGAGAGTCTCAGCTACAAGACAAAGGCATAAGAATTGAAATGGAATCCTCTCCTGCCTTAGGGTGGGGATAAATCATGCAGTCAGCAAGGCAGCAGGGTAGCAGCCCAGAACCCATCTCTCAGTGGCTGGAGCTGCCTCCAGCCAACTGTATGGAGCATGGATAGGGGATGGGGGAGATGGCAGTTTTTCAGCTACCTCTGATTTTAGCCTCCTCTCTATAGATTTATTATGTTGTCTGAGTGCTATGAATTTCCAGAACACCAGCACACCTATAATGTTAGTAAAAGTAATACATTTCTTTCATGCAGCAAACATTATCTGCTCTATATAAATCCATGGGTTGGGAGGCATGGCGAGAGTTGGAGGGGAAGGGGGTGTGTAGGAGCACTTAAAAATAAGTCATTATGGCCCTAATTTTCAAAGCGACTGCAGTCCTAGTAGGAAATTCAAGTCAATTCTTGTTCTGACTTGGCAATAAACCTCCTGCTTTCTTTGTTTTCAGTCTGCCTCCTGGTCAGTTCATTTTAGACAATTTAAATCTTCATGGCATATTGGAGCAGATAAAGAGTCAGACCTAGGTACTTAACTATCTCCTCTACTGACTGCTGGTGTAATTCTGAGCAAGCTATTTAGCATCTCTCAGCCTCAGTTTTCCCAGCTGTATAATGAGGATAATCATAGTAGCACTTGGAATCTGGTTAAGGAAAAGGCCAACCATATACCTGCCCTAAAATATCACTGGGATAACAGAAATAGGAGCTCATTTAACTCAGATTTCTACTTGAAATGAATGGAGTAACTGTTTAAATGTAAATGGATCCTGCTTTGGCCAAGGAAGTTGGTCATATCTACTGGAAATTTATTAATGCTCCTTGCTGGATCTGAATATCACTGATGAGTACTGTAAGTGAACATAAACACACTGCTGAAGGCCCACCAAGGCAGCCCCATGTAGATTTGCTGGCTTTTCATTCTGAAACCAAATCATGCATGGGGTGTTGTTGGGTTTGGACAACAAGATTTTATCCTTGTTTGCAATTTACCTTTCTCTTTATTAAGTGTGTTGGAAAAATTACGTGTGGGAAAAATTAAGAATTAAGAGTGTCAGAAAAATTATCAAATGAGATGATTCAAAAGGAGTAAATTGCTAAATTCCAAGAAATGGTATTCACCTTTTATTACTAGAAACTCAGTTTCTCACTAGCCCTACTAAAAGAAAAATATTGAATAGATATTTAACAAATGTTGGCGTAGAGAGGTATTAAATTATTAACCTCACACTGGCCACATAGTTCAGTCCAGCCTGGCCAGTACCTCTAACTGAGGGATAAGGAGAAGATTAAGTGGGATAATCCACATTAAGAGCATGTGTCTGAAACGTAGGGAGAGCTCAAGAGCTGTACATATTTAGCATAGTGATGATGGTATTTCCTTTGCTCACATAACCTCACTTGCCACTGAATGACCTCCAAGCTCCTCAGCCTAATGTCCAAGCCTGACTAATTTTTCCAACTTTGTTTTCTGGTGTTTCCCAGCACTGTACTATTCACTGGTCCCATGTCAGATCTCACGCTTTTCTCCACCTTACCTCTGTTTATGCCAGTTCTCTGCCTTGACTGCCATTCCTCTGCTCCCATCATCCACCTATCAGAATCTACCTTTTCCTTGAAGCCTCTTTCATAATCTTACCCTCTCCCCCAAACTGGATGTGACATTTTATTCTGCTTGTATCTGCCTTATAATTGTTACTTTCTGAATTGCTTACCTTTGTTCAGTCCAATAGACAATTACTTAGCAGCCTTATGTTCTAGATTATTATTCCAGGTACTTGGAATAAGAAAACATACTCTCTTCCCCCTAGAAGGAACTCATGGTATAGATTAGTAAAGATGGAGGTTTGTGTTGCTAGCTATAAAACACTGAGATAAAAAACAGTAAGTGTACAGAAAAAGAGCTTTGTTAGGCCAGGAGGAAGGACTCTACATTTTGTCTAAGTCCTTGGGTGATGGTGGGGAACACTCAGAATGATCCTCACCGGGCAGATGGTGTTTGAACTGGAGAGCCCAGTGGACAAGAAGAATTTCACCTGGTAAAGGCGATGACAAGGGCATTCCAGGCTAGAAACAAAGAAATGTGGGAGGTGCACCTGGAAGGAAAGTCTGAGACTGATGGCCAGCCTTCAAGGCTAGGTTGAAGCTTCAGCCTGAATGTTGACCAGTGTTTAATAGAGTAGGGATCACAGGTGTCAAAGCTCTCAAACCTGCACATCCCTGGGCTAAGTCCTACTGCATCAAGAACACTGGGGATGGGGCCCTGGAGCCTGAGTTGGTGTTGAGCTCCCTACGCTACTCTCGTGTTCTCTAAGTGGGGAGAGGCAGGAGTCTAAAGGGATGGGGCGATGGCATGATCAGACTCGCCTTTTGGAAGTGGAACTCGGGCAGCTGTGTAGAGAATGGATTGAGGGAGAGGCTGGCTGGGAGGCTGTGGCAGTGGCCCAGGTGAGAGGTGGTGAGGTCATGAGCTATGACAGTGGCAGAGAAGAAGAAGGATGGAAACATTACAGAGGCAGAAGTGACAAGATTTAGTGAGAGATTCATGCGAGGGCTGAGGGGAAGGAAGAACATGAGGAAGCCTGGTGGTGATCTAAACTAAAATACAGACCCCAAGAGAGAAAAAGGCTTGTGGAATACAGTGAGGGTGTTCTGTGCAGTTTTGGATCTTTGTGTCCTCACACCCTAGTAAATAGATGACTTTCTTGAGGACGGAGATTGTGCCACTGCACCTATCATAGCAATGTATGTAGCAGATGTATATGTAGCAGATCCGTGATGGTCTGTGAAATAAAAATATTCAGTGTGTAACTGGAGATGTGTGCCTGGAACTCAGAGAAGAGGGTGGAGATGGAGACACAGATTTGGGAATAAGCTGCATAATGGTGAAAGCTGAAACCATAGGAACAGATCAGATCACCAAGGAAAGAGGCAGAGAGAGGGAAGAGAGCCTGCAGGAAACTTGTATTTTTAGAGGGTTCAAGGATGATAAGGACCCAGAAGAGAGTTTTAAAACAACAGTCTCAAGTTCAGCTGACAGGCAGAGATTGGGGCTGAGAAAAGAATGTTGGGACAGAGATATAGTGGTCATTGGCTAGCTTCCCAAGAGAAGTTCGAATGGTGCTGGATGGGCCAGATTATAATACTATATGGGGTGTCTTGGTGGTGAATACTGACCACTGTTTTTCAAACTTTAACAATAAAAAAAAAATACGGTGATGAGGTGAAGATTGCAATTGCTTTTTTCTCTTACTTTTTAAAGAATAGAAAAGATTTGAGCATTTTGAAGCATTTGTGATTATATGTTGATAACCAAAAATGAACACTCTATCAGCATTTCTTGTTGCAAGCTCATTTCCATGCGATCTCAGAGGGAATGTACTCCTTGCTGAATGTGGTTGGAGTGTCGTTGAGGGGCCTCCTAAAGTAAATATTGTGGGTCCTCTCCAGGAATGGTACAAAATAAATCACTAGTTATTTAGATAATGAGGAATAGGGTTCTGCCTCCTGTGGCCTGGAAACACCTCAGTGTTTTCCTAATATTTTTATGTCCACAATCCACAGAACACACAAAAGATCCTGGCCTGGTACACGTCTCATCCACATCTGTGAAAAATACTTAACTTTACTAGTTACGATGCATTTTGATGTTTATATTTTTTTCTATTGTTTCTATTGTATTCTGTTCTATTCATTAAAGAAAGAAATGAAAAGAAATACTGGTCAGGATCCGCATGAATGGATTTGTCGAGGTGCAGTTTGACCAGCACTGTACTGCTCCATCCTTGACGGAGGCCAACTTGAACCACCACAGATACGTACATTTTATGTGAGAGGACTAGGACAGGCCACTTAACCTCATCTATAAAATGGGGATGATCTTAGCTGCCTGCCTCTTTAGGTCATGTGAACATCCAATGGGACCCTTTATGAAAGAGCTTTCTCTCTGTGAAAATGCTGCACAGGTGAAAGATTATATTGTTGCCAAAACTTTAATTTTTGGCCAAGTACTCATCGAATTTTTTTTCTTAACTATATTTGTTGATTTCCCACATTGAGACTTGAAATGCTAAATTTCTGTCCATGGTAAAAGTTTTGGTTGGTTTGTAAATTAAAAAATAATTTGGTTGGGGCCGGCCAGGTGGCGCAAGCGGGTAAGTGTGCGCGCTCCACTACGGCGGCCCGGAGTTGACCGGTTCGGATCCCTGGCGCTCACCGACGCCCTGCTTGGCAAGCCATGCTGTGGCGGCCTCCCATATAAAGTGGAGGAAGATGGGCACGCATGTTAGCCCAGGGCCAGTCTTCCTCAGCAAAAAGAGGAGGATTGGCAGATGTTAGCACAGGGCTGATCTTCCTCACAGACACACACACACAAAAGTTTGGTTGATTTTTAAAGAACGCTCTCAATTCTAGTCACCTAGTGTGTTAACGATCATTGTGTGTTTAGTGTTCCTAGTATGGCTCTCACCTTTACAAAACTGACCAGTAGAAATTAAATAAGCATCATTTTGAAAGGACATCAATCCTCTTTGTGTTTAAATAATAATATTCATAGAGTTATTAGAGTTTTCTTAGCAACCATCCTAATGAGTCATGGGGAGAGAAACCTGTTGTCCTCCCCAAGGCAAAAAGAAAGGTATATTAAGGTGATCCCTAAAATCTTGGAGGCTGGCAACAGTTGCTCATCTTGAATTGGTCTTGGCTACTTGACAAATAGATACATTTATACTATGTACTGTTATGTGAATTCGTGCTAATTAATCCACTTATATTCTTAGTTCTCATGCAGGCTCTCATGTTTGCTATTCAAAATATGTGCTTTAGATCTTGTGCTTGTAACTTTTGTTGTGGTAAGTTATTTTCAAAGGGCTTTTCTTGCTTTTAGACTCTGTGTTGAGAGATAAGGGGATGGTTTGTGTTGGCAGAGAGTGAGACTCCTAGCCTCCCTCCGTCCCAGAAGGTGTCATTCCTGTGTCGGTGTTCCACTGCAGGGAACTGTCCCAGAATCAATATTTGCATAGGAAATTTTCCCTAACCTACTCTTACTCTGATCAGATAAAAGAAAAGTTAAGCTCAAAAATCTAAATAGCTGCTTCCTCCTCCTTCCACCACATGAGCTGCATGACTAGAGGGCTTGAAGAGAGAAATTGTCTCCTTATATCTTCCTGACATTACTCTTCATATTAAAGGGTCAGAAAGTGCTCCCTTTTAGGCGACTCTATGGATTTCATACATGAGACTTCCTGGGGTGATCATAAATCCCCGGAAGTCCAAAAATAAGTGTTTGTTCCCAAGTGAACCACTGGCTAGAATGCATTCTTGGAATCATAATTTTTCAGCATTTCCAAGAAAATAATGTTATTTATGTGTTGGAGGAGACCACTCTCATTTCTTTGTCATCGGGTGCTGAGGTTGAGTCCACCAGATCTTTGAGAGAGTCTCCATTATGCACATTGAGGTAGATTGCTGAGTTAACCTTTGCCAAGTCCGTTAACGTGCCTGTGTTTCTGTTTCTTGCTCTGTTAACCAAAGTGTAACACTGGGCAAAAAATTTTGAGATTGATATGGCAATAAGTATACCATTGTAGTTATGGATAAGCTAGAAATGTGGGGCTGAATTTTTATCCCAAGTATGCTTTTATGTTCATCTCTTCCTCCTTTGATTCTATTTGTATATATTAAGAATTATGCCTGAATCTCAAAAAATAGTGTTAACTCTCAATCCTGAAATTGTTATTCATTGTCCTGCATGTCCTATATCATGGTATAATAAGGAAAGCAAAATAAATGCCTAGACACCAGAACATTGTTGTTTTAAAAACAAAAACATGAATTTAGTAGGCAGAAATATTCCCAAATTTAATTTTCTTCATTTTTATCGAAATTAAAACTTTAAAGAGCAAAAATTCAAATAAAGCATAAATTAAATGCCAAGGTATTGTTGGTACTTCATGAGGGTGATGTTGTCCCACACTGGTATGGTATCAAATTGCCCTCTAAGAAAATTACTCCCCATTACAGGAGGAAGAAAGATTTCTTATATTATTTCAATTGGTTAAGTGGAGTTCCTTATTTCTACAGCCCATTGCATTTTTAAGTGGAATTTAGGATGTTATTCTCTATTTTATTTTTCCCTTTGCTTTCTTGCTTCTAGTTTTTCTGAGAAAATATGAGTGTTTTTCTTTATTCTTAAATGTCCTCCTAATCGGGCTACAGTAGCAACAGGGGACCCCCTTTGAACAAGCATGAATGGAATATTTTGCTGAAAATAGAAGAAAAGCTTCTGCCCACTTCCACTGTTCCCGCCTTGCCTTTGGATGCTCGATGGTAGGAGTTATCCTAGTTATCCGTGGAGTTTAGCAGAAGAATTTCCCTTCCCTCTTTTTTCATAATAGTTATAAAAGAATAAGTATAAGTTATAGTTATAAAAGAAGTAGCTTATATAAGTAGGTGGAGTCAAGTTGTGCCATTTCAGTCACTTGGGGAGGAATTGTTCATCCCAGTTAGTTTTCACAGAGCTCACACTGTGTGCACAGCATTTTAGGTGGGCTCCAGGGTAAGCACCATACAGTGGGCATAAAAGGCACACAAAAGCAAAAGGTACATGAGATGATATTGAAAAAAATACAGAGCAGAGAGTGTGGTATTTAAAAGTACACAAAACAATGCAATCTGAATCCAGAAGTACAGTGGGTGATCTCGCTGTCAGCAAGGTTGGTATGTTTTTGGCCTACTTTTTGATGGAGAGGGCAAAAAGAGTGTCGATGCAAAATAACCGATAACCATTCTATAGATACGAGAAATAAGGTGAGTTTACTTGAGCCGGAGTGAGGATTATAACCAGGGAAGGCCTTAGAAAGCGTTCCAGAGAAGCATGGTTTTCAGTACAGTCTTATATCGTTTTAGAACAAAGAACATACATTAACCACACCCAGGATACATTTCCATCAAAATTTCAAAAGGTATTCAGTTCCAAATTAGCAGATCAACATGACAGTGGTGTCAGGAAAGGGACTAATCCAGGCGTTACCAACAGGGCATAGGAGGGGAAGTATTCATTCTTATCTTAAGAGAGTGCATACTTTACTTTAATGATTACGCAGATGTACAGTGTATGTTTGATAGGCCATAAGTCAGGCTTTTTAGTTCGAGCCGAATCAGTTCTGAACTCAATATTTGAGAATCTCTTGTCAAGAGTAAATGGTGTGGTGCCTACAAAGAATAACTTAGTCTTCTTAGAAGTCACCCTTGATTGCTGCTTCTCCCTCATCTCCCTTTTCTTCTCTCTTTGTATTCAGTTTATTGGCAAGTTATGTCCATTTTGTCTAAAGACACAGCTCAAATCGTCCATGTTTCTTTAGCTTGTTGCCACTTCCCTGGTCTGAGCCATTGTCATCTTTAGCAAGACAAGAGCAACAGTTGCTTAACTGCTCTCCCTGCTTCCTGTCTTGCTAATCTTAAGTCTGTCCTTCACAAAGAAGGCAAAAAGAACTTTTGAAAATATACATCAAGTTATGCACTTCCCACTTGAAAATTCCTTGGTGCTTCCCCATGTTCTAAGGCTAAAATCTAAATTTACAGTGGTCTGTGTTCTCCCTGGTTTAGTCTCAGATCACTCTCACCTGCCGTGGGCAGCTCTACCTCAGCCTTCAGCTGAAAGACCACTTCTTTTTTTTTTTTTTTTAATCTTTTTTTTTTTTTTGTGAGGAAGATCAGCCCTGAGCTAACCTCCGTGCTAATCCTCCTCTTTTTGCTGAGGAGACTGACTCTGAGCTAACATCTATTGCCAATCCTCCTCCTTTTTTTCCCCCAAAGCCCCAGTAGATAGTTGTATGTCATAGTTGCACATCCTTCTAGTTGCTGTATGTGGGACGCGACCTCAGCATGGCGGGAGAAGTGGTGTGTCAGTGCGCGCCCGGGATCCAGTAGCGGAGTGCACGCACTTAACCGCTAAGCCACGGGGCCGGCCCCAAAGACCACTTCTTCAGAGAAGCACCATCCCTTCTCCTTCCCTGAAATGACCTCCCCCAGTTGGTTTTCTGTCATTTCCTCATTTATCATGACCTTTAATTCCATCTTTTCTATTATTATTATTTTTATTATTATTAGTTGTAGTAGTAGTAATTGTTCATTGGCTGTCTCCCCAGCTAGTATGTGTACTTTATGAAGTCAGAGGCTTATCTGTCTTCTTCACGGGAATAACCCTAGTGCCAGGCACGTAGCAGATGATCAATAAATATTTGTTAAAATGAAAGAGCAAAGTGTATAAAGAGAAAAATAATCAGATCATTGTGCTTAGATCAGAGTTGGTGTTGAATGTCAGTGTGAAGTTGGAGATTAGGAGGAAGCTAGAGAATTCAAGGAAGACCTTGAGTGATGAACAGAGTTCAGACTTGATAAGATAAGCAATACATAGGCCCAAGTGTGGCCCTCGTTGTTTTTATATTTCTTGAGACTGATTATTTTAGCGGTTGTGCCCAAGCTGGATTGTATTAGGGAGAGGCTAGAATCAGGGCCTTTGTGTTAGGAAATTATTGCACCAGCTCAGAAAGGGTGACAAGGACTTGGATAGGGAGATGCTGGGGAAATATGGGAGAAGAGGTAGATTCAAGACTCCACATTTGGAATTTTGTGGTAACAATGCACTGAGCAGTCCAAATATAAAATATTGTGCTTCCTTTATTATATGGCACTACCAGCCAACAAACCATACTGTTTAAAAAAATGACTGTTCTCAGATGAACTTGATAGAAGCCTTCATCTATACCCCGACTCCCCCTTAGGTGAAGCACAGTACTGACATGATGATGTCTGGATGGGTTTAGGTGAAGAGGAGAATTGAGATCAAATTTTTCCATTGCCATTGACTTAATAAATGAGATAATGTACATGCCCAGTGCTACAAGTTAACTTTTCATCCAAATAACAAAAAAATAGTACCAGTATTTACATTTTGTGAATCTACCCAGCATTATTTTTTCCTGACAGATTGCTATCTGAACGAGTATGATCTGAAAGAGGTTTATTATGATGCTACATTTTTTTTTAATAACATTTTAAGACTTTTTTTTTTTATAATTTTATTTATTTATTTATTTTTTCCCCCCAAAGCCCCAGTAGATAGTTGTACATCATAGCTGCACATCCTTCTAGTTGCTGTACATGGGATGCGGCCTCAGCATGGCCGGAGAAGCGGTGTGTCAGTGCGCGCCCGGGATCCGAACCCGGGCCACCAGCAGCGGAGCGCGTGCACTTAACCGCTAAGCCACGGGGCCAGCCCTGATGCTACATTTAATATTGTTTTTTTTTCTTTCTTTTTTTTTTCTTAGCAATTGACCAAGATGAAGAAAACAGTGACAAACACGTAACTGTGACAGAAGCTGAAAGTGTTCCAGATTCTCAGGTATGGTTGATCCTGTGACAGTCCTTCTCCGCACCTTTTTTCTGTGTTGAGAATGGGGAGACAGTACACGTGTTTCCAAGTGATACAGGTTTTTACCTTTTGTTTTCTGTAAATAGTGGTATTCCTGGGACTAAAGTGCTTATTTTTTATATAGAGGCATTTCACAAGAAAGGCCCTGAATTGCTAATCATATTTATAATTTGATTCATGGAAAAGGGACAGATAGGGACATATACTACACTTCCCAGAGAAAGCAAGGAAAGTACGTGAAGAACCAGAAGAGGCCACTCTTAGGGAAGACCATCCCCTGGAGAAGGCAGAGGAGAACCAGCTAGCTGACAGCACAGCTGCGGCTTGGCCAGACAAATTAGTGTGATGCCTCACCTGCCAAAGATTTTGTGCCAACCTCGGTATCTAACTCATGGCACAGATATAATTTTGGTAGCAACTTACCTCCAAATACTATTGTGGCATAAAAACTTTGGACACCCTAGTGCTGTCAACTATTTACTCATGTAAAAGCAGAGTATTTAGGGATTCTTAGCTTAGTTGACCCACTGCATTTCACATTTAACGTTCTAGATCTGTTGATTCTGGTCAGAATAATCACATTTGCTTTTTCAGTCAAGATTGCACAGATTGTAATGTTTTAGTAAGTTCAGATAAGGAATTGTTTTGCTACGGTAATATTGAAAATACTGCAATCGACAAGTTCATACTGAAATTACACTTCAGGCTCCCAAGCAAAGCTGGGCAGAGATACCTCAATTTCAAGTATTTGCCACTTTCTCGAAGGCTTCTTAAATCATTAAATTATTAGTGGCACAGATGTTTCTAAACAGAAATTGTTGTTATTCTTTATTTGTCTTGAATTTATTCTATGGACTGTTCTAATTAGATCAGGAGCAGGTTCTGTTTAGGTTTGGACATCCAGAGTTAAGTTCACTAGGAGGCATAATCATGAGCGTTAATAGGCTAGGCTGCTTAGGAAGGAAGGCACTGTCACTTCCTTTGAGGTGTCTGAGAAAGCTTAATCTGCTACAGTAGAAGCACCAGTTTTATTGGTTCGATTCTGCAGGTCTGTCTATACAAATGCTCTGGATAGAATCATCAGTAGTGCAAGTCATGTTAGGCGAGCTTAAAGAAAACTTTCAGAATTTCACCATCAGATCTCTAGGCAGAATTAGAAATAAATACATATGTGTGCTCATGGGTGTATACTTGTGTGCACTTTACACATAAATTTATTAATTTGATGTTTGATGTGTATACATATAATTGAGCACCTGCACACCAGACTCTATGGTAAGTATTTCAAATTATTGCAGTCTTCACTCCAGAGTATATTTTAAACAAGTTAAGTGGAGATTGGTTTCTCATTCCTTCCCCGTGTGTGATGAAATATGTCACTATGGGAAAAATGCCCCTAGGCTGCTGCAAACTTTGGATATATAAAGGGTTAAGACAGTTACTAATGCCAGAGAGACTGGGCCTTGTACACAGGTTTCCCACCTGCCGGAAAACTCTAGTTCTCCCCTCGTGTGTTAGCTCCTTTCTTCTTTTTCTCACTAAAAATATCTTTTCTGCCTAAGAAACTCCCTGTTTTAACACAGTGATGTGTGGGCAGAGTGAAGAGAGCATGTAGACTTGGGTTTGCATCCCAGCTCTTCTTCCTCATAGCTGGTGCCTTTAGGCAAATTCTTTACCATCTGAACCTGTAAGTTCCTGTAGGGTAACATCTGTGTCTTTGTCACCATAATGTCCCTGCTGTGCTAAGCAGTGACTAGCATGCTAGGTTTTCATCTCTGTAAAGTGAAGATATTATGAAGTTGTTGTGAGGTTGAAATAAAGCAACATAAAAATTGCCTGCAATCCTGGTACTTAAAAGAATTTCAATAAATATCAGGCAGCATATGTGAGGTGTAAGGGTGCTGTCTCCGGGGCCAGATTGCCTGGGTTCTCTTCCTGACTCTGCCACAGTAACCTTGGGCGAGTTACTGCAGTCTCCTGAGCCACATATTCCTTTTTTGTAATAGTGTTGAGTTAACACTTGTGCAACACTTCATATGTACTAGGCACTCCTCTAAGTTCTTTGTTTTTATTAACACATTTAAACCTCACAACAAACCCTGTGAGGTAGACAATATAATTACCACCACTTTACAGATGAGCTGGTAAGTGGTGGGGCCAGGAATCAAACCAAGGCAGTCTGGCTCTGACATCCTTGCTTTTAACCACTGTACTAACTGCTTTCTAACATCTGTAAAATGGGGATGATTGTTGGGTTCTTTTGAAGATTAAATGAATATATGTGAAGCAATTAGAACAGTGCCTGGCACATAGTAGGTATTCAGAAAAGTTAGCCTCTGAGTTATCATCATTATCATGATCAAGTCTCACATCGCTTTTTGGTTTGAATATTGAAGGTATCTAACACGGCTAGGCTGCAGTGTTACTCTCTGCCTACCATTATGGTATCTTCACATACATAAACATTCTGGACCCTTCACTCTTTATAAGTCTTTATATAGGCCTAAAGGATTAAAGAATCTTTATCAAAATGCATAGAATTTTTGCCAGGTTCTAGTTTAGGTTCTAATGAGATCTTCAACAAGTAATTTACAATGTGTTTGAGCTTTGGAAATTCTTGCTTTGATTCAGGTGGCTATTGACCACTGGGTTCAGTAATTATTTTCATTGTCTCCTATCCTCCATTGGAATCAATCATGTTAATACTAAGTGATGATAACTATTAATTATATAAATTAATTGCCAAATATTTGATGATTAATTTATCAATAGGCAAAGTGTGACTTTTTTTTTTAACAGACTGAAGAAAGATCTTATTTAAGGCTGTGATAGCTGTCATAGAAAACAGATGATCCTTTTAAATCTTTTATGTTAGAATTTATTAGAATTTGTTTATTCTCTTTTTACTTCTTTACTATTTGTCAACTCTGCTGCCCTGCTAAGTAGTATGGTCAATAATGTATACAGATCTGAGCTGTAAGTTCTCTTAGGTCAAAACAAGATGAAGTATTGGTGACCTCCCTATTCTAGTCTGAAAGTTCAAGGAATAAAATGTATGTAATGAATGAACCCCTTACTTCATCAATTATGTAAAAACATAATGTATTTAGTTTCATCAGAAGAGATAATTGTACAAGTGTAATAGATTAAGAAAGTCTTTGAGGGAAATAATAGTAATAAATTTCATGTAACTATGGTTTCTGCCTCCTTCCCTGCCCCCAGCATGCTCTGGCAGGATGTATTATCACATAGTGTTTGGATAGGATGGGTCTGTTCGACAGGCGTGGTGTATTAACACAATTATCCACGGAGGGGGAAGACTGGAGGAATGAACCTCCCTGAACTTGCATTGCCTCGCCTGTACAGTGAGGGACTAGGAGTCACTGAATGATTTCTAAGGCTCTGTGATGCCCCAGCATGGTGTTTGAGGCCTGTACTAGTGATGCCCGGGACATTAGTACACCTGCCTTCACCATTACACTTTCTGTCATATGCACTTTTCACTGTGAATGCTTCTTGGTCCTTTCCCCAATTAATAAAGGGTATATTTTTCTATCCCAACTAGGAAGAAATTTTTCATAGTCATCTTTCTCTTTCTGAAGAAATTTGAGAAAATGAATACTTGCTGCCCTAAAATTATTATTTTTTATTATGAATTGTCTTCTGAATTTTTCTGGAAAGAATTCTTAATATTTTCTGTTTTGGAAATAGGTGCATACAGTTGGGTAATGTAATATACCATCCCAACCCATCAGTATTTTATTCTGTCGTTTGGATTTTCTGTTTGACGTAGCAAAAAAAAAATCATAGGAATTTCTACTCAAGACTTAATTTTTAAAGAAATGAATCTATTATGAAGTAATCAATAAAAATTTATCCAAATAACCTGAATTTGTATTGAATAGCATTCTGTTATTGCAAAAGTGCTTTCATGAAAGGTGGACTCGTTCATCCTGTTTTTCCTTCCCTTGACAGCAATTTTTGCATGATGTTTTTTCTAGGTGTTTTAGAAAAAGTGATTTTTAAAGTTGTGATAATGCAGAAAATGTTTTCGTACATAGATCTGTGCTCTTTCACCTTTTGGCATAAAGGTCGTTCATTTATCATCCTTGTAGCTTTTCCTAAGGGAATCCTGTCCAAGTGTCCTTTTACCACTAAAAGAATGGACCCAACATTTTTATGACTCCATTTATAAAGGAAACAGACTTTTCATTTACATTCATAACATTTCTCTTCTCCAATACTGAAAATCATATGAATAGCTTTAATTATACGTTACAGAGACTTTTCTTTTTTTCACAACAGACCTTGAAATAAGGCTCTTAAATAACTCTTCTGATGGTTACACATTAATCTTTTATTTTTCTCTGGCCTAGCAGTGTTAGGTAAACTGTTTATAATTAATTTCACATAGATAAATTAAGTAGTCCAAGAATTTGAAAGTCAATCAAGGACTGTTAGTTATCTTGCTTCTCCTGCCATAACAAAGCTCCCAAAATATATTACTAAATTCTTGGGTTTTTTGAATTAAATCACTAAATTACAGAGCTGTGAAAGGGCCCCCTCAGAGAACATCTAGCTTAGTGTGGTGCTTCCAAAGAGTACTGCCTTATATAACTATCTAGGATTTACGGGCATCCCTCTGGGCTTGAAGTTCTCCAGGGAATTTAGAAGCATTCATAAATGCTCCTTGAAAGCCTTTTTTTTTTGAGAAAGATTAGCCCTGAGCTAACATCTGTTGCCAATCCTCCTCTTTTTGGTGAGGAAGATTGGCCCTGAGCTAACATCATGCCCATCTTCCTCTACTTTATATGGGGCATTGCCACAGCATGGCTTGACAAGTTATGCGTCGGTGCACCCCCGGGATCCAAAGGTGCGAACCCTGGGCCGCCAAAGCGGAACACACGCACTTAACCGCTACGCCACTAGGCCAGCCCCCTTAAAAGCCTTTTTTGATAATTGTTAAGTAAGGAGTGCTATAGAACTGATTAATCTCATGAAAATTCATCTAGAAATTATGCAGAAACCAGAAAATCAAGATAGCAATATTCCTTTTTTAATTATAAGATGATTTAATTATAAATATGAAATAAGTCAATTTGAAACCCATTTTTAAAAGTAATAGTATTTTATGTTTAAAGTACACAATTTGTGCACCCAAGTATCTGATTCTAATAAAAATGTATTTCCTCAAGAAAGAAACGTCAGTATTTAGAATCCTAAGCATACGAAATGAAGAATGTCTAGAGTTCCTTAAAAACTCATGTTCACACAGAAACCAAAAGAGTAGTCAAGGTCTCTTAAATTTCCTCTGTTCAGTCTCACTCTTTTATTGCTGATGATATTATCAGTTGTTTTTTAAAAATGTATATAGGAGCCACAGACAGGAGGAAAGACTCTCTCCAAATCAGAGTCTGTGGGAGCTTAGCCCAATTGCTTTGGAGCCTCTGCTGGCGAGAAGAAGTAACAGGCTCATTTCCACTTGCCAAGTTAGTCAGCTCCACAGTGCGTTCCTCCTGTGTACCACCCCTGCCTGGCCCCAATCTCACGCATGCCCTCTGTTATATGAGCTGCCACACTGGGGAGCAGAGAGACATTGGGACTAACCCATTTCCCTACTGAATAAACAACCACGGAGCACGTCCTGAGGTTGCAGGGTTATTAACATCCTCTCTCCTCTAGCAGGACGGTATATTAAACACTGTGGGGATGACATGGATGGAGAGAGAAGAAACTCTATATGGTCAACATAATTGAATTTTCTAGATAACAGAAACTTATTCCTTTGTGTCCAATATTCAAAGAGTGTTAATCATTTTTGTGTAGAAATTTCCCTGAGTAGTTTCCTTGCCTTGTTAAAGGAGGATACTTAACACCGCTGATCCTCTTTTACTCTCTGGTATTGATTAAAAGAGCATCTTCAAGATCGGCCCATATATGTAGCATTATCACAGGTTATGGACTCTGTTGAAATCCCAACAAACAGAAATACACCCTAAGGAGGATTGCTAGGATGGTAAAAGGATCCAAAAATAAAATCAAGTGGGCCCTTAGTCATGCTTGGCAATCTTATTCTACATTCCTTAAACTACAGTCCATTTTCTTCTTCTCTTCCATCAGGAGCTGACAAACAACAACCTACTGCCTGTTTTTGTAAAGAAAGTGTTACTGGAACGCAGCTGTGCTCATTCTTTTGCGTATTGACTCTTGCTGCTTTCACACGAAAACTGCAGAATTGGGTAGTGGCACCAGAGACCACATGGCCCGCTGGGCCTAGAGTATTTACACTCTGGCCCTTTACAAAAAAAGCTTGCCAATTCTTGCAACCGAAATGACTGTTACATGCCTTCTTTTCTCCAGCATCTTCCCACAGTCCTTCCTCAGCTGATAACTTGACTTCTTATTTTTCTGGGAAATAGAAGCCTTCAGAACAGAATTTCCACATGTTCCCACCACCAGATATGTCAGCCTACCTGCATATTTACCCCTGTACTTCACCTTCTCTCCTGTCACAGTGAGTGAAATACTCATACTCGTGTTTCTGTCTGAGGGTAGATTTTTATGCTCTTTTCCCTTCTGAAGGACATTGCTCCTAAAATGCCCTCTCTCCCTCCTACATCATCAAATTTCTCTCTCTACTGGGTGATTTCTAATAAAGATAAATATGCTGGACTATCCCTCACCTTAAACAAGCAAGCAAGCAAAACTCCCTTGAACATCATTCTTAGCCGTTGCCCCATTTCTTTTAACAAAACTCTCCAAAAGAGTTGTCTCTCATTCTCTGTTAAACTCGTGCCAATGAGGCTTTTTTCCCTACCACTTTTTTTTCTTTAAAAAAAAAATGTTATATTCAAAGTCACCAATTACTTTTGTCAAATTCAGTGTCAATTATTTTGAACTCATCTCATTTGATATTTCAGCTGCATCTGATCCAGTTTTTCCCTCCTTAAAACACCTTCTTCACTGCTCACCCGCTTCTCCTCCTGGAGCCACTGCTTCTTACTCTCCTTCTCTGATTGCTCCTCTTCTTCCCAATATCTCAACACTAGACTCAGTTTGTGGATTTCTTCTCTTCTCTGTTGACATCACTCTACTGGTAACCTCCTCATTCCTCTGGTTTTAAATACCAACTACCCTGTGCTGACTCCCAAAGTCCTATCTCCAGCCTAGACTTCTCCTTTGGACCTCCAGACTGCCAACCCAGAACTGCACTTGGATGTCTAATAGGCATATTCCTTCCCAGACCTTCTCCCTCAGTCTTCCCAATCTCAGGAGATGACAACCGTACCCTTCTAGTTTCTCAGGCCCAATATCTTGGAGACAACAAATTCTGTTGGCCCTGCCTTTGGAATATATCCAGATTCTAACCAGCTCTCACCATCTCTGCCACTACCACAAGTTCCAACCCATCTCTTATCTGAAGATGAGTCTCCTACTTGGTCTTGTAGCTTCGACTACTTCTCCCCACCTAACAGTGTTTTCTCAACCCAGGAGATGGAATGATCCTGTTAAAATGTAAGTCAGATTATGCCAGTCTCATGTTCAAAACCTTCCAAAGGATTTCCATCTTGTTCAGAAAAAGAATCTAAACTCCTTACACATCCTGTAAGGAAACTACATGATCTGGTCTGACATCACCTCTCTGACCAATCCCACCAGTCTCTCTCTTACCAGCTCTGCTCCAGCCATGCTGTTCTTTGCTCTTCCTTGAACATGCCAAACACACCCGGGCCTCAGGGCACTTGTACCTCTGTTTCTCTGCCTGAAACACCGTTCCTCACTTCCTTTAGGTCTCCACTTAAATGTCATCTTACTAAAGAATCCTTCCCTGACATTCCTATCTTAATAATACTCCAATCGTTTCTCTGTCTCCTTACCTTTCTTTATTTCCCTTCCTATCATATATTACCATCTGATATTTCATATCTATATGTTATACAATCAATAGGGGATGTTATGCATCCCCTATTGAATGTAAGCTCCATGACATGTGGGACTTTGTGGTTTTTTTTGTTTTTTTGTTTTTGCAAGATTGGCCCTGAGCTGACATCTGTGCCAATCTTCCTCTGTTTTGTATGTGGGATGCCTCCATACATGGCTTGATGAGCAGGGCATAAGTCTGTGGTTGGGATCCTAACCCGCGAACCCCAGGCCACCGAAGTGGAAAGCACATACGTAAACACTACACTACTGGGCTGGCCCCAGGACTTTGTTTTTTTGTTGTTGGTGTTCACTACTTTATTCCTAGAACCTATAGTAGATCTTGACACATGATTGTTGCTCAAATAAAATCTGTCGAGTGAGTGAATGAAGGCATGAATAAAATAGAGAGCTAGAGGAATATACATGCAGAATGCTAAAAGGAGGATATCATAAATATTGGTATTTAAATATTTGAAAGATTGTCATATTGGATAAGAGGTAGACATAGTTTCAATTGCTTTAAAAGGCAAAACTAGGGCCAACCCCGTGGCTTAGCGGTTAAGTGCGCGCTCTGCTAGTGGCGGCCCGGGTTCGGATCCCGGGCGTGCACCGACGCACCGCTTCTCTGGCCATGCTGAGGCCGCGTCCCACATACAGCAACTAGGAGGATGTGCAACTATGACATACAACTATCTACTGGGGCTTTGGGGGGGAAAAAAAAAGGAGGAGGATTGGCAATAGATGTTAGCTCAGAGCCGGTCTTCCTCAGCAAAATGAGGAGGATTAGCATGGATGTTAGCTCAGGGCTGATCTTCCTCACACACACACAGAAAAAGGCAAAACTAGTACTCATGGGTTGATGTTCAATGGTTTCAGAGTTTTGTCTAATGTGATAAGGGACTTTCCAACAATTCTGGCTCTCCAACAGTGCACAGGCTGTCTTAAGATAAACTGAGATCCCTGTCTAAGAAAACCTTGGAAACAAACAGAGGACCACTTGTGAGGGATGTTGTAAAAATAAATCTCTGACTTTGGTGGAGGAATTCTGCTTGTTGTCCTCTGGGAATCTGTGATTTGGGCCACTTGAAGGATTTTTTTATTTCCTTCCTAGTTATTGGAGAAACTGCTGGATAAAGAGATGTCCTTGCCCTTGGGAATAAAAATTTAGTCATTTCTTTGCATGGATGGTCCCATTTCTCTGATACCCATTCAACAAAATGAGTATCTTTAGCACAAACCCTTAAGACCATGAAGCTATGGATCACTTGCTGGCCCCTTCTCTGTATTTGGTCATGTTGCTGAGTCCATTAAAATCCTGTAGGTTGTATTGGGTGAAACAAAGATTCCATAGTTTTGACTGTTCCTGCCAAGAGTAACTTCATATTTCTTTATTAGATCATGTCCTGATATGGCAGTATGAATCATTTTTGAAAGAATTTGAACAGAAACAGTTCATAATTTCTGTTATAATGAACATATTTTTTTTTTCAAATCAAAATCCTAGATTCTCCTCCTGTGTATTATTATTATTTAGGTACTTTGGTGTAATAAAAAATATGATGCTTTTGGGATCATTTCCAAACTCTGGTGAATTGTAAGCTTTCTTTTTTCAGTTTATTTTTAATAAACTTTTTTTTACTGTATTTCATGCAGCATTGGAAGTATTTTGCTAATAATGCCCCATAGTAACTTTCCACTTGTGAAAAAAAATTATTTTGTGATCTTCTTGTTAATGTGTATTTGTATATGGAATGATCTGGTGGAGCTAAAGAGTTAGGAGGTTGTGTTCTGTTATTTTTAGTACTCTGTATCACTTCACCCTTATGGCCAGAGTAGTTCCTGGCTAACTTTCCCATGAGTTTTTAACCTCTTGCTAGGCTTATGTAACAGGAAACAGGCTGTCAGGAACAAATAGTGGCATATCAGGAGCAGACTTCAGTAGCAAATGATTTAGTTTGCTCTGCCGTTCACCCTCTTAAAGTAGACTGATAAATGATCTCAACTTTAAGACTTTTGGTGTGGCATTCCTAAGATTAAAATAATACAATTTCACTTCTGGAAAGGCAAAATATTTTACCAAGACTCTGATTTAATTGAGGTGGCGGCAAAGATGAACTTATTATAAGGTGAACTTTGCAGTGGTGTCATGTCCTGGGACTGTGGATTTAAGTATATCTTCGCTTTTTCTCCAACTCTTAAGGCAGGGGTGATGTGCAAGCTTCAGGAGAGAGATGATATCGGACGAATTGAACTGGTCCAGAAGCTGGCAAGAGAAAACTGTCAATTTTTGCAGACGGACAAAAAAGAACAGGAGAAATCTGAACACGTAAGCCCTTTTCCTCTTGGGGATGCAGGTTTGAAGGGGTGGAAAATGTTTCTGCCTGGTTGTGTGTTTGAAGGAAAGAATATTTTATTTTAAATTCTTTAGGTTTTGTTTTTTCCCCCTCCAAAGCATCCTCCTTAGTAAAAATGACAGCTGCTCATAGCTCTAAGCTAGTTGTTTATGACACTGGACTTATAAGGGAACTCTTCTCAAAAGTAAATCATGTGGAAATACAAGAACATATGTAAACAAATATGAATGCTTGTCTATTTATGATCCTGACTTGATGGCTTTCAAGTTTGACTTGGGGAGTTTCACTCCATCAGATAGTTTGTGGAATATGAATTTTGAAAGAACATTCTAAGGTACTTTTATATTTAGTACAGGGGTGGATCTTGTTACCAAATGAATGTATCCTAAGTCACTAGAAATAGATAAGAACAGAAGAATAGATTATAGATGCTCTCACCAAGTGGGAGAGTCAGAAGGGCGTTTTCCCGGTATCTTATGAACGTTTGTGTTCCAACAAGAGTTATATTGTTTGGATGTAGTTAAACTGGAGGAAAGGGACGCTCTGCTCGGTTCTTCTGAAAGCAGTTATTCAGATTGAGCCTTAGAACTGAGAATGCTGCCGTCACTCTGGGAAAACAATGGGACCACTTTCTTCTGCTACATATTGTTGTCTGTTGACTTTTTGTTGTTGTCTGTAAGACTTCACTCTCAGTGCTGAACTATCCAGGATTGCTCATGAAGAGGAAAATTCCTCAGTGCTTATAAACATGTCTTTCTCTGACTTTAATTTTTCCTTGGAAATTTATTTTCAACTCTTTCCAGGGGGGAAAAAATTGCTTCATGCTTTGTCTGCTCAAAAGCCCTCAATACAATGCCAGGGTTTTACTGAGCAAGAGAGGAGGTGAGATGTTCAAGGAGGGCACACAGTTTACTTTAATAACATAACACATCTCTAACAGTGGGACATTGAATAATTACAATTGGTGTCTCAAGGGGAAGAATAATTAGGCAGTTTCAAAGCCTTGTAATTGCAACTATTTCAGAGGTGACTACTGAGTTTAAGTGCGAGTGGAGGTCTCAGGAGCCTTCACTTAGCTGGATACTATTGATAAGTTTAGAGACTTAAAGTTGTTAAAAACACCCTGAAACTGACTACATGCAAGACTGACTCCTAACCTCTGCTGTGACCTTAAAATATTTGAATATCCTAGTGCGTGGCTTCAGTTTCTCACAACAATATTCCTTTTGATTCATTTTAATTAGAAGAGCAGCAGTTTTCATATGCTATAGTTTATTGATTTCAAGATGCATGTTTCCCCCACATTTTAGCATCTCTGAAATCTGGATCAGTTTTAACAGTTGATGATATGGAACACGTCATAGTTTACGATAGTCCCCCCTTATCCGTGGTTTTGCTATCTGCGGTTTCTTGTACCTGGGGTTAACTGCAGTCAGAAAATATTCAATGGAAAATTCCAGAAATAAACAATTCATAAGTTTTAAATTGTGCGCCATTCTGAGCAGTGTGATGAAATCTCACGCTGTCCCTCCTGGGACGCTACATCACAGTGCTTACATCATTCACCTCACCTCATCTCATCACATAGGCATTGTATCATCTCACATCATCATAAGAAGGGTGAGTACAATAAGATATTTTGAGAGAGAGAGAGACCACTTTTACATAACTTTTATTACGGTATATTATTGTAATTGTTCTATTTTATTATTAGTTATTTTTGTTAATCTCTTACTGTGCCTAATTTATAAATTAAACTTTATCATAGATATGTATGTGTAGGAAAAAAACACAGTTATACCTAGGGTTCGGTACTATCCACGGTTTCAGACATCCACTGGGAGTCTTGGAACATATCCCCCACAGATAAGGGGGGACCACTGCAATTGTGGGCATTTTTCTTTTCTACTAGTCCTTAAAATGAATGATATATTTTGCAATGGATTGCATGTTTAATTCAATGGACCAGCGACCATCTGAGGGCAGGGCAAAGTCCTGTAAAATCAAACAAGCAGTGGAGTACCACTTCACCAAGTTTAGAAATAATCAGCCTTAGGCTACAAACAACTTGATGCTTATTGAAAAGGTACCTGTGTTGCCTTTGCCTTATGTTTAGTTCAATCCAGAATATCATATTATAGCTAATGAGAATATAATATGCTCCAAATATATAATAATAGAAATCTGAACTTGGTGCTGATAATTTTTGAAGACTTTTAACATAAAACAGAAATTTAGTGGTAGAAGGTTTGCAACTTTGCTTATGGTTATCTACTCTCTGTTATCTTTAAACCTTCATTTTAAGATTGTAAAATAGAACACTGAGGTTTTTTACTTCTTGCGTGAATGTCACAATGTGGATGCGTTGACAGCTCTGAAGTGTTTGTACTACTGAGAGGAAAGATGTTGTATAAATAAACATGGGAATTATGGCCTTTTCTATGTAGGCTTTTCTACTGAAGCTTAAAGTAAGGAAAGGTGAATATCAAGGATCTTTCTTCTTTAGTGATAAATATAAACTTAGGCACTCTGTGACCTCCCTCCTGCAGGATAACACCAGTTGAACTAATCAACTCTCAAGGCTAATATTTATATAGTGCTCCACTAAGTGCATTATTTGATATTAGATGCTTACACTTTTTACAATAATTTATTAGGAATAAAAACCATCTGGTAGATTATTTTACTGTTTTTTGTCTTAAGCATTTGATATATCTACACCTTTGCTTGCACATGGAGTTCACAGTGTCCATCAGATGGGTGCAGCATTTTCATTTTTTCTGCCCTCACTTTCTTTTCAATAGCAGTCATCTACTCTTGCTCCTGAAAACTCAGTTATAACACACAGAATGAACAGAGGAAACTGCAGTTTACTTAATGTAAACCTAGTTCTGCAGTTTCCTATTCTTGTTATGACAATAATAATAATGACCAAACCCTAGAATTACATACAGATTTCCTTTCTTTTATGATTTTAAATTGTTCATCTACCTCATCTACCATTCCTGGGCCAAAGTTATTTAAGTGGACAGTGGTAAAATTTGAGTTAGAATCCAAGTTGCCTATTGTGTCATTCTTTTTACTAAACTGCATTGCTTCTCCGCTTCTAGAATGCCACATCCCTTTTTGTACATAAGTGCCAAAATGAGAAAGCTACTTTGAAGTACTACTGCATAGAGACAGACATGACTTTGATGGAATAAAGCTTTTGTTGCTGCTGTGTCTTGTTACAAATTGAAGGGGTTTAGAGCTTTCTGAGTAGGCATATCGAATATTTTCTTAAACTGGTAAATGCCATGATTATAAATGCATGCAATTAGAGAAACACTTCTGTGCTCGTGCCAAGATGTTTCTGAAATTAAAAAAAAGTTAAATGTATAATTATCACAAGTTTCTCAGGAAGTACTTCATTTTCCTATTTTATATTAATGAGCCATAGGCAAAATTAGCCAGCACTCATTCCTAAGTGTTGAAAATTATGTGAGAACTTTAAGAAGGGGACAGAAATTGGCTATTTCTTCTAAACATTATGATAGTGAGATTAACATTGGGTTATTAATTCTTTAAAGAATACGTTCTTTAAAGAATAAAGAGAAGGTAATCTCTTATGCAGGCATTGTATTTTCCCGTCTTAATTCTGTGATTTTTATCAGTAGAGGAAGGGGCATATGTTACCAAATGAGAACATGTCAGCTTGACCTTGTAGGATGACCAGTGGTCATACAAAGGCAGGGCAGGGAAGAGCATTTAAGGCAGAGGGACCAGAAGGAAGATGCATGACTGGGTGATTCATGGGGAATGCAGGTGGTGGGCTGTATGGGAGGCTAAAATTCAGTTGTGAAAGACCTGGTAAGCCACCATAAGGAGTTTAGACTTGCCTTTTTACAAAGGAAAGCCATCAAAGAAGGGAAGTGGCATAATCAGATGTAGTCTTCCTAAAATCCTTCTGGCATTGGTTTAGAGGAAAAATTGAGTGTGGAAGAGGAAAGTGTTGGAGAGAACCCTCAGAAAACTCATTATAGTGAGTCAGGTGAGAGATATAAGCGTGAACCAGGGCTGCAACTACGGGAAATGAGAAAACCGTAGATATTGAGAGTCATTTAGATGGTAAAATGGGCAGAATTTGATGACTGCTGATGGGGAGATGTGTGTGCTAATTTATATTAAGCAGTTTTTGAATTTTTATTGTTGTCTTTGGTATAGTGGTAGACATAAGAATGTTCTGTCACCAGAACACCAGAATGGTTGGTCACTTTTGCCAGAAAGCTACGTAAGACATTGACCTTGCTTTGTTTTCCTGGACTATGTTTCAGGTGTCTGAGATACATTCTAAAGCACGTAGTGTTTATCTCATGAACAAACTGTTAGATGGGGATTCTATCTAACAGTATGGGGACCACATAAACCCTCTTCGTAGACCAGACTCTTTGACAATACCTTAAGGAGGGAGAATCTCTGGTAGCCCCAAAATGAGCTGAATTATTTGGCCAAAGCTTTGGCATTTGCTGCAATGTTGTATGTACCTTCTTCAGAGTTAACTGTGACTCTAGGAGTCTCTCCTGACCCATATAGCCTGAGTTGGTATTACTAAATTGTTATTCTAGAATACTCCCAGTCATTTATTTATTCAGTACACTTTTATTAAAGCTGATGTTGTAGGGATCCAGAATAACTATGGTGGCTCCAACCCTGAAGGAGTATAGCCAAGTTATAGAGAAGACATTGACGCAAATATCTGGGATACAAGGAGGCAGTGATGATAATCCCAAGAGAGATACATAGGATTTAGTAGAAGAATTTACACCTAGGGAAACAGGATTCTCTCTTATGGCAGAGGTAGAGTTTCATGTGGACTTTAAAGTAGGTTTTAGGTTGGATTTAAACAATTCAAATTGAAGAAAACCATTCCCAGTGGGAAGAATAGCATTAGAAAATGCACAGACACGTCAAAATACAAGGTATTTTTTTGGAAATCCAAAACCATTCTATGTCACTAGAGTACCAAGAGTGGGAGTGAGGGAGGAGATGGTGACAAGGAGGCAGGAGAAGGAAGATTTGGTGAGAATGACATTGGGACCAGACTGTGGAAGGTTTTGAGGGCTGAGAAGTTTCACTTCATTCTACAAATAATGAGGAGCCATTGACTAGTTGGTTTTGTTAGTTTTCGTAGAAAAGGAGGATGGGGTGCCTTATGTGAGGTAAATGATATTATTTCAGTTTGACAGATTAGAAAGCTGAGGCTGATGAGTGATTAAGCAGAACTGGGCTAAGAGTGAACTCAAGTCTGATGATCTCTGGAGCACATCTCTTCAGCAATCACCATGGGAGGGAGGACTGACAGGAGGGCAGGAAGCCAGGAGGACAAGAATCATCGTAGTCCTGAGAAAGAGGAATGACTAGGAGGACAGCCCTGGAGGAAAGAGACAGAACAATTATGTATTGAAGTGATGGTGGTGGTAGATAAGGGAAGGATAAAAGAAAAGGGACTGCTTAGGTGCTTGCTTAGTTTGAGTCCTAACTTAGATTCGAAAAGCGTATAAACAGTTCACATTTTAGTATCTGTGAAATACCTGTATTAAAAATATATTTAGATGTGAATCCCATTTTCTGGAATACAACTGCACTCTTTACTGGAAAACTGAAACTCTTTTTTTCCTGAAATGTAGCTTATGCTTTGTAGTGTATTAACTTGTAGAGTAGAAATACCAACAGTAGCTCCTAAACTGAGCTCCTAATTTCCAAATTGCAGAAATGAGGATCTATAAAGTGTGTGTGAAAGTTATGCTAAGTGCCACTTTCCCTAGGGACCCTGTCTGCATCCCTCCCTTTCCCGCCCATTTTCTTCAGTTCCTTTGTTAAGTCTGGGGACCCGCCCCACTTCCTTCCCTTTTCTAATTCACTTATGAAATATGGGTGGGAAGGGGATTTTGCACATTCTGAAACTGAATCTTGGCATAGTCTGCTGCCAGGGTAGGGTCCCTATCACTCAGCCTCTACCAGAATTTCCTTTTCCCTGTTTCCTGCAGCCTCATCCTGGAATTCTGCCTACGTCAAAGGGTCCCTTGTTCAAGAATTACAAGGGGAAAAGTGGTTTGGGGTATTCTGGCTGCTGCCACTCTTATTTCACATACTAAAAGTTGGCCTTTTCCCAACTTTCATTTGGTCTATTACGTTTAAAAAAAAAAAAAGCCTAAATATAGTGAAAACCCTCTTTTTACTCTATATGAAATACTAAAAGGAAAAGTGGTTTTATCATTCTATGTTCAAACTTGCATTGTACTTCTAGGCAAGTGAAGTTAAGAGTAATCATGGCATTATTTGAAGTTCACTGGTAACTTAGTTTAACCAAGAAACTACTTAAAGACAGATAGAATTTTATAAGATTATTGCTTAGTATTGTAAGCCAGAATTCAGATGTAATAGACAATTCATAATATACTAAGTTGCCGACCACTGAGAAATCGCTATGTAGAAACCATGTTACTTGTTTTAATAACAGAATCCTGACTGTGTGTAGGTTTGGTAGTAAAGTATCTTTTCATAGGAAATAGGCTTCCTTGAGTGAGTTGTTTTAGTTTTATTCTTAATCAGGATTAATATGGTCACAGAGTAACACAAAAGTGGTAGAAGATAGTTCTTGCCTCCAAGAAGTTGACAGTCTAGCTGGGAAAAAAATTCACACATGGAAAACAAGTAGCCATTCAAGACAGTATTTAATAAAGTGTTTAAATAATTCCACAGGCATTCAGAGAGAAGGAAATACCTCTGGTAGACATATTTCACAATTGCAGCAATCCATGCTCTTCTTTATTCAAAAGCAAGGTTTACAAGTTTGGTTTGCTCATGTACTCTTTAAATTCTGTGTGTGTGTTTTTTTTGTCCTCTAGAAAAATGGCAGCTAGGCTGCCGGTGAAAGTCAGTGATGTGCTCGTGCTGTCTGGTGGAGCCATCTGCTCATTAACTGTATTTTTAGGTTCTCACAAGAAGCCCATTGCAAGTCCGGACAGTTTTAAAAAATTAGTTTCAGCATCTTGAAAGATAGAGGAATTTGTCATTATGCTATTTGTTTATTTTTCTGAAAACACTTAAGTTTATTTTAAAAGGCCCAATTAAGAAAATTGATACTGGCTCAGTTTGTTTGATTTATCAAACTCATGTTCTCAAAGAATCTTGTGTTCCCTACAGTACAGATGCTGCTCCCTAGGGTTATTAAGTTCCTTATACTTGTAAAATTAAAATAGCCATATCATCTCTAGTATGAAAAATCAATAAAGTGAGATATTGAAAAAATAAGTTATTTTTCTTTGACTTTTGCCCTTCTCAGTGGTATATCTCACTCTAGACCCCTGATCTACATTGATATAACAATATTATTACCTTGTAGATTATTGTCTGATCAGGTAACACTAGAAATCTTTGGTGGTTTGGTTTCATTTGGGTTTATAATGGATGCTTTAAGACAAAAACACAGAGAAAACATGCACAGACAGATGGACAGTCCTTCACAGACAGATGGACAGTACTTCATGATAATTGTGTACTACAGAGGCTTTGGAGAAATAAAAACGTGAAGAGATGTCAAGGAGTAGGGAGACACAGGTACCAACTTACAGCATGCCTTGGTCCCTGGGGGCTGCCCTGATACATCACTGCCTTTGGGGAGCTAAGTCTTGGCAAGATATTCAGAGGCTGAATTCACAGTTACTTGTATGGTGAGTGTTATGCAGGGTGCTACGGGAGCTTGTCACAGGGAGTGCAACTGGTCTGGGAAGACTTGCACGTGTCCCTGAGAAAGAGACAGAATCTGAAGGGTCAGAAATGTTATGAGGAGAAGTGAGGAAGGATGGGCATTGTAGGCAGAGGAAAGAATGTGTGTGATGACGTGAAGAGGATGCAGAGAGAGGATGCTGCAGCTCTAGAGGCAGAACCACGTGGCTGGAGCATAAGGAGAGGGGTGGCAAAGGAAGAGGCACAGGGGCCAGAGGATGCAGGGCCTTATAGTCTTAGCCAAAAATTGTGTGCTAAGAGCAATATAGAGCTCTTGTGAAGAATTTGATAAGGAAGAGAGAGAAAGATGGTTAGGTTTGAATTTTAGAGATTCCTCTGCTGCAGTGTGGGAGTGGGTTTGCCAGAGAAAAAGGGTCACATTCACTCCTTTCAAAGCTCTGACTCTCCTCAAAGTCCTCTCTGTTGGTTTTACGTGAAGCAATAACCAGCATAACGTGAAGGCTTTGCTGTGAGGAGCTCAAGTCTAGGGCCTTGAGCTAAAGGCCCTGTGAAGACAAGATGTCCAAGTATAGCTCAATTCTAATTTATTAGCTTTACTCTAAAATATACTGCTATATCATCATTTTCTTTAAAAAAGCTAAGTTTGATTCAGTCCCGTTTTTGTAGAAATGAATTTTGAGCTTGCATGTAATGTGAGTACTTTGTTAATAAACACCATGCAGGCATATATGTTCACTTTAAATATATTCACTCTGCTCTTTGATATTTGCCTCATATTGATTCAGCCAAAGTTTGGTGATTTCTGAGTGATTCAGAGACTTGAGTTGATAAAGATGAGGAAAAGGAATTCATAAAAGATTTCCATGTAGGATGCAAAGAACGTTTTTTTCCTTTTGCTGTGGGAAGTGGGTGGAAAGGAAAAATTCCATCTGGCATACAGCAGCCCTAAATGTTGTTTTAAGATAGCAAAAATAGAAGATTGCTGAAAATATCACAACAAAAGATAACAGACTGTGGGCAAGTGTACAGTACATATTTTTCTAATAAATCATGATAAATACCCATATTTTACTTAAAACATGACCATGTTCTTATTTGTCATTACATAAAAATTTGCCTTTAATTTTTAAAAAATAGTCCACTCCATTACTAAAGCAAAAAGGACTTGTTTTTTTGGTCTGTAGAAGTCAATGCTGTAACACTTAGGTTTACCTGGAATAGGTTTTTATATTTTGTTTGTTTGTTTTCTTTTCCAATATTTCTCTCCTGTATTAAAAAAAATAGAGAAAATCTGGCGTGTGTGTTCATTTATTGTTCATTTGTACATAATTAAGTGAACAAGGCTCAACAATTTTAACAAACCCTTGTAAATGTCCTCTTGTTCAGGTTCCAGGAATGGCTGGGCATGTTTGAGGCAAGCTGAGTCAGAATAAAGGATTAGGGGCTCCTCAAGATCCAAGAAACACAAAGAGGGAGAGAATAATGGTGATAATAAGACAATTAAGATGGCAGGAAGTGGCTTGGGGGTAGGGATTTATAAGGAGGCTCATGAAAACTTAATGAGTCATAAGAGCGTATCTTGGTGACCTCAGAAGTGGAGGTGGGGTGGAATGTGTCAAGGTACAATTTTAGCACTGTGCAGTTAAAGAGGGGAGAGAGGGGTACTTCACACAATGATTTTTTAAACATTTCTTGATCTTGCCTTGGCTAGGATTTATAGAGGTAAAACAAGCTTTATATTGATACTTTTATAAATAAAGAATTCTAATGATCCCCAAAAGGTGCAATGCATAATAAAATCCCAAACTGAATTTTATGGTTGATAGATGCTATCACTTTCTCCCTGCTTAGTGAACTTTTATTGTTATTACAAGTTGGGGGATTGTGATAATGTGTGATTTTTTGCAATCAACCTCTGAGTATCCTAGAGTTTTCCTCTGAGAGTCATAGACAGTGGAAAGAACTTTTGATATCATGCGTCTTGTTTGGATAAGAAAAAATTTTATTCAAAAACTGGCACCTGCTAAATAAGATTATAAAGAGTTTCCTCTAAAATGGGCAATAAATACTATATAATCCATTAATTTTGTTGAAAGTCCATTAATCACAAGAAAATGTTAAAAATATTTCCATTCATAATGTTGTAGTAATAGATACCTTTTAGCCTCTGTAATCAGAAGTAAAGAATCATTAATAAAAGTAGTAATTACCAGAAATCCTTCAGGTTTGTTAGAGAAAATTGTAATTCAGTCTTTGTGTTTTTATCTCTTTGTGTTCCTGAAGTTATATTTTGTGGGGCCCTAAAAAGAGGCTAGGCTGATTGAAATGAACCTTGCCCCAATAAAACGTTTCTGATGAACTGATTCTCCCCTACTTATTAGCTGTTACCCCATCAGAAAATTAACACAGCAACTCCTGAAAGCAGGCACAAACAATTTTGTCAGCAAAAAATAAATGGGATCATTCTGTGCTTCTCATTAAATACCCATAGGGAAACACAGATCTAAAAATTGTCTCAGTATTAAAACAATATTCAGATATAACTCTAAAACCATGGGAACCGAGAGGGTAGTTGAAGCCATGGAGATAATACTGTCTCCTCTAGTAAATTGTATGACTGAAATTGTAAAAGATGTGAATGAGTAGAAATACGGACTATAAAATAGCAGACACTGGAGCACACATGGCCCAAGTTGGTGGTCATTGATACTTACAGGTTTGAGATTAAGGGATAAACCAATAGGATGGTGAAGGGAAGATTTTGACCTTGGATGAGGCAGAATTCTGACTAACCCTTAAAATCCAACAGAGGAAACTGGAACAAAGCAGAAAGCCAATTTTGTTTTTCTGATTGTCTTTTAAGGAATACACTTGAATGCCAGATGCTTGTGGACAGAAACTTTTCATAACTTGTTGAACTATTAAATGCCATTTCCATTGTAATTTGGCAGTCAAATCTGACCTTTATTTCAATTTTAAGTAGATCCCATTTCCGTCCCAAGTCAATACATCTCCAATTCCTGCCCTTTGGTGTTACTCATAATCTTGGCATATAGAGGAGATCTGCACAGGCCTGAGACAAGTTCACCACACCCTGGAAAAACCCTTTAATAAAGATCTGAGTGGCCCTAGGTACATTCAATATCTGCAGCTGCTTACGTCCCTGTGTGCCACCCTCTGGGGTTTGCCATTTTTGCATCTTAGCTCTGACTTCTACTTTTATGTTCCACATCTGGCTACTCCAGAACCTTTGGGGAAGAATGTAGTGAAAGAGTGTTTTGTTGGTCCCATTTTGGCCCAAAGCTAAGTTTTGAGATTCCTTCATTCCAGAGTAGAAAAGCCAGGAATGGTGTCTTTTCCTTGAGTCTTAGAGGATGGCAGGCTACAGACATCTCAGTCTGAGGGACCCTACAAAGAAAAGAAGAGTTGGGTAGCACAGGCCTATGGAAGAGCCAGAGTGAATTGAATATGCATTCCTTAGCTGAATGTGGTGACCTACCAACACTGGGGAATTCCATCACTTACCTAACTGCACTGAGGTCTTCAGAGAGAAGCCAGCATCCCTCAGCAGGCAGACTACTTAGTTTCTCCACCATTAGTAGCTTATCTCAGATTCCCATGCTTGAGTTCATAGAGATGATTAGAAAGAATCACATCAGGTGAAGATCGGGGACAGCTAAATAGCTATTTAGCTTGCTGCTACCAGTAGTGGTCCCTTAATTGTAATACATAAAGTTGATTTTGTTGAGGTCCTAAATAATTTTTAATCTCTGTAGAACTTTTCCCTTTTCATATGTAGAGCAAATTTTTTCAATATCTGGCCAGGATTAATTTATCCTTGCCTTTATTCACTGAGAAAAGCATTTGTTGATCAGCTATGAACCAGGCATCACACAAAATAGAGCAGAGATAGAAGTGAGCAAGATCTGATTGGAGCCCCAAAGGCACCCACCATTTAAGGAGGGAGAAGGATGAGAAAACAAACACAGGAGAGAAGAATGGCAGTATGCAGACAGAAGAAAAAAAGGAGTGTACTTTGAATAAAGTATTTGTTTCCAGAAAATTGTTTACTCACATTCCCGGGAGGCATTTGGAAAATTAAACATCATCTTTTTTACTTCCTGGGTTAGTAACAGCTAAGGACACAAATCATAAAAGGCAAAGATCATAAATCTCCAATCTAAAGGCAGTTACATATTGTTGGCATTTAGCATTCTCCCCTTCCCTCATTTTCAGCTAAAATATATTTTTCAAAAAAAAAATCAGTATATTACATATAGTTCTTGACCTGTTTCACTGATTAAATTTGTTTTTGAACACAAGCTTCATTCTTGAAGAGGTTTATAGGTGTTTAACAGTCAAGAACAAGGTATCAGGCAACTTGCTGGAATTTATAGTACATTTCTGTTAAAAATTTTTTGTTTAATATTCTACTAATTGTAAAAGTAATACATGCCTTTTGTAGAGAATTTAGAAATAATAGAAAGCTACAAGGAAGAAAAGAAAAATTTAGTGATAACTAACCACGATTCCCCCTCACCTTCCCTGTATATTAGTATGTACATTATGAGGCTTTCTTAATGTTTCCATAACATACTTTACTTCACCATCCTGCCATTTGGGGGCAAATATGTTTTGAAAATTTTGCTGTTCTAAATGATCTGACATACACATTTCTACAAAAATCTTTACTTAAGTTTATATTTCTTAAGGACAAATTCCATGCTGGGTAATTACTACTCATAGGTATGAACTGTGTTAATCTCTTTTATGTTTTTGTTCAACTACTTTTTATAAAGCTTGTGCCGGTTTTCACTTACATCAGCAATACATGAAAGTACTTGTTTTGTAATGCCCTCACCCTCACCTTCACCCTTATTGAGTATTATGATTCTTAGGAGGAGAAACTAAGTATTTTTATTGTGTTGATTGGGAGGAAGTATTATCTTGTTCCAATTTACATTTCTTTTATAGTAATATTGAATATTTTCAATTATCAGTCCATTTATCTTTCTCCTGTAAATATTCACCTCCTTTGTCCATTTTTTCATTGGGATTTTTCTCATTGATTTGAATAGGCTCTTTATATATTAAGGATGTAAATCTTTGTCATATTTGTTGCATTAGTTTTCCCCAGTTTGTTTCTTACTTATTTACTTATTTTTATACATATATGAGTAAAACTATTGATTCATGTTTTTTAATTTTAAAAATTGCCTTTAAAATTAGAAAATCTTTCCCAATTGTGTGGCCAGATACTCAATTTTATTTTATGTTCTTTCTTCTAGGAGTTGTACTTTTCACTCAGGTCTTTAATATAGCTGAGATTTATCTCTGTAATGTAAAAGTAAGATCTTTTGATTAACTATCACATGCCAAATTTTTATTCAGTTAATTTACTATTTTGTTACCAGCATTAAAAAATCCATTTGAGTCTGTAAGAATTGAAATTCTGTTAACAAACTTCCTCCAAATTAAATATGAGAACAAATTTAGTGAGTCACATTACCTCTCAGAGCTTCAGTTTTCTCACCTATAAAGTTAGGAGATTAGAGATCTAAGATTTCTTCTAGATCTAAAATTACTTTCTTAAACTGACCCCCTCTCCCCCTAAATTCATCAGCATCCATACTTTTGAATGTTGAACGCTTTTTGGGAAAATGTTGCCATTTTTTAGTGGATACCAATTGATTACTCGGAAGGTTTTGAATAGCCATTTTTTACTCTAATTGAATATGCCTATCAATGCCAAGAATCATTCTTTTATGTGCTAAAAATACTCCTATGGATAGAACTTTTAAAATTTATTCGTTGTGAAATGGTGTTGATATGGGACAGATGGCTGATCTAGCATATCCAGCTAGCAGTATCTCTGCTATCAGGGTATTAAAGCCATATTTCAAGTCAAGTCATTAAATATTTGGAATTGTTTTTCTGAGTTTAGAATGTCCTGAGGAGGCTTGAGATATGGAACTCCCAAATAATGACAAACTAAAAAAACGCTAGATCTTACTGCCTTGAACTCTTAGAAATAACAAGAAAGTGGCCTAGTTATTTATACTGGCTAAGTTCATTAACTAATCACTAAGCACAGCATAACTCCAAACCAATGCTTTTAAAAAATGTGAATTTATATCTCTTCCATGTCTATCTTTCTCATAAAGAATGTACTCTTTGAAGGCAATCTTCATGTTTTATTTGAACTTTTATCTCCAGTGTCTAGCCACTAGGCTTTCAATCAATATTTGTCGCCCTGAATCTGGGAGAGAAGGCAATTGTGGGTAATTTAAAATGTTTCCCAAGTTCAAGCACTCAAACCAAATCTGTACAAATCCCAAGTTGTACCAGCTCCAGGATTCCAGTTCATTGGAGATTTAAAGTTTTAATTTAAAGGTTTTGTGCCATGGAGAATTAACCTGGAAAGGACAAGCAGAAAAGATAGGGAGGTTCATCAACAGTCAATTTCTAACTGTAGACAAGCCTTTGAGAGAAGTCATACTTGGTAAAGAGTAGACACAAACTTGCAAACTTCACTGAGTCACCGTTTATGGAGCAAAGATCTTACCTGGGCAGGTTTGCATATGAGGATTTCAATCCTCTATGGCACCCCAAGTGCATGTTTATATTCAGGAAAATAGAAGATATTTTTGTCTGTATTATCACTTAAGTACTTGCATTTCTTTTCAGTCCATTCTTCTCTTCCCTCCACACCCATCCTTCACCCCAGAAAAAGAAGGAGAGAGACCTACCACTTGCAACCTAATTTATTTTTGTCTTATTTTAACCTTTTCTCTTCCTTTTTACCTCCTAATTTTGTTTGCCTCAAACAGTTTTAGCAAGATTTCATTGCATTTTAAATTCTCTTAACCTATTTAATACCAGCTTTCTATGGCTGTGCAATGAACCAAGAGTGACACCGTCTTACTTGTCTCCCAGTCTTGTTTCAAACTGTGAAATGAGGTTTCTGAGATGGTTACTGCAGAGACCAAAGGCGTGCCTCTCTAAAAACACCAAGGAATGTACAAAACATGAAAAAACAAGAGTGTTTACTTAAGATGCTTTGTATCTCTTTGCTCCCAGGCCATGTGATCTAGCAGTTGCTATGGTAACTAGGAATTGTTCATTCCATAACTTCATAAGTACCGAGGCTACCCTTTTTATTCCTGTTTTGTCCTCTCAGAAGTTACACATGCATGCACCTGCATACACACACAAGCATATCCACATGTACACACGCAGGCACACATGTAAACGCACATTTACATACACACAAAAGAGATTTGGAAAGAGTTATAGAGTTCCTTGACGTGAAGCCTTCCCATTTTCTAAGCGTATTACTTTATTTTTAAAATTTTTTCTCAGCTTTATTGAGGTATGATTGACAAATAAAAATCGTATATATTTAAGGTGTACAATGTGATGTTTTGGTATACGTATACATTGTAAAATGATTACTACAGTTAAGCTAATTAACATATCCATACCTCACATAGTTACTGTGGGTGTGCGTGTGTGTGTGTGGTGAGACCACTTCAGATCTACTCTCTTATCTAATTTCAAGTATTTAATACTTTTTAAATTTGAAGAATATTCTGCTGGGTCTGTTCAGAGTTAAGAGCTAGCCTTTTCAAGTAATTTCAGTTTATAAATTAGATCTTTACTTAATCAGGGGGCATTTCCAAACACAACTGAGTTTCCAATAAGAGGAATTTGGAAGAAGAAGCCAAAGCCGTAGGAAGCAGTCAGGGCTAGTTATCAAGAGCTGCTCTAAGAACCCATACATCCTCCTGTTGGTCAGACTTTAAAGGCTTCTATAAAACTGCTACCGTGAGTTATTCAAACCCCAGATGACAAGTGTATCTGCAGCTAGAATGTAGAAACCTTATCCGAGTCATAATTTCACATATCTCTTTGTCCCATCTTTAGGCTGCTTGGGGAAAGTGTAAATATTGATATTTTCCTTTTAGAATAACTTTGCTTGTATGACACACAAACACGTGCACTTGATTTGAGAATTCTTGGAAACTAGAAGGTATTTCAGGGTAACATTTATATTTGTCATTTCTGTAAAATCTCCTTGGAAGCAAGATTTCAGATTTTTTGGTTTTTTAAAATTTCAGGTAACATCTATTTTGAGGGCCATCAAGATATACCAATAATGAGAGGAGGAAATAAGTACTGTTCCCAGCACTAGGTCATCTCAGTTTTTTGCAGATCCCAGTGTGACAGAATCTGTCGTGAACATATCTTACAAGCAGTCTGCATGGATGCCATGGATTGACAGGATTCACATGTTCAAAGTATTGACAGACAAACTTTTTCTCTAGTGATCTCAGTCGTTGACAGTTTTTTCCCCTTTCTTCTTCTACATCTTAGGAAATGCTTAAGAATCTAATTTAGAATTTGAAGGCATCTTCATTTCTTCTGAATTACCTTCAAATAGGCCTCTATCAGATCATCTGTGCACAAGGCAGTGCCCTCAGTTGCCCTTTGACCTAGGCTTCTTGATTCTAGAGATGCCAAGGGGTAAGTCTTGGTGATTTCCCAGCTCAGCTGACCCTTTGCATATTCCATGGGGCCCACTAACCAGGATGAGTGTATGTAACTCATGAATCTTAGCTGAATGAAATAGCCACCATGTCTGGAATAGAGGGGCGGGGGAAGCAAGGGAGTTCACCCCAGTGACCGTGGCTGATATCATGCCTTGTTTGTTGCGGCTGGTGTTTTATCCTGTTTATACTTTAGACTTGCTGATACTAAAGGATGCTGACTGCTCCCTTGGAGATAACCAGGAACCCCACCCAAAGATAAGGGGCTCATAAGGCATTAAGTAACTCTTGAAATTTTATTTTAAAAGCATAAAAATCAGAAGCAACTGAACTTCATTGTCTCCCTCCTTTTAGATTTCACCCTCTAGAAGTGGATGGCTTATTGGTGAGTGAGACTTAGGGTCGAGGGGTGAGGCGAGCGCTAGAGAGAAACAACCCTGCACTCCTGTGAAAACGATCCATTTCCTCAATCCCAGTGCTCCTCTAGCAGAAGGGCTTTGAGCCTTCTTTCTTCCAGGTTCAGTGAGCTCTGTAATTAACTCCCGTGATGGTCTCTGGCTCTCAATGGTGCATACAACACCACAGGGAACAGTTTTCAATGCAACTGAAAAAATGTGATGACATTATTTGTGTGTTTCTTTAAATATGGATGATACTTAAACACATACACATGAACAAAATTGTAGCAAGGCTCTGATACAAATCCAATTTTGTAACATTTTGGTGGTAATATACTTGGATGTCATATAGTTGCAGTATAGTTTGTATGTTTTTCTGCATCCATTTATTGAGGGCTTTCTCTGTGTTCAGCACTCATAATTGGGTCAATAAGGTAGGTATTATCCCATTTCAGAAGCAAGAAAACTGATGCTCAGAGAGACTGAACATCTTGGTTAAGACTACCCAGCCAGTAAGTGGCAAGTCTAGGATTTGAACCTAGGCAGGTCTCTCTTCACTTTGGTGGCTATCAGCTTAATTTGATTCAGGTCATAAGTTCTTTGAAGGTCTGCCATCATCTGAGTTTAATTTTTGTACTGATTAAGAATTGGTATTACCCGTGGAATGGAAATGGACCATACCCCTAGCATGGGTCTGGTGGAAGGGAGCTTGGTAAGGCATGTGGATTATTAAACAAATTATTTTATTTAGTCATTGGTGATTCAAGGGTAGTTGGGGTGGGACTATGCTAGGCCTTTTGCATACGCAATTTTTTAGTGCCTAAAAATCTTCTGAGAGGTATAATAGCCTCATATTTCATATGACTCTTTGGGATTTGGGGAGTACATTTTTTCCCCTTGGGACACAGCTATTAAATGATGGTCAGGATTTCACTCCAGACAAGGCAAGCCCCATAACCCCTGTCCTCTCAGTACAGTACCTCTGCAGCTGTGAACTCAGCCTTTCTCTGAGGACAGGGCTTTCCCTGCATGAGAAGTGGCTCAAAAGACCCCAGAGGGGACCGGCCCCGTGGCTTAGTGGTTAAGTGTGCGTGCTCCGCTACTGGTGGCCCGGGTTTCGATCCCAGGCGCGCACCGACGCACCGCTTGTCCGGCCATGCTGAGGCGGCATCCCACATACAGCAACCAGAAGGATGTGCAACTATGACATACAACTATCTACTGGGGCTTTGGGGAGAAAAAGGGACGAAAAAAGGAGGATTGGCAATAGATGTTAGCTCAGGGCCAGTCTTCCTCAGCAAAAAGAGGAGGATTGGCATGGATGTTAGCTCAGGGCTGATCTTCCTCACAAAAAAAAAAAAAAAAAAAAGACCCCAGAGTCAGAATCAAGCTCCATTTCTGCTGTGAGTGAGCTGTGCCCGTTAATCAGACTCTTTGCCCATGTCTGACTTAGGAGCTTTGGTTCCTAGCCACAGGTGGTCTAGATCTCCACCTTTTGTCCTGCAGGTTTCTAGCTTAAATTTCTCCTTCTGCCCTAGCCTGCTTTCTGTAGTGAGTCCCTCTGTGGCTGAACCTTCACCTCCTTGCCTTTGCCAACCTCTCTGTCCGTAATCTTGCTCCATTCCGATGTATAATATCTGTCTGCTCGTCCATCATTCAGCAGGTCATTCATTCATTTAACAGGCTCTGTGTTCTGGATGGTGGGACTGCACAGAGAACGAAACACGAAGCCCCTGTTCTCATGCAGCTAATATCAGCGTGGAACTTGTCCTGACATCTCTCTTCTCTCTTCTCCCCTCCTTCCCCACCCCCAAATTTGTTTATCATCAGCCAAGAACTTTTATACTAGAATTAGAGGAGTTGCTGGGAAAGATTTAATAAAATGTAAGCTTTTATCATAAAAACAGTAACACCTGTGTGATTTAATAACAATTCTCAAGGGTCATGTGGATAGTGTCGAGTATGAAGCAAATTGTAGGATCTGAATTTCAAGAAACTGATGTATTAGACAAGGAAGAGTGTTAAGACAGTAAAGCATGCAGGAATTAGATTAAGTCAAGTAGAGAAATGCTAATATACCTTACTTTAGCTATTAGATTTTTTGAGTTGTTTTCCTAACAGCAAGATGATGGACTACATGACCTGTAATGGGGGCATCTACATTAATGATAAGTTGACATAAGCTTCTCTGGACACTGAAAGGTCAAGTGCACGGGTTCGTCTTCGTTTGCATCCCCTGCTTCATTCTCACCTCTGCTCTGTGCTGGTGGGCAGTGAGTCCTGACCCCTATGAACTGTATCACCCTGGGTCTCCTGCCTTCCACCTCCAAAGGGGACTTGGCCAGTGGAAGATGTCGCAGGAGATCAGACTGCAGGAGAGAGAGGTCAGGGTGTTCCTTCTCACCTCTGTCCTGCTTCCCACTGCAGTTCTGGCAGTGACCACACCCCTCTGTGACTGCACCTCCTCCTTGGGAGCCTCTCACTCGCTTTTACCTCCTCTTGCGCCTTCAAGCCCAGGGGTGGTTAAGATCTCCCTCTTTGCTGGCCCATGGTTATCTCACCATTTTTTGGTTAATTTCCCCAAACCTAGCCACACTTCTGTAAATAGTTCCTTCATTAAACACTTTCAGAACCCTAGCTGAGTCTACCTCTCTTTTTTGCCAGAATGATCCATCCAGCTAATACAGCATATTGCAATATACTTGGGATGAAAAGATATTGACTTTATATTCAAGATATTACAGACTATCCCCATCTCTCCTGCTATATTGTGCAGTAGGTTTACTAGCTGAAGTTGGCCTTTGGATCAAATTTCTAGGCTTTCCCTAATTTTAGGGTTCTGAGACAACTTGTTTTACATGATGATAATTATTAGAGGCAATAAGATTTAGTAAATACAGTTCTTCTCTAGCAGCCAGAAGCTTTCTATCCAGTCATGTTTACTGGTTTTCTGTGGGGGTTTGGTCACGTTCTGTAACAACTTTGTGTTTGCTTTCGCACCTACAAAAGTCAGACTTTAGCTAGATTTTGTAAGTTTTGGTATGATGAATCCTATTAGTCCCATTTAGGCTTTGAGTTATTAATCTTAATATGTTTAGGATTAAAAAAAGAAATCGTGGGGTCGGCCTAGTGGCATAGCCATTAAGTTCGCATGTTCCGCTTCCGCAGCCCAGGGTTTGCTGTACCGGATCCTGGGTGCGGACCTGCTCACCGCTTATCAAGCCATGCTGAGGTGGCATCCCACATAGAAGGACTAAAAGGACCTACAACTAGGATCTATAACTATGTACTGGGGCTTTGGGGAGAAAAAAGAAAAAGAGGAAGATTGGCGGTAGATGTTATCTCAGAGCCAGTCTTCCTCAAGAAAAAGAAGAAAAAAAGAAGAAATCAATTATCATTATTTAAATACTCTCTTTCTGCCAGAGTAGCCTGTATAAAGATGTGTTTGTCAGGCCAGCACTTTGTGGTCTGGTAGATCTAAACCAACGCTCATCTTGAAACACATCTGCTTACTTAATCTTTGTCTTAGTGTGCTCCCTTAATCAGGTCTATCTTGCCAGCAATATTCTTTTGGCCTTTTTAAAAAAAAAAAGAGTTTACTTTTTTTTCCATGAGAGAAAAGAATCATGAGATACATTGTCAGCAAATTCTGTGAAGGTTGTTCTCAGACAAGATTGTTTTTGGCCAGAGGAGATTTTTTTTTCCGATAAGTATTCCAATTCTGCCGTACCCACATTTACAGTACAAGAATAGATGTGGGCATGGATGGATAGTGTGGTTTGCTAAGTTCTGTGTGAATTTCCTTAGGACAAGATGAGAAGAGATACCTAACTGCTAAATCATGTGCAATTTTCCTATTTAGGAGAGCCAACACTTTGGGCTTCCGTGAGAAAAGTGGAGTCAAGACAGCTGAATTTTATAGAATCTCAGTGTTGGAAAAGATGCTGAGGTCATCTTGTCCAGCCCCACTCACTGAAGAACCCTCTTCACTTGTTCTGTGATATTGTTGACAGGCTCTGCTTCAGCTTGAGGGAGAGCTCGTTCTGCCTCTGTTGTCAGTACTTCCTTCAGCTGAGCCACAAACAGCCTCCTCTGTCTGGCCATCTGTTAATGGAAGGTCACCTTTCTGCAACATCATGAGTAAGCCTATTGCTCCCTCTCCCACGAGGCAGGGTAGCTCAGGAAAAATTACTATGGTTTCATTATTCTGATCTTTTCTTTCTTAGACATTCCAGGTACCTGGACTGTACCTCACAGAGCATGTTTCTCAGACCCCCTTGTACCTCCTTGGTTCAGGGTTCCATGGTACTCTGGTCAGCAAACCCCTATACCCACAGGCTCATCACAGCCCAGATTTTTTTTTTTTTCTTTGAGGTAAAATTCGCATAGCATAAAATTAACCATTTTAAAGCGTACAATTCAGTGTCTGCCCAGTGCTTGAGCCCATCGGGCCCAAGGCAGCTTATGCACTAGAAGCCCCACAGCCTTACCCTGTGTGTGTCTGTGTACCCAAGTTGTGTGGGCACAGGTGCCCCCAGACTCACAGACTCCTCTAATCCCTGCCATGTTTAATTCTGTTCCTGCCAGCACTTCATTTTCCCCTTGCTGGGTCTTGAGCTCTGCCCTGGCCTGAGCTGGTTTAGCTGTGGTCCTGACACCATGCTCAGCCCTTGTCAATCTTCTTCTCTTGGAATTCTGTCCCTTGGTGGCTTTCCCAAACTGAACTGGCCACCTAGAACTAAAACTTGGCTACTGTAATGATTTTGAGCCTCACCATGACTTAGATGCAACTGTTGAGTGACCCACAAGCAGATTGGCCTGCTTTGGCTGTCAGCTCCAGGGTAAACTGAGTCCCTTTCGATAGTTGTAGTCTCTAATGTATATCACTGACCATCTTTAGGAGACATCTGTGGTTCTGGTTAAGCTCTGTGGTTGAGCCCATCTGGGTTCAATCTCAGCTTTACCATGCCCTCACCCTGTGATCTTTCTTGGCCAAGTTACTTTATCAAAATGAGAATTTTAATGGTATTTACCTCATAGAATTGATGTAATGATTAAATAAAATAAAGGATGTTCAGCTCTTAGCTTTGCCTGATATATGGTAAACTTTCCATAAATGTTTGTTGTTATAGATTTATCTGCCTGCCCTGGCTTGATCCCTCCCTTGTTGCCCCTGCCTAGTGGGTCGGTCTGTTGCATATGGCTGTGCTGTCTCCTTAGTTCTTGAGTTGTGGTTACCTCTACCACTCTGAGATAAAATTATATTCGCTTTTAGTAGTCCAGTAGCTAATAATTGCATGACATTTTATACTTCACAAAATACTTATCATATATTCTCTTATGTATTGGCCAAGTCCTGGGGCTGCCTCACAGTGATTTTCACATCAATCACCCTCAGGCCAAGATCCTGAATTAGAGCAGGTCATTTTGATCTCACATGTAACTCCATGCCTAGTTTTATTCTTGTCAAGTTTGAAGAGCAAGCCAGCTATTCTTTTCAGTTTACTCACATCTGTTTGAGTGCCTTGTCTAACTTGCTGGTCAACATGTAGAACAGGGTAGGCCAGTATCATCCACCACCAGAGTAATTTGATGACCCTTCCTTAGGAAGAGCACCTCTCAGCAAAATATCCCCTGTATCAGCACCATCAGAATTCATCACTTGAAATGTATTCTTTTCAGATTCAAGGTGGTGCTCTCTAAACTTCCACTCTAAAATGTACCTTTATCCATTTATCTTTTTGTTCATTCACTTATTCATTCAGTTAGTGTTCTTTGAGTATCTGTAAAGTGTCCAGACCTGGCTATTTATTGGAAATTCAGTGTTAAAGAAGATATGGTGCTTGCCTGCAAGTGAGCTTATGCTTTAGAAGGAAGACAAAAAAGTATATCAATATGTGCTCCTCAGAATGCTGAGTCAGAAGGATTGACATGGTGCTGTGGGGTCACAGAGAAGAGCCAGCCAAATCAGACTGGAGGTGAGTGCAGTGGGTTTCCTGGAGCAGGCAATTCTTGAAGTGAACTTTGTGGGATGAATACAAGTTAGACCAAGAAGGTTGTGAGATGAAAGGAGTCATAACAAGCTGTTGGCTATAAATGCTGTCTTTGTTCGGGCTGCTATAACAAAACACCACAGACTGGGTGGCTTATAAACAACAGAAATTTATTTCTCACAGTTTTGGAGACTGGGAAATCCAAGATCGTGGCGCTGGCAGATTCTGTCTGGTGAGAGCCCACTTTCTGGTTCATAGACAGCCATCATTTCGGTCTGTCCTCACATGACAGAAGAGGCGAGGGATCTCTCTGCGACCTCTTTTATAAGGGTACTAATCCCATTCATGAGGGCTCCACCCTCAGGGTCCAATTACCTCCCAAAGGCCCCACCTCCAGACACCATCACATTGGGGCTTCATATGTTTCAACATATGAATTTTTGGAGGGAGGACATAAACATTCAGTCCATAGCAAATGCCTTCCTATAAATAAGTTAGCATCTTCAGTAACCGTGTTCACAAACTTGAGGGAAAACAGCATTGCAACTTGTGCTACTTGTATGACTTCTTGAATGCCTTGGCCTCAAGCTACGTGATTCTTTGTGTTCTCCATCTGAGAGATTCTCTGGTGCTGCCTGCTTCAACCAGGATTGATTATGGAGCACTGGGCCAACATGAAGAGCATTGAGGATTCTGGTTGGGGCCAAATGGAGCAGGAACGGGAGATTAGAGGGCACAAAATACACATCTTGCCTAGTTCACAATTTAGCCCACAGTTTAACCTGTCCATGCCCACTCCCTTCTTTTCATGTGCCCTAGACTGAGGGGCATTTCCGTTTAGTAAATGCCTTTCTAGTGTTGTGTTAGTTACATGGCCTCTTATATGTTAGTTGCATGGGAGCTTGGTTTGGTAGAATTCTGACAGATGGAATAAATAATTATAACACTCAAGTTCAAAACACAATTATCTCATGTGATGAGCACTGTAACAGAAAAGTGACTAAGTGGGGAGGGAAAAGGAAGCCTCATATTAAGAGTGACCTTTGAGCCATGTGAGATAGAATTCTGCCTTTTAAAGGTAATTCACTCACTCTCTTTCTCATTAATTTGCATGTTCAATAAACCTTTACCAAGTGAATATCACATGCCAGGCCCTAAGCTGTGTGTTAGGAAGAGAAATATAAGATAAATCTCTGCCCTCAAGATGTCATCATTTAGTGGAGAACACAGAGGGAGCAGATGATTAGAGGTCAGTGTGATGGGTGTCATGACAGGGTTCTTTGGGCATCTCATCTGGATAAGAGAGTTAGTGGCAGGAGACTTTCAAAGGAGACTCCTTAGATGAGGTGATAAATATGAGTTTCATCATATGGAATGGTTTGTACCATTTGGAGTTATAGACTTCAGTGAGCCTTAGACCTCTGGACTCTGTCTAGAAAAGTGTGCCTACACATAACAATTTTGTATACTTTCAGAGGGTTCCCTGAGTCCCTAAAGCCCATCCATGAACCCCTAGTGAAGCTCTTGTAGGAGTTTATGCTCATAGAGCAGCAGGGACACGATGCCATGGAGAATACCAGTGGCTGCTTTATGTGAGTACTTGGGAGAGGAATATTTTCCCTAAGTTAGCATCTTTAGTTACTGTGTTCACAAACTTGAGGGAAAACAGCATTGCAACTTGTGCTACTTATGTGACTTCTTGAATGCCACTGCATCAAGCTAGGTGATTCTTTGTGTTTCCATTATCTCTGATAATGGAAAATCAAGCAAGTAGTTGTGACAATTCCAGTAGGCCTGAGAAATCCCTTAGTAATCACTTTTTCTTGCTAGTGCTGGTGATAAGTGAAAATATAAATACAGTCAGGAACTTGGTTCAGGACAGTACAAGTTAAGACCTGCTAAACTGTGAGCATCAATTCTTCACCTTACTTATTTTAAAAAATCAGTATTTTTATTACGATATAGGTATTTTCATCCTAAAAATAAATGTTTTTCATATGAATAAATGAAAGAAACAAAAGTTTGATTTAGAGGTACAAAAGCTGATCATGATCATGGAAGTTAATCTAAAGTAAGTCAAAGGTGCTGGTTCTACTACTCATTCAGAATTCACAGGCAGGGTGGCAGTGTAGCCATAAAAAGAAAAATCAGAGCTACTTGCTCAAAGAATGGAAAACAGAAGAGGAGCAGTAAAAACTTGGAGGCCCTCTTCTGTTTTCACATTCCTGATGGGCTCCATTCCATGGTCCTGTGATTTTCTGATCAAACAGCTTTCCCTCTTATCCCTCACTCTCCCTCACTTTCCTCTGACGACACCTATTTGTTTTTGTGCTTCCTCTCCTCCCCTCCTCCCCACTCATCCCAAATTGCATCCCATAGGCAAAGCTATGAGGAATCCATCCAGCCCGGTTGTTGGAGTTTCTGGTTCTTCCCACTATCCTTTCAAGAGAGGAGAGAAAGAACTGGTTTCTGCAGATCTGGGGGCTAAATTGTGTTTGGGGGAGAGGGGGAAATTCTCACATGTACAAACCAGGGCTGAGCACCATGGGCAAAGGCATGAAGGGGCATGGTGCTTTCTGGGAATACACCCCATTCCCCACTTCACCTTCCATATCATTGTTGCACCTACAGATGCCTCTTCTCTCCTGACGCCTGTGCCACTTGCTCCAGTCATCTTTCCTCCACTCCAGGATGCTCTCCCACTTTCCTCAGTGGCTTTATTTTTCATCTCCTACCTCACCATCTTTTGAGCCCTGTTCCCTGCAGTCACTTTCAGGAATATTCCTGTGTATGACTCTCTCATCAGCCTGACAAGGAGATGCTTTTTATTCTTGACTTCAGTAATCACCATCTCCATACCACTCCATACTAATGGCGAGGCAGCATCTTCTGACTCATCCTTGTCATCTAGCCAGAGACCACCAGGAACACACTTAGAGTTGCTTGTTGCAGTGAGGGAGACCTCACATCATGGAGAACCATGGGGCAGCTCAGTATAAGAGGGTGTTAGGAGAAAAGACTTACAGGACTTGGGTTTGTGTTAGGTGATTTGGGGGAGGGTTGAAAGAAGCAGGGCTTTGCTCTGGATTTGTTGCTGTCGAGAAGCAGGATAACTCTATGACTGGATATCTTAAATCTGAACTACGGGGAAGGCAGACTAAAGCAAAGCTAAAGCTGCGATTGGGAAAGAAGCAGCAGTCACTCTGGTATTTTTGATATCCTGCGCTTTTTGATATTTTCTGGTTTGGCCGAAGTTCATGCTTTGTCTATGTTCAGATATGATTACTGAGTGGCCGTGTTTCTGTCTTGTTCCACCGTGGTCATAAAGTGGCCTTGTCTGATGTTGATTTTCCATGAAATCATTGATGTTCAACAGGAGAACACCAAGGCCCAGCTGTGAGTGCCAGCCCAGCTCCTGGAGGTCAGGGGCTGCTTTTCTCTTTCTCAGTTTTCACCACTCTGAACTGCTCTAACCTTCAGATATTTGCCTCCTTGGTCGAAGCCTCCACCTGCTTCCTCCTCTACTGTCTGCCTGCTCCCTTAGCTCCTGTGGAGCCTTGTCCTCAGTCCCTCCATGTTTCCCAGTTTATCAGCTTCTTTCTTGGCTCACTCCTTTCCCTCACCAGACAGACACCATGTGGTGATGAGCTGTGTTCATGGTGTGCCGACGGCTGCCCAGAATCCCTCCCCTCATTACCTCCTGTTGTCTCCTTTGTCAGCCCCTTCTCCTGGATGGACTCCATCATTCACTATTCTCCTCTAAGGTTTCTGAGCACTTCAGCAGAAAGCCAGAAAACCATAACCATGTGTTTTCTACCTTCGGCAGTCCAAAAGGCTGCCTGGCAATCCTTTTTTTCCTAACTTTTTTATCCCCTGTTGTACCCCCTGAAGCCATTTTCCCAATAATACTCTCTTTAGGCCACCAACTTCACCCTGAATCCCCTCCTTCCAGAAGATGGTCTCAATTACCACTCAACTAAGAAGATAGAAGCCATCTCCTATGATCTACCTCAGCTTCCTTATTTTTCCTACTTTTTTTCTAAATCTCTACTCATCCTCTTTCCCATGATCCTCTCTGAGAGGAAGAAATCTTGGTCCTTTTATGGCCTAACCCTTCTCTTGTGTTCCTGACCCTATCTCCTCTTCTCAATACCCCCCTCACCTCGCTACCTTCCCCAGCCATGCAGCCTCTTCAGTCTGACTTCTTCCCTTCATAATGAAATTCCTTGGAAGTGGTCTTCCCACTTCCTCCCCATTCACTCACATCTTAACACTTCTTTTCCCACTCCTGGACCCAAAATGATCTCCTCATCACTTTTTCTTAAACTTACCACCTTTGTAAACTTTACAGCATCAGGCAAGTTTTTTCCTTAAATCTCCTGAGACAGGGCCCTCCAGGTTTCCTTGGTTTTACTTCCTCATAATCTCTATAAGAAGCTTTCCTCCATGTCTCTGAACCCCCACTTCTTCCCCCTACTTTATGTTTTCTTCCCTTATCCCCATCTTCATGGTTCCCTTTCTCTCCTGTTCCCCCTCAACAATTTCATCCATTCCCCAAACTGGAATAATTCACATATCTGTCTGTCTCCTTAACCTTTGTCCAGAGCCTTCATTCTTTATTTCTAACTGCCTGCTAAACATCTACAGCATGACGTATTATCAGTACTAAAACATCACTATCTGAAACTAGATTCATCAGTCTGACCAGAACCAGTTCCTCCATGGATTTTTGTCCCATTTAGTGGCATTCCCATTCTCTGTCACACACAGTCAGCTTTCACCATCAAATCCTGTGGATTCTCCCTTTGCACCGTCTCTTGCATTTTGCCTCATCTTAGGGTGCTCACAGAGTTAGACTTTTGTTGCTATAGAGCCTATTAACTTGTCATTTAAGGGCAGGGTACTTGTCTTACTCATCTCTGCTTGCCACTTGGTGTCCAGCACAGTGCCTGACCCAAAAGAGATCCTCACTATTTGTTGAATGAAGGACTATAAATTAAACATTTTAATGCTTTACTTGCATTTAATGAACTATTTGTCATTGAATATATTTTGTCAGCAGTTCTCCAGATACTTTTATTCTTAACCAAGCAAGCACCAGGATAAAGTTTCATACCCAAAACCTCAACCATGGTACTTCTGCTTTTTTTCAGGAAGAACACTTAGGTAAAGGTGCGTGGGTCAGGAGGCGTTAATTTAACCTTCCTTCTTGAGAGTCAGATATAATACATAGGGTTATTATATTTTCATGGCAATTTTAGATGACTTACATCTTTCTTTATACATTGATTTTTCTGCTTTTTCTCTTTATTTTTTAACAGGTTTTCAAAATGGAAACTATCGCTATGACATAAGATGCTATTGATAGTACATCAATATGATTCAGCTATTCGCCTGCCCAGCAGAGTGTGGCTGCTCCGTGCACAGCCCTGTAATACATATTAGTTACACAGACATTAGAGAAGCCCTTCCCATCCATATGTATGTGCATGGCCCGTGGAAGTTAATAATGCCATATATCACGTGCACGTAGAATGTAAAATCTACTTCATAATGGCAGCAGGCTCATGTAAAATAAGTGTTGGCTTACAATGAGAGGAAAACCAGGGAGAGATTTTTGTCCTTTCAGATCTACTGTTTACTGAATTATTTGTTTCTGTGTGTCTCAGTATCCCAGACCTACATTCTGCCTTTTTTTTTTTTTTTTTTTTTTTTGGGTCAATATATGCTGGTCTCTCCAGGCACCTTATTTCACTTCAGTCATATGGACAACAAAAGAGCCCCTTTGGAGAAATGAAAGATAGCAATTACACATTGGTATTCATGTTACAGGAGTCACACTGCTGTCCTCAGGGAGTTTAACAATGAATATCCAACGTTAATTGCCACAGTAACTGCGTGTCTGACCTTGCTGAAATGTAATACATCAGTTTTACATACTAAAATTATTTTCCAATAAAAGATTAAAAAATAATGATCATAAAATTATATTGCTGTTTAGAATGACCAATATTTTTTGTCTTTAAGAAGATCCTGGAGGACTCAAATGGCTAGGTCACTACATTTTCTTAGGAATCAGGACACTGGGAGTTGAAATCATAATTTTATCACTGATTGGTTGGCAATTATGACAAGATTAGTGCCTTCCTTTTCTTATGAAAGGGGAATAAAATACATTGACATCCCTCATAGATCTGTGGAACTGATTAATAAGGCACAAGAATAGAGTACTTTTTATCCATTGGGGGAAAAATATTCTTTTTTTTTGTTTGTCCCTAATTATAGGTAGGATTTTCTGCTAGTAGCAGAAATGTGCTAGGAACCCTAGGATATATTTCCCTTTTTAAAGAGATGACATGATTTTTAAGGGGAAGCCTACTTGCTATCAAATTTCCTTGCTTTAATTTTTTGCTCAGATCCTCAGAAATACAGAAGCTAGATTTTCTTACATGCATTTCCCAGTTCTCTTTTCCTGGGCTACCTTCCTCTTCCTGGGTGTCGCACATCAGGAGAATTTCACACTATGCACTCTGGAAGTGTTCATCACTCGGGGTCAGGCTCCACACTGCTGGGTCAGCAGTGAGCCGGACTCCGACAGCCACGTCAGCGGGCCACGCTGGCTCTGGGCTGTGGAAGCTGTGTGTGCAGAAATGAATGATTGTTCAGCCTTCTCTCCTTTTTAAAACGGACCTAGGTGAAGAAAGTCAGTGCACTCACCCATGACATCCGAATTTCAACCTAGATGAGAGATCCATTTTTGCTTGTATTCTGGCAAAACAAGTACATGATAAATTTGAAGGCCATCTCAAGTCTGAAAAAAAAATGAACTGAATGATAGAATAGGTAGTTTTTTGCTCACCTTTTAAAGTAAGGCTGTGACGTAAATGACTGTATGTATCTACTACAGCCACGTATTATGGCTTGCTCATTGTTTTAGTGTTTAAATGATGTTTTATATGACCTTCCAGTTTTAATACAGTGATTGTTTCACAAGCGTTAACCAGGTAAAAGAGAATATAGTACACATGCAATTAGTAGGTTGTGTTTTTTGAAACTTTGAACTTTGGATTCCTTAATTCAAATTTCAAGTAGTTTTAAAAATGAACTCTCTGAATCCCATCCCCATTTTATTTTCTTTAAAGTACTTACATCTCTCTAATGCTTTATGTGTTCATAGAACTTGAGTCTGGACACTGTACCATTAGAGGGAGATTCTTGAGCAGACTCCTAATTTATTCTGCATCTTTAAAGAAATTATAGTGGAAAGCGACTCGAGAAAATGCAGCTTTAGTTAGCTCCTTTTTTTCATTTTAATGTTCTCTCCCTTTTTCCTTCTCCCATCCAACACTCCCGTCTGTAATTAAAGCAGGATGATGAAGTGACGACTGTTCGGGTTAAAGAGCAAGAGCGGAACGTCCTGGTGCTGAAGAAAGTGCAGTGCGGTGGCCCAGCCCCCCCAGCCGGGAGCGCGGAGAGTGATTGGAGGTGAGAGTTTCCACCGAGGCACGCGCTCCTGTTTCCTTCCCCTGCCTGCCTTCCCTTCCCTGCTCCATCTCACTCGCTCTCTTTGCCTCCTCTTCCCTCCCTCCCTCCCTTTTTCTCCGCCTCTCGAGCGTTCTAGCTGACTGCAGAGCTCTTAGCAGCCAGATGGACTCGGTTCCCAGTGAAAGGACAGAGATGGCAAGATCTTTTAGCATTTAGGGGATGCCTTTGTTAGTAGCCGTTCACAATGGGCAGCTCCCGCCTGAGGGTCTTTGACCCTCATTTAGAGAGGAAAGAATCTGCGGCGCTCTCAGACCGACAGCTGCCCTTGCCTACCTTCGATGTGCCTTATTTCAAATACATTGACGAGGAGGATGAGGACGATGAATGGAGCAGCCGCTCGCAGTCTTCAACGGAGGATGACTCGGTGGACTCTCTGCTCTCTGACAGATACGTGGTCGTGTCCGGGACTCCGGAGAAGATTTTGGAGCACCTTTTGAATGACTTGCACCTGGAAGAAGTCCAGGACAAAGAAACAGGTAAGGCAGGGGGTGTCTCCTCCTTCCAGACTCACAGCTGCAGCTGCCCTTGTCAGTATCATTAGGGGCAAGGCTCCCACTGTAGCTGAAACCACCGTGGGCTGGAATAGCATATGTTTTGTGCGCCTCCCCCTTGCCCTCATGCTGTTTTGTTTAAATCCAGTAAATGGACACATGTAGATCCAAGCAGCTACCTGGGAAATAGCTGTACAATGAAAATGATATGAAGGCAGATGTTCTTGTTTCTTTGGCAATTTTTACCAAATCTCACCTAAAGGCAGTTGGCAAGAGGCCAGCATTCAATAGCCAGTGTTCAATGGGAAGAAATATGGGGAGGGGGTTAGCAAGCATTCACCTGGCCTGTGGGAAGCACTGAGCTGGGGGAGGAAATGTCAACAATTAATGCAACTACTCAGCAACTATAAGCTTAGCAGCAACTTCTGCCTTTTTCCAAGTGATATACAAACTGCTGGGGGCAAGCCCTGCTGTGCAGAATATGATACTCATAGCTTCTCAGACCAGAAATTATAGTTCACTGAAGTCTTATTGATCAGACTTCTTGTCCTTTCTATTTAATCTTGGAGCAAAATACCCATTTAGCTTTTTCACACTTGCACTTTTGGAAACACTACATTGCATTTACAAAATGACCTACCCACACTTCCTTTATCACACAAGGGCAAGTACTTGCTTCTCTTAACCAGAATTTGTAATTTGTTCCAGCCTGGAGCAATTACTCCAATGAATAGGCTTCTGGCTGTAGCCTAAATTCTGTAACTTGATCCCCTGACTAAAAGGCACTTTTTGCTGCCATCACAGCACCTGTAATGCCCACAGTTTGCAATATAGTGATTGCATCAATAAAAGGTATTTGTAGGTGAATTAGTGCAGAGTAACTCCTTAGGTTTTTCCCATGCAGGAAGGATTGTGAAATGACAGCTTAGGTGTGAGTGAGAGTTTCCTTGTATCCCAGTAGTTTTGTCTGAACATAATTGATGTCTGGCTCTACACTGCGTTATAAAGGACAGTAAGAGAAACAAAGATGTGTGAAATATGTAAGCAGGTAAAAAAAAATGCAAATGACCCAATCACGTATCCTACCATAATGTTATTGTTTGATCTCAAAATTCAGATAAATACATTATTTTGCATATGTTTGGGGGGTAAAAATCAATACTTGTCATTTATACACAAGCTAAAAGAAAAATGTATTCTTGTGGCATTTGCTGGGTTGTTTTTGTATGTCTATTGATTAACATTTTGTGCATTAGAGCCCAATTCCCACGTTCTGCTTCATCAGATATGATTATCATGGAACTAGGCATACTTTCCCATGCACTGATTACCAGACTGCTTTACACAGGTGGTTTGGGCTAGATTACAGGCAAATTATCTGCCATGAAGAGGACACCTTTAAAGGTGGGTAGATGTTTTGGGGGATTGAATGCTGTCTTCTTCTTAATAGCATCACAATTCTGTTATATAAGACTTTGTGTCTAGGTCATATTAGTAAGTGTAGAAATTATTAAAGCCAATTTTAAGCCTAACTTGATTTCTTTTTTCTTTCTTTCTATTGTCATTAGTTTTTTTTAGAAAGATGGCCTAGATGCCCACTGACAAATTCCCACTATTTGACACTGGCAATGAGAAATGGCTCTGATTACTGTTCCTAGTGTCAGGAGTTGCCTCCTGCTGAGAAGTGGTGTTGTGCATGGTGTCTAATGACTGCTGTACTGGCCCTGGGATCAAATATGTCACTTTAGCCATGTGTCCAGCAAGGCAAAGAGGACCAGGATTCAGTGGCTTGACCTGAGCAGGGCAGGAAGAGGCACATCAGGGTCAGCATCTCCTCATTCCTACTCATTTGCTTAGAGTTTACAGAGGACACATGAACTTCCGATTTTTGCAGAGACACTTGAGGGAAAAAATGGTAACAACTCTCCCTCCAAAAAAAGGAGAATTTTATGAAAATGAAAAAGTCAACTTTAGAGAGTGATTGTTGTATGTATAAGTGGAAGTCACATGCAATTCTTCAAACTTTATATACAGCACTTGGAGAAAATACAACAGAAAAGCTGCCATGTGGTTTTTGTTGATAAAATTAAAAGAAATATCATAAATATAAAATAAAATAAATTTCATGTGCATATTGAGGAAAAGTGGTTATTAGTTTGAATACTAAATGAATCACATGTTTAAAGTAATTAAGGCCCCTTGTCACTGACCAAGGTGAATTCTAGTTCTTTATCTTGGTCAGGCTGGCAACTCTCACTATAAAAGGCCTGCGTGTACAAGAGCCTAATAGAGTCGCATAAGCATATGGAAGACAGATGGAGGAAAATGAGAAGGGGCTGCAATAAAAGTGTACAGCAGCATTTTTATGTTCTTGAGCACCCCTTTTAGGGAGATGGAGCCATATGGGGCTGGGCTGAGCCATATGGTGGTCGTCCACATGGCCCCAGTGGCAATAAGGAGGAAAGGGTGCATGAGAGGAAATAAATGTCCTGGAGGCTGGGATGAACCTGTGCTGGATTCTTACATTCCTGTACCCTCCAGAGGCTGGGGAAGATAAGCAAGCGAGAGATCCAAGTTTTTCCCCATCTCTTTCCCACAAAGGTCAGTTAGTTGTGAAAATGTAGGTGCAAGGCCTACAATGAAAGAGACCTTCTATATCACAAAGGACAAGTTGAAGTGACTACTAATTGATGTTAACATGCAACTGGAAAAAAGTTTACTTAATTGAATGGAATAAGAAGGAGAATGCCGGGGCAATTGAAATAGTGTATTCCTGTTGCTACTTGACTCAAGAATAGAATCAAAAACAACAATACGTATGATATTCTATCACCAAGTCAAACTGAGTTATAAAATCAAAAATGTTATTAGAGATGCTTAAAAGCAACCTACTAATGATTTCCCTAAATGATTAGATCCGCACAACACTTACCATGCTTGTTTTCATAATTCCCTACATACATACCTTTCCTCCCTGGTAGTACCAGGCACAAGGGGTCATCCAGCGAATATCTGTGGAATGAATGAATGAATGAGTAATGCTTCATTGTTTAAAATGGAACAGCTATTTGAGTCTGGTAACTGGATATCGGTTTGTGAACATGGAAAGTGATTGAAACTCTTTTCAAAGATTTCCTTTTCTTTCAAGGTTCAGGTTCTGACTTGAAACATTTGGAACGTTAGAGAAAAATCAAGAAGCTATCTTTCATCTTCCCAGAAATAGAGCAGACATCATTGGGCATTCCCAGCCTAGGAGAACTGCAAGGCAGGCAAGAAGAAAGAAAAACAAGTTGTGAGTAGAGGAGCAGGAGGCTGGAGGAGCAAGTTTGCGCCAGCCAGCCCTGCTCTATAGGGTCTGCGCTGGGTGCTGCTCCTGTTTAACCCTTCCCCCTCCCTGGAAAGGGTAAAGTGTGTTTTGCTTAGAGATGCTTCTGAGAATAATGATTTCTATTTCAAAGCAGGGAAAAAACTATGTATTGGATGGATTAAATAGAGAAAACCTTATTGATTTTTCTTTCTAAATCTGCATTATGACAGGCCTACCTTAGGGAAAACACAAGAGGAAATGCATTATTTGCTCCCCTCTTTTTTTCATTTCCTTGTTCTTTATTCATCTTTTTGAAGAAAATGCGCTTATGATTATAGCTTTCCAAGAAAAACAAGCAGCGAATAGGATAGTGGAACTAGGTAAAGCCTACCAGCCGATTCTTATTACGTTTGACCTGCTTTCTTCAAAGTGTGACTACTTTCTTTACCTCATGAGGTTATGCTTCAGTGTATTCTGTTAATGTGGACTCGGTGTGGAACTGTCTGCTCAGCTGCTTTGCTCTGTCGTGGATGCCTCAGTGTTGGTGGTGTGCTTTCAGCAGCTCCTAGTAGGTTGAGCATGTCGTTGAGGAAGTGAGTTCCTTACCTTCATAACGAGGCAACAACCTATATGAAAGTACCTGGATTTTATTATAGGAGTGTCTCACTCAATCTATAGAGTCCAAAAGTTATTCTCCATCACCAGCTTAATGGCTTTTTTAGAGCATTGCACTGACGGAAACTTGAGTAAAGCTAGGACAGGTACCTCATTTTCCATTAATTTTTTTATCTTCTTTCCTGCCAGCACCAAGCCTGTCATATGTGCCTGATACAAATTTATTGTGAAGAAAAATTAAGAATACTTTTCTTCTGATCATTGCATAGAAGACAATTTAGGTGAACTTCTTCCTTGATTTTCTCACCTTTTAGGATTTCTGGAAAGACATTTGGTGCCTCTGTTCCAGGCCTCCTCTTGTGGGTGGCAAGACTTTAATAACCCTGTAGCAGCATGTCTTTTGCAGGACTAAAACTTTTTGAGGGTAGGCACAGAAATTTTTAGATGATGGTAAGTCCCTCCATGATTTTGTGCAATTAATATGCACGTAAAATTATCTTGTATTTATCTTTTTATTTTTATAATATCATGTAACACATAGACCACTGGATCTTATCTGTGGCTGCACATTAGCAGCACATGGGGTACTTTTTAAAAGTACCAATGCCTGGGGGCTGGCCTGGTGGCGTAGTGGTTGGTTCACGTGCTCTGCTTCAGCTGCCCAGGGTTCGTGGGTTCAGAACCCCGGGCGCAGACCTATGCAATGACTATCAAGCCATGCTGTGGCAGGCGTCCCACATATAAAGTAGAGGAAGATGGGCACGGATATTAGCCCAGGGCCAATCTTCCTCAGCAAAAAGAGGAAGATTGGCAACAGATGTTAGCTCAGGGCTAATATTCCTCACACACACACACAAAAAAAGTACCAATGCCTGGGTCCCACCCCAGAGATTCTGATTCAGTTGACCTGAGTTGGGGCCTAAGCCTTATGGGCTTTGAAAGCTCCCCAGGTGATGCTAATATGCAGTGAACTAGAACACTGACTTTCTCTCACTTCCCATTTTTTTTCCTTAAAGACATATTCTAAGTTTCTAATAGTATACATATATACATGCCTCTGAGAATTAGGGATGTCATTCCCCCTTTCCTCTACCTCCCCTCCCTACTCCCTCTCCAGGGCTTTATGTCCAGCCTCATGTCCACTGGTCCCTGCCTTGGAGCCTCTGGAGGCCACGAAACTTAAAATTCACAAACCTGCACTGCTGGTCCATCCACTGAAATGGTTTTGAAAAAAGGAAACAATCAGAGGAGACAGAGGTACTGGACACACAGCTGTTTGATTTCTCAACTCTTGGAATGAGGAGGTGATGATATAGTGAACAAAACCCATCTGAATTTTTGCCAGGGTTCTGTCACACTACAAAAGTCTCTGGGTGGTCCTTAGGTCTCTCAGCCAAGAATGCTTGCTTCTGTAAGAACTAAGATTTTAAGGAAGGAGAAAGTGCACATAGCTGAGTAGAAAGAGTACTGATATGAGATTCTAAAGGCTTGAGTCCCAGATCTGGGCTCCATTAGTAAACAACCTGAGACCTTGAGCAAGTCTTACACAAGATGATTTCCAAAGCGTCTTTCATCACTAAAACCCTTTGATTCAGAGGGATCTATTTCAACCCCTTTCCTTTCAAAAACTGTTACAGAACCATAGAATTCTAGATCTGGAGGAGACCTTAGAATTTACGTAGACAACTTCCGGAAACTTGTGGTCATTTTATGCTAAAATCATCATCACTTAGCCATTGCACAGGACTTGGGCTATTTGGTCTGACTTCATGTTACTTTATATTACTGCTGCATTTCTTCAACCTTGTAGAGCAGTGAGAATGTTGATGGGGTAGGAAGCTTGGAATCCAAGGTTCAGTGGCCATGCCTGGTGATGATTTAAGTCTGATTGTATATACCCTTGTCCAATGGGAAACTTTTTAAGTTCCTTTAAGAAATTATGCTCTAACATTTCCAAAGAATAGCTTTGATGTATCACCTACTAGTAAAATCCATTTGCAAAGTTTTATTACCAAGCCATTTTGGGATATTCAGAAACAATCTGTTGCAGAAGAAAAGCGCCTATTTTCCCCAAGTGATGAAATTTACTACATCCTATCTCTTATACTAGCCATCTCCCTGTAATTCCTTCCTTTAACTTTGCACACTGCTTCTGTAATAAAATATAACAGTGCACTTTTAATTACTCAATTTCTATATGCACATATATGAGTGCCTTAGAAAAATTTAATTCCTTCATTCCATAAATATCTTCCATCTCCTATTGTGTAGGCACTGTTCTAGATGTAGCAGACACAGCTGTAAACAAAACAGACAAACTCCTTACCTTCCTGGGTCTTGTATTCTAGTAGAGAGAGTCAAACAAAAACCAGATAGGGAAATAGTGGATATTAAATGATGAGTGCTAATAACCAGTATTGTTACAGGCACTGGTTTAGGATGACTATATCCACATGTCTTTAAAAATAAAGAAGCGAGAGGAATGTTTTAATGTATTTAAAATATTTTAGAAAATTAACATGAAACTATTGGTTATAGTCAACAAAGTTCAGAACCAAAGGAAATAGACTTAATTAAAAAAAAAAGAAAAAGTAAAAGAAATTTGGAGTAGGTATAGGTATCCCTGATGCTACTAGCTAGGGCTAGAAACAATAGAATCTGCATCTGTGGAAATGTTTGGTATCAGCCTTTTACCATCTTGACCGGTGAAAATAGCTTTCTCAGGGACAAGTAACTGCACTCGGTTGCCACTTGAGATCTTTTTCAGCTTTATGAAACTGTCACTTTTAAATATTAGGTTAATTTTGTTTGCATAGATGCTAATGACAAAATCAACACAAGACTAAATAAATTCATTAGTACCAACTCCAGTTGCCCTGGGTGTGCCTCAGATGCAGATGCAGATCACCACTGTTCAGTGAGGGCTTGTTTATCCAGATAAAGTGAAGGCTGGAAACAGCCTCCACAGTGACACCAAAAATCCCTAAAGTGCTGTCGAGAGAGAGCTGGAAGGAGAAGTGCTCACATTAGAACATGGTTTCTGCTCTGCTTTATCATCTTTGTGCTATGCGTTTTGTTGTTTTGGTTTGGTTTGGTATTTTGGCAGTTCTCTGAGCTTCTCGCCTGATTACTAATATGGAGAATGTAATATATTTGCCGACCATAATTGTAGCCTTGGGAGACTGTATAAATTAATATTGACAAAGTGATGAGATAATTAGAATTGTGTAGAAATTTTCTTCTCGGTTGCCTCATTTATGAAAGCAGAGGACTCAGACCACACGACATTTGAGGCTCCTTCCAGATTTGAGAGCTGGGATTTGAAGATTACTCAAGATACCACTCCTTTTATCCAAACTTCCTCTCCATTTGTTGAACCCTTGTAGAGGATATTTGTTCCCATCTATTGGACATAGAAGCTAAGGTAGAAAAAATTAACTAAGCTGCTTGAGAGATAGAGTAATCATTTGAAACTGGAATGAACCCAGGCATATTCCTAGCTTTATCCTAGAGACTATTTTTGTCTAGTGACTAGAATCATGGATGAAAGGCATAACTGAGGTAAAAACCTACCATTCAGCTCTAGCTATAAACCCCAAAACAGGTGCTTCAGTAGCCACTTAAAAGCATCTAATCTCCAGCACAAAGACCTGTTTCTTGGTTTCCAGCTGTGAGCAGGATGGCCGCTGGTGAGCTAACTGCTTCAAGAAGGTTACAAAAGATAGGGGGTGTGGAGGCAAAGGTCCTGGTTCCAGCTGACACTGTATCAGACCACTCAAATGAGAAGTGATTAAAACTCAGATTTTGACTGTGGATTTCTTTTGAGGTGTTCATCTTCTGAACTAATCTATTTGCACCACCTTTGAACATGCAATATTATGTATGATAACAAGGAAATTGATGCTTTTACACTGCCAGTAGATTGTGGGTTAATTAATACTCTTGTTGGTAATGAAGCAAGGTGAAATGAAGTGAGACAGAGCTGAAGCATAAGGTCATTAACATACACTGATTAATAATGGAAATGTGGAAGTTTTCATTACAGCATAACCAATGGGCAAAGGAAGATGTTTAATGGATAAGGAGATAAGTAGGAGTACAACATACTTTTCAGGGAAACAGTCCCCATTTAGAATGCGAATGAATCACTGGAATGCATTTTTTTAAATTGCATCCTTTTCATGTTTACTCCACATGATCTCTTCTAGTACTTTGAGTTCAAGCGTAAGTCTAGAGCACACTAGAAACAAACTAAAATATTGTAGGGCCATGGGAAATTAATTTCAAGAGGATCTGCAAATAGGAAATGGAAAATGAAATACATGAGGGACAAGAATTACCTTAGAACTTAGATCTGAAGCCTCCTGACTATAAGGATTTTGAAAAACTTGAGCATCTTAAGAGTATTTAGACTTTCTTCTTTGAATACATTTAAAGAAAATATCAACCACTTTCTGGAGGGTTAGAGTGAAGACCTTGTCCTAGAGCCTGGAGGTGAGGTAGAGGGTCTTGAAGGTTTCCTTCCCACTCTATTCTAAATGAAGTACACGTGTGACTGCTCGTTTCTGTCAAGTCAGTCCTGGGGGTGATATCCTCAACCCCTGAACCATGCGAGTTTCCCTGTGTAAACTGCAGCCAGTATGGAAAACTTACAAGTGAATGGACTTTCTTCTTTAGTCACATCGGCACATTTTATTTACTTTATTTCCTGTATTTACATTTAATTTGTTTCACTTGAAATGCTTTCCCTCAGCCTCAAATGCCCAATTTGATACTCATCTTTTTGGATAGATGTCTGTGAGGAGCCTTAGGTATTTCTTTCTTTGTAGTTCAGTAAGTTTTCTAGAATGGCTGTATTATTTGTATTTGTCTTATTATTACAAATAAAGTATTCTGGTTATACTGAGAGTTGCCATAAGTAGGTACATGAATTGTCAATTTTCAACAAATCAGATTATATAAAATGAAAATCTTATTTTTAAGTATAAAGTATAAAGGCTCTGTCTAATAAGTCACAAAGTTTGTGTAGAATTACAAGGTCCTAATACTCTTTGGTTTTATTATTATAGGAATCTTACTGGCTTGAATCTAGATAGTGTCTTTGACATACGATGAACATTGCTTTTGAAACACAAATCTTCAGTATAACTTGTATTTTTTCTCATAAAAACAAATTTGAGAAAGATAACAGCTTTGTTTAATCTTCTCTTTATATTGTCTCCCTAGTATATTATCCTTTAAGAATGAAGGCTGCTACTTTTATTTCTTTTCTATCTGTAGTTCTATAATCTATAATCTCCATAGCACAGTTTCTCAGTTTGGTGCTGATTTCAGTTCTTGTAAATTTTTTTCTTTTTTTGTTCTCTTAACAAGAAAGTGGATTTTTCTTTTAAGAAGAAAACACTGCTCTCAAATCTTAAGTTTGTAGAACTAACATATTTTATCAGTGAATTTTGGGACTGTTGGCATATTTAATATTGTACTTTAGTAGAAACACGTGTGATTTTTGTCAGTGTCTGCCTGTATTTCCAGAAACTTGTTTAAATGTGTACTGCGAGTCAGGCATTTTTGGAGCAGCAAATTGAAAGGAGCAACAGATTCTGAAATTCATGGAGACAAGATATTGTGTCAATAGGAATTCGACAATCTAGTAATTTTAGCAAAACCATAATTTTACTGTAACATCAGCGACTAAAATTACTCAAACTGTATTTAAGACAATGTCAAAGGATGAAAAAACTCTTTTTTCTCTCTCTCAGAGATCTTGTCTATCATCTCCTCAGACGTGAGATCATCAGATGTCCTTGTCTTTATTTTAAAATCCTGTGACATCTTCCTCAAACAAAATTTAGCGTCCTATCAGAAAATGGGGGGAAAAAAATAATTTTTCTGTGTACGAGTGTGTACTTCAGATAGTCTTGTAAGTGAGGAAGGGATGTTAGTGGATGACAATTTGTTGATTATAATCACTGCATGTTAATCTCTCGCAGCATGTTTCAATCAAATTATTGCTTCATTTAAAGAGTGCAGTGCCACAGAATTGTTGTAATTGACAAGCACATGTCTAAAAGGGATATTCTTTGAGTGGGAGGATTTTTGTCTTTAACATACCTATAATTGAGCTTTTTCTCATTTCTCTTTGCATTTCTCTTTCTCCTTATAACCTTCCCCTCCCATTTCCCATTATTCTCATTTTCTGCCCTTGGGGCTTTCTTGCTCTACAATTGAAACTATTCTTTTCATTCTGTTTGCGGCTTTTTGCCTCATTGGAAAGGCTGCTACTTGGCTGGCAGTCCTTCCCTCGAATCTCAGAAATAAATGTGAAATTAGACAGAATTGTTAAATATGGGTGAACAGAAAGTGAGGAAAAGTAAAATATCTTGTTGTAATCTAAATAGTGACAGAAAATTATTTTCAGAGCAATTCTGTATCCTTTTCTGCTTCAGACATACTGTTCTTGTCTGTTCTCAGCAGGCAGGATATTTGGTGACTCTTCTAACTTTTAAGTCTTTTAATTCTTTAAATGAGCTTCACTTAGTGTGAAAATGAAAAGTACAAATTAAAATTGCCCACTGCATACCTGGCTGGATATTTCTACTTAAATTCTCAGTCTAAAAATGAACCTAGTTTTAGGTGAATGGGTGTATGTGTCAGGACCCATGGTAAATAGTAGCTCTAATATTAAAGCATCTGGTATTTTCCTTCTTATTACATCCCTTTCAATGTGCTTTAAATACACCTGTTATGAAGAGAGTTATATACTACTTAGAGCAAGTTGCACTTTTTTCCCCTAAATTTTCTCCCTGTCTTGCTTGATATCACATATTTTGTTTTTGCATAGCAGGCTACAGATATGGTAAATCTAGTGTCATGTCATGTGTTTCGTTAACAAAAAACAGGGTGAAGATCTTTTCGTCCTAATTTTGGATCTTCTCTCATGTCTCGGTTCAGTTTGATCTGAATTTGAAGGCGTTGCAAGCCATTTTCATTTACTGCTGATGACCTGTAGAAAAATTTTAGTAAGCTCAAGTTCTTCTAGTGCTGACTGCCATAGTATGAGTGTACATCTCAGAATTATGATGACAATTTCACTATTTGACAATCTCCTGGGGAGGGTGTTTGTTTTTTTTTTTTTAAACAGAAACATGCAAGGCAAATGTGTCTTCATCAGCACATTCTAGAAATCCACAGTAGTGAGATCAGGATAAATTCACAATACTTATCTTTCCTTAAATGTACTTTTACTGCTTTTGTTAATTGAGAAACTTGAGAACCCAACTACATTACTGATTATGTGTTTGAGTTTCTGAAAATTTTTTGTGTGTATGCATTATTTGTGGTTAGGGATGGTTGCATATAACAGAAAAATTCTGACAGTGACTTGAGCAATGTATAAATATACTTATCTCTCATGTGAAAATAAATATGGAGAAATGCAGTCCAGAGCTGGTAAGGCCACTCTGAAATCAGAAAGGACTGAGATTCTTTCCAGCTCTTTGCTCCATTTCCCTAGAGTCTGACCTTCATTTCTTGGACCAGGATGGATGCTAGCATCACAGTCCGGGCAGCAGGATGGAGCAAGTCACAAAGAACACACCTGTTCATCACACAGAGCTCTGCTTTTGTCTCGTGGACCAAAACTTAGTTTCATGGCCATATCTAGCTGCAAGTGAAGCTGGGAAATATGTTGTTTTGTTTTGTTTTTAAAAATATCTAGGAATAAATATGCCCTGGAAAAATTCTGATTCCTAACAGAAAGGAAAATGGCATATGTAATTTTATAAGTGGAAGCTTATGTTAGTTTGTTTTGACACTTTAGAATCAAGGCCATAATTATATATTTCTGTTTCTTCAAAGAAATATAAACATACTGTGATTTAAAGCATTGTATAATCATTTTTTAAAAAGCCTATAAAAGTGGTTTGGATTAGCTCTTGTATTCTTCTCAACAAGTGACTATTTAGAATGGCCTCGTGTATTCTTAACATGCAAGGTTTACTTCACTGTAAGTACCTTTCTCATGTCTGATTTGAGCCATTTAATTCATGTTTGAGAATTCTACATCTTTTACTCCAAATGTCTCCCTAGGAGCAGTTAGAAATATTTTTCATAAAATAAATTGAACTAAGATATTTTGTATGTTACAGCTTGGAAGAAGTTTTATTTTTTTAAACAATAGCACAATTTGTTCTTTAAGAGTAGCTTATAGTATATAATTGTATATAATTATACTGTGATGTTATATTCTTGGTGATATTTGAGAACTCATACGTGCCTGTTACATATCTGCTGTGTGGGTCAAATCACCATGAATCATGTGATTTCAGTGCTAAGAGAAAGACCTAAGGATATTCTTAGGTGTATAAGTAGTACATTTATTTTAAAATGAAACAAAACTGACTTATTAGCACTATCTGGGACAAAGGAGCTTATATGAGTGCCATTAGCCCAAAGTCAAAAATATCTTGGCCAGTGGTAATTGATGCCTGTTTACCCAGATGTTGGGCTGATAGGCACAGATGATAACTGAGGTGAGGGACAGCCAAGACCTTGACATAGAAGGCAATTCTTTTGATTTAGGAAAGAATGAACAAAATATAATGTGACTAATGATTTTCAGTATCTGTAATGTTAAAATGGAGTTGTTTATCTAGAAGGAAAGGAAGAATTTTATGGTTTGACCTTTTAAAAAAAATGTTTTAGTTTCTGCTTTTACATTTTGATTTTTAAAAATATAAATATGTATAATTGGCCACCAAAACATCTCAAAAGTATTAGGAATTTGTGGGCGATCTTAATCCCTCCATGATATTGCCAGTTCTACCTTTAGAAAAGCAAATTGGCTGGTCTCATATCTATTTGCTGTGGCCAGGTGTTCACTAGAAAATAAAAACAAAATAAAATTTGAGTAGGAATAAAGAACTCCAGCATGCTGGCACATAGATGGAAAACAACTTCGTAGGGGTATCTTTGGGGATTCAAGGCTGATGAAAAGACCAAGTTCCTATATCTATGGTGGTTCATCCCTTCCAAACTCTACATTCTATGACTTTCCTGCCCTTCCTTCCCCCTACCCCTTGCAGGGACTGTTTGGATCCACCTCCTAGGAGAGCATAGGGCAGTGGGAGAGCTAGAGCTGAGGCTCCGCTCACCTTGGGACCTGGGCTCCTTCTGACATTAACTTTCTGAGGAGCCTCAGTGGTTCTTCACCTTACTTATCTCAGCCTCAGTGTCATCATCTCGCAAAAGAGAATGTAAGACCTACCTCCTAGGGTGGATATGAGGAGCACAAATCATGTGAGTAGAGTTCTTGGTACAGCACACAGGGGTCAATAAAGGGTGGCTGTTGTGATTATTTTCAAATAGAGTAGCTACTCTCTTCCCTTCTCTGCTTTTCCTCATTGCCCACTGAAGCCACCAGTGGCTCCCTTGTGCGTGGTAAGGAAGAGATGTGTCCAAAGCAAATTTGGGTCTCTCTAGGGCTAGATCATGTATGCTGGGTGGTGGTAGTGGGTGGGGGTTGGGGTGCGGAGGTTTGGTTCGAGTTCGAATGAATGGAATATTCATTAGCCTGGGGCTTGTAGGCTGCCTTACATGGTCCTTTAATGATCTCAACAATCAAACTTCAAACCCCTCTGGAAGTTGAGACCTTCTCATACAACTTTGTCTTCTCCAGAGAGCACAGTGCTCAACCCTTAGTGATAGGTATTCAGTCAACGGTTGTGACCAAACCTTTCTTTGTGACCCTAAACCACAAGTCTCCCTTTCACCTGTGTGAGAAAGAAAGCAGCTGTGTGGTATTGAAAAGAACTTGAATGGCTATCCTGGAAACCAGAACACAAAGGCCTGCCTGCTGTCAGTCACTGGTTGAAATATTTGTCCTAGAAATATTTTTAAACATAGGCAGTACATTAAAGTAAATTTTCTTGTGTTGAGAGTTTTCAATTTGTGTAAGATCTTGTGCCCAGTTTAGAAAGAGCCTTAGTTGTGTTTAGTTGTGTTTACTTTAAATTAGTACATTTGTAGGATATCAAATTTTTATCTTTAGTATGTCTAGCTATCAGGCCAATTTCTTAGCTTTAAAAAAGGCAGCTAACTATCCACTGCTAAACTTTAAGGAAAATAACTTCTTTCTAATATCCCTAGAATTTCTGTTAACCAGAAACAAAAAAAATAAATAAAATTTTGCTTGTCTGAAATTCAGTGCTAATGATTAACAATAACCAGGAAAAAAAATTACCATTCAGACTGGTGATATATTTCAAATTTTGAAGGAAAGCTGGTAATGCAGATTCTTCTTGGTGCTTGGGAGATAAAAATATCATACTTGTCCTAAGCTGAGTCAAATATTAGAGTTATTGCTTGAAATAACCATGCCTTAGACTTCTAATTTAAGATTTAATGTTTAAATTAATTTTTCTTTGTTTCATGAATTCGTAGAATGTTTAATTGACAAGCACTTAGGACTACAGTGTCTATCTTACGAATGCATTATGTGATGTTAATCATACGAGATGGAGCAACTCGGAGAGGTCGATTATGTTAGACTGAGTGAATCTTAGAACCAGATATTAATTTTGTTGGTAGATGCTGGCAGATAGGTATCGAAGGCTTCATACCCATAGCAATTCCCACATTCTAATCTATAAAGTTAAATAATGTGATACTCGCATTGATCATGAAGAAATTTTTCCTCCTGGCTCATTTGTGAGAGCAACTGCTGTTACCAATCAATGAGCTGTACAACTGCAAGAAGAGCCTTTGGGGAAAAACAGTGTGATAGATGGTGTGAGAGCTGATTATCAGAATATCCTCGGTTCCTTTCAGTCTATCTAGAGTCTGCCCCTACCGTTTACCAAAGTGCGTCCCTCTAAAGCCTTCAGGCCAGGGACCTCCACACACGAAATGCAGTAGCCTTTGAATGCTCAGTCTGATGAACCTCCTTCCAGCAATTTTTGACACTTAGGATCTGCTCTCTTTTCCAATCCTTTTTTCTTGTTGGCTTCTATTACATTTGTGTCTCCCAATTCTCCTGTTTCTCTCTTTCCTCTTTCCTCTTCCTTAACTCATCTTTCTCTTAGCATTGCCAAAATGTGAACATCCACCCCAGCTTAACCCATAGACCATTGCTTACATCTTCCTAGGATTGTTATTTGAGAATTCACGTTGTTCCGAGCCATTCTCTTTATACAGTAGTCCCCCCTTATCCGTGGTTTCACCTTCCACCGTTTCAGTTACCCGCAATCAACCATGGTCCAAAAATCTTAAATGGAAAATTCCACAAATAAACAATTCATAAGTTTTAAATTGTGCACCTTCTGAGTAGTGTGATGAGATCTTTCGCGATCTCTTGCCATCCCGCCCGGGACGTGAATCATCCCTCTGTCCATTGTATCCCACACTGTATACGCCACCTGCCCGTTAGTCAGTCACTTAGTAACGTTCTGTTATCAGATCAACTGTCATGGTACCACATGTGTTCAAATAACCCCGCAAAGCACAAGAGTAGTGATGCTGGCAATTTGGATATGCCACGGAGTAGCTCTAAAGTGCTTCCTTTTAGTGAAAAGGTGAAAGGTCTCGACTTAAGGAAAGAAAAAAGTCGTATGCTGAGGTGGGGAAGATCTATGGTAACTTTTATTACAGTATATTGTTATAATTGTTCTATTTTATTATTATTGTTGTTAATCTTGTGGCTAAGTTAAACTTTATCATAAGTATGTACGTATAGGATAAAACATAATATGTATAGAGTTCGATGCTCTCTGCAGTTTCAGGCATCCGCTGGGGGTCTTGGAACATATCCCCTGTGGATAAAGGGGGACCACTGTACAGTAGCTCCCATAATCATCCAGCCCTCTTTAGCAAGCTCTGGTTTTTGATGTTTTTGCCTATAGCTTCACTTAAAGTAAGCTAGGGAACCCAAGGTTAACATGTTTAAAAGTAAACTCGTCCTCCCTCCGCTTAGGCTTCCTTTATCCAGTCTGACTTCACTGACGCAGCAAGTGCAATCTGTGTCTCTTGTCACTTCTCACCTTGATAATCTCCATTCGCTTCCCTTTTGCTATAGAACAAGCCCCAGGCCCCTTAGTCTAGCGCTCAGAGACCCTGGAGCCCAGGAATTGGCTCTAACCTACTTTCTAGCTTTACTTTTGAGTTATACCATGTGATCACTTTCATTACCGTTTCTCGACTATACCACAGACCAAGACTTACAAACTCTCAAGTGCACAGACAGTTAATATGTACGAGGGAAGCCAGCTAGGGCAGAACCATGTAAACTGGAGAGGGCACCCTGCATAAAAAGGGCAACTCAGCTCTAAACCATGGTTGCCGTATGAGATGTGGGTCTGGTGTTGCCAGATCTGATTTTTAAATATTGTCATCTAACAAAAAACATCTTTAAGGGCTAAACAAGGCCCAAAGGCCACAGGTTTGTGACTCAGCCACAGACGCACCCACATTCACTCCTTTACTCACATTTTCTTTGCCTCTTCCTCCACCAATTCTTCTTGAAAGTTAGGGTGCATCTTACACCACCTGTTTGGTAAAACCTTCCCTGGCATATTGGAGTCTCTCCTTATCCCCTGTGACATTTATGGTTGGTGCTGCTCAGTTGAAATGTTACCTCATTAAATTCATTTCATGGGGATACATGTCTCAGCTCCTAACTAATTATGAGCTTGAAGCCATGGATCACTCTGTGCTTTCCTGTCTTTCAACCCCTAGCCTCTTAACAAATGCCTTATATATAGGCAGTTATCGATACTCAATTTTCATTGGTTGATTAGTGGCAGTTGGAGAATTGGGACAGGATCTAAATATTATTTTATGAAAATAAAGAACAGGTAGCATTTATTGAGTGCGTGATGTATGCCAGGTTCTCAGCCAGATGCTATAGATACACTGTTCTATTTAATCCTGACTACAATTCTGCTAGATATGGATGTGATATCCACTTTATAGGTGACCTAACTAAGGCCCAGAGAGGTTAAGTATTATGCCTAAGGCTACCCAGGTAGAAATCCAGCTCTCTCGGGCCGGCCCCGTGGCTTAGCGGTTAAATGCGCATGCTCCGCTGCTGGCAGCCCGGGTTCGGATCCCGGGCGCGCACCGACGCACTGCTTATATGGCTATGCTGAGGCCGTGTCCCACATACAGCAACTAGAAGGATGTGCAACTATGACATACAACTATCTACTGGGGCTTTGGGGGAAAAAAAAAAGGAGGAGGATTTGCAATAGATGTTAGCTCAGAGCCGGTCTTCCTCAGCAAAAAGAGGAGGATTAGCAGGGATATTAGCTCAGGGCTGATCTTCCTCAAAAAAAAAAAAAGAAATCCAGCTCTCTGATTCCTTTTGCTTTCTTTACACTCTTTTCTGAGCTTCCTAGCAAGCTTGGCAGGCATGTGTGAGCCACGAATGGGTTATAACTATAATTGTGCCTAGATGCTGAGAGCAGCTGATTCGGGCTGGGATGGCAGGAGCTTATGAGGCCTGTTGCCTCTCTTAACCCCAGGGTGACCTACAAACATGACCTTTTGTGTGGAGAAGGTAGGCAAGCACTGTGTCTATTACTCCATGCTCCTTCTAGTGCCGTTTTTAAAAACCAGCATGTGAAATGTAATGTAGCTGAGAACATATACCTGTTGTATTCAAATAATTCTTTCCTAAAGAAAGAATGATAGGATTCTCAAATTTTACAAGTTAAAATAAAAACAGATTTTATTATTTGAAGAGTGCCACCCAAGCCCTGTCTGTAGTAATTTCCTCTCATTAAGGGGGTGACTTTTAAGGTTTGTTGTAGAAACAGTGTTAAATCAATAAGTATTTCTTGTGCAACCAATATCGAAAAGTTAATGTAGATCTCAAGATTTGGTAGTTTTAGAAGGGCTAAGCATTACTCTTGTGAATTGTAAAAATATGCAAGAATTGAGTGAATTTAAAAGCTGTGATAAACTGCTGCATTTGAGGTCGTTAATATTGGTTTCAGAAATGTAAAATACACTCAGAAAGAAGCATAGCTTTTAATGGTGTAGCCCTTTAACCTATGATTCAAACATGATCGTTAAAAATTTTTTTTATTTGTGCTTAATCAAATTACATGGTACATTTTGGCACTGCTTCTCAAAAAATAATGGTAAGTTGTAACATTCCAGGGCTAGAGATGGGCCCTTTCAAGTACAAAACTTTTCTTGGCTCCTTCAAATAAAGATTAAGTAGAATGTATTTTAGAGTGCCTTAAATTCCATCGCATCTGAAGCAGAAATACAGGTGAAACAAAACTGCTAACAGTACTTTAGGGAATATGAGTTAGTACAAAAATGTTGACTGTTCACATTACCATACTTAGATTAAATGGCTGCTATAGTCAGTTGTCTGTCAAAATTCTTTTCATTTGCTTTCTTGGTGATTCACTTTTAACAGATGAGTAGTTTCATTATTGCAGTGCATTTTGCTTATGAATGTTGAAAAATAACTGAAGTAGATTTCTCTAATTGTTCCTAAGTAACCCTATACAGTCATGTACCGCATAAGGACATTTTGGTGAACAATGGACCACATATACAACAGTGATCCCATAAGATTAGTACCACATAGCCTAGGTGTGTAGTAGGCTATACTATCTAGGTTTGTGTCAGTATACTCTATGATGTTCACACAACAACGAACCTGACTGACTACACATTTATCAGAACATATGCCCCTTGTTAAGCATGACTATACTCATGATTTCTAGATTCAGGGTTTGTTTTTTTTTTTTTTTGTGGGGTTTTTTTTTGGTGAGGAAGATTAGCCCTGGGCTAACATCTGTTCCCATCTTCCTCTACTTTATATGTGAGACACTTGCCAGAGCATGGCTTGATAAGCAGTGCGGAGGTCCACGCCCAGGATCTGAACCCACAAACCCTGGGCTGCCAAAGCGGAGCACACGAACTTAACCACTACGCCACTGGGCCAGCCCCCCAAGATTTGTTTTTATGTTTTTGTATTTTATTTATTACAAAAAAAAAAAAAGCATTAAGCTTAGGCCTTTTGAAAACATTTAGATCAGTTCCTCTAATTTGATTACATTTACATTAGAGAACCCTATAAAAAGGATCTATACCAAACCAATTACTATGCCACCTTCACACAACTTGAGGATGCTCTAGAAACACTTGTGTTTTGTGGAAATAAGATGGAACTTTTTAGTGCTTGATACACTTAAAATGAGACTGAGAAAATATTTTATACATAAAAGAAAAATACATTCAAGTAGAATCAAATAAAAATACACAATTCTTTTCTTATACCTTAAAATTAAAACAATAACAGATGATAGGGAAAAGTCCCATATTAACATCATTATGGCTAATTATAGACATGAATTTTAGAGCCATTTCTATCAAGCCTTTGGATTTAGACAGCACATTGATATATTTTATTTCAAGTTACATAGTACTTAAAACTGTAATAGTATTTGCCTTCTAGTTTTGATTGTTATCACATGTTACTTTTATACTGGAAGAGTACTTCCTGTGTTTAAAAAAGCCACTACAAAATATTTTTTTATTTTGGGGGAGGGAGATATTCCCAAAAGGTTAGCTGAACGTTTTTGTCAGTGATGAGCAAAGAATTTGGAATTAGATTTAGTGATTGATTTAATGAATAGAATTTCAAAGAAAAGTTTTTTGCGTATTAATACCTACGTATTCCAGTTAGAAATCAAAATGAATACATCTTTTTATTCAGAATGTTAGTGTATGTGGCAACTATGAATTTGTTTAAATGAAAAGTGCTTTTATACACAAAGGTGCTTTTCTGCCCAGAGTCTTAAATTATTGTTAATTAAGCACTGTATAATATAATAGATAATTACAGAATTTTAATGTGGATGCCAGTGGATTTGCTAGTCTTTCTAAACGGCTATTGTTGGCTAATAGTCTTCAGCGGATCATTTATATAGCCATTGTGGTTCTAAAAATATCTCTAAATACCAATGGGACAGCCTTTTTTGAAGCATGGCTATTATAAAATGTACTTTTATTTGAAGTGTGTCATTTATATCATATCACTTAATTACTTTCATGTGCAGCAAAAAAAAAAAAAAATACCAATGCTGAAAAAAATAAAGGAAAACTATATAGAGAAAATTTTCAGAACAATATAGTGTTAAATAGAGAAAGATTTGAGTTGGGGGTATTGGGAATCTGTTCTATTCATTAGGATTTTAATTAAAGGTTATTTTTGTAGCTTCATTGTTTTTATTTTAACTAATATTTCTTTAAAAGAGAGATAATTAGGTAAATGCTGTTGAATATTAAATATGGTAGTAGCTTAGAGGAAAATAAGCATTTCTGGGTCAAAACCCTTAACAAAATATTGTCACATGAGCTAATTAATTGAATTGAATGCCAAATGGTTTTGCCACCATCCAACCACTCTCATAGTCACTCAGTTCATTATCTAAGGCTGTTCCAGGATGGAATGGCTAGTTATGTCCAAGTTAATGGTGTTCTTTTTAATCTCAGCTACTAATGGAGTAAATCTTGATTAGAGAATAGTTCCAACCTCGTTAAATTAACTAAGTGTAAGAACATCCCAAAGAGTCTGAACCTGTGTGTCACATCAAGCATTTAAATGTTAAATGTGTGACGTTCTCAGGGCTGTCACCCAGTGGTGACATTCTGTATATTGTCTGATCTATAAGAGCCCGTTGAAAACCCTAAAATAGATTCTAGGCTACTCTGTGGTCCTTGCTGCCTGTATGTAACAGTGAATGCAAAAAAGACTCAATTTCTGATCAGACCAGAGACGTCAAGGATTTTCATCAACCACATTTACTACAGAGAAATGTGAGAATTTGTGAACATTACTGTTCAATGGCATCCCAGAGGGATAGTTTTCAAATTGTATTCCAAAATGTCCTGGGGGTTCAGGCATTATGCCATTGTTTGATTTTAATTTAAACTATTTTAAAAACTGTAATAAAAGACATACAAAGTTTCAGATGTATAGCTCAGATTTTTCATTTGGATGACCAGTGATTAACTTGTGCTACCAGATTAACTAGTTTCAGGGCATATCTTAGAATAAAGCTTCTCCTGCCTTTTTGTACAAATACTTGAAACTGCATATAATCTTTGCTATCAATTTGGAAATTATATTGGAGGTCAGAGTTTGCCTGTCACTTTTGTAAACAGGGACTCTAGTAGAGAGCTCCTCGCTTGTCTATGAATGCAGGCTGTGCTTGTACACTCACATTAAATTGTCCAACCAGCCACATTCCCACAGTTTTCTTGTACTGGACTTAATTTATGCCCAGCAAGGCCCAGACACATCTGTTTGAGAACTTGCTTTTGCCGTAGAGTAATAGTGAGTTAGACCAGTGACTGTTAGCATATTGCAGTGTGATACAACATTATAAGTTAGGCTTATTTTACATTTTAGGTGCCAGTTGTCAAATTTATTTTTTTAATAAGGAATACTCTTATCATAAATAAATGAATATCTTTGAAAAAATTCCCTTAATACTCTCCATTAACACCCCAGGTTTATTTTAATTAAGAGCATCTTGCAATTAGAAAGCAAGCTTTAAAAACAAATACCTTTTGCAACCACTTACCTGTGTGGATCAGGATTATCTTGATGTTCTGCAACCAGACAAAACATAGAAATAAACTAACCACTGCAGCTGATATAGGACTGTAGATGTCATTCACAACTTTTATATCAGAGATTTGTGTTCATAAACATAGCCTTGTTGTTTTTCATTGATTAACTTTTAAAGTAAATATCACTGGTTATTTCTAAAAATTCTGGAGTGTTTTTAATCTTCAACATAGAGCTGTAGTGCTCTGTGCTGGGTAATTCTTTCTACTTACACATTTATAGAGTGCAGATCTTAGCATAAATGCCATTGAGTATACAAGCTCATTATTCTTATAATTTATTACTGTTTGAAATAACTAAAAATTCAATGTCCAGAATGTAAAAGATATGAAAATTAAATCATATAGTAAAATGAATTTTAAGTTAAGGAAATTAGATGAAGACTGTTATGGCAAAAGCTCCATTTTGTAAATCTGCATATAATCTCTTCTATCAGTTTGGAAGTTATCTTGGAGGTCAGAGTTCGCCTGTTTAGCAGTTCCATATTACATTTAAGCTAGACTTTTCCAAGAACACTCAAGGCAAAGAGGCAATAAAAATGGAACCTGTTTTTGCTGGTTGAAGAGGTAGAAAAGGAAATAGGAATGAGCAGATTGTGATACATTGTACCTGCTCTCCATTTTTAACTGGACTTGGTTCCCTCTCTCTTCACAGCATTAAGAAAATCACTCACCACTTTCTCAACTTCTTAGAGATGCATTTGAGAGAGAAAGGTGAATGGCCTTGGAACCTGAAGTGTATCCTCTGGGTTTTATTATCCATTGTTCTTGCCCTAGACTTAGGTAAATTGCTTTAGAAAGCCTTAATTTGTTAGAACCTGCAGGCTTCATTCGCTGTAGGACTGGAGTGTATACCTGAAAAATCTTACAAAGTTTATTTTTAAAAGCACATTATTTATGCATTGATTTTCCGTACTGTCTTTACTCACAAATATAAATGACGTTTTAGGAAAAAAAGATGACGCGTTGTATATTTAGATAGCCTTGCAACAAAAAAATACCTCCTTGCTTGAGACAAGGAGTTTAAAAAAATCTTAACTTTAATAAATAATGTATTTTGTGGTTAAAAGACTCCTATCTAACCCCTCCCACTACCACCACCATTTATCATATTTCTGCCGGGCACACTGTTCTGGGGCCTGGATGAGCAGCTACCCTTCTTATCACCACTTTGCTTACCTTGCGTTTGTTTCTCTTCCTTTGCAGAGACCCTCCTTGATGACTTCCTTCTCACGTACACCGTCTTCATGACGACTGATGACTTGTGCCAGGCGCTCTTAAGGCAATATCCTTCATTAACTTCAGGATGCTGTGTCAGCTTTTTCTCTGACAGATGTCTCGCATTAGGAATTAACTGCCTTTCTTAATTTACACAACCCCACGGTAGAGTGTGGATATGTTAAATATTAATGTAATGATATCCAAGGTAAAAGATGAAATGAGACAGAATAGACAGGGGGAAGTGGAAATACAGAGCTGCTGTTTTCACATTCTATGTTGTGGGTAAATTGTACTATTTATATTATGTTTTCTTCAAACCTATGTCTCAAGTCTTTAGAAACCTGGAGGTAAATTTCGCCTACTGGGTAAACTCCAGAGTCAAGAGCTTGAGTGGATTGGCAATAAGTGAACTTATGAGACAATCAGTCAGTTAGTGCCAGACCACTTATGAGGGAAAACGTACATTTGCGCTGTCATGTTTCTGGGCAAGTGTCCCAGGGGACAAGCCATTTCCCCACACAAGAGGTCTAACTACCCCCTGTAATCAAATGTCATTTTTTCAGAGCTTTGTCACGGCTCTCTTATAATGACGGATGTGATTAGAAGGTTAATGACCAGTTAAGGAAGTGTTATGATTTTATCCACTAACTAGAAGAGATGCAACATAGACACAATGAAAGGCCAAAAAGCCAAGCCAAGTAAGTAAACTCAGAGTCTGCAAATGGGCTTCTTGCCTCACAGTGTTTTAGGAAGCAATTTCAGAAGCATTTAAATAGCCTGTTAACTATCAGGTTTTTATTAAACCAAACTGAAGATTCCACTTGAGCCCACATGAAACTTTTTAGGAAGATGGATTTTTTTTGTGTATATACCTAAATTTTATTGAGCTCTAATGATAATGGTCTCGGTAATATTTCTTTTCCTATTAGGTAATTGTTACATTTCTCCCCACTTGACAGAGTTTTCCTGTAAAAATATACTCTAAAACTCCATAAAGGACATAATTGAACTAAAATCTCTCTTACTAAATATATAAGCTAGAAATGGTGATTACTTTTTAGTCCTTTACTATATCACATGGCCAACCAAAGTTACAGATATTTTGAAACTTTTTAGAACCAGTTCATAAAACTGATCTTGAAACATTATTAGTTATTTTGAATTTTGAAAATTTCAATAGAACAGATTTCTTCCACAGTTTCCAAGTGGGGTGTTACTAAGAAATTGAACAATAATTAGAAGATTTTCAATTTCACCTTCTTTAAAAGTTTTAGCAAAATATCTATGAGCTAATTTTACCTACATTTTAATGATATCATATTTCCAAAAGAATTACCATTCGTTAAATAATATAGTTTATTTGATAGCAAATTAGATGCCTTCAGACTATTGTTTTCAAATATGATCCTAATATTATTTGTGATTATCGTTGACTAATTCAGTGCCTCATAGGATTTCCCTATAAAGAATCTCTAAAACTTTACTTGGATATAAACATGTTTTGAGTCTTTGATTAAGACATTTTATAGGAAAATTTAGTTCAGATTCTTAGCAGCCATTTTACTAAATATCAAAACCCATGAAATCCAGAACATTTTAAGCCAGGAGTCTTGCTACGTGACTATTTCTGTATGTCTGCAGACTCTACCTTTTATGAAATAATACAAACCACAAACAAAAATATGGCATCCACAATTAATCTGAGATATTTTTATGTACATCTTAGTGAAGATACCTTTTCAATCCTACTACAACTTCTAAGGAGTGGTCCAAATTATTTTTTGTTGCTTTTTCCCCCATTATTTTTGCACATTATTTATAAATTAGAGCCATTTGGGCTATGTTTGGATATCTTAGAGGGATATTTTTATTGTAATAGGATTTAATACCTTTCAGCTTCTATCATCATAAAGAGCATTATTTAAGCTCACAGCCCTAGGTTGGCTAATGTTCAGTGCATTACACTGAGGTTATAACTCACCCAATGCCTTCCCACTATTCCCCTCTCTCAGCAAAAATTATAAATTATTATAATGTAGCGTGGGCAAAATGTGAAAGAATGAATATACCCTCACACAGAAAACCAGAATAAAATAACTGCAAGTTTAATCAGTTAATATTTTTAAAAATACATCTTGTACGGAGGAGAACAAGATTAAGCAAATAAATGGTAGTAACTATGGGTGGAGAAGAGAGTTGAAGTTTCAGTCCCTACATTGCTTTATCCTGCAGGGCCGTAATTGCAAAACATATCTGCAGCTTTAATAAAAAAAAAAAAAAAGTTTCTCTCTTCTCTTACATATGCTGACCTAAAAGAAAGAAGTTATTAGTATTTATTAATTTTCCACATTGTTTTATTTATATTAGTTGAAGCCCTTACATTCACAGGAAAAGAAGAAAACAGTTGTGTAAGTGGAAATAGTGTAAAATAAATTTTTACAGTTTGCCTTCTAAGTGAAAATCTAGAAGAAAAGATACTTGAACAGATTGTTTTTGTGTTTGCCTGAGTTTATTTCATAGGTGGAAATCAAAGAAATCGGATGGTCTTAATGTATTTTTGCAAGTTGGGGAGACAGTGATTCAATTATGTTTTAAAATATTTACAAGCCTGATCTAGAACTTATTCCTATTTTGCAATTATATATCAGCATTAAAGAATATAGAATCCTTTCCAACAGTCCCAAAGCCTACCTGTGTTTGGTGTCATAGCATTTCCTATTCCTCGTTAACTCTTCAATGTGTCCAGAATACTCAGAAATGATCATTTTGGGGACAAAAACACTAAGTCCCTTTGGAAAACACCAAGCTTCTGTCTCATTCCTAGGACTTTAAGCACATTGCGTTTGAGATTGTAATTTTTATATAATTTTAACAACATAGTTAACATGTGTTCATTGTATACAAATTAGGAAATGCTTGTAAGAATAATAAAAATAATTCATATACTCTGAAATCTCATTATCTTGAGAACCCACTGTTAACTTTCAATATATATTTTTCCAGGTAATGAAATTATTCACATAAATAAGCATTGTTAATAGAAGTGGATCATCCTAACGTATTCTGTTCATACTTGCTTTCCTACTCAACAGTATATTGTGAATGTTCTATATCAGTAAATGTACTGCTGGACCATCATTTTTTTGGCTGCAGAATAGCCCGTTAAATGGACATGTAATAATTTAGTTAACTGTTCTCAATGGTTGAAGCATTTAGGTTATTCTTATTTTATTTTTTTTTTTATTCCAGTAAAAATGAAAATTAGCAGTGCTTTTTTCTTATGTTTGCACATTTATCCAAAACATTTTTTCAAGTAAATTCCTAGGGATGGCCATTTGAACCATATTTCGCATTATGCTCCAGAAATCTGTGCTCATTTGGGGCTACTTTAGAAGTAACTGGTTTTACAGAATGTGAATTTCTGTGGATCAAAGGATATTTGGCCTAGTTCTGACCTAACTCTTATGGAAATAATGTTACCTATGTAGTGAGCCCAGATCTTCTCTTGGAGGCACCCTTGAAATTAATGGGCCACCTAGTATCTCTTGGAGGTGGTGTTACCCCGTGCTGCGTATGGAAGTATGTTGGCAGCTGTCAATGGGATTGTCTAACCCTTATCTTCATGGCCTGCCACTGAGTATACGTAAATCATTTTTCTGCATTTACTTTTGCTTTTTTCAGTGCACACCTTTTGCTCTCCCTACACGTATTCTTTTCTTCCTGTGTGCTTAGATACTTGTAGATTCTTTGGAAAATATGCTTTAGCAAGAATAAATGGATCTCTTTATATTTTTATTTTCAACAATGTAATATTCTTTCTTAACCATTTGCACCTATTCTGCTAAGAAGTATCAAGGCAAAGAAGAAAACTCAGACGTTCCTTGTCGAAAACGTAAGGTCTTGCATCTTGTTTCCCAGTGGATTGCTCTGTACAAAGACTGGTTGCATGAAGATGAACATTCAAAAATGTTTTTAAAGGTACTGTAATACTTCCGGATATTCTTTGATGCCAAATAACAGATTTTATTTTCAGTTATACATTTCAAAAATCTCGTTTTTGGTAGCAGTCATTCAACTTTTCTGTGATATTCAAGTTGTGATTCAAAGAAAGTATAAATTTACTTTGACTTCTGAGGCCCAGTACTCTGTACATAGCATTTTTTTTATTTTAAATAATTCATTATGAAAAAAGTGTAGAAGGCAAATTTTACATTCACTAATTTAAGGTTATTTTATATAAGTCATGAGAATTTTTTGATTGCAAATGAAATAATTAAGGAAGGTAAAATAAAATATACTTTAAAACTTGATAGAGCCAGCCCCAATGGCCTACTGGTTAAAGTTCAGCGTGTTGCACTTTGGTGGGCTGGGTTCAGTTCCCGGGCGCAGAACCACACCATCTGCCTGTCCGTGGCCATGCTATGGCAGCGGCTCACATAAAAAAAAAAAAAAGGAAGATTGGCAACAGATGTTAGCTTAGGGCGAATCTTCCCCAGCAAAACAAAAAAAAACTTGATACTATTTAATGTGTTGAGATTTATTATAAGTTGAACTAACCAGTCCCATAGATATAATATTTGAATAAAATTACATTTTTTTATCATTTAAAAACTACATTGACAAGATATACATTATAAAACTGTTTTAGGACGTGGTATATTTTGAGAATTTTAAGCAATAGTAACTTATAAAATAGATACTAACCTAAATTTACATTTGGAGTTAAATAAACATATATTTTTCTAATCATTAATAGGCTACAATATCTTTTCAACAAAGACAATTCTCTGGAGATGCTTTGTAGACAGTTGGAGTCTTTTGGCCACCAAAACCATACTAGGTGTGCAGGTTAACACAGAGAAGGGGTAGAATGGAATTCGTGCAAGGAAGAGTTCTATTTCAGAATAGTCAAGTGTCTAATCTGATTCTGCTTTACATGAAGGAAAGCACTTTGAATTCAAAATTCAGATGTCATTTAGACATCAGGTTAACAACTGGTTTAACCAACTCTTTGACTAAACTAATGTTATTTTCAAAACTAGGTAATTTAATTCGATTGGTTTTTCCCTCCCAGATGATTATGTGGATATTATTTTTTTAAATATAGAATAAGCATGGAAATCTTGAGTAGTCAGCCAGAGATCTCTAAGTTTCCAATATGTCTTCCTACAGCCCCTAAGAGCTGCTAGAGAGCAATGGCAGTTGAGTGAGGGGCTGGGAGAGGTGGAATTCACTTGAGGTCTCATGGTACCTGGTTTAACCCCCTGCACTGTACTGGATTCCTCCATATTTCCCTGGACAGGATAACTAGTATATGAGTCTTAATCTGTACAAAATGAGCATTAAACCAATTGAACTGCTAGTTTTTTTTCCCCCAGACCATATACAGGAATGTACTGGATGATGTATATGAATATCCAATACTTGAAAAGGAATTGAAAGAATTTCAAAAGATACTTGGAATGCACCGTCGCCAGTAAGTATTTAATTTTCCTTGTTACAATTAATGAAAGACAGCAGCGGCAAATGTGATAGAATTTGAGATGTCTTATAAAGTTCATTTTGAACATTTTGAATCTGGGATTCATCTTGATTCCTTAGCTTTTCCAGGAGTAAATTGTGTATTTTGTTTTTATCATCTCAAAATCAATGAACACTAAGTCAAGCTCATTGACTATTTTTTTTTTAAATCCTGTTAAGACAGTAGAAACAAACTGAGCCATAACAATCTGGCTGCACAAAAACAGTTATTTAATAAATCATTATTTAATTTTAAAAGGGTAAATATTTAACTTGTCATTTTAGGGGGTTTAATGGAATAGGAAAAAAGTTTTATAAATAGGTTGCAGCAAGTCATGGAGCATTTTAAAAGCTCGATTTTACGGATTCCCTGAGGTTTCTTTATTAATTTAGAAAGATTAAAGAAACCATTTATTGAGTGACTTTTGGCGTGTGCAAGTATCCTCGAGGTCTTTGTCATTAGTCTTTCAAATTGCCAATACCTGAGTTTACTCTGATTTACCACTCACTCTCCTTATTAATTTTGGTAAATGAAAACATCAAGTCATTATTCAGTTTTCAGATATAGCTGCAAAGTTAATCTAAAGGGAAAAATTGTTCTCTGATTTACAATGCAGTTTCTGCTTAGTAAATATGAAACACATCTGTTGTCAAGTTGTGAAAAACTTCTATTAAGATTTCAGGAGTCACAAATGCGCTTCTCATAGAAAATGTTATTTTAGGCCTTTCAGATTGCTGATTTGAGATTTAAAGCCTGACAATTTTAGTAAAGGGAGATCCTATTGCAAATTAAATGTCTATATAAATTAAATTTAGGGAGCAAATAAATTATGTGTAAGCCTTAGTCCTCAATCATGAAAATCACACGTTTAGAAATTCAGAAATGAGGTGCAAGTTAGGACAGTGTGTTAGAAATTAATGTTGTGAATTTTGGTGTCCTTTTATCACAGTTTACACTATAATAAGTTTCCATAGCTTAAGACTAGTATGAAAATATGAACAAATGAAGAAAAAAGAAAAAGAAAGCCAACCTTTATGTCAAAATAATCCCCCACATGGAAGTTGGTCTATGCTATAAGGCAGGCCTGTCACAGTTGGGAAACTTTCATTCATGGTTTAATACATTTAAATGCACTAATGGAATTTAATACATTTAATACATTCCATTAAAAAAACTTACATAAAAATGGGAAATAATAGATTAAAATTAAAAAATGATATTAAGACATAATTCTTGCCTCTTTGGCAAGATTACGAAGTATCTTTAGATTCTGGAGTAAGATTTGAGCTGGGGACCTGCAGGAGGTCCCCCAGGTCCACATAGAAACATCCTGGAAAAGATGTGCCTTGGCTGACTTATTTAGGTATCTGAATAACAATAATTTCACCTAAAATCTATCAATATATGGGAAAACTTAGAGTTTTTATGGATCAAATAAATCCAGTTCTTCCCTCAATGCTCACTTCTGTGAGTAGAAAGCAAAATATACCTGTTAAATAGATAGCTTTTTTCCCTCCTTGTTCACTTGAAATCCAGAGCCCAATGTCAAGTGTGTTATACATAGTAAATTAATGAATACTGTGTTTTATCTTTTTGAAAAGCAAAAACCTCTGCCCCGTGCCTGAAAATTAGTCTTCTGTAACAATAACTGCATTATTTTGGGTTTGGGACAAAGACTGACTTCGTCTCCTCTTCCTTTCAGCACCGTAGATGAATACTCACCACAAAGGAAGGTAAGGCAAGACCCTTCTCTATCTGAAATGGGGTGATCCGGTTTGGAGACCTTGCCTTGCCTCACTTGGCGTCGCTTCATAATTAAAATGAATACCGCCTCAAGTGGAACAGGGCTGGGTGGGGAAGCCTGGGGCTGCGGCTTGCCTACTCTCTCCTGCTCACTTCAATTTCCCTGTGCTGGTACAGATCTGATTTCAGCCATGTGCCCTTGACTTGATGACATTCTACCTATTTTTGTGGTGCCTGTTGGAGTCTCAGAGTTTCCCCAATGTGATATAAATTTGAATTTTAAATGTTGATGCAAAAAAAGAAAAAAACCCAGACAAAAATCTTGACTGCAAGAGTAAGGAAGTCCTGTAAGGAAAAGGTTTGCACTTTCAACACAACAGAAGAATAGGGAAGCAAGAGGGAATGTGTTTCCTATTCCCCTTGAGGGGAGAAAATGCAAAGATGGCAGGCACAAGTTTTGTAGAAGCTGGTGTATCAGGTGGATAATTATATTGAATAATGAACTTTTTTCCCTTAAGAAAGTCATTGTACCACAGCAGAGGTATGAAACCATCTCAAAGTTGCTTTATCCAAAAGCAAGGTTGAGGTTGGGATGTGGAAACAATGTCTTTTTCGGGAGAAGAGTCTGTGGATGTTTGTAGTATCCAGTAAAAATCATGCAGATCTTCTCCAGCGTGTTGCAGGGAATAGTTATAGGGGCCTTTTGCCTGCTGCTTGCCTTGGCCAAGGTCTATCATACTGCTCAGACTCTCCACCTCCACATGCATTAATGGAGGCAACTCCCAGTTTATTCCTCTAAGATTGGATGGGTGGATTTCACATTAAAAAAAAAATTGGCTAGCTCTTTTGGAACATGTTGTAAACAGCTGTGGTTTTCCAAAGGGCAGGAATACATTTGTTCATTGTTCTCTTTCTCCCTTCTCACAGAATAAAGCCCTTTTCCACCAATTCAGTCTTAAGGAGAACTGGCTCCAGCACAGAGGAACTGTGACTGAAACAGAGGAAAGTGAGTATGATATTAACGAGGGTTTGGGGTAGGTGGAGTCGCAGTTAATCACCGTCATTCTCCAGCATTAACACATCAGCCTGCCTTTAACCGTTTCCAGCTGTTACACTCCTCTGACAAGCATGTTAGCATCAAAAATGATGGTTTTTCTTTTCTTGCTTTGGGCATTACAATTTTCTTGATCATATACTAGTGTCCCAGGGACCAAGGACATTTTTAATTTGGAAAATAAGGAAAAGAGTTTGCAAAGAGCCTCCCGCATTCTTGGGGAGAGGTGCAAAATTGCCCGGACAGGCAACTTTTTCCTCTTGGCTACCTTCTTCCTTGCTCTGTCAGCCCATTGCCTGTGACTAACTGGAAAGTCCACTAAAGCCAATGTGCAGGGCTTTGGTTGAGTCAGTCCCTGAGATGTAGAGAAGAAAATCTTGGAGAGAATAATGAAAGGAAGGGTGTGCAATGGAAATTCCTTCAAGGCAAGGCTGTGCCGGGCAGTGCCACACATCCAGCATGTCCCCAGTCAGTGTGCGTCAGCACTTGAGAGAGCTTGTGACCCACCCTGAAGAGGGCTGCTGGGTCAGTACAAGGGAAAATACCTTTTTAGCACCCTGAAGGTGCTGACGTGCTTTTCTACGTTAATATTTTATAATGGAACAGGAAGTGGTTTCCTCCTGTTTGGAAGAAGATTGAGTCAAGTGCAGAGCTGGGAAGCACTTAACAGCAATTGTTCACACTATTGTTGACTTGGAGGCTCTCTCTCTTAACTCGCCTTTCTCAATGTGCTGAAATTCTACGTGTGAACCTTTAATAGTTGCTCAACTTCTTGAACACCTAACCAACAAAATATCACAGGGATGCTTCTTCTGTTATGTTGTGTTTGTATATAATGCTGCTCATCAATGGGACTCTTGTTATCATAATGTATAATCTATACCAAGTGAAAGAGCAAAGGAAATGACCTTACCTCCTAATTCCTTACTTGCTGACTTTCCTTGCCTATTTGTCTCACAGTTTAATTGTACAGTTTTTCAAGCTGAGTTTCGAAGAGTCTGAGTATTTCAAGATCCTGGCCTCTTCATTCATCAGTTTATTAAGCAAACTGTAAACTTTCCTCACATTTAGTGGTTTGTAGACCGGATCTTTGCCTTGCTCAAAATTCCATTTTTCTATGGGAGGAAAAAAGCCTTTTTGTCTCTCATGAGTCTGGTGACAACATATAAAACAACTATTTGTTAGATGCTATTGTTTTAGTGACACACCCAACCAAACCAAAAACAAAATACTGTCAATGCCTCCCGGTGGCGTGTTTACTTTGACATTTGTACATGTAAACTCATAGTTTGTTTTTGGCTTCATTTGCATTTCTCTGAAAACATTCCTGGGTTTATTTTTGTGGTGCTATTTAAATTGCATATGAAATTTCTCTAGGAGCTACACTACCTTTTTTGTTTTATTTTGAAATATAAAAGAGAAGAATATCTAAGTATATTATTGTCCTTCTGTCTTTTCTAAAGAAGCCAGTGGTTTATACGTTCAGAGCAGCTGATATAAGAAGCAGATGTGTCAGTTATCTCCATTGCTATTAAAACAGTTTCTGCTATCAAATCATAAAGAAAAATTTTTCTAGGACCCATTCACCCTGATAGTGATAATGTCCTAGTAATAATTATTAGTACTGCAGACAATAAAAAGGAAATTAAAAAGACTAGAAATGTGACCTCTATTTGGAAACTAAACTCACTGCCACCTTGATTCAAGGGGGTCATTCTGAAATGATCAAGAAGGCTGAACACAAAAACCACGGCAAAAGACAGATATTTAGATAAGCTTATGAGAGTTCTAATAAAATGTGGTGTTCTTGACTGGACCAGGGTGACTGTCCAGAAATGGAGTGTGAAATAAAAATTTATGAGTTAGGCTTTTTAATATACTGCTTTGGGAGATCTCAGTAACCCTCAAAGAAGGGACTCAAAAATACAGTCCATGTTCCACAGATCCCACCGTGTTGTGGTCAGGCCATCTCCACCATGAGCGCACACTTGCATGATGTGGGTCTCTCGTTACAGTATGAGAAACCTAAGTACTACTCATGCTTGTTCACCAGCTTTGTAATGTCCATATCTCAGGTATGCAAGCACACATTTATATGCATATGCCCTCAGGCGCCCATGTGCATACATGAATATGTAAATCCAGCTGTGTATGTTTTATATTAAAGAGAATAGCAAGGTGGATGCCTTGATTTGGAAAAGTCTGTATCTCGTGTCCACAGTTCTCTGTTTACTAACAATTCTTTTGCCTTGTGCAGTTTTTTGTCATGTGTATATAACAGAGCACTCCTATGTCAGTGTGAAGGCAAAAGTTTCCAGCACAGCCCAAGAGATCCTGAAAGTTGTGGCAGAAAAGATCCAGCATGCAGAAGAGGATCTGGCTCTGGTGGCTGTCACATTTTCTGGGGGTAAATTATTTTCTGTACTTGAATATTAATCTTTCGCTGGATCTTCTCCAAAAGGAGAGAGTTGACATTTTTATGGAGTAAATGTGCAGCTCGTCCCTTCTGGGTCCGCAGCTGGGTGACCATAGTGACAATAAGAAGCCGCCTACCAGAGGTGTTTCCATGACAACAGTTCGGCACTGTTGGATTCTGGATTTCCTCCCCAAGAACTGCATAGAGAGGCATGCCGGTGTTTTGAAATATATTATACAGCTTTTCTTATTTTGTACTCTACATAAGCCTTCTATTTTCATATTTAAATTAACTTGGGAAATTGCTAAAGGATGAAATTACTTAAGGAAGAAAAAAGAAAGACAGGCTTGAACTAGTCATATTGCTGGCTGACAATTTAATACTTAAAGACTCCCTATTGAAGGAAATAAAAACTATACAATAAGCTCACAGTCAGTGTTCCTTTAGGTGGCTGTGGGGAGTGAGGCCTGGTGATAGCTTTTCCTTCTGTTGGGGCTTATTTATCCTCAGAGAATGCTTTATTGTCTATTTTGAATAAGATCACACAGATTACAAGCTGACACTATTGATCTACGTGACCTGAACAGACCCCCTCGTTTTCACTGGAGCCTGTCAGATCCCAAGGTTGCTGGCTTACGATCTTTATTTAATATCTCATTAACCCTGAGAAAAATACAAAGAAGGTGACTTAGCATCAGTAGTTGAAAAATGGGAGTGCTATGTGAACTAATCAACCAGAGATGGGGCAGGCAGGGGGAGGGGGAGCAGAAAGCCAGCGTTCCTCTTACCCTTTGTTATCATTCTAGAGTCAGGAGGATACCTGATGTTAAAGCATCATGTGACAGAGTATTACTTCTATTGCTTTGTTACTCGGAGTCAGGTAAAATGGTCCTACAAGCTAGTCAATTACATATGCAGACAGATATAGCCCTTCTCCCGAGGCCTAACAAACAAGAGTCCATCCTCCATCTCTCAGGGCCCTAATTGTGCATCCATCAAAACATTGTCTAGAAAAAAAGAGCAAGAATTTGAGAAACATGTGGACTACATGAATTTTAATCAGGGAGTGGTTGAATTTTTAATAAAGTATTTCAGATATTTCAGATAGATATGATACATGTGTATTATTTTTAATTTTAAGTGACGAAAAATGTTAAATGATTCTAAATAGTGTTAAGCTTCATCAAAAGCAACTTCTGTCACTCAAGACAGTACCATTACAGAGAGGAATCATTGGGTCCCCATTCAGACAGAAGGTGCTGGAGAAGGAAGGACCTTGAGTGAACTTGGTAGCACAACTGAGACCCATCTCCCTTGGAGGCAGAATCAGAGTCAGCCCATGCCCACATGTGAATCTGGAAATGAACGAGTGGCTCTTTATTATCCAATCTGTTTGATGGCTGTGAAATACCATTTTACACTCTATTAAATTAGATTCATCAGGGTGGGCCATGGCATTCTAATGTGTACACACTCACTGCTAATCATCACTAGAAATATCAACTTATCTCTTGCATTATCCCACAGTTTTGGAAATCTGCCATCATTTTCCATCAATTAGTAGTTTTCTCTGTTATGAACACTGCAGCTTATATCCCCCAAATAATGATCTTTTTATTAAGGAAAAAACCCAGAGCTTAATGTATTCCTTGTTCTACTTACGTAATTTCAATAAATAATTTTTTAAATGCTACTCCAAAATGAAATGACAATGAGATCTACTGTTATTTTCTTTTTGTCAAAAAAAGTTTAAAGATGTTGGCAATGTTGTAGGTTTTGTGGATTTTTCTAAAAATCTGATACTATTATCCTTATAGCCTTCAGTGGTTTCTAGCTGTTGTGTACCCTGTTTTTGGGTAGGTATATGTATGTAGTAACAGAAACCTACCCAGTTATTCAGAGCTTACCATTCTGTCAGCTTTAATCTTTTATAGTATAGTGACAGACCTGAAAATAAGTAAAAAAAATTTCTTAGCAAATGGAAAAATTATTGTCAGAAAGCCTTGGCGTTTTATTCCATAGCAAGTATGGAGTAGCTCTCGTAAAGTCAGATTTAAGGTATACATGGGCACACAGAGGGTTGCAAGAAATTGTAGCTAAACAAAGAGGGAGGGGTTGGAAGAACTTCAGAGCCCTGCCGTGTGGGACCATTTACTACACACATCAACAGCCCAACATGACAGTATTGTTGATCTTTATAATGCTGGGCCATAAAGGATATATTAGATTATCATTTATGTACTTACTCTGTATTAAGCAGAAATGTTCAAAACAAAATTTGGCATTTGAACTGATTAAGTTATCTAGAAAAAGATATGTGGAATGTTGCATTTCCCAGCCATGCTAGATAACTGAAGGGCTACCTTGGGAGAAGCTGATTATGTTACAGTGGAATTAACTTGGGTATTACTTTAGTCGATTTCCATCTGCCTTTTGTAGTTAGGAGTACATTTTTCTATGAAGAAAGCTATTGTGTTATAAGAGAGCTCCAGCTATGGTAGAAATATGGTCAGAGGATAGGAACAATTTGTAGTAAGGGAAGTACATTGAAGAAGAATATATGAAAAATATTCAGCTTCACTAGTAATCTAGAAACACAAAATAAACCGAGAATCTATTTTTCGTTTTAGCAAAATAGCAAACTTACCAAAAGGTAATGATCAGTGTTGAGCAGTGGACAAGTCCTTATTCTTATTTTTAGGAATTTGATGATTTATTTTCTAAAAAATAAGAATTGGAAAGCAATTTGGCAGTTTGTATCAAAACCTTTGAAAATATTCATTCCCTTTGACCGAGTAATTCCACTGCTGGGAATCTATCTTAAGAAAATTATCTGTAAGCAGCCAAAGATTGATGCACAAGGATGTTGACTTCAGCAATATATATTATGGCTGCTATAATAATAGATCCCATTTATCAACCCCCTGTTATGTGCCAGGCCCGGTGCTAGTACTTAGCATATATTTTGCCATCTAATTTATGTGACCAAAAAAATTGGAAACCATGAAATATTCAACAATAGAGGAAAGAGTAAATGATGGTATAATGGACTGTTATGTAACCAATTAAACATGACATATAAATAATTTTGACAAGTGGGTAAGTGCTTATAAAATCAGAATGTAAAACCATATATGGAATAATTGCAAATATATATGTATATGTGTACCCATAATAATTATGAATGCATATGTATAAATAATAATTGTGACTATATGTATGTGTGTGTGCAGATATACACATACACATTTACATAAAGATCAGAACAAAAATATTCCCAAATATTACAATGTTACCATCCTATGGTTTTCTTAGAGTGATGGGATTATGAGTGAAGTTTACTTTCTTCCCTAAACTGTTCTGTTATAAAGAATGACGAAGTATTATAAGAAAGAATCACAAGAGGGTTCCACTCTATGGATAATGACCAGTGATGTCCATAGTCCCACTGATGTCACTGTACAGAATACGTAGAACTGAATTAAATCTACTTTACATCCTATTTACCTTTTTTTTTTTTTTTTGGTGAGGAAGATTGGCCCTGAGCTAACATCTGTGCCAATCTTCCCCTATTTTGTATATGGGACGCTGCCACAACATGGCTTTATGAGCAGTGTGTATGTCCATGCCCGGGATCCAAACCTGCGAACCCCAGGACGCCAAAGTGGAGCACATGAACTTAACCACTACGCGACCAGGCTGGCTCACCTATTTACTTTTAAATATTTCTCTTTGGTAGATTTCACTCTTCTAATGTACTGTGTATGCCTACTGTTCTTTTTGTGTTTCTAATTACTCTTTTTTTTTTTTTTAAATAAAGAAAAGCATGAACTTCAGCCAAATGACTTGGCCATCTCCAAATCCCTTGAAGCATCTGGTCGGATATATGTCTACCGGAAAGACCTGGCTGACACTTTGGTAAGGACCTTTAACCTTGTACTTGAAACACACACACGCTAATGTCAGACTCAAAGCATATTTTTGTATATTTTATAATGAATATTGGAAAAATATATTGAACTGTTTCTTCTTTTAGCCAACAATACACTTGTCAAATAACACTACTTTTGCAAACCAAAGAAAGACCCATCTTGAGGAATTGTAAACCCTTCCTAAATTAAACCTGCTTCTTTCTGAGGCCCTGAAACAAGGGATTTAAGAGAAGTGACTCCATCACCCATCGAATCTTACTTCCATTTCTCCTTTTTTGGTGGATATATGGAGATTAGGCTGAGAAGTGCACCCTGCTTGGATTTAGGGGGAGAGAGACTCTGCTCTTTGTTTCTGTCCATTTGGTGCACTTTGAGTGTACCATTCCCTGGAAGAAAGGGTGGATTATCAACCTTCCCTGCGTAAAATGGGCTCATAATGGTGAGACATCAGATGCTGCAGAAGAGTAAGAGTATGAAATGTAGAACCCACACTGTGTTATTTTCAATTCTAAATTTAAGAAAATTTACATTTAAGTTGATGATTTGTTGCTGTTTTTCCTAAAAACCTCAGTCTTGGGCTTGCTTTCTGAGTGGTAGGATCAGGCCTCAGATCCATCACCCATAAAAAGCAGACTCTACCAGATGGTGATTATATCATCTGGACTCATGGCCTTAGTCTGTTTCATGGAGTCATCACTGGGATGGGTCTCTCCAGCTGGCTCCTGTTGTATATGTAATTGAGGGATGTATATACCACATGGGTTAACAAAACTGCTTATAATAAAAATATTTTATGTAAAATTATCTACAGGATATCAAGCTACCATAATAGTATCAGTGACTGTCATTTTTTACATTCCAGACACATATGTGCTGAGTAATTGACATATAGTATCTCATTTAACATTCCCAATAATCCTATGGAATTCAGAGAGGCTGAGTAGCTTACTCTAGCCTCCTACAGTGCTAGGATTTCAGTCCAATTATATATGACTCTGAAGCTCCTGCACATTCCTTTCATTTGTACATGATGTGGGAGAAAAGGAGATAGAGGAAAACCTTTTGTCTTACTTGGGCCTTTCAGTGCTGAGTGTCCTTCAGCAGGTCACAGCCCTGTGTCTGTACATGATGTAATTCCATCACTGAAACATGACAAACTGGATTATGCACAGCATCTTTGAGCAAATAATGAGATTGATTTGACTTGACCCCTCCCCATGAAGGAGGACAATGTCATATGTAACTGCTGTGGGCTCCCTGTGATGGAGGGAACCCACACTCTGTCTTCCACGCCCTCTTCCCCCCGCCACGCACAGCTCCTCCTGCAGTTCCCTTGCATGCATCCCCAGAGCTCTCCTACCGCTGTGCAGGGCCAGCTTCGGAAGAACAGAAGGTGGGCCTGAGGCAATGTCTTAATGGAATAAATGGGTGCTATGAAGTATGTTCCAAGATGAGCCAGATGCCATCTTGCCCTCAAATGTTTCCCCCACCACCTTTGCACACCACCAAAAATTTCCCTGTTGGAATCATAGCTTTAGGTATTTCATCTCCCAAAGATTTCAGTTGAAATGGAACATTGAAAGGGAATGATAACAGGTGAAACCACTAGTACCCACTATACTTGCATATGGATTAATTGATCTTCTTGGAAAGCAGGAATTAGAGTCCTGAATGGGATAGACAAATATAAAGTGTTCCTTGGAGAGGGCGGTGGACAACCTTGAATAACCAGAGGGCAGTGCCAGGGTAAGGGGCACATTTAGAAAGTAGGAGGGATAAAAAGCCAAGTGAAAATACCCCTACACCTCCAAATTAGTAAGAGAAATTTATGTTACTTCTCAACTCTTGGCTCTCCCTTGGAATGTCTGCGGTGCAGCGTGGTGTCCATCTGGTCCCAACCTACCTGGACCAACCCCAGAGAAACCGGGGCTTGTCCCCCACCTCAGCACCACAGTATTTGCACGTGCATTTGTTCAGTCTGCCCTTACTGAGCTCCACGCTGTCTTCCACTCTGGGGATCCAGGAACAGTTTGTGCCTTGACCTGCTCTGAAGAGAATCAAGTCTGTGGAAAAGCTCTGTGAAAGTCATCTGTCGTTTGCTTTTTTTTAAATTAGGAAATCTTTTTATAAATGTATAACTTCCAAAATGCAAATAATTTATTTCACAGTTTAAAAATAGATTAATATTTGGAATCTGAAATATTTCCTTTATCCTGCTATGTCATTTATTTTTGTAAAGTCCCATTCTTTTTTTTCCAAGTCATTAACTATTTTAACATCATTAACTATTCAAGGCCAACCCCCTCAAATGGGAGAATTTATATTTGATTTAGAAAATATCAGATATCTTGGAAAGAGGTCAAATAACTTAAGAAATTTAACAATGAAGATAGATTTCAAGTTGTGGCATTTAATAATTTCATGCGAGATTTTAAGGAAATACTATTACCAAACTTATACCTATTTGTGTCGGGAAAGCAATAGATACTTAAAATAATCATCCCCCATAGGGTATAAATGAAGTGACTTATTTTTTATTTCTTGTTTAAATTTTTATCGCTTTCCACAGACATTTTAATAAAATTTGTAAATGTGTGTCTGGGATGAGACTTGCTAAACATATTTCCTGTAAAAGCCGTGTCTGTCTTTATTGAAGTGCACCATGACATTTCTTTTGTTTGTTTTTATACTAACCCTGCTGGCACATTAATTCTTACCAGAAGCCCAGTGATTTCAGGGCTTTTGCTTTCATTATGCTGTCTGCCAGGCAGTGTTTTATAATCAGATTTGTGCTTGCACGTACGTTGATGGGGAGGGGGCAGGCTAACTCAGTGAAGTATCATTGATCACATTCTGCTGTTTCCAAGGCTGTTTCCTAAATTGGCTGTAATTCACTGAAGGTGAACAGACCAGGAAAAATATTAAGTGCACTCAGACAAGATTACTTTTCTAATTTGGGCTTCTAGCGCTTTTCTATGGCTAGCCAATTCAGTGCCAAACATTTGGAAATTACTGAGGATCCTTTTGCTTCTGTCGGTTTAGAACCCTCTTGCAGAAAATGAGGAATCACAGCAAAGGTCGATGAGGATTTTGGGAATGAACACTTGGGATCTTGCTCTGGAATTAATGAATTTTGATTGGAGTCTTTTCAATTCAATTCACGAGGTAAGTAAGGAGTGAAAAGATAAAATAAATGCTAGTGCTATTTTAGCTGTGAAGTCATTTTGAAGACTATTTGTGTGACTAGGTTTTAAGAAGATCCATCATCTGGTGATATAGTTCTGCTTAGGATACCATGGCCCAAAAAAACATATTTTGGGACTTTAAATATATTGAAAGACTGACCCAGGGGCCGGCCCCGTGGCATAGTGGTTAAGTGCACGTGCTCTGCTTCGGCGACCCGGGGTTTGTGGGTTTGGACCGACAGACCACTTGTCAAGCCATGCTGTGGCAGCATCCCATATAAAGTAGAGGAAGATGGGCACGGATGTTAGCCCAGGGCCAATCTTCCTCAGCAAAAAGAGGAGGATTGCCATCGGATGTTAGCTCAGGGCTGATCTTCCTCACCAAAAAAGAAAAAAAAAGAAAGACTGACCCAAACTTAGGTAAATCAGAATACATGATCATGCTTTATTTGCTCCTAATACAGTCATACGTTTGTGTAAATGTAATATAAATATGCTCTATTTTTATATGTCTGAATACATCTGTGTTTGTCTATATATTTCTGTATTTATGAATCCCTACTGGGGTTAAAGAGCCATTTTACATTTGATACCAATATTTTTATTTTTCCATGAAGTTTAGAGTAGTTATACAAGAATCATATTTACATACATACCTACACACACACACACACATTCTTTTACTTAAGAACATACTATAAATTTAGACTATGCCATAAGACTTCAAGTACTTTCGTGAAAACTTTGAGATATATTTCAAATTTTTATGTCCATCAACCTCTCCCTTGAGGACAGCTTAAATGTTTATAAAACAATACATTAGGGGCAAAATGCAACTGACAATTAATAAATAAATTTAGCCAGTGGAAAGGCTCACAGGAATCAGGAGATGAAAAATGTGACAGCTCTGTGCAACCATATGTTGCATCTGCTTTGCCATGTAGTGAAATTTTCCATTATAAAACAACCTTTCCTTCTGAAGAAGGAACTCATGCCCAACTTAGGGACCCTTGAGCTTCACTTCATTTTAGAATGTGTTTTGAATGTCCTCATATTTTCTAATTAAAAAAATTTACAACATTGTATTCTAAATTTGAGTAAGCAGTGAATTCATTCAAGCTAAATGACTTGTGACTTTGGAAATGTTGATGGAGTGGGATGTGTCCCTGCTCATGCAGTGGGAGAATGTGAATTACTTCTGTAAAATACAGTCACATGCACATCCCTCCATTTAAAAACAAATCTCGTCTATTGTTTTGCATATGATCAGTCTATATAAATAGTTACTGGTCTTACTGGATTTTGTAAATTTTGGAACTTGCCCTAATCTCATTCTCTTTCTATTTATGATTTGACATTATCTTGTATCAGTAGTTCTCAAAGAGTGGGTTCTCAGACCAGCATCATCAGCACCACCTGGGAACTTGTTAGAAATGCACATTTTTGGCCCCACCACAGACCTACTGAATCAAAAAATTTGGGGGGAGTGGGGCCCAGCAATCTGTGCTTTAACAGCCTCCAGGTGATCCTGATTCACACTAAAATATGAAAACTCTTGTCTAGAGAATCTACCAGTGAGAGTCTAATGTGTATCTTAATGAATAATAGTGATGTTCATTTCCACTTGTATTTGCCGATATAACAAGTTTGGGAAGTTTGGATTTGATTCAACCTGTGATTTAAACTTTAGAATGTCTTAGAATTTCATGTAAAGGCATCATCCTTACATTCTAAAAAATAACATTTATATAAGGATTCTAGGTGAACATTACTTAATGAAGCATCTCTAAAACTAAAGATAAATTTTATCCAATTTAATATATTGTTATTTATTATATTCTTATAACATATTATGATATGAGAGTGGCTTCCTGAAATAGGTCTTAAAAATGGACTGGCTTTTATATCAGCTTGACTTTGAATGTGCTAAAAATAAATGCTGGCATGACTACATTTTCTTTCAGCAAGAGCTGATCTATTTCACGTTCAGCAGACAAGGAAGTGGGGAGCACACCGTGAACCTCAGCCTTCTACTCCAGAGATGCAATGAAGTCCAGCTCTGGGTGGCCACAGAGATTCTGCTCTGCAGCCAGCTAGGCAAGCGAGTGCAGCTGGTGAAAAAATTCATCAAAATCGCCGCTCAGTGAGTTTCTGGTGGTGAAAAGTGCAATTTCTCTCCTCATCTTGAGAGAGTACATTTTTTTCCTTGCGATGATAAGAAGGGTTGGGATGTAAAAGTATAATATTGAGTTAAGTGACCAAATGATTGAAAAGGTCTGTTCTTGAATATTTATGTCTTTGCATTTGAAGTATTTATATTTTAAAGTAAATGTCAAAATACCAGACAAAAGCACTCTGCTCTGTGCTATAGAATTAATAAGCAGGCAGTGCACACATGCGCCATCCTGCAGCTAAATTACAATGTGGCCAGGTGAGCCCCAGTGGGCTAGGAAAATGGGGGAAGATGACATGAGGGGGTGAGAATCGTTGAAAATCAAGTGCATTCTAGGACTCTACTCTTGGCTCTTTGGGGCCCACAGTATGAACTTTGCAAACTGCTTAGCAGGCCCTGCATGGGCTGGTCCCACCTGAGTTCTGAGCCTCATCCGCTGGGTGCACCCCATGCTGCAGCTGCTCTGAATGGCTATCTCTTTCCTGTGCACACCATCCTGCAAGCCTGGACATGTGCTGTTGGCTCTGCCAATAATGACCACTTCCACCCAGCAAATCACTGTCATTCTTTAAAACCTAGGTCAAATGTTCCTTCCTTCCTGAAGTCATTCCTGACTTTCAAATGCAGGGTAAACTACTCCCTGCCTCTGTTCCCCACCCCCTCCCTCTCTGCCCATACCCACATGCTTTTTTCCTTTTTATTTTTTTAAATTTCTTTATTATATTTATTAAACTTATCTGTTTATATAGGATTCCTTCACTGGGCTCTGTTAGCCTCCAGAGGACAGGGATCAATTCTAATCAGTCATTGTACCTGGGGTGCCTGGTACGGAACTTGGTAAATAGCAGTCACTCAGTAAATGTTGGTTGAATGACATTTTAGTAGCTTGCTGGGAGCATCTCTTAAAATGCCAGGTTAGTATCCTGGGACTGCTCTTGGGACAGCTTCCTGACAGAAGCAGGCAGCATGAATCAAAATCTTTCCCAGTTCCTCTACCTCCCAGTCTTCCCATTTTATTTCTCCTTTGTCTTTCAAAGCAGTTTTTATGTCACACAGTTTTGAGTACATGCCAGTGTAATATATTCAGGAAATACATATTGATCACTCAGTATATGTGCAGATCCACACAAGGTACTGTGGGGAAATCAGATGGAGCCTACCCGTAATCCCTGTCTTGGAGGAGTTTGCAGTCTGCCGGTGTGTGGGGACACTTCTGTAATTCCAATGTCTAGTGTGCATATAGAATGGGGGAGTACCCTATCATGAGAGGAAATTCTGTAGGGGGCTTTAGAGGAAGGGAAGTTCATATGCCAACGATGTGGGAAAGGAAGATTCAAAAAACATTTGTGAAGGAGGTAGCATTTGAGGTTATATTTGAATTCTGGGTGGAATTTGACAGGTAAGAATTTAAAAGGGCACACTCTCCATGGAGGTCAAACTCCCTGGAGGAGAGAAGCAGAGAAGCTCGTTGGAGGCACACAAGGAAAGGAACCCCATCCAGTTTGGACCCAGTGGAGAGTATTTGTAAGGAAGTTGTGGGAGATCGATCTGCAAAGGAAGATGGGAGCAAATTATAAAGGATGTTTAATTTCAGATTGAAGAGGTTGGACTGAATTGAGAAGGCAGTAGTGATTCATGGGAAGTTTTTGTGCAGGAGACCCATATGATCAGTCATCCTTTAGGAATGTTGATCTGAAAGTAGCACATAGACTGAACTGTGAGTGAGGAGACCCCACAGTAGGATATTTTGTTTACTTAGGTGAGAGATAGTAGAAGTACCTGACCTGGTGTTTGTGTGATGGGGAATGGAAGGAGAGATAGATGACAGATATGCCTAAATCTTGGACTGCTTTTTTGGTGAATACTCCTTTTTTTGATTTGGCCAGTGCTTTCCATAGTAGTCTGTGAAATTCCTAAAGGTGAGGCTCTTTTGGATCAAAAACTTTCTTATAAATGCCAGTTACTTGGAGAAATGGGACATTAATGTCCCAAGGAGTAAAATGACACCACACAGCTTAGTTCCCAGCATAAGATTATATCTGTCCTCAGGGAAATGAAATATATTCACATCGTCTCCATATGACCCCATGCTCTTGAATTATTTACTGTACTGGTCTCTGTCCCTAGCCCATGGAATAGAATGCCAACAGAAACATAAAGTTAAATTCCTCATAATCACAGTAGTAGGAATAACCAAGGGAAAACAGTAATTTCCGTGATCACGAAGTGTCTTCCCTGCCTAAGGCATCCTATTTGCATATTCATGTTTCTCTTTCTTCTCACCATCCCCACCCCCCACCTCTGTGGATTGAGTGGGTTTTATTTCCTTACACAGACAAAGGAGTGTTTGCTAAACTGGAATGTTTTAGTGTCAGACAGTCTGTTCTTATCATGGAATGAATGAACCTTCATGACAGAGAATTCCAGACTGGAATGGTATCCGATATTTGTACTGTATCAATTTGTCTTCTAGAGAAATTGTGTCTATGTTAATTCCTTTTTTCTTTTTACAGATTCAGATGTTAGTTATATGTGTGTTTTTTTAATGTTAAGTATGACTAAAAAAGACATCTGGACCAGGAAAATTGTTTATGGGGAGCTAAAAGATAAAAAGATGAGAATTCTATCTAAGATTCCATATAGGTAAATGATACTGAATAAAAAGAGGAATAATAAACCTTTTTATAATGACTAATAATAAAACCATTTCCCAAAAAGTCTTGTTTTCAACTCTAACAAATGCTATTTGAAAGGCTTGCTGTATACTAGGCATTTGGGAGACGGGCAGAATATAAGAATGAAATAGACATATACTCTAGCCTTAAAGAACCTAATGTCCCATGTGGAATGACAGAACCAGTGGGACCTCTATCATGTAGTAAGAGAGAGCCCCAACTGGGATGCTTCTGGCGTAGGGATGGAGCAGTTCTCACTGACCACAAGAGCCTTGGCAGAGGACCTGGCACTTCAAATCGTCAAGTCAAGAGATGGAGCTGACTCAAGTCTGTTCTGGCTGGTGTGAACTTTCAGCGGTGTCATGAGACAGAAAGTGTAGAAGGAGGGAAGTGAATGGCAGAAGGGAAGTAGAGTCTCAGTATTGATGCCTTTAGGCACCAATGATTCTCAAAAACAGGTGGATTTCTAGATCATAGACTAGGAAGTATCTTGTTTATTTATTTATGGAATATACCAAGTGGAGTCTACCCAGGAGAAAGTTGGCAGAAACCAGATGAAGGGGCCAGTTAGACTCAGTTTCAGGTCCTCTTGCCTACCAGAAAACTGCAGGCAGGGTCAAAAAGCTGGGCAGGAAGACTGTGAGAGGTCAGACCAAGCCCAGTGGAGACTCAGCAGTGAAGGGCCTGCAGGACTGTGTTCACCCCAGATATTTTGGATACTAGGTGTGGAGGCAGCAGTGCCTTTCAGGTTCCACTGTTAATGGGAACAGAACTTCCAAAATGCTCCCAGGCATGACCCTCATTGCCTCGGAGCCCAGGCGCCGCCGTACTTGGGCAGTATCTCGTCCACAAGGCTGGCTCTAGGACCTGCCAGGGCACAGCCAGCTGTGTGTATTACTGTGTTAACAGTCCAAACCATTTTGCTTGTTCTGAACTAGATGCTCTTATACACAACCTGTGTGACTGGAAATCAGTATAGTTTAGGGGGACAGAAGTTTGTTATATGTGTCAAGGACCTCCTACAGTCATGATAGCTTTTGACCAATTATGTAATGACTGGAAGTCTAACTTAATTAAAAAAAATCATAAATACAGTAAAAATTTTTATATACAAAGGTATTCATTGTAGCATTCTATATTGGATTGAATTGTATTGAATTGAAAATAATTTAAATGTCAACAGTAGGGGAATGAGTAAACAAATTATGAAACATGTTTTTGATGAAGTGTTATATAGCTATTGATAATAGTGAAGAATTCATAATATATAATGTAACAGTGTATAACTGAAAAATCAGGATACAGAGTTATATATACACTGTTCCCAAATTCCATTTGAAACATTGATGGAGATGTCGTGAAAGAGATGGCATCTGAGGGAAGCTAAATTAACATAAACTGGGTACTTTTTATGCACCCGCCTAACTGCTAAGCACTTTCATATTTCTTCACATTTAGTTATCAAGTTAGGGTAATTTCTTAATGTTAAAGACTTGCCTCAGAGTTGTTTTCTAACGTGGCCCAGATAAAGGAGTGTCTGGAATTCATAGATGGTTCTGGAAGCCCAACCTTCCTCTACTATATTAATCCCCCTCAGCTGGCTTTGAAAATTAGTGGAATTTTGGCCAACTAAGTCGATGCACAATTGATGTTATACAAAACAGATAACGTTACAGAGTGAATGGAAGTCAACATGATCTTATTTTGCATTTTATTTGCTTTTTTCTTTAAATGAGAAATGTGAGACAGTATCCCATAATATATGCCATATTTTAAATATATACATAATATAGTAGCTATTTTGTTGATAGCAAAGAAAATATGTCTAAATGTATTGGGAGGGGAAGCTTAGACCTGTGACATGAGAGGAGCTTGTCTGTCAAAAAATAAAGACAGCATACTGATTAAAGAGATGGGACGAGAGAGCTGTTACAATGAGAGTGTGGTATCTCTAAAGAAACATGAATTGAGGAGTTTTCAGTTGAAATTGTAAATGCATCCAAATAGATTTAAGAAGGAAGAATGTTTTGAAGTGTCCAGAGGGTGTCAAGAGCACAGATCTTTTCCTAAAGGTGAGGATGAACTGAAGTATTTAGAAGTGTTGCACTTGTGTTAGAAACAGTTGAGAGGAAACCACACTGCCACAGGGCCAGTCAAGGGTGTGTTGACTCTGGAGCAGAGTTCAGCCCTGCCCTAGAGGTCGAACTCTGTGGCCTAGGAGAGTCTTCTCAGGTTTATCTTTTGTGGTCATCTGGCGAAAAGATGTTGTCTCAAAGTGCCCTCTGCTTTCTTTTATTCCATAGCTGCAAAGCCCAGAGAAACCTGAATTCTTTCTTTGCTATTGTGATGGGTCTCAACACTGCTTCTGTCAGCCGGCTGTCACAGACCTGGGAGGTGAGCCTTGGGGGTCCACATGAAGGGAGTGGGGGGGCCAAAAAAAACTGGACAGGAAACATTCCAGCAAAAAGCCTTTATTTAAACTAAATTGATTTAAATGGTTTAAATAAGTACTATTAGGAAAAAATGTTAAAAATTAATGTGTCAAGTTGGTAGGGACTATTTTGGCCAAAGGTCTTCCAAATGGTTCTATAATATATATGAAAGATAAAAATTGTAATATGCTCCCCAGCTAGAATTAGTTTTCTGCTCTGCTCCCGTGGTAACGTGGTTCCAGTTCCACGTTGGTCCTTTCAAAAGCTCACCTGCGTGATGATGTGCGTCCAGAATTGGATTTGCTGAAATAATAATGAATTTAGGCTTCCAGGCCTCTCACTTGCAAGGCCTCTGGCAGTGTGTTCACATGAATGATGTATATCTTTATAAAATTTGCAAAAGTACAGTAATTTTGTATTCTTTTTCTTAAAAAGGGCCCACAAAATGTTGTAAGTTTCAGGCCTCCCGAATCCTGGCTCTGCCTCTGTCAGTGTTGTATGGTGAAGGCTGTTTGGGTTCTAAGATGGAGAGGCCCACTCAAGTTAGCACAAGTTCTGAAACATGGACTCTAAGGGTATATGTGGGAAGAACTGAAACTGGGGTGTCCCTAAATTTAGCCAGACAGAGATGTAGGGCTCTCTGCCTCTCCCATGACTTCATCACCTTCTCTTTTTGGGCTTTTGTTTCTTTCTCCCTCCATTCCCTACTGACTGGCTACCTGGCTCCGAGTACCATTTCTCTCGCTCATCCTTTCTCTTTAACCATCAAGTCTTCTCCTTTATGGCTCCAGCTTGCATGTGGCTCACTGTGGTCTCCTAGTCTCTCTCCAGCCCTGTCAGACTCAGCTCCTATCACTAACTGCTCCATTCTCTTCCTGGTTCCCAATTCAAACTCCTGCAAAAGAGAAGGTGATAGGCCAACTATTTTTTTTCCTACACTAGGTTTCAGCATAGGTCTCTGGGCAACTTGTGGATTCACTGTCTTTGTGTCCAGGGTCATACTCTGCTGGAATGCACTGTGGTGACCTGAGGGTCAGAGTCAGTGCTCCTTAAAGGAGTTCAAAAGAAAAGAAATGAAAGGCCTGCTCTGGTTAAGCAAACAAGCTGTGCAGGCACATCGTAAGATTAAAGGAGCTGGGCAACAATTGCCGCAATTGATCAGAGCAGGAAGAAAACAAATGGCTGCCAAGCATCAGGGGAGAGTGGAACTTGAATTAAACCTGGAAAAAAGCTTTGATTTGCAAAAATTAAGAGGAGAAGTAATTCAATTAAATTCCAACAGCATGCATTTCATGTGCATATTGACTGCCTACTATGTGCAGGGCACTGCATCAGCACTGTGGCAGATAGAAAATGGGTAGACAAATTAGAGCGGAGGAGACCTTGATGAAGGAGGTCTTGAACCAATTCCAGTTGGACCACAGAAGAGCAAGTGGTGGGACTCATTCTGCCTCGGGGTAGATGAGAAGCCCTGAACAGCAGGGCCTTAGAGGTTGAGTTGGGAGTTGCTGGGGGCATTGGGGAGAGGTATCCATCCCAGGCAGAGGTGACCACAGTATCTCTAGGCCCAGAAAGTGGTCTGACCATCCCAAGTAGGCAATATAGGAAAAGAAGCAGGTTTGAGGAACTAGAACAGAGGTCAGCAAACTTTTAGGGTAAAGGGTCAGAGAGTAAATATCTTTAGGCTGTGCAGGCCATATGGTCTCTATTGCAGTGACTCAACTCTGCCGTTGTAGTGCAAGAGCAGCCGCAATGACTATATAAACGCATGGGCATGGCAGTGTGCCAATAAAACTTTATTTACAAAAGCAGGTAGTGAGCCAGATTTGGCCGATGGCTGACCCCTGGAGTAGAGCACTTTGGCTTTAGATATGTTGAGTTTGAGGTGCCATTGGGACATTCCTGTAGATAGGTCAACAGACTAAGATATGCAGCTCAGAGGACAATTGGAATCAGTCGCAGATGTTTACACTTTTTCTTTTCTTGTTTGATTTGTCCTGCAGTCATTAATACATGTGAGTCTGTGTGTGTAACAGTAGTTTCCAAACAGATTGAACTACCTGTTTGCTATGATGAACTGAGTCCAGATTCAGAATTATCAAATTGAAAAGTCTATTTCTAAATAATGTAAATGTCTAATTATTGTGGGGTTCGCCTCATTATTTTGATTGGTTTTGGAAACAGAAAATCCCAGAAATATCTTCTAGAGCATTGTCATTAGTGTTAATAGTTGGAATTTGTTAAGCACCAGCCATGGACTCGACACTTTCTATAAGTTGTCTCTATATCAGTTGGAGAGCTTGGAGACTCACACCAAACCCCACAGCTACAAAGGGGCAGAGTCAGAATTCAAATTCAGATTGGACTTATTACTAAGGCAGTATGAAAGGTATCCAGTTTTTCACTTAACACTGTTAAAGGTAGGCTGGAAAATTCCAGACCCTTCTTCCTTAGGCCTGGATTTTTATTTGGGAGGTTGGCATATGTTTCCATCCTCTGTCGTTTTACACGCCACCTGTTGATGTGACTGATCTTTACAATTCTACTCATTAGAGTGTAGGCTTTGTCATTTAGGGTTTTCATGGCCTTTCACTATTTAGCCCTCTGCTGTGAAACATAATTATATCATTTATACAGAAAATGTCAGCCAACGTTATTATTCCCCACTCAGCAAGACTATTTAGGAAGATAAGAGCATTCATCAAAGGTAGCATATGGAACTGAAATCCAAGTTTTTATTAAAAAATCACCAGTGTATCGCCCGTTAGAATGGCTATAATCACCAAGACAAAAAACAACAAATGTTGGAGAGGATGTGGAGAAACAGGAACCCTCATACACAGCTGGTGGGAATGCAAATCGGTGCAGCCTCTATGGAAAACGGTATGGAGATTCCTCAAAGAATTAAAAATAGAGATGCCCTATGATCCGGCCATCCCACTACTGGGAATGTATCCAACGAACCTGAAATCAACAATCCAAAGAGGCTTATGCACCCCTATGTTCATTGCAGCATTATTCACCATAGCCAAGAAGTGGAAGCAACCTAAGTGTCCCTCAACTGACGATTGGATTAAGAAAATGTGGTATATATATACAATGGAATACTACTCAGCCATAAAAAAAGACAAAATCATCCCATTTGCAACAACATGGATGGGCCTGGAGCGTATTATGTTAAGTGAAATAAGCCAGAAAGAGAAAGACAAACACTGTATGATCTCACTCATATGTGGAATATAAACCAACACATGGACAGAGAAAACTGGACTGTGGTTACCAGGGGCAGTGGGGGTGGGGGGTGGGGAGCGGGCACAAGGGGTGAAGGGAGTCATATATATGGTGATGGACAAACAAAAATGTACAACCCAAAATTTGACAATGTTAGAAACCATTAAAACATCAATAAAAAATATATATATACTATTAAAAAAAAAAAATCACCAGTGTATGGAACGTCTAACCAGCTAGATTCCTGAATCATATGGCTGTTATTTATTTTAAACTGTTTTTAGCAACATTCCCAAGGAATGTCCCATTAAGAGGTGATGAAAATTGCATAATGAGAAGCAATCAGGGTAGAACCAGACGATAGAGGTATTTATGTTTGGAAATGTGACACATGTAAGCACAACGTAATGAAAATTCCCTTTAGTGCCTCTCAAAACATAACTGACTTCTTTGACCTTTTCTTTTTTGTTTTTTGTTTTTAGAAAATCCCTGGGAAGTTTAAGAAACTTTTCTCTGAACTTGAAAGTTTAACAGTAAGTAGTTGAGCCAAAGGAGACTTATTCTTCAAATGAATTGCTAGTGTCAGATTTCTTTCTAGATTTCAGTGGCCAGTCCCTGCACTCCACCGTGTCAGGTAGTTTAGACTAGTTCACTTGTATATGAAAAGGTAGCTTTGCTTCTTTATTTTGTGTGTGTGTGTGTGTGTGTGTGTGAGGAAGATCACCCCTGAGCTAACATCCATGCTAATCCCCCTCTTTTTGTTGAGGAAGACTGGCTCTGAGCTAACATCTATTGCCAATCCTCCTCCTTTTTTTTTTTCTTCCCCAAAGCCCCAGTAGACAGTTGTATGTCATAGTTGCACATCCTTCTAGTTGCTGTATGTGGGACATGGCCTCAGCATGGCCGGAGAAGCAGTGCATCGATGCGTGCCTGGGATCCGAACCCGGGCCGCCAGTAGCGGAGCGAGCACGCTTAGCCGCTAAGCCATGGGGCCGGCCCCTAGCTTTGCTTCTTGTGGAGTGAAGTAAGTTGACAGTTAATGCTTCTTCCTCTCCATGAAAAAAGATAGTGAGAATGGTTCTTTTGATGTGATTTTCAGAAGGCAGATTTTTAAGTATAGTCCATTTCAAAGCCTATGAAATTAATTGGTATAAATTTAGTGTGCAATCAGTGTGTTATGCCTTTTTTCTCCTTTTTGCCATTTCTTAGATTTAGATACAAAATACACAGTTTCTTTTCAAAATACGATAAAACAGTGTTCTCTTGTTTTCTCTGCATTGTCTGTGCATTATGAGGGCAGTTTTTCTTTGCAGTGTACCTAACAAAAGACTTTGGGGTTACCTCATGATAGAAATTATGCAGAGGAAATGGTATTTAAAGAACCTATTTGAGGAAAATAATAGGGCAATCAAAAGGTGTCTCTCTTTTGCAGTCATCTGCCATTATTGTAAACCAATAACTTGACTTTCATTCATTGGCTAGATTTCCTGCCCTAATTTAGTGAGTTTATTCTCCTAGGAAACCTTTATCTACTTCGTTCTTAGGAAGAACCCCCGATATCTAAATCATGTTCAAATTGTATAGCAAAAGTGGATTTAGAATTGTTTCTATAGCACATTGATTTTTCCTTCTCTTTGTCATCTGCTTGGTTTGGCAGGATCCTTCCCTGAATCACAAAGCCTACAGAGATGCGTTCAAAAAGATGAAGCCACCCAAAATCCCTTTCATGCCCTTATTGCTTAAAGGTAACAATTTTCTATCTTTTGTGCTATGTAATTCCATATTCCATAAATTTATCACTCTAACTATAGAGGGCAAAAAAAGGACTCTCCATTTATTTCTTGAAAGCAGATTTGACATTCAGACCTAATTGTGTTTGCTTGTGATTGTTTTTCAAATGCTCAGTTATTTCGGAGATGCCTAAAATACTTCATTGTACTTGAGCAGACATCAAAGCATTTTCACTTCACTCACAAAACTTGGCACTGGAAACTTTTGTGTTTTTATTTTACTCTGCTTCTAAGCATTGTCTTATTTTCTTGGAGTTTACAATCCACTTAATTCAACCAAGAATAAGACTGGCATAAAGAACCCAAATGGTTATCAATCATGCTCTGCGTTTGGAACCTAAATTTCAGAGGTACAGCCCACAGCCTGCTGCTGTGTGAGAAGTACCTTTGGTCAACACAGCAGTACAGTGTATGAAAATCATTGGTAGAGATGTACCTCCTTCTCTCCAGGAGTGGAATCCATCTGGGAATATGACAGCTCCAAGTTAGTCCACAGACTTCTCTTCTGTCGAGCACCAAATAATTCATCGTGGAATGTGTTATTTTAATTTACTAATGAGATCCCAGTGGTCTCTTTCACACTAAGGGGATTAATGAAAGGGGAGTTCTTTTTAATCTGGCCTACACTCCTGACATTCAGTATATATCCTACATTTGTGCTTTCCAGGGAAAAGGGAATTGGTCATTTTTTTTGGCTATATTTTCATTCTTTCCAAGGGATTTTATAGGAATACTCTTTTATATAGCCTGTGCCCTACGGAGGCTTATAACTTCTGCTGGGTCAGGCCCCAGTGACTGAACCCATAAATGTGATTCTGGAAATGAGTTACCTAGGACCTGAATTGCTGGTTGGCCTGGCCATCCTCCTCCCCCACCTACCCCCATCGCCGGCCCCACTGGCAATAGAGCTGATATTCCCTCTTCAGCTTCTCTCAAGAACAACCAGAGCTTGGAAAATTATTGAGTTGCTCTGCATCCCTGCAGGTCCTCGTTTAGTCTTCATCTAGCATAAAGCAAGAATCTGTGTGAAACAATAATATATTAGGACAATTGAGAGATGCACGGATGCTTCATTCAAGCTGAAAAGATTCTGCTAAATGTAAATGCATGAAATAAGGAGCATGGTAATGCCAAAATAACAATTTAAAAGTTCATTTGATTCTTCATATTTATTTCCCTTTAAGATAAGTTTATTCAGGGGGCCAGCCCCGTGGCGCAGCAGTTAAGTGCACGCACTCGCTTCGGTGGCCCAGGGTTCGCAGGTTCGGATCCTGGGCATGCACCGACACACTGCTTGTCAAGCCAAGCTATGGCGGCATCCCATATAAGGTAGAGGAAGATGGGCACGGATGTTAGCCCAGGGCCAATCCTCCTTAGCAAAAAAAAAAAGAGGAGGATTGGCCTCAGTTGTTAGCTCAGGGCTCATCTTCCTCACCAAAAAAAAAAAAAGATGAGTTTATTCAGGTTTATAATTTTTATTTGCAAAATAAAACACCTTCAACTAGAGAGTAGGGGTGGCAGGTAGGAAGTAACGCTAGTAACACATTTAGAATCTAAATGATTCTAAAATCATTTAGACACAAATAGGAAAAATAAGAAACAAGGACAAATGTGGGAAAGGAATTGATTTTAGGAAGAAAAAAATTTTGAAACAATAAATATTTTTAAGGTAATGAGAAATTAGTTGACAATATCCCTTTAACTTAATTAAAAATAAGCAGAGCTTTCTGCTATACATGAGTAGTTTCCTCCCAAAAAAATTTAATGTAGTCAAGTGTCTCACACTTACATCTTAGCTCGGATGCAATTCTCTGCTCTCCTGAGTTTATCTAGACTTCTCTTCTGGCAACAAAACAAATTTTTTCTTTTTTCTACTGAAAATACATTCACTCATTCGCTCTAATAAGTTAACTTTTTCTTCTTTTCATTAGAAGCTTTCTTGAGTTTAAGCACTTATTTTTCCTTTATCTTAATTTTTTGTCAATATAAAAATAAACATCAATAGAATGCTATTATATTAAAAGTTACCTTTTTTGTCTGAAATAATTTCCAAAGGAAAAGAGTGTGAAAATTTTAAATATGTATATATCATGCCTGAGATAAGACATTTTGGAAAAAATAAACAACATTAATTCTTAGGTTTTTTAAACTGCAAAATTATTTTAAAAAGTTGCAATGAACTTCCTTAGAGCAACTAACTTTTTAATGAAAACTCCCCCCGCCCCCTACCCTTGTGCCTCCAATCTGGGTGAGAAAAAGGACCAAACTGAACTTCTTGGGTGTTAAGAAGGGTTAGGCCTCCCATGCTTCATTTTTTGAGATAGTCAATTTGCAGTAAGCATGCAGATTATCAGCTAAGTGCATAACCCAAGGATCCTTCCAGCCATCGGCTTTCCTATTTCCCAGTTGAATTTCTTGTTTTTTGATTTACTCTCCTCCCTACTGTAGTGTGGAATCTGGTAGAAAGTGGTGAATGGGAAACCATAAATAAGTGTTGGAGAAAGGATCCAGCTGAGCTAAATGTCAGAAGCAGCCAAATAGTCCATTTTATGCAGTGTGTTTGGAGATGGTAGTCCCTTCCAACGGAGTGAATAATCAACAGGTGTTTGACAATAAACTGAGGTCCTCGTCATGGGTTGTGTGTGTAGCGTAGAGTGCAAATTATTATTGCCGATTTGTGGGGATATTTAAATAAAAGGAATGTTGGGTGCTTGTATATTTCTTCCTCCTCTTTCATTTGCCATCTCTTCAAATGGAGTAATTTCATCCAGCAGTTCTAGTATATGAAGCATTTGGAGTGTGTTCTGGTGTCTCCAGGTGAAAGGGGCCTAGCAGGTGCTCATTTCCCACATTTGGAACCTGGTGGGTACTCTTAACTGCTTGACAGCCCGTGACTTAATGAGATCCCAGTTTCTGAGCTCAACTGCCCATTGATTTCTCTCTCATGCCTTCCTCATCACACAACTGCCATTCAACTGTGTCAAAACCTTCAGCCACTTGAAACCCCTCCTCCAGGATGGCAGCCCCTTCCAGCCTCTCTTCCCTGCCCGTCTGGCCAGACACACGTTCCCTGCCTTGTCATGATACCAGCATTAGCCTGACAGCTCCTGCCCTCACTAGAGCAGCCATCCTCCTTTTTAACCTCTACAAGTCCCTGCGAGTTGAGATTAAGTGAGACCACCCGGGAAGAGGAGAGACTTAAGATTAGAGAGAACAGATACAGGGAGCCACGAAGGAAACACAAGTTGCAGAGGCAGCCCATATGCTGTAAATTCAGCAAGTTGACTGTAACTGGTTATAAGAAATGTCCAAATCCTTTCAACTTGAGGTACCAGAAAGGCACAGTGGTGAGAGGAAACAGGCTCCCTGGGTTTGAATCCTGGCTCTGACACTTACAGCTGTGATGGTGGGCCAGCTGCGCATGTTCTTTGGACCATAGTTTCTTCACATTCTTTCCCACTAGAGCTTTCCCTTATAGTCTGTTGTGAGGATTAAATGAGTTAATGCCTTGTCTGAAGCTGTTAATAAATATAAGCTGTTGTTACTGTCATCACCCCTCATCATCATCCTTGGGAACATAGGAGAGGGGATGAGAAACCTTGTAACACTGGGAAAATGGACTCTGAGAGGGTGTTTATAGCCAAATTCTAGGGGAGGTGGAGAGACTAGGCTTTTAGGTGGTGTTTAATGGCGAGAGCGCACACAGTGCTTTGATATACAAAAAAGGTAAAAGCTATCTGTGTTGACTGCTCTTTTCTAAATATTGTCACAGAATAAAAGCTTGCAATTATTTTCCGAAAGCAAGATCACGAAAGATGATAAAATAACCAGAGAATTTGTCAGATGACTGTGTCATTTTAAATTGTTTTCCTGCTAGAACATTCTTAAAAAAGAAAAAGAAAAGAAAACCTTAGGGAAACATTGCAGTCCCTGCTGGAAGCTGTGTATAAAGGATGCCTTGAGGAAGGGGTTGTATCAGTGTATCGTGTAACTACGTAACTGGTGTCTCCCCCTGGCAGGCAGTCAAAGCCCGGCCGCTGGTGTGTTGGAGGCAGGTTTCAGGAGCACCTATCCCTCAATTGCCCCAATCTGGACCAGCAGAATCAAAGTCTTGATTAAACGCAAATGCTTTCCCTTTCTGTTCATAGGAGGCTTAATCTGTTCTTGTCCCTGTTTTACATCAGGTTATTTTAATGAGATTTTTGGAAAATTATGTTCATTTGTTTTGCCCTCCTTTGTCTGTGATAGAACATGATTATTTGCATGCTCTTTAATTGCAGTGTATTTTTTCCTTTGATTCTTGTCTGTGAGATTCCCTAATGCTCAGTCACTCACCCTCTATCTGAGTTTTTATAAATCATGCGCTCTCAGAACTTCAGCTGCTGTCTTGATTGTAATTAATTCCCAAATCCCTATCTCTTGAGGAGGCACTCCTGTGTTTATTGCAGCCCAAAGGAGACTTTTATTTGAATGTCTTCTGTCACTTTAAATGCAGTGAGGCTCAAACCAAATGTAACTTTCCTTTCCTCGGAAAATGTCCCTGCATCCTACCTTGCTTGTGTTATTTTTATCAATGATGCTTTCTTTTCTACTGGTTGAACAGGGCCAGAAGACTTGCCATTTTCAAACCTGTCGCTTTCCTCACTCACTTCTGATACACAATCAGGCACTGGCCTTGAAAACCAAAAAATCTAAATTTAAACATCTAAATCTAAATCTTAACATTTTAAGTAAAACAAGTCCCATACACTTTGCCAGGATTGTTAAACATAAATATTAAAATCCTGTTGTTTCTGGATATTCAGTTCTTTTCTGCTCAATGTTCTGACCTAAAAACATAATGGACTGGTCAAGTTATAGAATAGTGTTGGCTTATATTAAGCAGGTTGAAGTCAAACACTTCATTGTAAGTGCAAAATATATACTTGCATTAATGTTATAATGTTTTCTCCCCACACAAACATAAATTATGCCCTTTCACATCAAATACTATACAGATTCAATTCAACCTCCTTTGTCAAATGCATAGAATAATCCATAATGTTTAAGAAAAATTAATAAGTTGCATGGCATCTCGACCTCTTCAGCCCTGACTCATGATCCATTCCTAATGGTATCTTTTTATTTTTAATTTTCAGATGTAACATTTATTCATGAAGGAAATAAAACATTTTTGGATAATCTTGTCAATTTTGAAAAGCTGGTATGTAAATTTCATTATTTCTCCTCTTTCCCACTGTAAGGGAACTGTATACTTTTCTCTCTTGCTCCGAGAAACAAATGGTTTAAGTACTTTTTCCCCATTGACTCCACATTGATTTCCAGGAGCTTATTTGCTGCTGCATGTTGTGCATTGTCAGTAAAATGTATTCCAATTAAAAGTAAGTGTGCTGGGGCCGGCCCGGTGGCACAAGCAGTAGGTGCGCGCGCTCCGCTGCAGCGGCCCGGGGTTCCCCGGTTCGGATCCCGGGCGCGCACCGACTCACCGCTTGTCAAGCCATGCTGTGGCAGCGTACCATATAAAGTAGAGGAAGATGGGCACAGATGTTAGCTCAGGGCCAGTCTTCCTCAGCAAAAAGAGGATTGGCAGATGTTACCTCAGGGCTGGTCTTCCTCACAAAATAAATAAATGAATGAATGAATAAAATAAAAATAAGTGTGCTACCAAGGTTTTGAGAACCAAATATGAAAATCTGCTTTTTATCTTTGAAGATGGAACTTCATTAGATTAACATCAGTGGTTGAGGGTATGTTACTGAACCAGAAATAAAACTGTAAGGTTCCCGTTGGGAGGAATTCACACTTGTCAGGTTAAGCTTTACTGCTTTAAAGGGATCTCTCGATGTCTCTATGTCTCACCATGCCCTGCCTCCGAGGCACGGGAGAAAGCGCTTCTTCTGGGGAGATGTGTCCATCTCCCTGCTCCCAGCTTGGATATGAAGGTGGCATTTGTAGGGTCTGCATGCGAGGGGAAGGACCACCCCTTTGTCACCTGTGGACAAATGGTGCCACTGGAGAGAGCAGCTCTGGCAAAGTGCCCTCCCTGCTCATAGTGAGAGGTCCCGATCAATCTTTTCTTACAAGTTACTGAAATGCCTCTTCCTGAATTATTTCCGAGACATTCCCAGGTGCTTTGTCATGCAGTGGACTCCTCTAGCCTTTCTGACTGGCCTCTGGCAGAGGAGGAGTTGCCCCTAAGAACTGAGCCACTGTAAAAGAGGAGTGCTCAAAGAGACCTGGTTGACTAGAGAAGAATGGATGTCTGACAGATGAACTTTAGTGTCATAGATTAGACTATCCTTCATGGTTCAAGATGATACCGGTGACCCCTGTCCATAGATTCTGACCTTTGAGTGACCTTTTCAGTAATGCTAATGGATTTGTGTGAACTCTCTCAGGAACTGACCCCCAGTTCCCTGTGAGACTGAGTCAGGCATTTGAGAAAAGGTTGAGTGAGGCGGGGGCCACAGACCATGACCAAAGAACAGTACAAACTGATGAGTCCAAACGAGGTTTGGCATCTGACCTTTGCCTCATAAAGGCCTTGCTCTAATCGTCAGGTTAACTTGCCACACATAGGATGAGGCAGATAGGACCACTGTACAACTTGAAAACCCAAGCCCCTAGAATCTGGAAGACAGACATCTTGGATTATCTTCCCATCGCTCCATTTCAGTCACTTGAGGACGATCACTTCATGGCTAGTTATTTTTAAAGTGGATTTGTCTGTAATTTTTCAAGTTTCTCTCTGCACTAAGTGCTTTGGAATCTGAGCTCAGTTGTTTTAGATACTACGGTCAAACCAACACAGCCAGAAATGGGTATTTAAAGAGTTGGGTTTTTGTACTTATTCTTTAGAGATTTGTTCTGTGTCACTGTGTAATGTTCTGAAGATCACAGGGCACTTATTTGTAACCAAAGGCTGTAGGCACTAACATTCTAGTCTCTAGGCAGGTTAATCTCCAGTGTTTGGTATTAATGAAATGACTGCAGGAATATGAAGCCTTTGGTCAATATTACTTCAAATCCTGGCCAACACATTTAGAGAACATGTGTGAAGATATGGGATAAGGTGTGTCACACCAAATGCAATTCCCTATAAAGGTCTGGTAACTTTCCCCAGAGGGAACATGGGAGAACAATTGTACCCTTTATAAGCTAACTGTTGTCTATTGTTAAGAGCAGACTGGTGGTTGATCTTCTCCCCAAGGTGAATCAGAGGTTTGGTTAAGTTCATTATGTCATTTCCCCTCAGATGGTGCTACTGAAGTGAGAACAATTCAATTAAAGGCACAAATGGGAAAGAGCAATGGAAAGATTCCTACACCCTTCTCTCTTTCATTCTGATCACCTCTGGTCTTCCCCTGCTTTCTCCAACAATCCAGTGGAAGCCTTTTAATGCCAGCTAGTGTAGTCTAGGGTCTTGCTTTCATATATGCCAAGACTTCAAAGCAACCACTGGGACTGAAACAAAGTCTAACTCGTGGTACTTCTATTAGGGTCAATAATTGTCTGTACCCTTAATTCTTTCAGCAAGTTTAAGGAAATAACATGGCATAAATAAGTAATATTCTATTTGAAATTTTAAATTCCTGAAGAGAACTTTTATTAAAAAGATAGCTAGAAGATAAGTGCAGTTATACATGCACACAGCAGACCCATAGCACACACATGCACCCTCAGACCCTTGCTAGCATATCATTTTTAAAGTGAGCAGATTTTGTAGTATCAGTGAGTTCCTGGTCCTGAAAGCAGAGGGCACTTAAGATACAGCATGCCTCATGCTGACCCCTTCCTTGCACAGAGAAGGCAGAGTGAAGTTAGAATTTTTTCTAGAAGGACAAAAATATATTGCACATTATATATAGCCCTATGTTATACTTGGATGCCGGAGAATGAAACTGAATTCCCTAGTCGAGTCACTATTTCCAAGGAATGTTTCTTAGCAAAGGACAGGGTTTCACTTAAACTAAAAAAGGACCATCTTTCACAATAATGAGCCAATAGAACCTAACTGGATTAACTTGTGAGAAGCCGATTCCTCATGATGGATATTAGCTTAAGCCAGCTAGCCGATAATTCAGTGTATTATCTTTATCTGGCTGATACAGGCCAACACATTAAGTCAGATGACACAAAGACCCAGAAGTGCTCACTGAGTCTAATAAGATTTCCATTGTTCCCTATGCTGCCTCAGCAACTCTAAATGTTTCAGTCTCAAACTATTAAATAATGAAGAAACAAATGCTTTCGCCTTTTCTTCTCTTTATCCCTCAAAGTTAAATGCATCATCTTTTACCACATCTTCCTCCCACCTCCTTCAGAAAGCCTAAAGATGAGGATCATGACTCAGGTTTCAATGCCACACTCAGTACTGAGCCTCGAGTCAGCTTGAGCCTTGCATGAGCTACACAAATGGCACATGATAGAAATCAAGTGACGCCATAGCTTAAAACAACGAGAGAACTGTTTTGGGAATAGTGGTAAAATTTGGGGAAGGAAATTTAACAATACATTCACAGACATGAGTCAGGTCTCATTTCCTTTGCAAATGCAGCTTGAGCCAGTGCTATAAGCACTGTCCTATTTAATTTTCCACTATTGAGTAGAAATACAGTTGTGAGAATAATTTAATAAGTAGGTCATATTCAAATAGTTTCTGTAGTTCTGCTGGATTTTAAGTAAAAACAAAATAGTATTAATATTATTCTTTTAGCAATAATTTATTGAGGGTTTGCTGTATATGGATGAGCCTGTGTCCAGTGGGTATAAGCAGGACATGAAAGATGATGACCCATTTGGAGAGGTTTGGAGGACCAGATAATGAATAATATTGATTCTTGAATAATAGGATGATGTTTGGATTTTGATATGAAACAAAGTAGAGAGTCACTGTAGACTTTCCAGAGGACTAGAACATGATGATGACAACAGGGTTTGGAGATTATCCTGGCAACTGTTTAGGAGGAACAGTAGTGGAGAATGGTCTTGTCCTAAATGCTATCTTTCCTTCATCCTGGAAAACTAAGAATGATGGAGCTAGAAGATTGTGTAGGACACAAGTATGAGGTGATGGGATCTTGTCAGAAGCAGTTGCAAGTTTAAGAAAACTGTCTGGAGACCAGTGAGAACTTTAAAGAAAGAAATTAAAGTGGAGTGCTGAAGATTGTAGGAGGGAATGTAAATTATAAACAGTCTTGTAAAGATATGATGTTTTAGAAAATGTTTGTCTTTTCATGAAGATCTCATTTCCCGTCACCATTTGAGATTCTTGAGTCTTTGATTCCACAAAAATTCCTACCTCCATTCTGCAAGTATGTGTGAGTCAATGTATGTGACATATGGTAGGCTGGGCATGCAAAGTCCTCTAGTGGTATCTGGTCTAGAGGAGGAGAAAAGATCCACAGCAATGATGACAACACACATCCAGTATATATCGCGCAAAGAATAGCGGGGATGTTGAGAATGGAGCCTCCCAAGTTCAGAAGGGAGATCTCAGAAAGGCTTCATGGAGAGAAGGTAAAACATCCCATGAAGTGAAATGCCTAAGCAGATTTGGTACAGGTGGTTAGGGGATGGGAGTGCTGAATTTCTTCACAATGTGTTTTCCTGAGGCTCAGTTAGAATCTGTGCAACCAGGTCTGGGAACCACTGTTTCTACAGACAAGGACTAAATATTCTTTTGTAATCCAAGCACAATATTATCAATTAAAGTTAAGTCCAGCTCCAAATATAGCTCTTCAGTTTACACCCAAGGGTGCAAACATCCTTCCATCCTAGCAGGCACTGCTACTTCAGCAACACCCTAAATGACCTTCCATTGATATGTTTCCTGCTCTCCCTTCCAGCATATGATTGCAGACACGGTCCGAACCCTGAGACACTGCAGGACAAACCAGTTTGGTGAGTAATCGAAGTCGGCTGTGGACTTTACCATTCATTGGTACAGACTGTGACCATATCACAAGTATTTGGTGGTAATAAATTGAAACAGATTATAAAGTATTATATGCATCTTGTAAGCACATACTATATTCTCTGTTTCATCACTGCATGTTTGAGATGCAGAGGAAGACAAGATATGGCAGTTTTTTACCCTCTCGTGGCAGCAAGTTTACAGCATACAGAGTGACTTTTAGATGAGTTGAGATAATTGCCCACCCCACCCCTGACCCAGAAAGTCTTGTTTCTGGCTCATTGGCTCAGAATTACCAGTGAGTTTACCAGGGGCGACCCCATCCCTAATCTCCTTGCTTGGAGCCTTCCTGGAATAGGAATATAGTTTATAAAAGTGCCTAAAACAGCCTTCCAGAGTCTTTCCTCACCAACAAAAGCTTCCTGTCTGGAGCTGCCTTTCACTGAAAAGTATTTTTATGAGCACTTTTGTTGACTCCCCACTGAGACTAATGTATGTGGGAATATTTGTCCCTTTTTAAATCTCAGGCATAATTTATACTAAGGTTAAATCATGGAGTTAAAACATCACAGGAAGGAAGAAAATCAACTTTATTGAGTTCAGGGAGCTTTCATATGGACAATGGAATCCTGACACCAGTATTGGTGATTGGTGATTGGAGATTATTAACCTTGAGAGTGCAGAGCAGGAAACAGAGGCTCAGAGAGGTTAACTCATTCTGCCATTATTTAGATGGAGTCTACCTGACTTCCTGGTCCATACCCTTTCCTTTGCCTTGTACAGATTCTATAGATATCAAGGGCAATAAAACAAAATAGAAAGTTGAGTTTAATAATTATAAATCAATCAAAGGTAACCAGTAAGTAAAACTTACTTTAAGTAATACATCCTCATTGTAAAACAATTTTCTCAACAATACAGAGGTATATATAAAATAGAAAAATCAAAGTCCCACTTCCTAAGAACAGGCACATATTCTTAAGAATTTCTTTTGTGTCTGGGCTGGTCTTGGCTGGCAATAAAGTAACTTGTCCCTCAATAAAGCAACTGAACTTCTGTATGAATTACAGAGTTTCTGTTTGAAAAGAATAATTATAAATACAGGACTTAATTTTCTAAATATTCACATCAGTTAATACCATTTGATATGTGCTTATATAATTCCAGTAAGTATACAAGCACAATGCAATTATAATAGAAACAGTGATAATAACATTGTCATGGAGATCCATTCAAATGTACAAGCATAAGGTTGCTGATGAGTAATGGGTTCATATTTATTTCATCCTCCTTTGCTTCTCAAGTTTTTATGGGTACTCAGCTAATTCTAAGACATCAGTCTCATTTACCAAAGGACTCTGGTTTATATACGCTGCAAGTGTGGACAGGAAGGTTATACTGGCTTGGCTGGCCTTGCCCTGTCTTGAACCTCCCATCACCAGAGAGTAAGTCTGCATAGCACAAAGCAAAGGAGAAATTTAAACAACTATCAGGCCTGTTTGTGTTCTACATTTATATATCTTTAAAAATCAGGTTTGGGACTGAATTATCTAAATTCATTTTGAAAGTTTATATAGGCATAGTAAACCAATGTCAGCATTTGGGGTATAATGAGATAATGTTAGTCAAGCCACTCATAAATTATAAAGTGCCATTCAAGTGTCAGGTGTCATGGTTGGAACCATTCATTGTCATCTTTTTTGTTTTTTATTGATGTCATAAGTTTATAACATTGTGAGATTCCAGTTGTACATTATTATTTGTCAGTCACCATATAAATGCGCCCCTTCACCCCTTGTGCCCACCCCCCAACTCCCTTCCCTCTGGTAGCCACTAAACTGTTCTCTCTGTCCGTGTGTTAGTTTATATTCCACACATGAAAGAGGTCATACAGTGTTTGTCTTTCTCTGTCTGGCTTATTTCACTTATAATACCCTCCAGGTCCATCCATGTTGTTGCAAAGGGGACAATTTTGTCTTTTTTATGGCTGAGTAGTATTCCACTATATATATATGTATGTATGTACATACACCACATCTTCTTTATCCAATCATCTATTGATGGACACTTGGGTTCCTTCCACATCTTGGCTATAGTGAATAATGCTGCAATGAACATGGGGTGCATAAGCCTCTTTGGATTATTGATTTGAAGTTCTTTGGATAAATACCCAGAAGTGGGATAGCTGGATCATAAGGTACTTCTATTTTTAATTTTTTGAGAAATCTCCATACTGTTTTCCATAGTGGCTGCACCAGTTTGCATTCCTACCAGCAGTGAATGAGGGTTCCCTTTTCTCCACATCCTTTCCAACACTTGTTATTTTTTGTCATGAAATTATCTTTGTAGCATCATGTTTTCTAAACCAAAGCAGTCTCTCGGTGTCTTCCAAAGAAGGTGTTCTAGAATAATACAGCTTTTTGATCACTTTCAAACAAGTGAGATAACTCCTGGTGCTTTTACTTTTTGAAACCAGGAAGCTTTGTGTCTAGTAAACCTAAGAATTACAAGCCACCCATGACATACAAGCCTTAAATTATAAAATGCATTTGCCATGGAAGAGGAAAAAACGGGTTTTCACCAAGAGAAAAAATTGCTGCATTGAAATGCTCAGCCTCCTGCAGGCCCCGTCCTTCTGCTCAAGCTGGACTCCAGTCTCACACCCTGCTTCTCCCATCTGAAATTCCAGGAAGCCAGAGGATGTGACGTCACCGGCACTCGCATTGACATTGTCTCACTATAGCGCAGTTTAGCCAGTCTCCCAGTGCCTTGAGGTTTGGGGTCCTTTTGTTTTGTTTGGTTTGGTTTGGATTTTGTTTGTTTTTGACTATGGGAAGTGGGTTTGCCCCATTTGCCCCATTGTCCCAGCTACTTTATCTCTGGTTCCTTATCATCCTGTCACCAGCATGGCATGTACGTGTTCACAGTGCACTAAAGCCTCTGTGGCCCTTCCGTTCTTTAAGCACCCTGGATTTGGGGTGGAAACCCCCCTGCCTTGTCCTTTGCTGGGTAGACGTTAGCCCATCCACATGCTTTCGGAACCCACTCTGCCTGTTAACCATACCTTAAGTTCAGTTCTGTGATATCTATTCATTCAGTTAGTCCCTTAATTTTTTCTTTTTTCAAAAAATAAAGACACCAAAGGATTATACAAAATCTAAGGAAAAAAAAAAAAACTATTGTGCCCATGCACTCACCAGGTTGGCAATGATTTCTGACAATTGCAGACTGAGATATAAGAGCCAGTGAAAGCTATTTAAATGGGTAATTGCTGTGACATGGGACCTCAGACCATGGACTCAGAGCCACTTGGCCTGGGTTTCAGTCCTGCTGTGCCACTTACTTGCTGTGTGTCCGTGCTGTTTGCCATTCTGTCAAGGGGGATAATAACATAATCACTAAATACTATATAATGTTAAGTAATAAATGCTATATAAATGTCGGTAAAACAAATACCTTGCCATCTAATTACCTGGCCTGAGGGATCTAGTCTGAGCTGAAAAAGCATCTCCACTGTTAGAATAAAGATGTCTCTCAAGAGTCCACCTGGTAGATTTACTCTAAGCCTTAATGTGGGGTTTTACTGGTATTTATAAATAGCATTACTGCTCTTGAGATTGACTCTCTTTTTTTCCTCCAAAAAATAGGAAGTGATATGTCTCCAAAAGAGCACCAAGAGTTGAAATCCTACGTTAATCACCTGTATGTCATTGACAGCCAGCAGGCCCTGTTTGAGCTCTCACACAGGATTGAGCCTCGGGTGTGAGCCCCGCCACCCTGCCCGCCGCCTCACCACCCCCATAACTGCAGCACTTTGAGCTATGGGAATGTCAGTGCCAAGCACGTTGCTTTCCTGTGAGAAAAGAAGTTGCTGAGTTTTATCAGCATATCACACGACACACACAGGAAAGCCAGCCAAAGCGTGCTCAGGAAGTGATGTCAGCCACCAGAGATGGGGAGAGGCCTCCCCACGCTGCTCTCGGAACACGAAGGCAGAAGAAGGGTCAGAAGCATTCTTGAAATGGAGAAGCCTGGTTTCTTAGGGTCACGTTGTTGACCCAGTCCAGCTTTCAATTTGAGATGTGCCAGCGACAAGACAAGAGAACGTGTCATGTCATACGGTGGCCAAATATTTCAGCAAGAGTGTGTGGGAAACAGGGAGAAGTTCTACTTGGCTGGGTAGTAGATTAATATTTATAGGCTGTCAAAGGAGGAGCTCATTTGAATATCTAAAGACAGTGATGGCATCTGTAGATTTCCAGGGAGAAGGAACGGTCTCTGTGGATACAAACTGTGACATCACCAAAGCTACTTGTATCTAGGAAGCTAGGGAGGACCAGCAGCTGGCATCCATGCTCTGATTTCCAGAAGGAATGTCAAGGCATGCATTTCTTTGCATCCACAATCACTTATCGATGTATGCTTGCAGGTGAATTTGTTTCTGCACAACTGATTTGCAACTATAGGCAAGTTAGACTAAGTTGCTTTGCCAACAAGGAAAAATAGTAATCTTTAAGAAACTGACTCATTGTTTAATTTCTGGAGATTTTCTTTACATGTGCAAGCAGGCTCTCATCTCTTATTGGGAACAATATGATTTTTGAAAAAGTACAGTGCCTGACTCATTGTAGGTACTCAGTGACTGTTTATTGAGGTGATAGAGTCACAAAAGTCTGCATTCTTGTGCCTGATGATGCCCTAGTGTTTTGCATGCCTCCGCCAGGCTCCTTGCCCACAGTGTGGAATGGTAACAGCCAGCACAGGGAGGTTAAGTAGGATTTCATGTGTGGAGCACTTAGCACTCCCTAGAGAAGAGCAAGGTATTACGGTGGTGGTGATTGCCCATCTTTCAGCAAATGAAAAGCACCCTGAAATATCCAAATGTCTGGTTTACGTTGGACACCTAGAAGTCCTGTAGTCCACCTCCCAACCAAGGCAGGGAGCCTTTCTATAATTTGTCTTTTTTTCCCCAAAATCTCAGAGTCTTTTAAGTCTTTTTTTATTCCCATTTTTACAGATGGGGGCTCCTACAGTAAATAAGACCTCTTGCTATTCTCAAGAACTGGTTAGAGGATTTCCCCCCACCTTCAAATGAACAAAAAAGCCTATGGGATACAATGAAATCCACCCCTGCCAGCTAGATCCTTGTCACGTTGCTAAAATACAAGGGCCCTGCTTTGTGTATTAGGTTCATTCACTTTCCACTCGCATGAATCCTGGTGCACTTGTCACCACTCCTGCCTCTGCATCTCTTAGGTGCCCGTACAGAACTGCTTCCTTTTGTCTCATCAACACCTCATTACTGAGGTGTGTCCGATGCTTTCTGACACCTTTATAGCCGTGCTGTTTCCTGGGCTTGGGAAATACAGTGGGTTTGAGAGATCACTGGAAGGAACCACGTCTGTCTGGCATGTAAAACTTCATTCCTGAAAATTAACAAGGTTTTATAGAAAGGCACCATCCAGGGCTGGCCCACTCAGAGAAATGCTCCAGGCTGCTGGGAATGGAATGAGACCCACTGGAGGAGGCCAGAGCCACTGGAACCAGGGCAAACAGACTTCTCTCATGGTTGATCACTAGATGAGCGCTCCCCTTGGCAATTACTGGGGATAGTACTTGGCAATTACTGGGGATAGCATGGGCTTACCGCACAAGCATGTGTTCTGGTCTTTTCTCTAGGCTAGGGAGAAATATTTGGCCAATCTAATCTTGGAAGGCCATTTTGACACTGTCTCTATGTTTTACAATTTAAATTTTTATTCACATTAGATCTCCATTGCTCCAACTGGAATGTTACCTCTTGAGGACTGATTTTCAGTGGAGAACTATTTCAGCATAGCACTTGCTGCTTAGACCTCAATTGAAATATGTACATGGCCAAACGAATCCACACATGCATCATGTTTGAACACATTTTGATGGTGTAGTCAGAGTATCCCACATGGCATGAGTGGAAACAGCCTGGAGAAAATAGTGCTTGTCCACCGTTTCCTCCGGCCTGGTCATGTGGCTCTCAGGGCAGCCAAGGGAAGGGAGGATTTTGTTTAGTTTACATTTGCTTTTCCATCCTTGTCTTCTGAATGTCAGGATCTCCAAGTCTTTCTGAAATTTAACAACTGTCTCCAGAGATTTCCCAGGCAGCAGCTCTCAGAAATTTCAGAAGCTCTGAGAGGACTTAAACTGGAATTAAAGAATTCAAGGCAGAATTGTGGGAACCAGATTTAGCTCGACATGAAGCTCTTTCTAGTGAATCTGCGCTTTCCATCAGTGAACAGGCCGCCACAGGACTTAAGCGGCTCCCTGTTAAAGATGGGCCATATTTCCTCTCCAAATATTTGCCAAGGCCCCTTTGGAATAGGTTTTGTTCTGGCTAGAAGGGTGGACTGGAAGATGTCTATGCTTCTTTCCAGCTCTCGTAGATTTTTACGATCACATAAAATCTCCGCTCACTCTGAAAATCTCTGGTAATCTGCCACCTTCACCAGCGAGTGGTGCACAGACACAGCTCAGTGGGTTCTTTTTGCTGCAGCACAGCTCCCAGACGGTCCTGCAGGTCTGTGGATCTGTCAGCATTCCAGCAAACCAGCCCTGCTTTGGTATTAGCACAGGACAAGTTTCTGTAGGCAAAATTGCAACCTTTCTGAATGTTTTTTTTCCATACACATTTGCAGATGCTCCAAAGGCTACAGTGTTGTAAAGTTCACTCTTTGTTATAATCTGTACAATTGCTAAACGGTTGTAGTGATAAATATTATGGCCTACATTCACTTTATTCTAGTACCATTAATTATGTTTAGAATAAATTCATTTTCCTAGACTCCTATCCACAAACAAGTCGGATGGAGCAAACATTGAATTCAGAAGCGTGAGGATAAAGTAAAAACCCACACCTGCCAGTTGGTAGGGACAAGATGTTGCACAAATGTATCCTTGCCTCGGAGTGGGGAGAAACAGTTGCAGGAAAGAGAGGGTGCCGTGACTTCTGGTCCCTGGAGCTGGGCCTTCACTGCTGCCCCAGTCCCAGCCCTGTCATTTTATTACAGCCAGTACACCACAAATCCCAATCTTAGTGTTCCCAAATGGCACAACTAATCCAAGCTTCTCAGAAACTAGGCAAAAACATTATAATGGGAAAGACCAGGTCCACTGCAGTTGTCTAACATGGAGTTTCTTTTCAATGCTTCAAAGACACGTCCTTAAAATTTCAGCCTGCTTATTAATGAGTGGGCCATTGTGCTTAAAACTAGTAGGGGGAAAAAAGTTTTTAAAAATTGCCAAAAAGTTAGATGAAAATGTACTACTGTATAAAGCAAAGCTGTATATACTAAACGTTTTTTAGCAGAGTAATATTTATTTGCATAGCCTATTTATTGTATTCATATTACACTGTTATTAAATACTGGGATGAAATCGATGACCTGAAGCAAAGACTCTTGCCTTTTAATGTATCATTAGTTAGGACTGCTGTGACATTGTCAGCTTGCGTTAACAATTAGAAGATAGAAAACCCACAATCAGGGTGTCTACCTAACTTCTCAGGGACTACACTTTGTAGTTTTCCACCATTATAAGAGCTGGTAAATATGAAACATTTGTTGAATTACCAGAATTGCCATTAACAGTATTTCCTTTCTCATATATCATGCTTTCTGCTTCTGTATATATGACTGTGCTGTGTATTTATCGAAGCTAGTAAGCAATAATTTAAATGTAAAAATGGCCAAGCAATATAAGGTGAAACGTATATAAGTCACTGTTACCTTATCTTGTATTTTCAAGTGTTTTTTTAAAACTGCTTTTCCAAATATAAGATGTTAAAGATACTATTCATGCCTCATAGCTTCTTGCTTTGTCTGTGATGTTTGTGGGCTACATAGCCTGTGTTCTGGCAGCATAGTATGCTCAGTTGTTTGGAACTCAGAAATCATTTGCTCACCGAGAGAGCTACAGGATGGTGAAGAGATTCTCAGGCAGTCTGTAGACGCCTATATCACTTACGCTGCCATTGAGTTATGGAGAACCCAAACGCCCTGTGTTGGAAATCACTTCAATAGTCTCATATTCTGGGATTTGGGGACACCAAAAACCCCTGTCACCCACTAGAGTAGGACCAGGAACTCTCCCTTATCAACCCAGATACTGAGGGAGGCTCCAGGCCCTGGGGGTGGTGCTCTAGGCCTAGAATAGAGGCCCTGACAGCACAAGAGCTACGGATGGGATGAAAAAGCAAAGGAGTCCTAACGATGCTCTGGGGAAGTGGGAAGACTAGCTGTATATACACTATGGCAGACCGTATCACTGGTCAAAATCTCCACCCTTGCCTATGGGGGGATTATACATCCTGCCCATTGATGTCAAACTTAGCCTTTGGCATCTGGTAATCCCTTCCTGCAAGAGGATTATGTATCTCACCATGTTGAACTCAGGAGTGGCCAAATGTCTCGCTCTGTCCAATGAAAAATGGGAGAAGTGACCCGTGCAGCTTGTAAACTGAAGCTTTATGAGGTAGCCTATGCGTGCCAGTCTCCTCTGCCATGAGACCAGCAGTGTTCCAGGTAAAGGCGTCTCCATCCACCTGGGTATCCAGCTTGTGAAGGATGTGTAACCTGAGTAAGAAATAAAACATCATCATTAGAAGCCACTGAGATTTGGAGGTGGTTTGTTACTTTAGAATTTAGCCTAAGCTGACTAATACAGTCTCCCAGGACACTTCTTTCTTGATAACCTGTCCCTTCAGTCCATGTGTGGGCAGTAGTAGTGGCTTTGCACAGCACCTAGTGGATGAAACCCCCTGTTGTCACACATCCACGCAAAGTGCTTGTCTTGATGTGAGAATAGGTACAGAAGACCAGAAGATGATTTTCTTGGGCTCTTAATCACCAGGAAGTGGCACTTCTGTGAAACAAGGGAAAATGGGAAGAGAGAGCACAGAGGGAGGGCATTGCCTCTAAGACAGACAACTGGGGAGCAGAGTGAGGAAGACCACGGAGCTTGACTGCTTTTGTCCTGGCCCATAATCACTTCATCCCTGGGGGCAGGCCTAGAATCTGGAGCAGTGCAGGCGAGGAAGGGGAATGGAAGCTCTAGGCTCTAGCCTCGGAAGGCAGTGGGAGAAGAAGAAATTCCCATTGCTTCAGATATGTGGGGGTTTTCTCACTGGGATGGCCCATACTGGGAAGATGGACAAGGCTCCTGTGGACTTAGAAGCCAGATCTTGTTCAAATTAGCAAACTCCAAAATGAATTTTCTGGCCCTGGCCTGGTGCACTAGCTACCAAATGCTATTTCAGGGCCTGAGAGCTCCATGTCTGGCTCAGCTCCTCTTTGAGGTCTTGTGGATCCCAGTGAGCCACTTGTATGTTTGCTTTCCATCCACTACTTTAAACAAACGAGATTCCTAAAGCTTTAGACTTTCGAATATTCTTCAGTAAAGTATTCCTGTTCCTGAAGGGAGCACAAATATCTCTTACCTAACAGAGAAGCAGCCAGCTGCCTTTCCCAGCACAAGAAAGGTGCTCCCAACAAGCCAGGCAGAAGTGTGGGTCCCAAGGGCCGAACGAATGCAGGGCTCCTGCGTCCCTCGGCTCCTGGGGACACAAGCTGAGATCCCTGCTGCAGCCACACTCAGCGCAGGGTCAAGTTATACCTCTCGATTTTTTCTCTCTTATGGTGACTCGGTGTTGGCTCAGGAGGAACTTGACCTACTCCTCAGCTCTACTGTGGCTCCTAATTGTGCCTCCCATCCCTCGGGCTGGGGGGCTCTTCCAGGGGTTGGGTTAGTGTTCCCTATGGTCAGTTTTCAGGGCATTTCTGCCACAAGGTCATTTCCCTCCTCACCATGGCAGTCCCGTAGTAAGCTCTGCAGCCACCTTCTGAGACAATTGCTTCACCCCAGCCTGGAGGTGAAGGAGCTTCCGGGTCCTCCTCGCATGGCACCTGCACTCCACAGTGAAACCAGGACGGGGGAGGGTGGGAACTATTCCAAGCCCTTCCCTGCTGCCTAACAGCACCCATACCATTTATTTTCTGCTAAAACCATACCATGTTGCAGATCTTCTCAACGGGCCTGGGCATTTTCCCCTAGGAAGAAAAGAACAAGCCCCCCTGTTGTGGACTCCCCTCCAATATCTCGGGCTGTTTCTAACGTCCTCTTGTTCTCAACATGGAAATAGGGAGGGTAGAAAAGCCGGGCAATCCTGACTGGCCTTTTCCTCTCCCAGGAAGACCCTCAGGCAGCCCCAGCCTTGGAGCCTTGCATGCCTGAGATGCTACCATGAGAGGTGGTACTGAGTCCTCTTCTCCGAAGGCCCCTTTCCTGCTCACAGACATTGGGAGGTTTCTAAGTTGTCTGTGTGTGGTTAACGGCTGTAATTTCTAGTTAGAATTTGAGTGAAAATAATTGTGCTCTGAGAAAATCCCTGCAGTAGACGCTTGTTCTTGGACTCCTGACCAAAACAAAACAAAAAAAGCAGCAAAGAGAATGAAGTCTGAAAAGCAATTAGCCCTCGTGAGAGACTTGGGGCAGTGGCAAGATCTTTCCCAAGTTCTGGGGCAACAGTGGCTCTCTGGTGTCTCGTAACTCAGGAGTCCCTTTCTCTGGGAAAGTCTCATATGTGAGTGATGCCACCACCCGGCCAAGTCCAAACCATGGAACTATCTTGACTCCTCGTGCCAACATGCCTTGCGCATCAAGTTCTCCACAGCTGCTCCATCCCCACTACCCACCCTCACTGCCCCCACCCCCCACCCCACCCCCATAAGTTCAGGCCCTTGCTTCAGTCCATTACTTCAATCATTACAGTAACCTTCTATCTACTCTCCTCCCTCTAGTCTAAATTTCCCCCCGTATAATCTCCAAACTGCCCTCAAAAAAATTTTTCTTTTTCCTAAAACACAGATGTGATCACGTTTCTCCCCATCTCCAAATCCTTCAATAGTGCCTCCCAGGCCGTAGACCTGAACCTCAATTGCATACAAGTTCTTCACATTCTGGCCTCTACAGGAAACTAACAATTTGGTACCCCCGTTAAACTGATGCTCTACACGTGGAGATTAATTGAGTCCTACGAATGAAAATGTTGAAAATAGCATGCACCAAACATTGGCTAAATAAGGAAGTATATGTGAGGTTTATTTGCTACTTTCAAGGTATTGAATCTTGAAGCGAGACTGATAAGGATGAGCAGATAGCTGAGGTAGGGGGCCCCTACCTGGAGGAGACCAGGCCACCAGAATTGCCTTAAGGATAAAGAATTCCTCCCCACCAGAGATGTGCAAACAGACCTGAAACCAACTAGCAATCCAGTTATCAGATAAGGACTGTGCTGGGAGACCTTTAAAATCCCCTCCAGCCCCTGGGTGTGAAGAAAGCCGGTGCAGATCTGTGATTGCTATAGCTAATTAGTTTTTGTTTAGTTTTGTTTTTTTTAAGGAAGTGACTTGGCTGATGTGGGAACTAAGAACTGTTCATGCTCCTTTGTATTCAATTGACCTGGGCTTGGCCTCAAGCTGGAAGGGAAAAGGCAGTGGGAGGATGCCGGAAAGGAGCACCTCGCCCCTTCCCTGTCCTGTGCCCAATGCTGACTCCGCAGTCCTCCCAGGGACGAATGCCTGCAACACACAACCAAGTAAAGCCCCTGGAATCAACACGGCAGAGCCTGCTTCCGAGTACCAAGCCAGCTACTGTCTCCTGAAGGGTGAGAAGGGTACACAGTGAGGGTAAACTGTGTTTGTTCAGCTGTCCCTGTAGTCCAAGCTCCAGCCATCTGGCCCCACCACGCCTTCCCTCCCAGGCTCCCTGCCTGGACCCTGCACTCAGGTCTGGCCAGGCTCTCCTCTGCCCCCTGACCAGGGCCCCTTCCCTACCTCCCAAGTAAGGCTCATCCACTCCGAAGCCCTCCTGGATGACCCCGTCCCACACTGAACCCCATATCCTTATCTGAATTCCTACAGCAGGTCCCACCTGTTTCTTTTTGGGAAACCACTCTGCACTGTCTTGTCTCCCATCCAACATGGGCTGTGTTGAGGGTGAGGAGAAGGGTTAACAGTGTAGTTTCTGAAGCCAGACTGCCAAGTTCAAATCAGGCTCAGACATTTAAGGGTTGGGAGAATTGGCGGAAGTTTCCACCTTGATCTTAGCTGCTGTTTTTGCACCTCATAACATGGGGGTTAATATGTCCCCCTACCTCACAAGGTTCTATGAGAAATAAAATGAGAAAATGCATGTAAAGTGCTTGGTACAATGTCTGGTACATAGTAGGCACTCAGATGATAACTATTGATGATGATGATTAATGCTGGATGCATGCCAGATTTGCACCCACATTTCTCCTCTACTGTGGGAAATTTACTTATTCTCTTATCCTTAGTTCTCTTGCTTGTCAAACAAGATAATTAGCAACATCTTTGCCACAGGGCAGTTGTGAGAATGAAATGGACCATGCATGTGCGAGTCCTCTGTACGTGCTAAAGTGAGACGAATATGAGATTTCCTTTTGAATCCTCAAGTGCCTTGCACTACGCGGAGACAAAGCAGCGACTCCCTAAATGTTTGGTGATTCATCTGAACAAAGATGTCAGCACGTAGCCTGCAGAGGTGGGGTAATACTAACGTTAGCAGTAACATTGTCATTAGCATACTAACACGGGAAGAAAAAGGGCTGATCAGACCTTGGGCTTTTTCACATCTGATCCAGGGCCACAACTTCTTTGAGGACTCAGTGAGGCCCCCAGGAGGGCTTGTCCTTAGCCCCAGCCATCCCTCTCCCTCTGCCCCTCTGCTCGGACCACAGGCCCAGGAACTCCTGGACAGCAGATCCACCACAAGCATCAGGCTTCCTGGTGGCCACACAGAAGCGTCATAATTCTGACAGGAGACTGAGAAGGACAGGCGCTCACTCTTCTCTAGTTGTGTCCTCTGTGGTTGGGGGAAATTGTCTCTGGTGTCAGTTAGAGTCAATGATGCAAGCACTAAAGGGCTGAGCCTAGACTCGGAGCCCTGGGTTGAGAAAAGTTCCCTTTGTAAGAAAGCAAAGCAGGAGAGGCCAAAAGAGGGAGGGACAGCTCACCCTGCGCTGAGGTTACACTTGCCTCGTGTTTTCCTTCCTTAAATCAACCAGTAACTTCCTTTCTCTCTCCCTCCCTCCCTCCCCCATCTCATTAGTAAGCTAACAATAATCTAATATACATTTCTTGAGCATCTAATATGTGCAGGTACTATTCTAGGTGATGGGAAACAGCCATGAACATAATCAAGATCCCTTCCTTCTGGAGCTTGGATCTAGTTGGAGAAATAGACAATAAACAAGACAAATAAGTGAAATATGTAGTAATACCTCAGATGATATGAAGTTTCTAAAGAGAAAAAAGCAAAAGCGGGGAAGGTGACAGGAGAGTGCCAGGAAGGTGGGTGACATGTTAGGTAGGGTAGCCAGAGAAGGCCTTGTTATGGGTTGAATTGTGTCCCCTCAAAACTCACATGTTGAGGTCCTAACCCCCAGGATCTCAGAACGTGACCTTATTTGAAGATAGGGTCTTTACAGAGGTTATCAAGTTAAAATAAAGTCATTATGGTGGCCCTAATCTAGTATGACTGGTGTCCTTACAAGAAAGGTAAATTTGGGGACGCATACAGGGAGAACACCATGTGAACATTTAGAGGCCATCCACAAGCCAAGAAGAGAGGCCGGAACGGATCCTTCCCTCACAGCCCTCAGAAGGAACCAACCCCGCCACCACCCTAATTTCAGACTGTATAATGCTAGCTTCCAGAACTGTGAGACAATACACTTCTGTTGTTTTAGCCACCCAGTTGTGGTACTTTGTTATGGCAGCCCTAGGACACTAACATAGCCTTGCTGAGAAGACCTGAAGGAAGGGAAGGTGCCAACCATACAAATATCTGAAGGAAAAGCATCCCAGGCAGAGAGAACAGCAGGTGCAAAGATCCACTTGGAGCTTAAGGAGCAACAAGAAGCCGGTGTGACCGTAGCCGGTCAGTGAGGAGAGAGAAGTGGAGGTCAGAGGTAACACGGCTGGATCACAGAGAGCCCGGATGTTTCCTCCAACTCAGAGGAGAAACCACTGGAAGGTTTCAAGAAGAGAATGTGATCTGATCTGGGTTTCAACCAGATCACTCTGGCTGCTGAGTTTTCAACTGACCAAAGAGGGGCAAGGATGGAAGCAAAGAAATCAGGTAGGAAGCTGTTGGAATCATCCAAACAGGAGACTACGGTGATTTCCACCCGGTGGTGGCAGTGAGGTGGTGTGAGGTAGAACAATTCTAGATGTATTTGGAAGGTAGGTCTGACCGCATTTGCTGACGGATTGAATGTGGAGAAAGAGAGGAGTTAAGGTTAATCCTAAGGATTTTGACTTGAGAAACTGGAATGATGGAATTGCAACTAATCGGTATGAGAAAGACCTTGGAGGCAGCAGGTTTGACGGAGACTATCAAGAGCTTGGTTTGGGATATATTTGGGTCCTAAACCAGAGCTGTCCATTAGACGTGGACTGGAGCCAATAGGGGTTTCTTAACACGAGGTCTGGCTTGTTTATAGATACACTGGACCTTCAACCCCACCCATTTCCTGGATTTTCACCAGAGTCAAAGGTGAAAGCTGGGGTGTTGTGTTGGATGAGTGTGTGCTTTTGGTTGATTTAAGGTAAATAATGATCCTTCAAACTCTAGGTCCATGCTCCAAGCGTTCCTCCACAGAACTCCTCTGAGTTCTACCAGACACATACCACCCCACTGGGCAGCAGGTCATCTCGTGGGGCAACCAGTTGAGGCTCTTGACACTCTTCCTCTATCAACCACACCTTTAACTTTGACTTCACAGATTTGTTCAGTGGCTGCCTTCTCATTCAGGCTTTCCTTCACCGAAGAAATGCAGAAATAGGTGACAATTTTGTCATCACAGATCCTGGAGGCTGCAATTGACCAAGAAGAAATGCAATATGCCTGAAACACAGGTAGTAATAGGCCCTGAAACAAGCTTTTTAAGGTGGTCCCGAGCTTTCGATTCAAATGTTCCATTGCACAGCCAGAGACAAACTTTACTCTTTATGGAAAATAACCTTCTTTTATCCTCAGAACAATTTTGCGAGAAAGGAATTTTTATCTACAATTCATAACGTTTGGTTATGACGGTTGGTCATAACCAAAACGTGAGATATGAGCGACATCTAGTGGGCATGAGGTGATCTTGAGCAGAATTTGTCTCCGTTGTAAACGCTATTCTTGACGGCCGGGGTTAAACCAAAGGACACAATGGGGCACTGTTAGTGGCAGAGTGAGAGGCAATGGCTTGGCTGCTCTCCTTACTCGGTCTCGGTCCAGTGGGTTCTTGTTTTCTGTTTTTACAATACAATGCAGTCTTTTTTTAAAATACAGAAATCAAGGGAATGAGAAAGGAGCGGAACTAGAGAATGCTGACGCTTGCAGGGGTCAAGGCAGGCCCTGTAATCTGTTGTCTCCTAAGGGGATGAGGAGGGTGAGGGCCGGGAGAGGATGGATCAAGCGAGTCCTCACTCCTTGCCGCTCCAGCCGCTGGCCCTCGGGAAAAAGTGAAAATCTCCGAACATGGCTTAGCGGGCATCTCCCGATGGGCCGCCTGCCTCCTTCCCCGGCCTCCCCTCTGAGTACTGCTCCCCCCTGCCCCCCACCGCACCCCACTCCCCACGAGACCCACACGTTCGCTTGCTCCAGCCAAGCTGACCCTTTCAGGCACCCTCGCTCCCAGGCCTTTGGACTTCGTTCAGCGACCAATTATCCTGTGGGTCCTCCGTGGCACTAGGAGGCGCTGTGACAAACATGGGGCTATAATGGTGAACTAGACTCATGTTCCCCTTCTTAGGGAGCTCACAGGGCGTGGGGGTGGGCTGCCCGCCTGCATCTCATCTCTGCTCTTACAGACTCTTCCTCAAAGCCCCAGGTCTCAGCACCTCCAGAGGAGCTCCCCGGGCCCCTCAGGTTGGCTTTGGATTCCCCTCCACTGGGTGCCTCCCACCCCCCGGGTGTGCCCCCTTCCAATTAAGTTAACAGCCCTGCTAGGCCTCCCCCACCCCCGACTAGACTAGATGGCCCCTGAGGGAGCAGGCTGTCTTTTTTACTGCTGATCTGTCAGTGTTCATCGCAAATCCAGGCACATGGCAGGTATTTGCGTGGTCATCTTGGTGTTGGGAGCTAAGGTAACTGTCACAGACCCAGGTAAAGGACACAATTTGCCACACAGAGGTGCTGCAGCTGCAGGAGACTCAGCAGAATTCTTACAGTCACAGGTGACCTCCAGTCCCTGGAGGGAGGAGATAACCCGTGACCCTGCCTGATGCGGTGAGGATCTCCTAAAGCTGGGGTCCCTTTTGGCGCCTCCCAGTGTTCTCCAAGAAGCTGGTAGCAATTCCAGCACATTCCTAAGTGCTTATTGCTAAGGTGAATCCCAGTTCCCTTTCCCAGAGCAGGTTGCTGGTAAGCCACAGCTAAGGTCTGTGCCAGCTGCAATCATTCTTGGGGTCCTAGGACCACCACTGTCACATTCTTCCTTGAGACTCCAGAACACTGTCCACAGTTCAGAGGACACAGTGGGAGACAATGACCAAGCTGTGCTCAGAAACAACACTCTCATTGATTAGAGGTGCCAAGAATCTTTATCCTCTGCTCACTTCCACCTCTGCACTGTCACCCCCACACTTCTGTCAGGGCCAATTGCTTTGGCTGCTCGCAGATCTCGTGAGAGCTAAAAGTTTCCAGACTCACACAATGGCTGAGCGACCCTGCTTTCTTAGCCATTTATAAGCATCCAGAGCATGCCCAGGTGTGGCCTCAGTGGGTGGCCTTGCAGCCTGCCTGAGTGGGGTGGGGGCGGGAATGAAAAGACAAAGCTTTGCTTCCTTCTCTCCTCCCGTCTTTCCCTTGAAAGAGCCACGATGGCAGATCCAGAAGGAAAAGTCATCAGCTTTCCATCCCTCAGTCACTAGCATTGGCCCCAGTGGTGGTTCCCTTTGTTGTTCTTTGGCAGGGCAGGGCTGGGGCCACAGTTCTCTGGAAAGGCCTGAGTCAAGGTGCCGGGACCAGCCTACGACCCTAGCGGAACCTAGGGTTTTCCATAGTGCATTCAATTTCCCATTTGCCTGCGGCTGAGCTTCCCCTCAGAATCCAAGAGGTCAACAGAGGCCAGGGACAAAGCACAAACACGGCTTGGAAGCCAAGAGAGGCTCAGAATAATGGAAATAAATAGGCATTTCAGAGCAGCACAGGCGGTGGGCGTCGGGCATTGCCCCTTCTCTGGCTGGCACTGCCTGGCCGCTTGCTCTCCAAACAGTCCTTCCATTAGGGAGATGCCAGGTTGGTTTGGACCCAAGGCTTGACTGTTTCAGGGTGGGGGTGGGGAAGATTGATGAGAAAAAGCCTCCCTCTGGATGACAAATTTGGCACTTCCTGCATTGCATGCTCCTGTACAAAGCCCTCCCGATGTGGAGGGCACTCTTTTTTGACATGGTTATTTTTCTTTTAAGAAAATAAGTTCCCAATCTTAGAGTTTTTTAAATGGTACAAATCCTGGCAATTCAGAGCTGCTTAGCGTCCTCAGTTAGATGTTGAAAAATAGCCCAGTCTTCTCTATTTCCTCTGCCCTTTGGTTTATTTCACTCAGTGCTCTAGTAGAAGGATCCCCGGAGTATAAGTCAGGAAACCTGGGTTCTGGTCCCTGCTCCCCCTTCTTCCCAGAAGTGTGACGTCGGGTAAGTCATTTATCCTCTCTGAGCCCAATTTTCTAACATTCTGTGACCGTGCAGAATCACAGTGAGGGAGGAGACCTGGCTTGGTTAGTTCACTATGTCACCATGTAATAGCTGTTTTAATTCTGTGGTGGAGAGTTCATTCATTCTTTCATTCACTCATCCACCAAATATATAATATATGCAAGAATCAGGACAGTGGTGAAGATACAAAGTTGAATAAGACTCGGACCTGCCCATTATGGAAAGAGCACTGATTTTCTGAGGGACACAACCAGCTTCTGGCACTAATTAGTTTTGTAGGTTTAGCGAAGTTTTTATAACTTCTCTGAGCCTTAGTCTTCTCATCTGTATCACGGGGTTACTGTATAAGGTGACCAACCATCCCAGTTTGCCTGAGACTGAGAGGTTTCCTGGGACACAGGACTTTCAGAGCTAAAACCTAGAAAGCTCCAGGCAAACCAGAATGAGTTGGTATCCCAAATGAGAGATGAGTTGAAATGACATAGAGCCTAGCACAGTGCCCTGAATCTACTAGCTGCTCTATAAATGCAACCCTCCTGTGTGTGCACACACACATGCAGGCACACACCTCCACACACCCACTCACACACCTCTGAAGATGTTAAAGGAAAAAGGAAAATGTAAACAAATAAACGTGGTACAGCTAAGGCAGCCCGTGGAAGAACAGGGCTGTTGAGAGGAGCCCTGGAGGCTGCAGCGAGCGGGAGCTGGGGAGTGGGTGTTAAAGGGGGAGCAGGGTTTTATCAGGTGAGGGGTGATGATTAGGGAGGCGCATCCCGTACATGAAACGTTTGCAAGAAAGCTTAGAGCTCTTGCGGGGTGTTCTGTGTGGCTAGAACTAAGCAGATAAAACCCTGTAGGTAGGTTTGATTCATATCAGAAAGGCCTTATATGCAATTCAGAAAGGCTTGGACATCATTTTTAAGGTCTCCAGACACTTTCAATAATGCATCCTTTTGGTGAAAAAAAGCTAAAAACCCACACCTCTCCCAATACATGTATGTTTATGTATAACTATTGTACCTGCATTGTGTAAACAAATAAATAAATCATACAAAAAATAGAAATGTTTAAAGGATGAGATAAAAGTAAATATAACAGAAATTCTGTTTTCTTTCTATGCTCCGGTGAATTCTCTTTCCTGCTTCCTCGAGTGCCACAGCCCTCACTTGAGGGACAGCTGCTTTAGGCCGTGGAGAGTCATGGAAGGTTTTAGATTAAAGCCAAAAACTGACATGCTCAGTTCTGATTTTTGGAAAATGACTCTGGCTGCCTACAGACAGGGCTGGAAGCAGAGAGGTCAGTAGGAGACTGTTGTAAAAGTCCAAAGAAAGGTACCAGTGGCCTGAACTAAGGTGGCAGCACAGGTATACAGCAAAGGTGACAGATTAAACAGATATTTAGGAGGTAAAATCAAGAGAAAATGTGACTGAGAATGGAGCTAGAGAGTTAAACAAGTATATGAATGCGTGCATCTTGACAGATGTTCACAAGAGAGATGCTCCCTGAAAACTGCATTAAATTTCACTGACATTTTTGATCCATACTCCAAATATGATGCAGAGAAACACTCATGGCACATTATGACTCTCGTGGGCCCTAGATACTTTGCCTTCATGAGCCCCTTCCTCCTTTAAAATATGTCTATATACATACACGCAATATATAATACATACAATATATATGATATATATGTGAAAGCATATTTTGCTACTGCATTGGTATAAAGATGAATATAATACAGAAGTATTATATTCCTTTTTTCTCCTGATTTTAAAAGAAATTAAAATAATTTTGTGGGTCCCTAAAAGCATCATGGGCCCTAGGCTCTGTGCCTGCAAAGCCTGAGATAAACCAGCCCCGGAAGCCAGCCAGATTCTGGTTGAGCTGAAATTTGACAGGTTCAGTATGTGCATCGAGCACCATCTAGTGGCTCACGTGCCTGTAAGGCAGCCGAGCCGCTTCTGCCCTGCTGAGAAAAGTTAATCTGCAAAACCTTCACTCAAGGGTCCCAGACCAGAGCCAATCCCTGCTATTACTGCTTAACTCGGATCCATCTGCTCTGGGCACTGGGTTTTGAGGCTATCTGACTGGCAGGCAGCCAAAGTGAGACCTCAAGAGCACAGTGAGAGCCCTATAGTGAGCCCGAATCAGCTGAGAAAAGCCAACAGTTCAATCTTTTCATCAAACAGGTGGTTTAGTGCGTAGTTGTCCACACTTTTGTGCTTTAAGCAACATATTGAAGGGAGTGTGAGTGGACACCAGTTTAGGAAAGCACGTTTTAAAATGCTAAAAGAAATTCGGTTTTGCATTATTCACTCAGTACTTCTTGCTTTCTTCTGCACTGACATCTCTTCTGTATCTACAAGGCAAAGTTATCCCACGTTTGGTAAGTGGCCAGTCTTGCTTTGTCACCAACTTGAGATGACCTCTTACTGGCTGCACACTGCAGCCTGTTCTGTTCTGTGACTCAAGACTCGCTCAGCTGAGCATTCCTTCTGACAGATGTCACCGGAGCAGAAACATCTTCAGAGAAGATGAGCAGTAATATTTTGAAAAGAATCTTTTTCTGAGCAGTAAGTCTCAACAGTGGGCTTAAAATATTTAGTAAAACATGTAAACAGAAGTACTGTCATCTAGGTGTTGTTCCATTCATAGAACATAGGCAGAGTAAGTAGATTTAGCATAATTCTTAAGGGCTCTAGGATTTTTGGAATGGTAAATGAACATTGGCTACAACTTAAAGTCACCAACTGCATCAGCCTAACAAGAGAGTCAGCCTGTCCTTTGAATCTTTGAAGCCAGGCATTGACTTCTCCTCTCTAGCCATGCAAGTCCTAGACGGCATCTTCTTCCAATAGAAGCCTGTTTATTCTACATCGAAAATCTGTGATTTAGTGTAGACGCCTTCATTAATGATCTTAGCTAGATCTTCTAGATAACTTGGTGCAGCTCCTTCATTAGCACTTGCTTATTCACCTTTTACTTTCATGTTATGGAGATGGCTTATTTCCTTAAACCTCATAAACCAACATCTGCTAGCTTCCAACTTTCCTTCTGCAGCTTCCTCACCTCTCTCCATCTTCATAGAATTGAAGAGAGTTAGGGCCTTGCTCTGGATTAGGCTTTGGTTCAAGAGGATGTTGTGGCTGGCTTGATCTTCTATCCAGACCACTAAAACTTTCTCCATGTCAGCAATAAGTCTGTCTCACTGTCTTATCATTCATGTGTTCACTAGAGTAGCACTTTTAATTTCCCTCAAGAACTTTTCCTTTGCATTCACAACTTGGCAAATTGTTTGGTGCAAGAGGCCTAGCTTTCAGCCTACCTTGGCTTGTGACTTGCCTTCCTCACTAAGCTTAATCATTTCTAGATTTTGATTTAAAGTGAGAGTCATGTGACTCTTCCTTTCACTTCAACACTTAGAGGCCATTGTAGGGTTATTAATTGGCCTAATTTCAATAGTGTTGTGTCTCAGGAAACAGGAAGGCCTGAAGAAATGGAGAGAGACTGGGGAACGGCTGGTCAGTGGAGCAGTCAGAACACACAACATTTCCCAAGTTTGCTATCTTATCTGTGCACGGTTCATGGCGCCCCAAAATAATTACAATAGTAACATCAAAGATCATTGATCACAGATCACCATAACAAATATAATAATATGAAAAAATTTGAAATATTGCAAGAATTACCAAAATGTGACACGGAGACACAAAGTGAGCAAATGCTATTGGAAAAATGGTGCCAATAGACTTGCTCAATGCAGGGTTGCCACAAACCTCCAATTTGTAAAAAAACTCCGTATCTGAGAAGTGCAATAAAGTGAAGTGCAATAAAATGAGGTATGCTTGTATAATTGTTCATAGTAGTCTCTTATGATCTTTTGTATTTCTGTGGTATCAGCTGTAATGTCTCCTCTTTCATTTCTGATTTTATTTATCTGAGTCTTCTCTCTTCTGCCGCAGCATGGCTTGATGAGTGGTGCATAGGTCCATGCCTGGGATTCAGGCCTACGACCCCCAGGCTGCCAAAGCAGAGTGCGCGAACTTAACCACTACACCACAGGGCTGGCCCCAAGTCTTCTCTCTTTTTTTCTTAGTTTAGCTAAAGGTTTGTTCATGTGTCAGCTCATGACTCAGATTATACATGCAGTGAGAGAGAAATGGGCCTCTTTGGCAGCATCCCACACAGCTGGGGAATCCAGGCGCTCACTCACATGCTCTCACTTTCCCTAAGGGAGAAGTCACAGACTGAGTTGGGCTTTCTCAGACCTGGTTGAGCTGCCCTGGGGATGGGGTGATGCAGATAAAGTCAAGCTGTTCCTTTTATCCTCTTTGATGTGTCCAATCGCAGATTTTTTTGCTCCTACGGCGTACTGGAACTTCTCTGAATTCCTGGACTTCCCACAAACTCTCTGATCTGTGGATGATTGTCAAAATTGGTGTTCTGTGAGGGAAGACAGTAGAGAACTTCTATTCCCTCATTTTGCTGACATCACTTTTGGACAGATATCTTTAAAAACACAAACTAACAAAGCTTGCTCAAGAAGAAATAGATAACCTGATAGTCTTATATCATTTGAAGAAATTGAATTCATAGTTTCAAATCAATTTGCCTGCATCCAATCAGGAACTTAAAACCAAACAGGGGGGGTTTAATATGAAGAATCACCCAACTCTGATAAAAGAAGAACTCTAAGATAGGGCCAGTGCTGGCCAGGACATGGAGTGACTGCAACTCCCATACATTGCTGGTGGGAATGCAACCTGGTACAGCCAGTTGGAAAACAGTTTGGCAGTTTCTTATAAAGTTTAACATATTCTTACTATTTGATCCAGCAGTGCTACTCATAGATATTCACTTAAGAGAAATAAAGAGGTATGTCTAGACAAAGACTTGTCCTCAAATGTTTAAGGCCAACTTAATCATAAGAGCCAAAAATTGAAACCACCCAAATACCTATCAACTGGCAAATGGATAACAAATTACAGTGTATATATAAATTCGAAAACTATTCAGCCATAAAAAGTGACAAACTACTGATAAGCACAACGTGGATGAATCTCAAAGCATAATGCTAAGTGAAAGAAATTAGATCCAAAGGCTATGTGCTATATAATTCAATTTATATGAATTCTAAAAAAGGCACAATTATAGAGACAGAAATGAGATAATTATTTGTCAGGGGCCAGGGGTTAGAGGAAGGTGTTGACTGTACAGGTGCACAAGGAACTCCTATGGTCTGAATGTGTCCCCCAAATCCATATGTTGAATCCTAACCCCCAAAGCTGATGATATTAGTAGGCGGGGCCTTTCAGAGGTGATTAGGTCATGAGAGCAGAGCCCTCATGAATGGGACTGGTGCCTTATAAAAGAGGCTCCAGAGAGATCCCTATCCCCTTCCACTATGTGAGGACACAGAGACAAGGCGCCAACTCTGAACCAGGAAGCAGGCCCTCACCAGAACTTGACCTTGCTGGCACCTTGACCTTGGACTTCCCAGCCTCCAAAACTGGGAGAAATAAATTTATGTTGTTTTTAAGCCACCCAGTCTGTGGTTTTTGTTATAGCAGCCTAAACAGACTAAGACAGGAACATTTTAGGGAGATGGAACTATTCTTCATCACAACGACGGTAGCATTTATACTACTGTATCCATTTCTCAAAACTCAACAAATTATACATTTAAAATTGGTAATTTTATTGTTTGTAAATTATTTCTCAATAAAGCTAATTAAAAAATTATAAATGTCAAGCCGCCAGACCAGACTAATCAAATTAGAGCCTTTGGAGACAAGGCCCAGGTGCCTCAGGTCATGCTAAAGTGCTGTCAGGGTTGAGAATGACTGCCTCATGCAGAAGGAACATTTGTGTGAAGGCCAGTGTCACTGAGGCATCTCAAAAGGTAAGGTATCGATATGAAGCTTTTTCTATAGCTCCTCCCACTGGGCTCTGTTAAAGCATCAGGCAAGCTCCCTCAGCATCTCAGGCTAACTCTTACTTTCCAATCATTTTGTTACTATAGCAGTATAATTCTGGTTACAATAATTCTATCCTGTTCATTTTTAAAACTTTACTCTCATGTCCAGTATCACCTCTTTCAGGGCAGGGAAGGGTCCCATGATCTGGGCCTGCAGAACTGAGAGGAATGGGACTGCTCTGCTCCCCTCAACTTTATTTTTGCTGCACTCACCTGGTGGGAGGAAGAGGAAACAGGCTGCAGTTCAGGAGGTCCCCAAGACCACCCTCAGTTTCCATGATTCTCTAGAAGGACTCACAGAACTCAGAAAAGTCATTATACTCACTGTTATGATTTATTACAGTGAAAGGACACAGATAAAAATCAGCAAAGGGAAGAGGAACATAGGGCAGAGAGAGACCAGGCGTGAGCTTCCATTGGTCCTCTCCCAGTGGAGTCATGGGACAGTGCTTACTTCTCCCAGCAACAATGTGTGGCAACATGCACAGAGTATTGCTAACAAGGAAAGCTCACCCAAGTCTTGGTGTCCAAGGTTTTTATTGGGGGGGGTCAGTCATGTAGGCATGGCTGCCCACCTGTGTGACTGACTTTAGTCTCTAGCCTGTAGAAGTCAAGCTTCTTGACTTGATACTATGTATCAAGATGGGAGTCCCAAGGCCTCCATCATAAATCACATTGTTGGCATAGACTATCAGTGTCGTCCAATGCAACTAGGTAAACAAAGACACTCTTATCAGGCAGGACATTCCAAGGCTCAGAGGTTACCTCCTAGGAGCTTAGCAAGGGTCAAACCTTTCTCTGGGCAAGGTTACTCCTTTACTGCACACGTGCCTACCTTCATGTGACTGCCGATGGCAGGAGTTGATCAACCTTGTAGGTCTAGCTCATTGTCTAGAGATTTCATATGAATGCTGGTAGCCTTGGTGGACCTGGAGAATCTGGGAACTTGGTTCTCTACAGATCCCTATTTCTACTGTTATCACAGCACCATTTTGTAACCTCTGGAGTCCAAAAAGGACCACAATCAGTATTTCATACCATCCTGTTACTATAACAACACATGCAATCTAACATTGAATTCAAGACATCTTTGTTTGAAAAAAAAATCCTTTGGCCATTTTTCCAAAATTCAGGCTCCAGCTTCCCACTCAGTTCCTCTAGTGCCTCCCTTTCAGGAACAAAACCAAATTCTTCCAATTTTAGCTCTTTTCTGTCCCCACCACCAAATTTCTCCATGCCAAACTCTGCATATCCGAATCCATTTAGGAACTGGACCAAATGAAAGAGCCTTGCATTTTTCCAGGATTCGTTCTCAAAAAGGCACTTATGATTATAGATAGCAATTTATTTTCCTATGTTACAATTACTGTTGCATTATTAGTCATCAACCATGGATGGTTCGCTTTTTCAATTGATCCTCTGCCGCTTCCAACACGCTACATGAACTGTGGTTTGGTGTCTAGATTCTGATGGCTGACAGGGACACCCAGGGGGACCATGGCTTTGTTGAGTTTTTACTTATGTTCTGTCAGTGATGTTGAGGTAACTCCTCTTTGCAATGAGATAATGTTACCCGTGTTTTATTGTTTGTTAACTGAATAGCTTTGATTTGCTTTAAGTAATTATTGTATAAGAGAGTCACTCAGTTGAATTGCTTCCGCAGATGACATGCAGAGTTTCATACGCACTGTTTCCTCCTAAAAACTGCTAAGCCTACACGCACTGAGTAGACATCCCTGCCTTGTGCGGTGGAGCACAGCAAGCCCACATGCAGAAATGGGGGCTCTGTCCCCTGCAGGCAGGTTAGAAGTTTTACCTTCCAGGCCAGGACATGTGTCCAGTGAGAAAGCACATGGCTACCACAGGCCAGCTGAGCTTGAGGTGGTCCCAGGAACAGAATTATGATTTGAAGGAAAACAGAATTGATGGAGTAAGACAAACTGCTCAAAACTCTGTCCCTTCTAGAACTGAGTTGCTGGGTAGGATCTGCAGCAGACAAAATTCAGCTATGAGCAATCATGGAGTTACACATGCTAACAAGACTTCAATCTGGCGTGCAGGGTGGCTTCGCAGACGTGTGACCAGTGCGATCACACAGGGCGCTGTGCTGAGAAGGGCCACCGCTTGGGAAGTAATGCTCTGTGGCTTCCATCCTGAAATCCTTAATAATTTTAGTTTTGAATTTGTGTTTTGTAAGTGAAGTCTGATGGGACAATGGAGCATGTACAGGGGTTTGGAGGCTCCTTAGATTGTGGCTTCTGTCTTTCAATATGCCTTATAATTTTTGTTGCAAGCCAGATATTGATACCAGCTCAAGACAAGGTTGACATAAGGGAAGCCATATTGTAGAAAAGAAAACCTCTATTGTGACTTTGAATGACATCTGACTAACATGCTCTCCAGGAGATCTAACTGCTCTGTAGATTTTACAACCCCTGTTTGTGCATGTACCTCCCAGCTGCGATAAGATGATAACTTTGTCTTTTTGAGTTCCTTAGGAATGTGATGACCCCTGAAGAGAGAGTCTATGCTGATAGCCATCATCAATGAAAACGGAAAGATCTGGTGTGGCACTCCCAGTCTGTAACACCAGAAGGTCAACATTCCTAACCCCCTCCCCAATAACCCAATGGCCTATATAACTGCTGTAAGATTTTGTGCCTCCTTAAGATGGTTCTTTTGGACTTGAGTTGGCCATCTTCCCTCTTGCTAACAAGCTGTAATAAAAAGTCCTTTTCCTCCTACCACCTTGCCTCTTGACTACTGGCATGTCTTGCAGGGAGCAGAAGGCCCCATGTTGGGCAGTAACAATATGAGTACTGGGTAAAGGAACTGAGGGAAATAGGCAATTAGTGGGAGGTTTTATGTTCGTCTGGCTAGAGGCTGGGCTGTGTTTACTGTTTGCTGCAGCTGGAGGTGTTAGAGGCTAACCTTTCTCTGGAGTCCTTGTCTTTGCCTCCCCTGTTCTGAGATGCACAGCTCTCTCAGTTGTGTCCCCTGTTGTCACACAGGAGCCAGGGTGCTGTGGAGGGCGATGGTGGAGGGGAAGCCTTCTGTCATCCTGTGATTAGGTCACAGTCTTTCAGGGAGCCTGTCCCCCGGGGCTGTGACCTTCACAAAAGCTTCTCGGTTTTGTTTGGGGATTTTCCCCTTAGGTGAGACAGGGAGGCTAGAGAGGGCTGAGTTGGGTATTGCCCTTCCCCCGGGTTGGTTAGGCTCTGGTAAAACAGTTTCTCTGGAGGGCAGATCTTGTTAAGAAGAACTGAATTCTCTGGGTGTATTTAAGAATGGCTATTTTCCCCTCCCCCTTCCGGAAGCAGGAGGAGATTTTTCTCAGATCTTCACTGTGAGAACCGGGCAGGGCTCCTGGAGTGTGGGAGCCTTCCTGGAGTGTTAACTCTCAAACTAGTCCGCCCTGGGCCTCCAACAGCTCGTCAATTATACTTCCGCTTTTGCTGCCCCGCCGCTGGTTTCTGCAGAGGTTTCTGTTCCTGTGCTTCCGCTCCGGTGAGTTGTGATTCTCTGTATCCGCCTGTGTGTCTCCAACTTTGGGCGCAGTGGCCTTGTCCTGTGACCTCAAATCTCTAATGGATCTAAGAAGAGTTGTTGCTTTTTTTGTTTGTTCAGCTTTTTTTGTTATTGTGTGGATGGGAGAGACAATTTCTAAGCTTGCATATATGCCGAACTGGAAACTGGAAGTCCACAAATAGAATTTTTAAAATTTTCCTACAGTTTTAGTGGTATGGGAAGCAGTATCGTCATGGGAAAGAGCATGGGCTTTGGAGACCTGAATTACTGCGCTAGCTGCCCCACCTCTCCTGACCACTTCACTTAAAGCCGCACGACTCAGAGCGTGGTCCATGAACTAGCCATATCCTCCACACTCAGGAGCTTGTTAGAAAAGCAGCATCCCAGGCCTCACCCCAGACCTACTGAATCAGAATCCACAGCATAACAGGATCCCCAGGTGACTCCTGTGCAAGTTAAATTTGAAAAGCTCGGACTTGAAGTTATTTCACATCTTTGAGCATTAGTTTATTACCTCAGTTCCCAAACTGTGCACTGGGATGTGAACTCACAGGGGGTCTCTGGGATATTTTTAAATTTCAAGGGAAACACGGAAATGCCTAACACTGTGTGAACCACTAGCTTGAGATAGTTCAGTTTCAACATTAAATTGCTACATTCCTTTTGATGATGTCCTATCAATGATGACAAGCTAGGATTTCAGCTGTGATAAAATACTAGCACTGTGTGAAAGGCAGTGTGGAATGAGAAATGAGGTGACAGTGTCCTGTCTGATTCCAAAATCTGAGGAGCTGTGCAGGCCCCAAAAGGTGCAAAGTTGTTAGGATATCAGTATGTATTAAATTGTTTAAGCCTGACGACATAATCAATAGAACTATTAGGCATTTCTCTTCCTAGGGATGCTGACACCTAGGGATGGAGCCCCATGACCTGAGAATGTTTGGGAACCCCCAGTTTAACATTTGGTTAATTACTTCCCTCTCACTTGATTTTTGAGTGGATTAAGTGAGATAAGGTATAATAAATATCTGTCAATTGATAGTTCGCTGCACTTTGCCCTTATTCAATCTGCTACTTTTCTTGAACTTTATCTGCGTTCTTTAAAGACACATGCAAAGCCATCATACCAAAGTCAATGAACTCTGCCCTACAAGCAGGATGTTTACAGCACCATAATCAATTTCCCTACCATGCAGTGGTTACATGTGTATCACTCTTTGTTGTTTACAAACCCTACACAATTTCCTTGAATTTTCACAACCTCATGCGAGAAACCCAAGAGGTATTATTAAATCCATTTTAAAGAAGAAAAACCAAAGGCCTGAAATTCAAAGAGGTTGCCTAATTGCACAAGCTCACAGGGCAGAGTCTTTTGCTACCCCAAGACTAGTGCCCCTGATTTCCCTTACTGCCTGGAGGGAGAGGAGGTATTCGAAAACTGGGTGAGCGAGTTTTAATTTAAACTGCAGCTGGTTGGAGTGCTAGCTTCCTGCTGGAGCAGAAGCCCTCTCACTGTAACTACTGAGGTCAGGTAACAGCTGGCCTGAGGGTCACACTGTGATGTCATGGTGTTACTGGAGCCCAGTTACCTCCCCCAACTTGCCATGAAATTGCACAGGTCCTCCGTCTGCAGTAGAACCTGCTGGGATGATTTCAATCGGCGCTGACCAGCTGCCGCTGAGGAATGACTATCCCTCAGGTGATTTCTACCTCCTCAGGGACCTGAAAGAAGTCATGCAGTCTTTAAAGTGGAAAAGCACCTCAGAGACTGCATAACACCCATAACACCCCACTCCCTTGATAACCCTGGCTTGCCAGCTGCCTTGGGACAGACTCACAAAACGGGCTTCAAATCCCCAGCACCAGGCACGATGTATGATGGGGCTGGCAACAAAGAAGTGAGTCCCTGACAGCTCAGGTAACATGCACAGAGGGAAGCTTTGAAACAGTCTGGCTCCTTCCCCTCCCTGGCGGACCAATAGAGGTGAAAGAAGTTACTTGCTTACAGAGGTGGCACTGCCTAACCAGAAGCTAGATAACTACACTGTGAGAGGTGAGGAAAGGGAACTTTCTATTCTGCTTCATTTATTTCCATTTCAAGTGATTTAATGAACCTTACAATACACACATATATACAAAGGCAGTTATGGGGTCTGAGCAGATCAGGGGTTGGTAATGGACTGTGGTCCCGGTGACAGGGACACTTATGACCGGGAAGCACTAAAACAATTCATGGAAGGCAACTGAGTCCTCCACAGAGAGCTTTAGAGATGAGGAGAGCTGCATCAGAGCTGAACATGCCATTGCCTCTGGATCCCTCATTTGGTTCTTGTCCAGATCAGGGGTGACCAGAAATGGTGACCATCTGTCCACAGTTTCTTAGCCTCCAGCCAGGGCCAAGGAGGCCTGGCGCACACCACCACTACTGCCCACCCGGCCTCAGCCCACTGGGCGCAATGTCCTGCTTTGTTCCTTTTCCTACTTCTCAGGTTTAATCCTGACTTAAGGAGGCAGTGTACAAAATCACTTTTTTTCCTTCTCTTTTAATAATAAAATCTAACATTTATTGAGAAATCACTAGCAGCAGGTATTGTGCTGCTGTAATGAAGTACCACAAACTACGTGGCTTAAACAACAGAAATTTATTGTCTTACAGTTCTGGAAACCAAAAGTCCAAAATCAAGGTGCAGGCAGAGCCCTGCTCCCTCTGAGGCACCTGGTCTTTCTTAGTTTCTGGGAGTTCCTTGGCTGTGGCAGAGTAACACCATTCTTCACATGACATTCTCCCTGGGTGCTTGTCTGTCTCCAAACTTCCCTATTTTATAGGGACACCAGTCGGATTTGGAACCCACCCTCCTCCAGTATGACCTCCTCTTAACTAATTATATCTGCATTGACCCTATTCCAAATAAGGTCACATTTTGAGGTACTGGGACTTAGGACTTCAACATATGTATTTTGGGGGGGACACAACCACTAACAATCCCCCCCCCCAACTAACAAATGAAGGAACTAAAGCATAGAGAAGTTAACCTTCCCAGAATCACACAGCTAGTGAGTGTCCAAGCTGGGATTCGAACCAGAGGCCCCTTACTCAGAGCAAAGGTTGTCAAACTTTGGTGGGCACCAAGATCACGTAGAGGGCTCCTTAAACAGACTGTGGGACCCCACTTGGAGTTTCTGGTGCAGGAGGTCTGTGATGGGGCTGATGCATTTGCATTTCTAACAAGTTCCAGGTGATGCTGCTGCTGGTCCAGGCCCATACTTTAAAAACAACTGCCCAGTGGTTCTCAGGCTTTTGTGTGCATAAAAATCACTGGGAACTTTTGTTTTGTCTGTTCTTCTGAGCAGGTCCTGTGGCCCACTCCAAGAGATTTTGATTCAATAAATCTGGATGGGCCCCAGAAATCTGGATTGTTGACAAGCAAACCCAGTGATTCTGAATCAGAGGATCAGTGGCCACACTGAGAAAGAATGTGGTTCCTGCTTCCCCCTGGTCCGCAAGGTCCTCAGCTTTGGCTGCACATTGGAATCACTGGGAAACTCTCAGAAGTACTGAACTGATGGCTGGGATTCACCCTCAAAGATTCTGATTCAGTTCGTGTGGGGGTGGCCTGAGCCACTGGGTTTTTAAAAATCTCTTGCAGGTGACTCTAATATGCAGACAAAGTTGAGAACCACTGCCACAGCCGCAGGCATGGCAGAAAACCGCCATGGCTAGTTATCATGGGCGAGGTTCCAGAGCGTTAGTCCTCAGAGCCTGAAGACCCCAGGAGCTCCAGTTCTTCCCCAACACTAAGTAAGAAGGGTCCTCCTCCTTAGTAAGAGCTTTTGCAGCCCAAAACCCTATATCTTATTCCAGAGAACCAAAATGTTCATTCATTCATTCATTCATTCACAAGAGGTAGTGTGGTGCCCTGGTTAGCTGTGAGGACCCTGTAGCCAAGTGGCCTGGGTCTGATCCCAGCTTCCACACTTGCTGGGAGTGTGGCCCCATGCACATTATTTATGGGGGCCTGGCTTTCCTTATCTGAAAACCTTACCTCCTAGGGTGATTGTGGAATAGGTAAGTTACTTCAGGTGAAGATCTTATAACAGCACCTGGCACATAGCAAGCTCCAAATTAGTGGGTTTTATAATCGTTCATTGAACAAATATATATTAAGCAGCTACTATGTGCCAGGCACTGGGGTACAAGAGGGAACACAACACAAGGTCCCGTATCTCACAGAGCTGACAATGGGGGGAGCAGAAGGTGGTGATATATAATGCGAGGGTACTAGATTATTTCTATCTCAGAATCCCCAAGGTGTCCTGAGGCACCTTTTTACAGACTGCATGTTTGTGCCTCCACCCCCCACCCCAAATAATTCAGATGTTGAAGCCCTAATCTCCAAAGTGTTGGTGTTTGGAGGTGGGCCTTTGGGAGGTAATTAGGTCATGAGGGTGGAGCCCCCATGAAGGGGATTATGCCCTTATAAGAGGAGACAGAGCTTACTTCCTCCCTCTGCTCTCCACCATGTGAGGACATGGCAAGGAGACCTCAGTCTGCAAACCAGGAAGAGGCTGATCTCTGACTTCCCAGCCTCCAGAACTGTGAGAAATAAATTTCTGTTATTTAAGTCATCCAGTTACTATGCTTTTGTTATAGCAGCTAAGACACCCAAGTGAGGGAGACTTCGAAATCAAGCCCTGAGCTTCCAGGCAGTGCCCCCAGGGCCGTCAGGGCCAAGGGGAAAAAGGAGTGGGTGTGGATAGGTGGGAAGTGTGGTGGCCTAGGATTCCCATTCACCAATACGCTGCCCTCTACTCCCACCGCCCTCCTCCTGTCGGATTAAACTTTTCCAAGAGTTCTCTGGATCTCTCTCCCTTTCCTCTCCCTCTGGCCCCTCTTTATCGGCCTCCCCGCAATTGTTCCCGGGAAATTTCGCGCTCTGCCTAGTTTTTTAGGTTCTCCTGCAGAGTTCCCGCTTGGGGAACGGGGATGGGATGGACCGGAGCAGGGCGCAGATACACATAAACAGGGAGGGCGTGGTAGCAGGAGCCGTGGCTCCAGGGACGGGCTGGCAGGGAGTGTCAAGGGACTGAAGCGTTTTTTCCTCTTGGACAAAAAGGTCGCATCCTTCCCTTTCTGTGAGGCTCATTCAACTCCAACGGAAATGTTAATCCCCCGGCGGGCGCTGGAGGGCGCTGGTCCTTTGATTTCCTAAAATACACCGAGCCTTCCAGCAAGATCTCGGGGCCAGCTGCGGGCCACCACTCTGAAATTCCCCCAGGGCCCTCTTGGGCAGCAGCCGCCGGCGATTATCAGCCCGGCGAGGGGCCTGCGTCCCTTACCCTGTGCGGTCCCCTTGCCCCGCACTGCTGCTGGGATGCTCGGCCAGGAGCACCAGCACCGCGTGGCACATACCTCGTTGCCTCGGCAGGTGTCACTGTGGTCGGGAAAGTGAGAGCTTGAGAGACTTGCGAAGGCTGTGCACCACCCGACTTGGCATGGGGGGTCTGGGGGAGGGGACGCTAAACCGAGCTGTAAATTGCAGTTCCCAAACGGACTGAAATGTTCTCCAAGATGAAAAATTGCTTCCATCTGTGGCTGAGCCTCCTGCGGTCGCCACGGTGGAGGCAGAGGGGCCTTCCTTTTGCAAAGCAGGGATGAAACCTGGATCAAACTCGTCCACGTCCAGTGGGGTCCTGGGGCCCCTTCTCCCTGAACCTACCTGGAGCCCACAGGCAGGTGGTTCTCAAAAGGCGGCACCACCCTGTGAGGAACTTTAAATGCAGATCCTGGTCCTCACAAGTTTCTTATTTGGAACTAATGGGACACTGCCCAGGAATCTGCATTTTTAACAAGCGCCTCTGGTGTCACAATTGGTGTAGTCTCTATTTCGAAAAACACTCAATAAGAGAATCTGTCAGATTAAATCAATTTCCTGGAGATTTGCCAGGAATCTGGATACTATTTCACAAGATATTTTGCCGGGTAGTTAGAAAATTTCCAAAGTAATTTTACCTCCAGAGGGCGGAAAGTGGCCGTTTTCACCACTGATGTGGCTACATTTTGGACCCGATTACTAGTGAACCCCTGCTACTCTGCTAACTCCTTACTTCCATAATTGTTATTCCTCCCACAACCTGACAGCATCAGTCTCTCCATTTCCACACTGGGAAACTGAGATCTTCTGAGGTTGAGAAACCTCCCCAGAGTTGCTTTGCTCGTCCTTGGCAGAGTGTCAACTCCACCTGGGTCTGTCTGGCCCCGACGGCTTTGTCATGCGCTGTACAGTTCGTATAAATGGATAAGGGAAGCATGTGCCCTTGGTCTGTCAAGCTGCCCCCTGTTATGATGATATGCAAATTCTATAGGCTTCAGATTGGAGCTAGACACAGAAATTGTGCTGGAGATTGAACTCGGAGGCCATTGCAAACTCAGCAGGGGATTTGGGTCTAGATTTGGTCAAACACTGGTCACTGCTGTGTATCAGTGAGTTCTCAATTCTTTGTGCTGATGCACAAAAGCAGATTTACAGCAACCACCCTAGACCAAGCTGCCTTCACCTCTCGCTTGCATTTATTCCAACAGCCTCCAAACCAGGCTCCCTGCCTCCATGTGCTGCTTACAGTCTATTCTCAGCACAGCAGCCAGAGTGGGCCTGTTAAAATGTCGATCAGATCATGTCGCTCAAAACTTCCAATGGATTAGAATAAAATCCAAAGTCCTAACTGTGGCCCTCAAAGCTGTATTGGCTATGACCCAGGGTACCTCTCCCTCCTCATCTTCCACCATTCTCAGCTGCCCACTAAACTCTTTCTTCTCTCATTCCCAGTTTAGGGTCTCACCCACTAAAATATAATGGCCATGAGGACAGGAACCTTGCCCTGTGGACTGCTCAATCTTCAATGCTGGCATTAGACAAATACTTGTGAATGAATATTTATGAATGAACTTGTGAATTGTGTTTTTTGATTCTTGGATGTTATTTCATTGGGGAAATTAGAGTGGGAAATAGCTGTGGGGAGAAAAGCTTGGCAATGTTATATTTCACTTCTATATGTCAGTAGGTTTTTGAGGTTCTCCCTTCTACTCTCTAGGGTCAAAACCTACAAAGAGGGCCGGCCCCGTGGCTTGGTGGTTAAGTGCGCGCACTCCGATGCTGGCGGCCCGGGTTTGGATCCCGGGCACGAACCAAGGCACCACTTCTCCGTCCATCCTGAGGCTGAGTCCCACATACAGCAACTAGAAGGATGTGCAGCTATGACATGCGACTATCTACTGGGGCTTTGGGGGAAAAAATAAATAAATAAAATCTTTAAAAAAAAAAAAAAAAAAAACCTACAAAGAACACAGTTTCTGAAAGGAAAGAACATACCTGTTGTGAAAGGATTGCAGATCCCCCTCCCCTAGTCCCCATATTCATGTCATGGGCCACCCAGTGAGGATCCATCTTGGATCAGCCCAGGTTCCCTAACCTGCTGTGGAAGAGTTTTCACCGGTTTCCTAGTGTGGAGACCTGGAAGACTGACACAGACCCATTATAGAGGGGCGTGTCTAATAAAAATGGACCCCAAAGCAGAAGTTAATGTGCCTTCCCATCCAGCAAACAACAACAACAACTACAAAATTATCCTTTCTCCTGTCAGCTGGGTTAATGGATTTGGCAAAGACAGAATGAGGTTCTTGGGTGAGATGGAAGAGAACCGGAGATTGCTGTTTTCATTGGTGTTGGATTTATTGACTTGTTTCGTTTTGGAAGAGGTTGCTTGACAAAGGTCAGATGGTGGTTATCCCAACATCTTGGGTAATGTTGGGGGCCCAAAGCAAGGCTGGAATTGCCTGGAGTCTGAACCGGAGTGATTCCCACCTGCTCCGCCCTGCCCCACCAATTCCTGGATCCAACAATCCACCCTGGCTGTCACTGCCACCGTGTGCCTCTCACAGTCGATGGGCCTGAAATGTTAGTAGCTGCATCTGCACAGACAGCCACTGTACAAAAGCTATGATTTTTATCTACACAAATATGTAGAAGCAACTGAATTTAGTTCTTGTTACAGAATAAGGTTTCTGTTATTCTTAAAACTTTTTTCTGTTTCTAAAAAAAACCCCGTTAAACTTTTTCTATAGCAGAGGCAGATTCATAGTGAAGCTAGTACAGCTGAAGGTTCAGAGGTGCACAGCTGTAGTGAAGCAAATAAATCTGAAGGTTCAGAGGTACGCATTTGTACGGCTTCTTCCAAGGTCCTGGGCATGACCCAGGGGTGTGTTCACCTGTCACACGTTTTCGTAAAATTTGAAAAAAAGATATTTTAACTGTAACCAGTTAAAACCAGTCTTTTTCCACTTCAACTTTCCCTCTAATGACTTTTTGCTTTTGGTGGCTTTGGAGGTGGTGACAGTCATTTTTGGGATCCAGCTAAGGGACAGTTGAATTGCATATTTATTTGGTTTGGATTTCATGGGATATTTTTATTTGGTTCCCAATTATTTCATGTAGAAATAAGTTATACTAAGTTATGCTAATTGTCCCAGTGTGGGGAGGGTTTTTATGAATCTACCTACGATCTACTATGCTTCCTCACCTGGCATTGTAAAACAAGGGTGCCCAACACCAAAGTATGTATCTAATGAAAGAGAAATAGGTTTGAAATGTACAAAGCCAGAAGCTAGTCCTTGTAAAACTTGTGCAATCATCAGAACTTTAATATTGTAAGTAGAAGATTTAGTTCTTATTGATGCTGGGTCAAAGCAGAAGTTGTATCCTGTTGGAGATCAAAAATTAAAAAAAGAACTCATACTGGGCCACCACAACAAGGACATCTATGACAAACTGATTCATAAGTGTCTTCTGTTTATAGTATTTTAAAATTGTTACTACCTTCAAATCTTAAGACTTACACTTAAAAAAACACAATAGAGGTTTTCCTAAATTTGACAACAATCCTAAAAATTTACATGATATTAAGAATAATGAGTTGTTTCTATTTGATATTACAAAAATCATTATTATATAAAAAGTGCACAGCCAAAAATGTAGAAAAAAGTCATGGTGGGATGGTCAAACTAATATATATTATATATAGTATATTTACTATTTTAATTATATATAAATTATGTGTATATAATGTTATGTCTCTGGATTTTGTGATGTTTGTGATATTTGTCAGCTTTTTATTTTTTATTGAGATGTAATTGACATTTAACATTATATTAGTTTCAGATGTACAACATAATGATACGACATATGTATATATTGCAAAATAATCACCACAGTAAGTCTAGTTCACATCCATTACCACATATAGTTACAAATTTTTTCTCTAGTGATGAATACTTTTAAGATCTGCTCTCTTAGCAACTTTCAAATATACACTACAGTGTTGTTAGCTATAGTCACCATGCTGTATATTACATCCTCATGACTTATTTATTTTATAACTGAAAGTTTGTACCTTTTGACTTCCTTCACCCATTTCACCCACCATCCACCCCCTGCTCTAGTAACCATCAATCTGTTCTCTGTATCTATGAGTTTGGGTTTTTTTGTTTTTTTGTATTTATTTGTTTATTTTTTTGGTGAGGAAGATTGGCCCTGAGCTAACACCAGTTGCCAATCTTCCTCTTTTTGCTTGAGGAAGAGTGGCCCTAAGCTAACATCTGTGCCCATCTGGCTCTATTTTTTTGGATGTGGGTCACTGTCACAGCATGGCTTGGTGAGTGGTATAAGTCTGCGCCCAGGATCTGAACCCTTGAACCTGGGCCGCAGAAGCAGAGTGTGCCGAACTTAGCCGCTACACCACCGGGCTGGTCCTTGTTTTTTTGTTTTTAGATTACACATATAAATGAGGTCATATGGTATTTGTCTTTCTCTGTCTGATTTATTTCACTTAGCGTAACACCCTCAAGGTCCATCCGCGTTGTTGCAAATGGCATGATTTCCTTCCTTTTTATGGCTGAATAATATCCTATTGTGTATGTGTGTATATATACATATATGTATATACCACATTTTCTTTATGCATTCATCCATCAGTGGACACTTAGGTTGTTTCCATGTCTTGGGTATTGTAAATAATGCTGCAAGGAACGTGGAGCTGCATATATCTTTCTGAGTTAGTGTTTTTGTTTCCTTCAGATAAATACCCAGAAGTGGGATTGCTGGATCATATGGTAGTTCTATTTTTAATCTTTTGAGAAACCTCCATACTGGTTTCCATAGTGGCTGCACCAATTTCCATTCCCACCAACAGTGCACAAGGGTTCCCTTTTCTCCACATCCTCGCCAATACCTGTTATTTGTCGTCTCTTTGATGATAGCCATTCTAACAGGTATGAGATGATATCTCATTGTGGTTTTCATTGCATTTCCCTGATGATGAGTGATGCTGAGCACCATTCATGTACCTGTTGGCCCTCTGTATGTCTTCTTTGGAAAAATGTCTATTCAGATCCTCAGCCCATTTTTTAATCAGATTTTTTTTTTTTTGCTATTGAGTTGTATGAGTTCTTAATATATTTTTGATATTAACATCTTATCAGATATATGATTTGCAAATATTTTCTCCCATTCGGTAGGTTGCCTTTTCATTTTGTTGATGGCTTTCTTTGCTGTGCAGAAGGTTTTTAGTTTGATATAGTCCCACTTGTTTATTTTTGCTTTGCTGCCTTTGCTTTTGGAGTCTGTCAGCTTTTTAAAATTTGTGATTGGTTGTGATTTCATTTCTCATTCTAAGTCATCACTTTTTTACCTCCCCTACCTACCTATTAAGATTCTGCTGCCCAGGATGGACAAAAACAGGTAAGGAACACCTTCTACTAGGAACCTTCCTTAACAAGCCTGTGGGGATGTGCTGCATGCTCATCATGTGCTACCAGTTCCTTAGAAAGGGGAGGAAGAAATAGACCAAAAGAGGGAGAAACTGGAGAGAAAAGGAAGACGGACAGAAATTCAAGCTGAACCGGTGAAAGTGGGCAAGGAGGAAGATGAAGACCCAGTAATAGTTGCTAACTAGAAAGAGACACATAAAGCAAAATATTAGGAAAATGTAGAGTAAAACAGACTAAATATTTTAGAGGGTTTTTCTAACTCTCTGCCAGGCCTTTCCCAGATGGTAACTGAACCATTTATTTAAATTAAGTCTTGCTTAAATTATAAGGAGCTGAGCTAATTTCCAGTGTCAAGAATTCCTGGAACAGAGCCATGGGAGGTGGGAGAACATACAGTGCTATAGGGTGGGGAAGCGGCGAAACATTTGCCAGCTGAGGATTTCTGGATCCTTCTGGTATTCGCTCGTTTAAAACAATACCCGCCCAAAGCCAGACACTTCTTCATGATTGTGGTGCTGAAGCCCAGTCCCATGAAATATTCAGCATCTTTAATGAAAAACTTCTTTTAGCTTTTATGAAGTTCTTTGACTCAGAAAGTTTTTTTTATAACAAATAAGCAACCTGCAGAATTAAAAATTAAGATAATGGTGACGTGTCCTAAACAGTCACACATAGAAATAAGAATTTCCTGACATTACAAGATAGAGTCCTAAATTTTTACATCAATGGCACAGAGTTTAAGATGCACTATCAAAGGAGAGTGAGGAACACACGCTTGAAAAGGACCAAGATCTCAGGGTCTAGTCTGAACATCCATAAAATAGAAGCACCCTCTGGATAAGCACAAATTGTCCACTTCCCCCTCTTAAAACTCTTAGCTCCTCCGCCCTCTGAAAACTGCTCCATCTGCTGTCTCCAAGCCCTCCCCCGGCATCGCCAGCTAATCCAAGTTCTCGGTGAGATGGCTCCCTTCACACCCACCTGCCCCAGCTGTGTCTTTCAAAAACACTTAGAGGCTGCAGCCAAGCTAGTTTTCTTTTTAACCTTCAATTTTTATTGAGAGGTAAATTAGGAGTTGGGAACAATCCCAACTTAACTTTCCTAATACTGTCACTAAGTGGCCACGGGTAATTGCTTGAAAGCTGCGGCCGCCAGATGACAGTCTGAACAGAACAACCCGTGGTGGCCGGCAAACCTCACAAGGGTCAGCCATTCAGTGCCACTCCACAGCCAATTATTTGTATGCTTTACTGAACCTTAGAGGAAAACCCAAGCCTCCTGGATCCATGAAATTTGGATCAGAACTACCTGAACAGCTTCTCCATCAGCTTTCCTGGGCTAAAGGGATGAGAACTGTAATTGTTGAAAGCTAATGATGATGATGTCTGACAGAAAATTACTTGCTCATGTACACATCAAGCTGAATCCGTTGCTAGGGGCTGTTCACCTAGTGCCACTGACTTTTAGAGGATCTCAGTGCCATAGGGGTGAGCATTTCAGCTCTTTAAATTCCTGCAGGGCATATAGAGGGCATGTGGCATGCTGAAAGGAAATTGAACCCAGTTCTAGGCCTGCCACAGTTGCCTCCCAGCACACAGGGTAAAGGTAGGTAAGTCACTCCATCTCTGCGATCCTCAATATACCCATCTGTAAAAGGGAATGCTACACTCTTCTGTATTTACTTAAAAGCATAGTTACTGGGATCAAAGTGATCAGTGCTGTCAAAGGGCTTTGAAGTTTTCTCTACAAATGTAAAGAGAACATATTATACAAATGAAAGATTCTCTGCCCCTAGCACCTCTCATTATGGTCTTGATCTCCAGACCCTGAATACCCTGTGTGTGCTCTCCTCAAGGACATTTCAGCTGAGAAGGAGCTCTCCTGTTAAAGGCCTGAGATTTTGTGATGAATGAGATTCTTTCACTTTAAGTAAAAGTCAGTACTATTTGCAAAGTCTTTTAGGATTGGAAGAACTTCAGGAGTCTTGTCTTTGCCACACATTTGACCTGAACCTCAACCAGCCTTATACAAAAGCACCGTGATTGATAAGCGTGTGGTGACGATGCATGAGTGATGGGATGAGTGAATACAAATTAATGCACAGAAAGCCTTAGCCAGCCTGCGAAGTTTTCATCAGCCCTCCCAGTTTTTACTCTGTGACAATAATGAAATAAATGGCAAGGGATCCCAGTAAGCTAATGAAGGATTGTCATTTCCTACTCTGGATGGATTTTTCTGGTTTACTTATTTGTGCCTATCAGGTTGTTATTAAACCCAGTTAGTGTTTTCCAAGTTCTATCTTAACTTGCTTAGTTGACCTTAAGCTTTCCAAGCAAAAGGGCATCTTTTTTCCCTTACAGTTGTATTTTCAATATTGGAAAAAATATTCTTTCACGGGGTAAAATATGAAAGTAATTGCCAACAATAGGAAAACAGACCTCAAAGCCTTCAGATGGGAAAATTGAGGAATTAGAGAACAAAAAGACCTTGTTTGTTTTTGTATTTATTTTTTCAAGTTATAAAAGTAATATGTGCTTATTGTAGAGAATTTGTACAAAGAGTACAAAAAAGTAAAAAGAGGGAAAAACAGTATTAACACAGGGGCACTTTCCTTCCAGTATTTTTTTTAAATGCATTTTCCATAGCTCAAACCATTTATTCATTTGGTAAATCATTTTTGCAGCACCTGTGTACCAGGCACATGCTGGGAGGGCACTTTCATGGAAGACACTGGTGAACAAGATAGTTTTACCCAATTTTGTATCTGCTTTCTTCATTGATCACAAGGCGTATCCTAGAGATATTATTTTCTTTACCCATTTGTGAGTACATCATGGGCCATGTCTCCAAAATTGTGTTCAATTTGTCTTCCGATGTGGATTGTTAACTAACAATCATGTCATTCTCTAAGTCACATGAAAGTCTCTGTCCATTTGTTACTTGTAATAAAACTATAATCATCCTAAAGTAGCCATCAGTGATGGATGAGATGCATGAATTCTGACAATTATCATTGCCTTGGCCTATCAAATTTTTAAAAGAAGCAGGTATCCCATGATTCGATCCTAATCTTAGGCATAGACTTTGGGGCTTATTCTTTAAAGCTATGGGGCCCAGGAAAATGTTAGCGGGCCCAGCTGGTTCATCTTTTTTATGGTTGAAAGAGAGAGAGAGAGAATGAATGTCACAATTTTTATCCTTGCTCACATGGGGTGAAATTGTTTTCTGGAGCATTCCTTCTGCTCCCAAAATCTCTGAAGTTTTGAGGGATCAGCTTTCCTGCTAAAATATCCCTACAGATGGTGAATCAAAGGAGAGAATGAAAAAGAAGTATTTTTCCTCTAAATTATTCAAATTTAAGATTCTAGGTACAGATCAGACTGCACCATCAGTGAACATGTCTCTCTCTAGGATGTAGCAAATACTCCCACCTCCATTCAGAAGTCAGTTAACTTCCCACGGACTCAAGTGGCCTCCCCAGTCACAGAGGGGCTCTCCCTTGCTTTTCTTTGTACCCGGCCTCCCTTCCAGCCCTTTAATGACATGGTCTAAACATTGTATACAGTCAGGCTCTGAGTACCATGTTCACAGTGGGGAAGGCTGAGCAGGAGGGAGGCATGAGGTGCACACAACTTTGTGATGCATCTTGGGACATTTCCAAAACTCTTCCCACTTTTTTGATAATGTCTTCTAAGTCTCTCTCTCCTTTTTTCAGCACAAAGGCAAGTTTTCAGATCAGTTTTTCAAAAGTGAGTTACATCTGGTATTTTTCATACTACAGAAGTCAGTGAATGCATTTAAGTTTTGAGATTAGAATTTCCCTGTCTAGAAGACTCCCTGCTGAATTTTTGGAGAGGTTTACTGGCTTCAGTCACTCATTTTAGTGCAGGATGGCAATTTAGAAATGCTTATAAGGCAAAAGTCTTTCTCCTTGAGAAGCAGTCATTGGAAATTAAAAGCGTGGCTGTATGTACACGTGCATACACGTGTATATGTCAAAGAAAGACCAGAGCTAGACAGTAAAGAGGTAAACACGGATTTTATTCAGGACCGTTGCAATGGGTGAAAAGAGACCTCAGTATGGAACCAAGCTCAATTCCGAATGCAGCATGGGCAAGTGGGAATTTATAGCCAAGAAGCAGGGTGGGAGTCAGGATGGAAAATTATTCAGAGGAAATAAGAGGGGTCAGGGGATTTTTGGCTAAACTGACCTAACAGGATTCTTGCTAATGACAGGCCAGTGTGATTAGACATTACCTGGGAGAAGGTGGAGGATGAGGAACCTGCTCGGATGTGGAGGACAGAGGACTCTCACTAAACTGACCGAGTTCTTGCTAGAAGTGGATTTTGCAGGGAAGTGTACCAGTGGTCCTAGGAGAAGATTCAGGAGCCCGACTAAAGTTTGGTCAAGCAAGGAATCTTTGTCAATATATATACACACATATATACTTATATGTACATACACATTATATATTATATATACACACACTATATATATTATATATACACACTATATGTATAGTATATTATATACACACACTATATATAGTATATATATTATATACACACACTATATATAGTATATATATTATATATACCGACTATATATGTATATATACACTCAATGCCTAAATATATATATATATATATATTCTTATATCTATATATTATTTCTGACAAAATACAATGGATTCTTAAAATTTCAAGTCCTTAATGAAAAATCTCCTAGGGCAGTGGTTCCACTGTGTGAGTCCATGGACCAGCTGCATCAGAATAACCTTGAGATTCTTTTTTTTTTTTTTTGTGAGGAAGGTTAGCCCTGAGCTAGCATCTGTTGCCAACCCTTCTCTTTTTTTTGCTTGAGGAAGATTAGCCCTGAGCTAACGTCTGTGCCAGTCTTTCTCTACTTTCTACATGGGTTGCCACTACAGCATGGCCGACGAGTGGTATAGGTCCACGCCTGGAATCTGAACCCGTGAACCTGAGCCACCAAAGTGGAGTGCACCTAACTTAACCACCACACCACGGGACCAGCTCCCAGATTTTTTTTTTTTTTTTTTTTTTTTTTTGTGAGGAGATCAGCCCTGTGCTAATATCTGCCAATCCTCCTCTTTTTTTGCTGAGGAAGACTGGCCCTGGGCTAACATCCGTGCCCATCTTCCTCCACTTTATATGGGACGCTGCCACAGCATGGCCTACGAAGCAGTGCATCGGTGTGCGCCCGGGGTCTGAACCGGCGAACCCCGGGCCGCCACAGCAAAGCATGCACACTTAACTGCTTGTGCCACCGGGCCGGCCCCCCAGATTTTTTTTTTTTAAGTAGATTCAAGGATTTTAAATCCCCAGATAATCTGACTTAGTGGGTCCTGGGAATCTGTATGTTAAACATGTTCATCAGATCATTTTCATGCCCAGATAAATCTGAGACCACTATCTATTGCAGAGTATTTGCCCTATCTTGAAGAAAGCAAAGCCATACCCTATGCTTTATTTTCTAAAATAATAATGACAATGGCTACCACTTAGTTACTTTTATGTTTTTGGTACTGTGCTAGGTATCTCCCCTATATTATCTTGAATTGAACACATATTTATTGAGAACCTATTATTGAGCTGCTTTTGAGGTCATCTAACCAAAGTCAAGGGAGTTTACCTTTCGGAGAATGTTTGTTTTGAAACTAGACAGCATATGAACAGCCTTTATTAAAGCGTGCCTCACTTTTTTTACCTTGGTTTTCTTTTTTTTTGATGAGGTGCACAAAGTAGAGTTGTGGTAGACTAAAAAAGTCTCAAATCCTTTGATAGCTCACCTTTGATAGGTGAGCTAATAGTCTACCTTTTCAGGTGCAGTGTTATAGATTCCTTTTGTGATGCTGATAGTATGCATAGTAAATGCCTCAATATGTATTTTTTCTTCTTCATTTCATTAATGTAACTATGCAACTATGTTGATTTCTATTGTTAGAACTCTTAGTATTTTTTATATCTAAGGTAGAGTAATTTGCAAATTTATTCATTCTTAAATCTAAGCTATATTCCAGAGACCAATTTCAGGGTATGGTCTTTATCTTTTTGGAAGATAAAACCAGTTTGCTCAAGGTCACATTAGTTGGTAGTGGAAGTAGAATTAGAATTCTTAAGTCCATCCTTTCACTTTCTCAGTCACATTGATAGAAACAACGTGATTTTTAAGTCTAGGACATAGTTGCTACCCATCATCCTTATTGTAATGTTAAAGCATTTGAAAATAGATGGAAAGAATTGCCATACCCCAGTTTGCTCTATGACCTCCAATATTCCCATTGTAGAAATTATTTTTAAAAGGTTTAGTTGTAAGCTTTGGTTGTAAGAATGTTGGATCTCAGCACCTCTTGGTAAAAGCATGGATTCTCAGTCTGTGTGGTTGTAAGGCTCTTTACATCTCCCTGCATGGTCTGATTTGTTTTGAGTACATCTGCTGTGAATGTAGCTCAAAGGGAGACTGTCAAAATTTACAGGTCCTGGGCAATTTCTCCCCAGTGAAAGAGAGAACTGGTATCTGTTTAATAATTAAAGTTTCAAAGGTTCTCAACCAATAAAGCCACAACTAACTTTTAAGCAGGAGGAAAACAGAACAATCTTCCTTTTCTCTATCAAGACACCAAACCTCATGGTCACTGAGTGCTTTTCTGGTAATAAATATGCAATGTCTCTTGGACATTGGCTAGTCATTCAGTCAACAAGCGTTTATTGTGTGTCTGTCATGCTCCAGCATCGGGTTTAGGCAGTTGGGATACATCAGCGAACAGACAAAGATCCCTTGTCTCACAGACCTATTCTATTAAACTTTCAAGCATTCTAGGCTATTTGGGAATATCAGTGGCATATAGATTTCTGTTGGTCTATGAGATGCAAATTGGTGACGAGAGGCTCAATTCAGCTCACAGATGATTGTTTGGTCAAGTGGGTTTGAAAAGTTAGTTTGAATGTTTTAAAAGAGCTACATAGTGCTCAGAAGACTCAAGCCAGCACCATTTCTTATTGTTTTACACCTTGTCAGCTTTGCTCACACACTTTCCTGCCTGGTCCCTGAAGGCACTTGAGTTTGTGGCCCCTGGCATTTAGCATGTCCATGCTTGGCACTGGTTTCTCATGTTCATCTGGGATTGTCAGAATAAACTCTCTTCCCTCACCTCAGAGAATTCATATGCTCTCAGTGTGTTCAGAGCCATATCTAAAATATCAGGCAGTTCGTGGGGAGTCAGCTCACGTGAGTACTCACATATAAAAACTCTGAGGTCAAAACACAATGGCTTACATGGCTAGTAAAAAATAAGATGTTCCTAAAACTTGCTACATCACTCCTTTCCCTTAGGTTGGAAAATCAAGTTGATTTTTTTTTCTGTTGGCAAAATTGTGTATGGTGGTTGCAGGGGAAAGGAGCCCTTGCATCTATTTTTCAGGAAGCTAGTGGAAATCTTGTCTCTCATTCCTCTCAACTGTTAGCCTTTTATATTGTCTGAATTCCCACACTTGTGCGGTCCTTTTAAAATGGAATGCTCCTCCTCATCCTCTACCCCATAAATTCTCCCTATCGATTCAATCCAACTCATCCTTCCATGAGGGTTCCCATCTTGTCCATTAAAACAATTCATTCTATTCTCTCTCTTGTCAATTTCCAGTTCTCTGAATCCATAGCACACTTAGGGTAGTTGATATTGTCAATTCATTTATTTGTTCAACTTTTATTGATTGGCATTCCAAATTTAGCACTTAATTATATATTGTCTTGTAGGGTTTACCGATAGTTATAATATGTTCATTTTGTCTCCTCAACAAAATGTACATTTTTCACTGTGAGAGACCATGTCTGAGGTCACTATTAGCCATATGTGCTCTTGTATGAGTTTGAAAAGGTGCAATGCTTGGAAAGGGAGCACCCAGCCCCTCTTGGTCCTCACCTGTGCACCCTCCCCCTGTACTGGAACATCTGTATATACGGGAAAGCCCACCGAGCATTGATGAATGACACAGCAAGGAGCAAACAACCTCAGAAAGGCTTGACAAATAATTCATTTTGTTTAAGACATGGAAAGTCCACAATTATCATTAATAATGGAAAGATTCTTCCTAACTTCATATTAACCAGGCTCCCAAAGATAACAACCAATTTTAAATCCCATAGTATTACAAGCATCAAGTCTTTGTCGAGCTCTCAGTTTTTACTAGGGTGACAATATAATTCATGCCAAACCTAGACACTTGTAAGAGTGAGAAAAGATTCTGTTAGTAATTACACAAGGACAATGGGGCTAACTGGGACTGTTCCAGGCAAATGGGGTTGTATGCACCCTAGTGTCTACAGTAGTCAAATAAGAAGCACCTTTGGGGCCGGCCCCGTGGCGTAGCAGTTAAGTGCACACACTCTGCTGCTGGCGGCCCGGGTTCAGATCCCGGGCGTGCACTGATGCACTGCTTGTCAGGCCATGCTGTGGCGGTGTCCCATATAAAGTGGAGGAAGATGGGCATAGATGTTAGCCCAGGGCCAGTCTTCCTCAGCAAAAAGAAGAGGATTGGCATGGATGTTAGCTCAGGGCTGATCTTCCTCACACACAAAAAAAAGAAGCACCTTTGACCACCAACCATTTAAGATGTCTTAGTCCATTGGTACTCCTATAACAAAAATGCCATAAACTGGGTGGCTTATAAATAACAGAAATTTATTTCTCACAGTTCTGGAGGCTGAGGAGTCCAAGACTGAGGCACTGGCACATTCCATATCTTGTGAGGGCCTCCTTCCTGGTTCATAGACAGTGCTTTCTCGCTGTGCCCTCATAGGGTGGAAGGGATAAGCAACCTCTCTGGGGCCTCTTTTATAAGGGCACTAATCCCACTCTTAAGGGCTCCACCTTCATGATCTAATCACCTCCCAAAGGCTCTGCCTCCTGATACCATCACCTTTAGGGTTAGGATTTCAAGATATGAATTTCAACATATGAAACATTCAGACCGTAGCTGAAGGTATCAGCTCTGGTGTCTGACTGACAGACATAGGGCAAAGGGGGACAACCTGCCTCCCAGGTTCAGATCACTGGAAAGGACTGTAGCCGAGTGCAGGCATCATTAAATTCTAGAGAGTTGAGTGGGCTTTGATAGGTCTAACTAGTCCCCATGTTCTCTACTACCCTAGTCCTAACACAAATCCCTTTAGCATTAGTACTGGGGATCTCCACAATATGTCACCACCCCAACGAAAGGCTGTCCCTTTACTATGGCACCATTTTCAGCGTTGATTATTACCATCCACCATCATCATCTTGCAACATCTCAGCGCCTGCAGTGGGGTGGTGTTACAGCTCTCTGGAAAACAAACCTCAGTGAGATCTCAAGTGCCCTTTGATCAATGAAGCAGGATGTTCAGCCCTTGGTATTCACTCAGTAAATATTAATTGGATATCCGGCCATGAAAAAACAATTCTTTTCATCCCACACTGGAGGTGGCAGGAGACTGGAAGTGCAGGGGCACTGAGCTTTCTGTCTCCAATGCCAAGACAGAAGTTCACCTTAAGAGGTCATTAAAGAAATTGGAAGAAGGGGAGGGTTAACTATTTCTTGGGAGCTTCTTTCATCTCAAGATCAAGTAAGTTTCACTCAACTCCAGCTTCCTTCTTAAAAAGTTTCACTCTCTTTTTCTAGTGCTTCAAACGTGGAGGACAAATGTTTAGTCTTTCAGGAGTTTCCAACCGTATTTGAGGACACACCAAAATATTTCTGACTGTGAGCCTTTTTAAATAGACTAAGAAATTCACATGCACAAAGTCCCCTATATTTATGCCTATATGTGTAGCTCATCTCTATACAAATAGACACACACAAACACCTTTTATCTTGATAAAGAAAGCACGTTCTATTCATAGAAAAATAGTTGGGTCAGGCTTTCTGGGCTTTTTGTTTGTGCACCGCGGGGTGCCTGATAGCTCTGCAGGGGCAGGCATCCCGTGTCACGCCAGCCACCTACAGCGTGTGCGGTGCCAGAGGCAGAGAGGAGAGCGCTAATTAGAGGGTGTCGGGAGACAAGGAGAGAAGGGAGGGGGCAAAAAAAAGGCAGCATAAAACTTTCCATGAAGATGGAAGATGGAAAGTAAAGGAAGGTGGGTTTCTCCTTTTATTTTTGGTGGGAATTCTCTGCTTTTGGACTGTACTTCAAAATAGTACTCTTTCCCTTCTGCTGTAACTTACAACCAAAAGCTGGATTCATAGAAATAGCTGGATTATCTTTTGAATGTTGCCTGCATGCTTATAATAAATATTTTTCAATCTGCTTTTGTCCACACTTACACCTTGATGACCCCTTCTGCCCTATACTAGCCATTGCTGATGGAGTTCGTATTCAAGAGTCTTCATGAAGATTCCCCAGTCTTGTGAAATTGATCTTATATCATCCAGCACTCCCTGTCTTCCTAGGGGCCATTTGTAGCTTTGTGATTTTATGGACACACTTTTTTATTTAAGTGGTCCAAGCCCCCTTACCTCATGGACAAAGCAGGTATTGCCTTGTAAGGACATTATTATAATGTTACTAACAAATTACAATGCTTTCTGGTAACTAAAGATTTGGATGGTTCCAGCCATTCACCTTGCATTTTTCTGGATGTGATGTTGCCCTTTTTTCCCTGACTAGAGTTGTCATCTTTTCTAGGTAAGCCTTTCACAACCCTCTTGAATATTAAAATCATTTGAGAAAGTTAAAAAATACTTAGAGTCTCACTCTAGACCAGTGAAATCAGAATCTTCAAAGAGGGACATCCAGGCTTTGGTAGCTTCAGAAGTTCTCCAGATGATTCCAATATTCCAGCAGGTTTAGGAACCACTGGCTATGTCCTCATCATGTGACACCTGGGCTTCAGGAATACCTGTGAGCAATCTGCTTGGCCCATTCTCTTCTCTCTTGGACTAAATGCCACCTACTGCTTAATAGGCCTCTTATTCTTAATCAGATCACCAGGGCCAGGACTAGGGGGTGTGAGAGAGGCATCTAGGGTGCAAAATTTGAGGAGGCACTCATTCTCAGGGTCCCAAGGTGCCTCTTTTGTCTCACCCTAGTCCTGGGCCTGACAATCAGTCAGGCTTCACAGAAGTTTGCATTTGATTGCCCTTGAAATGAAACCATTTACTTCCTTATTTATGTCCTTATATCGCCATCTAAGCCTAACTATCCTCTACCTCATTTGGCAATCCTGTAAGCAAATATTATTTTAAGGAAACAAGAGACATCTTTTTAAATTGTCTTTAGAGCCAGCACCAAACCATAATTAACAACACTGTTTTCTTCCCTTTAGAGGTACAATTGTTTTTTTTTTTTACCAAAATATTTTATCCGGAGTAAATTGCTTCACTTTTTTCCAAAGGCAAATTCCTCCTCAAAAGACCAAATTCCAAAATTCTTGTTCTATTTCTAGAAAATGCCATCATGGAGTTCAGAGGGCTTTTGTACCGTGTATTATACATTGACACCCCAAACCAGCTTCTGGATGTGGAATTGTTTAGTTTTCATGATGATTAAATGTTATGATCTATTCCAGGTGGCTGTTACAGACCCTGGACATCACAATAGATGTCAGTTTTCTTGCCTTTAGACCCTGACTTCTGATTGTCTACTGCATACACCTCCACCAGGAGGTCCCACATCTACCTCAAATGAAGGTGTCTGAAACTCATCTCAATATCCTTCCCTCTAGACTTCCTTCTTCTAAACCTTCTTGTCATCCACTCCTTGTGACTCACCGTACTTTCTACCCCACTGCATCAGACCAGAATCCTGCCACCCTTCCATTCACTTACCCCTCCAACCAACCTGATTCTAAGACCTTCTCATTCTACCCTTTAAGCTGTTCCTCATCTCCCTAACTAATCCCAGCCATTTCCTGACCTACTATGTTCTCTCATGCCTCTTTATCTTTGAAAATGTTGCCTTCCTGCTCAGTGAGTTCTTCTGACCCCTGTCAGACCAGTGCACAGTCCTCCTGACCTAGCTGGTGACCCCCTCCTATGGGAAATCTACTTTGAACCCTCCAGAGAGTGAACTGCTCAGTGGATAGCCCCTGGTGGATGCCCTCACCATAGCTTTTCTCGTAATTACTGTAATTGTCTGTGACTATGACTCTCTCTTCTCCATGAAACCCTGGATTCCTTGAAGACAAGAGCCACTTCCCATCTATCTCTGTAGCCCCAGTCTTTAACCCAGTTAAGGACAGCTAACAGGCTTACAAGGAGTGTTTGTTAAGTGAGAGAATAGCAGAGTGGTGGTAAAGAGTAAGGACTCTGGAGTTAAACTACCTGAAATCAAATACTTTAGTACCATACTTGCTAGTTATGTGAATCCAGACAGGTTACTTGAACTCCCTCTGCTACAGTCTCCTTGTCTATCAGTAGATATAATAATAGGATGTACTTCATGGGATTATTGTGAAGAGTAAATAAGCTAATAACTTGAAAGAAACTTCTAAAATTTTATGAAAACACTCCCTCACTCCCCTCCCCCTAGCAGGTGTATTTATGAATACACAGGGACTATGTATAATCTTCTTGAAATCACCTGTAGCACCTAACCCAGTGTAGTGGTTAAGATCAACTATTTCATGGGATGATTGTGAGGATGAATGAATTAACACGTGTAAAGTGCCTGATACAAAGTAAGTGCTCGATAAATGTTAGCTACTCTTCTTATTCTTATGTTTATTGTTATTATCGCCATTACCCTCCCCAATTCCTTCAGTAGCTTTCCAATGTTAACCTAAGTTAAAAATCTATGGCCCAAGAAAATGACTGATGTACCTAAATCTCATTTATAACCAACATTACTGCATTTGCAAATGCTGTTCCCTTGACCCAGTACTCTCTGCCAATGCTACTTTCTTTTTCACTTGTTAGAATCTTCTCATTCTTTAAGGCCCATCTCAAATGTTAATTTCTTAATAAAACAATTTCTGGATTTTCCAACTACATATGAGCTTTCTTCTGAATGTTCTGTGAACTTTCTTTGTACTTTTATTATTATTATTATTATTATTATTATTTACTACTACTACTAGCATTTATGGAGCACTTACTATGTGCCAGGATGCTCATAAGCATGAAATATATGTACCATGTCATTTAACTGCAGGAAGATGGAGGTTTAAATGGGAAGGGATTCAGAAAGGGCCAGCAAGGAGGTGCAGTGGGTAAGGTGAGGCTGTGGCTGTGTCTCCGCCTGTGTCTGGGCTTGGTTTTGACCATTTTCTGGAAAGGAACCCGGATATTACTTTCCTAGTTGGCAGAATAGGACCATTTGTTTTTGTCTTGGAGGACAGGAATTGTGCTTTACTCATCTTAGTAACACCTCTAGGATGGAAACAGTATATTTTGCAGCAGGTCAATATTTTTTTTTCACGTTTAATAATGTATCCTAGTTAATACATATAAGTTTTACTAAATCTTAACATTAGAGAGAACATAGTACACTTTAATGATGCAGACATCTCCTCTGTCAATAGAAAGATCCACTATTGATGCTCTACAAAATGCAAAAATGCAAAGAGAGGTCTCTTCTTGATGTAAGAAATTAGCTATTATTATAACCATTTGCCTTTGTTCTTATTTTATTATACTCCTGGCCAGTGCAAAATGTGCCACCTCTTTCTCCGATGATTCATCTGTATTTATACACTTAAAGCATAGCCAGTTGATTGTTAAACCCCACTAGTGGAATAGTTTGGGAATCAGAGCATCTCCAAATGATATGTCAATTGCCTGAGGAATTTGACTCCCCCAACTACCCAAATGGAGAATATCTTATCCTTGGAATCATTTCTAATGCACATGTGCAATGTTAAGCATGTCAACATTTAAGTGCATTTATAGACCTTTTCTGAATAGGCTGGTATGCTGGTATCCACTCTCCCTATTAGCCCTACTCTGTGCTCTGGAAGGCTGACCTGAAATCAACAAGTTTCTTTCCCATCTGGTTCCAGCTGGGTTTGGCCAGTAGAGGGGCATCAATAAGAGAATGGAGGGAGAGAGAAGAGTGACTTGGAGAGTTTATTTCCTGGCACCCTGCCTGCAGTGGTGCCTTTGTCATAGCTCCTATCAGCTACCTTTTCTGCACACCTTTCTCTGGCTGTAGATAACCACTCCTTCCCCTTGCCTGTCAAAGCCTGGGGGTGGTAACAGCCCCAGGGTCACTAGTCTCATGGCCTCCTTTACCCTGATGGCATCTTGGTAAAGAGTCCCTGTATCAAACTTTCCTCAAATTCCCAAACGTGGGTCTGCCACCTGTTTTCTAGATTTTGGCTGATAACCCCTTATTGCTGCATCTGCATCTCTTAAAGGAATTTAGCCTTGAAGGTCAGGTAGGTGACAAAAAGACATCCAGGTGCAGCAAGGAGGTCTTTCCAAATCTATAACAAGTTCTAATTTGAGGTCCTACCGAAGCTCTCAAGGAAAGGCCCTGAATGAGGGAGGAATTTCTCATATGGTCCTCACTGTTTTTTCTAGAATTGGATCCAAAGTGAAAATGCCAGTGGATTTTGGAGACAATTTGTCAACTCAAATCCATGTTTACTTGAGAGGCTGCAAATTCACTGCAGCAGGTTTTGAGCAGAAAATGTTTGTCAAAAGTGAAAACCTGAAAGCCAACAATGAATGATTAGAAAACAGAAAATGTCATTTTTTAAATTAGGAAAGATGGATGTGAAGTGGAAGATTCTATCCTGTTCTTAATTATGTGGCTGGGTCTTCTTGGACTCTTCGTCTAATCCGCATAGATACAAAAATTACACAGCAATCTGGAAGCTTAAAAAAAAAAGAAAGAAAAGAAAAGAAAAAATGGCAGTAATTAAATGACAAAAAAACTATATTCAAATAAAATTAAGGGTTTGACTTAAAGCTATGGGGGGCATCTCCTTTTGTTTCTTCTTATGTAGCACTTAAAGGAGAATGAAACAAAAAGAGCTTTCTGGAAGTGTCTCAGCACCGACTTGTAGCCCAGCCTGAAGAGAGGTTTGCTGGTCCAAAGTACGACGTGTGTCCAGCACATCCATTTTGTGAGTTTTGGTTCCATCCTTTCGCTTCATGTAAAAGCCGGAGAAGAGTCCCAAGAACCGAAAAGAAAGAAGAAACTCAGAGATTTGTTGTTAGGTTCATCCATCATATCAAGAGGTTAAAAGATCCATTCTTGACTAAAACAGAAGTTATTATAATGATGAAAAAAAAGAACTATTTCAGATGGACAGAAAAGCACCCATATCTATACCTACTCATATTTAATAGATATAAACATTTTGCCATTTTTTTCCCTCATTTTTTAAAGCAATAAAATCTTTTGGATACAGTTGAAGTTTCCATTGCAGCCCTCACTCTCTCCATCCCTCCCACTCTCTCCAGAGGTAACCACAGTATGGATGTTGATTTTACCTTTTCTGTCTATGTTTCAACACTTTGACTCCACAGGCATGTATTGAGAAATAGTATACATACTAGTAGTATTTTGCGTGCTTTTAAACTCTAGATAAATTGTATTATACTCCATTGTGTTTTCAAGAATTATCCATGTTGATACATGTACCTCTAGATCATTCATTTTAAATGCTGTGTACTGTTCCGTTATGAGTATATACAATGGTTTATTTCTTCGTTGACTATTGATAAATATTTAGAATGTTTCCATTTCTTTCTGCCATTACAAACAGCGTTTTGATGAACATCCTTCTTCTTGTGCACATCTTCAAGAGATTCTCTAGGATATATGCTTTGGGAAAAAATATTGGGCCACATGTCAAGTACACCATCAACTTTCGTGCCCATTGCCATATCCTCTCCAGAATGGCTGAATAATTTACATTCTTACCAGCAGGACCTGGCAATATTCATTTCCCCCTGCCCCCATCCTTGTTAATATTTTATATGATCAAACTTTTAAATTTTTTCTAATCTAATGATGGTTTTTATTTGCATTTCCCTGATTACTAGTGAGGTTGAGTTTCCTCTCAAATGTTTATTGGGACTTCAAGTGTTCTCCTTTTCAATGATCCTTTCCTTTCCTCTTGCCCCTTTTTCTCTTGTATTGTTTCTCTTCCTGACTGATTTGTACAGCTTCTTTATGCTGGAATTGCGTGCTTTGGCAGTTACATGTATCAAATAGTTGTCTTAGGAGGAAGCTCCAGGTCTCTACACTAATCAGCACGCATCCCAAATGCCCATTGCAAACGTTACCCCAGGGTTGACTTTGTCAAAAGGCGGAAGCAAACCTGTTATGATCTATATTCTGAAGTGAACATGATAGTAGAGCAGGTCACGGTCCTTTGTGGATTTAGGGCCTGAATTTTGGGGAGAAAACTCCTGGGAACATACACGAAGCAGGGAATTAGGACTCTGTTGGAGAATGGGTCAAAGCTCATACAGCCAGGAAGAGCCTGGAAATTTACAGAAGGGAAGAAGCAGAGGCGTTTCTAAGAAAATGTGTTAAGTGGTGGGGAGTCATGTGCTCTGTGATGGGTAGGATGACTCCCTGGTAAGACGGCCTCTAATGGCTTTCAAGACCTAGAGAAGGGGATGTCCTAATTCCTGACTGTCAGCCCGGTGTCACAGCATGTCAAGGTGGGAGGGCAGAGAGGAGAGAAACCAAAAGGGATTTGAGACAGAAAACCTCACAGTCGGCTGCCGTTCCCCACTATCAGAGCCACTAACGACTTTGCAGTGAGCAGCCAGTAGGGATGGCTGAGCGCCCCGAGCCGGCTACACCCCACTGCAGAGTGTGACAGCTGAGATGGGGCAGGGAGCTAGACCTCCAATCTGTCACCAAATTGTAATTTGACTTCAAACAGTCAAGCTTTGTTTTATGCTGCCTCCAACCTACAAATAGCAAATAGCAGATCTGAGTGGTTTGCATTTTCCCTTCTTTGCTTTCCCTTGCTGTCCACCTAGTCAAGGTTGTGTGAGTGGCAAAATGACCCTCAAACAGGGGAGGCAGGGAAGAGGAAATCCTCGGCCAAGATAACTGGCCAGTGAGTGAAGGACTGATGATAACCCACAAGGAATATTGACCCTGTCTTCTGCTCTGGAGGGCAACAGTCTGTGTGTTATCATCCAAGAAGGTAGGTAAAGGCTGAAAAGCAGGTAAATGCTAAATTCCCCTAAATCAAATGTCTTAGGTTTCTAGCTATTTCAGGTCCAAATAAATAAACCTACTTGATAAGCCTGTTTTCACTTGAGTGGTGTCTCATAAATCAACCAAGGGAGGGAACTGAATCTGCCCCAGAGTCTTGGGCACAATTAGCTACATTAGAGAGGGAATTAAGAAGCATGCCTGCCCTTACCACTTAAGCGGCGTGCAGCCTTTCCTTGTAAAGCCAGACATCAATCTTTGTTGTCATTGTTTGTCTTCTTGCTACTACATGTGAGAGTTGATGTTCTCACCTGAGTGCAGACTGCACAGCAGCGAAATATAATGTATGGCAAACTTGGTAAGGCTTGCTGTAAGCATGTAAATAAGTATGTTAACACATGAATAAGCAAACTAGTCCTGCAGTACTGATTAATTCTGAAGATTTACTTCCTTTCGTTCTGTTTCATTTAGCCAAGTCTATATTCTCTGAGTTCCTCCTTTATGATCCATCAGAACCAATTGTACACGTCCTCAAAGCAGATATGGAAAAAAAACAAAGGCACATCAGAAAATTCCCAGATTTCTTTTTGGCAGTATCAAGTGGCTATTATCTCAGCACCAAGCAATGTTGCCAGAGACTATAAAAAAAAAAAAATCAATAAGGAAGAATCCAATCCGTCTAGTGTCACAGACGGCCAGGAAGTGAATTAGCGGGTTAGAGGATATCTCCTTCGTCTGCCCACATTTAGGAATAACAGACAAACAAAATTTTGGGTTAATGAAATTTCAAACAAAGCAAATGCCTAGCTCGCCCTTGACATTCATCTTTACAATTCTATTAAAAGGTTTTCCATAAGAGCAGATTATTGGGTTTCCAGAAATGAGCTGACAATCATTGCTACATAAATTTCTTTTCTAGGGGTATCATTTGGTTGCACAGTCTCTGGAATTTCTCCCTCATTGCAACTGTAAGCAAAATTTACTTTCACACAGGGCTATGTTCCAGATAATAGTGGGCTTTTAGGCAGGAGCCTATTATAAATTCTCTAATCCGTTTTATAAGGAACCCACTTTCTCTTATGTTTCCAATATATTTATGCTTCTAAGCAACAACAGAAGGTTGTGTTTTAAATTAGACTTTACCTAAAATTCCTAAATCTTGTTCCCTATCATGTCCTGATCACCCAGTTATCTGTGTACTTGGAAAATATTTCTCCTCAAAAAAAGCAATGTTACTGCTTTTTCCAGAAACCTATAAAGAACCTTATCCCCTTCAATAAAAAATACTGACAATGTGAAGGAGACTGAGGACTGTCTCGTTACTGTGTGGGAGAAAAACGTGGGCTATGTTGGTCAGGTACGCCTAGGAAGTCTCCTTGCCTTGCTCAGTGGGTCTCCAGCCTGGCTGCACATCTGAATCACCTGGGGAACTCTGAAAAATGACTACTACTCAAGTCCCACCACATGCTGATTAAATCAAGATCTCAGAGGGAAGTCGCTGGACAGCAGCATAGCATCACCTGGGAACTTGTAAGAAATGCACAGTCTTAGGCCCCCCAGCCCTGCCGAATCAGAAACTCGGAGGGTGGGGCCCAGCCATCTATGTTTAACAAGCACTCCAGGTGATTCTGATCACGCTCAAGTTTGAGGGGAAGTACCCCTCCGTTGATATTTTTTTAAATAATGACTAATGTGCAACCACTGTTGAGAACCTTTAGCCTTTTCTTCTCTTCCTATTTATTAACTTCTCTTTGGCCTCAGCTAAAAAAAGGCCAACTGCCTGTTTAGTGTTTGCTCCTTTAGATCAGCCAGCCATAGCGGAGAGCGTTCTGGCTTCCTATGCTACCGGTCGACAAAGCTCAGCCTAAAATGTGTCTGGGAGAATCTATCTCCAGGACCCACCCTTGGACAGAAGTGAAACCTCATCCCAGAGTACCATGAAGTGCTGCAGGAGCCTTGAAGAAATGCAGAAACCCAACATTATTTTGTGAGTCACTGTAATACTAATCGTGACTTTTTTTTTCATATTGATAATGTTCAAACTCTCAAGGCCTTTTTGGTTTGTTTTGTTTTGCAAGGGATCTGAGTGACTTCCTGGCTGTTATTTACTCGATAAAATCTCAGGCCCCGTATTATTGAGCTTGAGGTCTGGTTGACATGCAGTCTTGCAGCTCTAAATCGGAGGAGTTGTCCATGACAGTGTTTCCTCCGCTCAGCTCCGTTTTCTCACACCTTGCATCCTCTCCCTCGCCCTTCCTCCTCCTTTCTATTAACCCTCTCCGTGCTCCATTCTTCTCCCTTTGTGGGCACACTTTTGCTCCCGTGTAAGACAAATGGCTCTTACCAGAGCCACAGTCCCCTTTCCAAAATCCTTAGGACCAGATATGTCTTTGAAATTCATACTCTTTTCAATTTTAAAAGAATAATTGTGTGCATACTGTATATGGAGGCCTGAAGCAAAAGGCCTACATATTCAGACCAATGGAATAGAGACTATAGATAGCTTTACTTGATTAAGTTTAGGTTTTGCCATCAAATGAATTAAGAAGAAAACCTTGTGAGATTTCAGAGCTTTTTGCATTTAGCGTGCTGAAGACGGGATTGTGGACAGTGTTCTGAACTAACAGGCAAACCAGCACCAGCAGGATTGAAGAGTCCCAGAATTTTGAAACGAACTTAAAACATCTTGATGATATTAAGTTTAGCTTGTTGACATTTAAGGACAGAACTTATGAATATGTAGTTTTGATCCACGCCTAGACTCATGATGAAAGCAGCCAGGCTTACAACATACTTTTCTATGAGATGATGGTCTGGGGTGGTCATTGCCCCTTAAGATACACTACTGAACAATGGTGTTGGGATGATGGCTAACTGTGTGCAAATAAAGTGAGGCTAGATCTCTCACTCTCTTCTTAACTACGCTTCATCCCAGATGGATCAAGCCATAAACATTCTAAAAAAAGAGTGAATATTTTTATAATACTAGAATGGAGGGGACTTTTCAAACATAATGAAAAACCCAAAAGTCATAAGAGATAAGAGTTGTTACATTTGGATAAATATCAAAAACTTCTTTAGGGGAAAAATCACTATAAAAGAGCCACAGTGGCAAAAAAAAATATTTGTAACTCACTCTGGATAAACATGCATAGAAAAGTGCTTTTAGGGGCTAGCCCAATGGCGTGGTGGTTGGGTTCAGATGCTCTGCTTCTGCGACCCGGGGTTCGCAGGGTCAGATCCCAGGCGTGGACCTACGCACCACTCATCAGGCCACCCTGTGGCGGTGTCCCACATACAAAAATAGAGGAAGATGGGCACAGATGTTAGTTCAGGGCTAATCTTCCTCAACAAAAAAGAGGAGGGATGTTAGCTCGGAGCTAGTCTTCCTCACACACAAAAAAAGTGCTTTTATAAATTAATAAGAAAAGACCATGAACCTAACTGAAAAATGGGCAAATAAGCAAGCCCCAGACAAAAAGAATTGCAAATGTCTTTGAAACATGAACTCAACCTCAAATGTAGTTAAATGAGAGTAAATGTGAAAAACAATCCACTATCAGGTCGGCAAGGAATACCCCATTTGGTAGCTCTGGTTTTAAGAACTTACCCTATGATTATACTCACACAAATACATGAAGATATACGTACAAAGATTTTCACTGCAATGTTATTTTCAATAGATCAAGAATTGTAGGGGCCAGCCTGGTGGCGTAGTGGTTAAGTTCACATACTCCACTTCGGCAGCCCGGGGCTCACAGGTTCCGTTCCCATCCCAGGCACATTATCTACACACCACTTATCAAGCCATGCTGCGGCAGGCGTCCCACATATAAAGTAGAGGAAGATGGGCACGGATGTTAACCCAGGGCCAATCTTCCTCAGCAAAAAAAAGGAGGATTGGCAACAGATGTTAGCTCAGGGCTAGTCTTCCTCACCAAAAAAAAAAAAAAAATTGGAAATAATCTAACTGTCCTTTGGTAGATTGGTTAAATAAATTAAAATATACCCACAGGCCAAAGTATTCTCTAGATGTTAAAACAAATGAGATAAATCTACATGTGCTGACATGGAAAGGTGTCCACTCTGTCTGGCTCACTGAAAAAAGCCGGTTACAGAACAGGGTGTGGAGTGTGATTATGTCTACATGTATGTTGCTATAAGCATAGAAAACGTCTGGGATAATGCACAATGCACTTCGTAACAGTGGTTATATCTCTGGTAAAGGCAAACATGGAGGTAGGGTGCATTTTATACAATTTTCTGTACTGTTTGATTTATCTCCAATAAATATGCATTAGTACAGTAATTTACTATTGAAAACTTTAAAAATCTGTGCACCCTTCCTGCAAGTGCAAGACAGCTTTGCATCAGTCTCATCTTGGTAGACTCATAGCTAGGTGTAGACAGAGGTGGGGTTGAAGGGATAGTACATCATCCCTTTGCAAGGATGCCTTATTATATTGTCTTTGTACAAGAACCTTAGTTAGCAAGTTAGAGCCCATCCACAAAGGGGTCCCAGGCTGAGAACATTGGCCTCACCCAAAAGGAACTTCATGGTGTTCAAATTTTCTTGACTGAGAAATATTCTTCCTTTCACTCCTTATAACACATTCTGTTATCCAGTGTGTCAGGGAATAATAGAGGGAGGCTGTGGATGCTAAATTTTGACTGTGAGTGTCCAGTAAGACCCAAATGCAAGATGCCAGGGTGTGTGCCCACGGACATCCTTCTTTACTGCCTTGTGTAGCTTCTCAATATCCACACGTCATGTAGGTCCCAGTCAAGCCAGATTGCCCAGGCCCTCCCTGGGAGCTTTGCCAGCTGCTTAAGAGGACATGATGTGTAAGTTTGAAGCCAAAATCGGGATTACCAGAGAGAGGAAAAATAGGAGCCAGCTTTGAGACCCTGTTCAGTTTTGTTCCTGATGATGTGGGAAGAAAAGAGCTGATGTGGCGCTCACAGTACCATGTTGTCTTCCCACAGCCCAACGTTGTTGCTACAAAAGACTCAGAACACACTTGAAACCAAAAAGCTATTGGTTCCCTTATCTGCCAGGACCTTGGTCCAAAGAGAGACAGTGGGGTTGACACTGTTAGTGAAACCTGAGAGGAGATCCCAGTCCCATGAAGAAAGCAGCCCTTTTCCCTGTCCCAGCTGGCATGGTGTGGGATCCAGTAGCCAGATGCCTGAAGGTACAAAGTTTGGGACTATAAAGATTTTCCCATCATCCTCTCTAATTTTACATCTTTATTTTCAGGCCACTCTAACCCATTTTAAGCTTTAGCATGCAAGTCAGGTTTCTATTAGTAGCCAGTTGCACTGTTCGCAAAATAACTGATGATTCCAAAGGGGATCTACTGTGAAAATAAAAGCTATGAAGCTTTTGATCACTGTGATTTGCATCACTAGCTTCCTAGCAATCCATCTGATTTCAATGACGTCTTCATGACTCTAAATTTAGAATATTTATTTGGGAACTTTGCTTGAGTCTCTTAACAGCTACCTCCTGACAAGGCACAGAGAAGTGTATGCTGTGTGTTTGGGGTTTGCTAATCCAACAGTCATTTCAGAGATCCATACAAATGAAAAATATACCAATAAGACACGAAACCCTTAATTACTCTAATGTATGTACCCAGGATCTCCTCGCAGCACCTCCCTCCCTTTCACCCTCCACCCCAACCTCTCTTAACTCCTCTGGGCACAATCCACTTGCTGAAGCATCCAGCCCATCGTGGTTCACTTAAACGGCTGCAGGAAATTTGTTTTACAAGGCTGGTTTTAACTGAACTACCTGCTGTGCAGCACATTGCTACTGTTTGTGAAATGAATGATGGGAAAGGCAAGTCTGTGATTTCATTTGTTCAGACCGATTACTCACACGTTACACACGGTATCATTTGCTTGTCACTTAATGACTGACCAGCCTGCCTGAATCATTAGTGCTGCAGCGCAGTGAAAGGAAGACCTCGGCATAATGAGGAGCTGAAGGAAGTGGAATGCTGTTTTACCTAAAAGAAATGGTGCGCAGAAATCCAGCACAGCTGCAGGTGTTCCGATGACAATGTGGGAAGCAGTTAGCTTCCAATTTAGCAGAAAATTAAGAGCGAAAAAACTGTTATTTGTGAGAGAAGATACTCATGGCAGGCAATCATCCTCGCTCTGTATCCACAAGATGAGCATTCAGCTGTCTTTGTCGTGACTTAAAACAATTGGTATCTTGGGCTGCATTCAACACCAGATTGGTGCTTATTATCTGCAGTTTATTCTTTCTTGGGATATTTTGTTTTTTTTCCCCCCCTATTTTATGGTTAATTTGCTTGCTTGAATGTAAAGCCATTTAAGCTGAAAAATCTGGATTGTGGCTGATCATCGTGCCAGGGCTCTGAGCTGTATGATACAAGATAATTGGCAATTTTCAAATTCATAATCCATTTTGTTTCACTTGTGCCCCCCTCCTCCTTTGTCCCTTCTGCTAGCTTCTCTACCACATTCTTCGGCATGATCTTTGAAACTACTAACAGAGGGAAGGTGAGGGGAGAGAGATTCTTCCAGTCAAGATCTCCGGCTCCCGAGACTCACCTTTGGGGAAGTTAAAGAGCAAAACTTCATGATGCAAACCTGTCCACCTCTGGGAAAGAAGTCTCAAAACCAACAAATACTTTCCCATGGAAAGATTTTATTCCATTTGGAACCAAAGCTCCAAGTCCTGTTGGTAGGATAATAAAAAGATTTTGGCTTCACTTGAGGGTTTGTTTGAGGCAGGCAAGAAAACTCTGACGTTCTATAAACCAACTGCCTGTTTCCCATTTGGTGGTGGTCCAGTGGGTAGATCTAACACAGTGTATCCTGTTCCTATTACCCCATGCTATGTCAGTCAAGGCGGTGGTGGATAAAGATGGCTAAGCCTATGTCCACTGGTTAGATTTAACATAGTGTAGTATATTCCTGTTACCTCTTGCTATGTCAGTCAAGGTGATGATAGATAAAGATGCTCAAATCTATGTCCACTGATATCCTTTTCTATTTTAAACAAGTCTAGCCCACAGGATTTATTCCTAATAGTGTGACCCCTTCTTGTTTCATTCTTTTCTATTTTCCTGACAGAACACTGTCATCAGAGTTCACTCATTTCAGTCAAGTGATTCTTCAGCAGCCAAGTTTCCCTCAGGAGATGTCTTCAGAGATGAGGTAGCACTGAAGCTGCTTATTCTGTCTACCCTGAACTCAGGACAGTGGTAATACTTTGTGTACCACTTCTCAGTGGACTTTGTCTGGGTGATAACAGCAATATGTTAAACAGACCAGGGAGCTGTAAACAATAGTCCTGCTGCCTCAGCTAAACAGAACAGGCAGAGAGTCTCTCTCCTTAAGAGTATGTACTTTTTTTTTTTTTTGAGGACGATCAGCCCTGAGCGAACATCCGATGCCAATCCTCCTCTTTTTGCTGAGGAAGATTGGCCCTTGGCTAATATCCGTGCCCATCTTCCTCTATATGGGACGCTGCCACAGCATGGCTTGACAAGTGGTTCATTGCTGCGCGCCTGGGATCCGAACCTGCAAACCCTGGGCCACCGAAGCGGAGCACGCACTTAACCGCTACACCACCGGGCCAGCCCCAAGAGAATGTACTTTTTTGATGATATTTTTTATTCTTTCAAATGGCCAGACCTTTCTTCCTTGAAAGCAGAAGAGTAACACCTTGCCGCTTTTCTTCTGCTTGTTGAGTACAATGCCTTTATTTTCCCAGTCTGTCACTCTGATATTTCTATGGACATACCTGCTAACAACACCACTTAAAACTGTAAAACATTATGTTTCCCCATTTTGCAATAATTTTCCACTTGAATTGTAATGTTATTTTTCATGTACATTTGTGTAAATTCACAGAAGGAAAATGCAAAAGAAAAAGAATAGAAAGCATGGAGATGGTGACCAATCGTAGGCCAAACAAGCAACAAATTAGTAGACTGAGGAGAAATACAACCGGAGAGAGGGGGTAAGAGGCTTTCCGCCCTCAGATTCTATTTGGTGTTTATCTTTCGTTACTCCGTCTTTCTGATTTCACCTTCCCCCCTACCCAGATACTCAAATTCCCTTTCACCATAACCATGTTTCTTTTTTAAATGCTGGCAGGCCTAAATTTCCAATTTATGCACTGCTTTCTGTGGTATAACTTGGATTTCCAAGCATTCCCCATCCCATGTGTGGATTTTCATTTTACTACTTCCTCACACAGATATTCTGCTGTCACCAGCTGGCCTGAGGAAAGTCTCAGCCATGCTCTATTTTTGTGTCAGCTAATAGTCACTCAGTCTTCTGTTCTGCCAATTTGGTGCATAATATTTTCATTTTCTCTATATTCATTTCCAATACTCCTGTCAGCTTTCAGCATCTACTTCATTAAGCTTCTCCTCTGGTTTAACAGTAATCAGCAATGAAGGATCCTTTGTGAGGCCGAGGGAGAATTGATCTTGTTTTCTCACCACACTCGAGGTCCTGCCAAAGCAGGAGGATTTACTGCATGTCACACAGATTGCCCGGAGGACGCTCTGTGTCCCCATTTGTCATGCGGCTTCCATTGCTCACCAGGCACATGGGCTCGTAAACTTATTTCTGAAAATGTGAAAGGATTATCCTCGCTCATAAAATGCAAAATTTGCTTAACTGCCTTAGAAGATTTAAGGCTGTTCCACTTGTTTTTCAAGAGAAGCTTATTTGAATTACAAAGTAAGATCGCTGTGGTAGTGGGAGGGAGGGAGGTGATGGCCGCAAACCGGTCATCCTCTCCTTAGGGAAAGCCAGACAAGAAGTGTTGTCAATGGCGCATAAAGGAGGCTATAGTGTTGCCTTGCGTGCAAGTCTACACTGTGAAACAAAGTAGTGGATAAAGGCATCTATTTCTTTTAAATTTAAGCATTCTTGGTCCAATCTGCCTAATATTCCTAAAGGCAAAGAAATTTCAGTGCAAAAGAGTGTTTGAAAAGAATTAAGTTCCTGTTGCTATTTCACTTTTATTAAGCTCCGAAGGAATTATAGATTCTAAATAGAAGACACAAAGACCCAGACCAAGGACAGAATCTCCATACTCAGTGAGTCCAGCAACAACTGCCTAAATATGCATGTGAGAGCTTTCTTGTCTTTTATCACTTACTGACTCCCACAGTTAAACTTATTTTTTCACCTAATCCAGACATAAACCAACTCCTACAAACTAAGTTGGGCGTGACCTTTATCACGGACTATATGGAAAGATATGACTATACTTTTGTGAAACCATCAATGAACCAAAAAAATCCTGATTCCCTTATTAAATCTAGATCCTTCAAAGAACACATTCTCTTGGACTAGCAATAAAATAAAAACCCTTGTGAGAGGAAGCAGCTCCATCTCCTGATGATCCTTTCTCCAGGGCCAACCTGGAAAGGCTGACTCATTTATTCATCTCTCCCTGCAGATGCCTTGGCAACAGTGACTATATCTTACTGGAATTTGTGTCCAAGCACCTGTAGTGGTGACTGGTACCAGTAGGTGCTCAGTAAGTGGGTGTCTGAATAAATGGATGAGCTGTGTGGTTTTGTGGCCATTTTTTTATTCTTCATTCTCAATGGATAATTTCAACTCAGATCAGTTCATTCAAAGCAATCAGTAAAACCATAAATTTATAACAGGATAGGATGGATACTTCTGATGGGGAGTAAACTTTTGTTGAGGGAGTATGAAAATGTGGAGTCAAAGGAGATTTATAAAAGAGGATATTAAAGAGAATTTTCAGGTGTAGTCTCATGTTATGGATGAAATAAATGATAGATACAGAGATGGAAGAAGGAAACAAAGAAGCTAGTTATGCAACCAGCTGAGCTAAATGTCTGTCAGCTGAGGAAAAATTCACTACAATTCAAGCAGCAGATATTTATTTGGGCAATTAGAATTGCAATTCTGGAGGCACAGATTCAGGTAGAAACTCAAAATATGTTCTGATTACAGAAGAGGGGCTTAGGGTTTTTATGGGGAAAAGGGAGGATGAAGTGAGTTGTATTAAAGAAGAGTTCATTGGTGCTGAATGAGGTAAGGCTAGGTTTGTACTTCATAGACTGGCTCGAGATCGGAATCAGTAGGCAAAAGGCTAGACTTGTACTTCATTGATTGGCTAGCAATTTGGTCATCAGCAAAGTCCAGTTTTATTAGTCCTTACAAACAGGCTATTTTAATCCTTACTGACTTCTTGGAATGTCAGTGGTTTGGTCCAAGTTTGGAAGATAAAGAAAACAAGACATGCAAGGCAATTCCTCTGAAATGGCTGCTCTGGCTCCATTTTAATCTGGCTCCACTCACGTTAGCTTTCATATGTCCATCTTCTTTGCAGTGGAGGGGAAGAAAACTGATTTTAGCATCTGGAAGTGAGGCATTTCAGGAACGGGCTTCATCAAACTTGTGAGTCAAGGGAAGTTTTCTTTTCTGTTTCTCTTACGATTTCTTGTCCTCACTCACTAGGTAACTGTGACCTTAGGCTGCTACTTCTGTCATAGAGGGAACTGCAGTGCAATTCGCCAATTCTTACTAAGACAAGATAACAGAAAGAAGTTCTGTCATGTTTCCGTAGAAATTAAACAGTGTAAATCAGGAAAAGGAGCTGGGAATACAGAAGCACAGAACTATTCTATGTGACATAACCAAGAGCCTCCTTAAACCCCATGTTGACTGTATTTGGCAATTGAATATTCTTTTTCTTTAGCTTCCATATTATGGTATTCAATTTTTGTTCCATCCCCTTTGCTGGTTTCATTTTTTTCTTCAGTCTCCTTTGAGTGGCTCTCTCCTGACTATCAAATCAGCCCCAACCTCTTGTTTGGAGATCTGGTGTTCTAGATCCAGTGCTCTCTGGGCTGGCTCCCTTTGAGTGTCATCTTCATGCTCTAATTGGCACACCTCTACGCTTTCCCATTTCTGTCAATGGTGCTACCCTTGTCCCAGTCCCTCACACTTGCAATTATGAAACTGCCTTGACTCCTCTCACTCCTCTTCCCTATCATCTAGTCAGTATGGCCCAGTGATGTTGACAGTTCATTGTAAAAGTATTTTCCATTTTTCTCCATTTTCGCTGTCAATACCCCAATCTAGACCTTCACAGCTTTATACCTAAATTACTGTTTTATCCTAGACTGTTCTTCTCATCACCAACATCCCTCCCCCACAAATACATACACACACTTTTACCTTCTCATGCGTCCAACATGCAGTTGCCAGGTTAATACTGCAACAACACCATGTCCATTAAGCTTATCTCCTTCTCAAGAGCTAAAAATAGTTTCCTAATTGGGAGAACAGCATAGATTTTATGTAATTTTATTAGATATTATCTCTCAATATAAATCTAAATGTGACAATTTTGGGTACCTTAATACCAGGAGTATTAATCTCTACAGTTTGGAATGCAACTAAAATGCCCCAAGACAACTATCTATAGGTTCAAAAATCACTCCTCTCTTCAGAATTCAAGGATCTCCAAACTCCGTTTCCATTTATCTGAAAGATGCTTTTGTCCACACTTAACTCTTTCTGCATCCCCACAAAGATAAAACTTTTCTTTTATCCATGTAGACGGTTTTAAATGGAAAGAAGAGGCACATGGATACACTCAGAGGATATAGAAATTACATAAAAGATGGTATCTTTCACTTTGCACTTAAGACAAGCTTACCCTGATATCCAACTGACACTGAACTGGTCCTTTCTTTCCAAATTCTGGAGAGCCACCTGCTTTATAGAAACTTCATTTATTGAAAGTTTGTTTTACATAGACTACTTAAGATTATATTTTAACTGTCCTCACTAATAGGTTGAGATATTCAAGGTCATTGACTTTTTTTTATGAAAGGGCTATTGATTTTTCTCTAATTATTTTAAAGGACATTTGAACAGAGCAATTTTTAAACTATGATTTTTTCATAGTTTCGCATGGGATGGGGGGTGCTAGGAAAGAAGTAGAAGGCCCTTTTGTTCAGCTGAGGTCTTGGATGGTTTGTAACTATGCCAAGTCAGGTTGGGACTTGTGTTTGGGAGAAGGGACAGGAGAGCTGAATAGCTGTGCATAACAAGGAGAAAAGACATTGGAGCTCCGGAAGACCAATCTGAGAGGAACGAGATGAGGAGGCAAGTGGCAGGGGGGAGAGGAGTTTGGCAGCTAGATTGAGATGCACAGTGTCATGTGGAATGGATCAGCCAATAAGAAATCCCTAGTGTCTGGGCAAATAAAATGGAAGGACTTTCAACAATAGGAATGATGAAATATCCTACGAGTCCATCAAAGGGATCAGTAGATTTGGGTATATTCATATAATGGAAGGCTCCATAGCAGAAAAAACAAATTAATTAGAGCTACATAAATTAACATGAATCTTATAAGCTTAATATTTAGTGAAACGTTTGCAAAAGCAGATATCATATGATGCAGTTGATACAAAATTTAAAAACATGTAAAACAATATGTCATAAAAGTATCAATAAATGCATGGGAACAATAAATACCAAAATCAGGATAGTGGTTACCTCTGGGAGAAGGGAGTCGGGAGTGTAACTGACGAGGGGTACACAGGGCACTCCAGCACTACTGGTAAACATCTTTTCTTAAGGTGGCAAGTAGGCACATGGTGTTCATTTTATTTTTTAACCTTTTTTATGTTTCATAAATACTTATAATACATTTTTTTTAGAAAAATTTTGTTTCTTAGAAGTTTCAGATTTACAGAAAAATTGCAAAGATAGTAGAGAGATCTCATATACCCCAAACACACCCAGTTTCCTCTGTTATTAACATCTACATTAGTATGGCACATTGGTTACAATTGCTGAACCCATATTGATACAGTATTATAAACTAAAGTTTATAAGCAATTTGTTCAGATTTCCTTAGTTTTTACCTAATGTCCTTTTTCTGTGACCATTCCTCAGACTTTCCTTGTTTTTGATGACCTTGAGAGTTTTGAGGGTACTGGTCAGGTATTTTGTAGAATGTCCCTCTTTTGGGATTTGTCTGGTGTTTGTCTTATGATGAGACTAGGGTTGTGTATTTGGGGGAAGAAGAGGTAAAGTGCCATTTTCATCACATCATATAAATGGTACCTGACTTTCACTGTTGATGTTGACCTTGATCACCTGGCTGAAATATTGTTTGTCACATTTCTCCAAAGTAAAGTTATTCTTTTTCCCCACCCCCGTTCTACACTCTACTCTTTGGAAAGATGTCACTATGTGCAGCCCACACTTAAGAAGAAGTGTGTTATGTTCCACCTCCTTGAGGGCAGAGTATCTACATAAATTAGTTGGAATTCAGCCTGGGATATTTATCTCTTCTCCCTCATTTGCTTATGTGTTCAAAAATTTATTTACATCAGTATGGACTCACAGGTATTTATTCCATACTTTGGGTTATAATCCAATACTACCTTATTTATTTTGTTAATGAAATTTTTTCGGCTTTGACGTTGGAAATACTTTCAGTTGGCTCCTGTGTTCCTTTGACATATCCCCATGGTTGTGTTCTGTTTGCTTGTTTGTTTGTTTGTTTTTTAAATCACTTCCTTACTTTTTGGTACTACAAGATGCTCCAGACTCACCTTGTATATTTCCTGCCCATGTCCTAGAATCAGCCATTTCTTTAAGGAGTCCTGGTTACTTTTATTGATGAATGGTATTAGAAACCAAGATCTTGGTCCAAGGTGTGCTCAGTGCTACTGGGATGTTGTTGCTTCTAAGCCCTTTCAGCAAGGAAATACATGTGTAATAACCCATGCACAGATACATATCTATAAGTATTTTCTATATATAACCATTTGTATCTATTTTAAGCTAAATATGAGTTCATACTGATGTCTCTAACTCTAATCCATTATGAAATGGGTCCTTCTAGTCTTTTCCCCTTGCTTATCTGGAAATTCTCACTCCAACAGTGAGAAACTTGACTCCCACCTAATACATTTTTAAGCCAATCTAAAAATTGGAAGAAGAGAAAAAGCTGTATGCATCTGAGGAGTGGTGTTAATAGCTCTTCTGCTACAGAAAGTTAATTCTGCCCGTCTTAAGCCTACATAGAGAAGTGGAAAACACGGTGACTGAATTGTCATAAGACTATAAATAGCCCAGAAGCAGAATATATATACACCCTACTTTAATATACAAACCACACACACACAATTTTAATATAGGATAAGAAAATTGAAACATATGTATACATATATGTATCTCCTATTTACAAAAGAAGAAATCATAAAACTAGTAAGCCTAAACATTTATAAGTCAATTTTACAAATACACTTTTAAATTTAAATTAAAACAACAAGTTGATATTATTGTTCTCCTAAATAATTAACAGATTTTTATATTTAAAAAAAAAAAACGTGGCACTATTGTTGAGTACGTGGTGAGCTGGGCATTCTTCTACACAGCTGATAATGATGTAAATTGTTAGTACTTTCCCAGAAAGAATGCTGGCAATAAGAATCAACAGTCTTAAAAATGTTCTTGTCCTTTGGCTCAATAATTTCTCTTCTATATGTCCTTTCTAGATATTAACATTCTAAAGGTAAACAAATATTTTTGCTCAAAGATATTTATCACAGGACGATTTAAAATAGCAAAAAATGAAAATAACTACCTTGGTGACTAAAAAGACAGTTAACTAACTTATGACAGCTCCATGTAAATAACTATTTTGCAACTGTTGAAAGTAATATGTATAAAGAGTTTTGAAAAATATGGGGAAAGGATAATACCAACACAGTTAAAGTGAAAAAATCAGGAATCAAAATTGTTTTATAGTATGATCTTATCTATGTAAAAAGTATAAAGTACAGTTTCACAATATCTAGCAGAAAATTTTAAATGCATATATCCTCCAGGAATTCATCCTACAGATAGATATACTGGCTTAAGTGTCAAGTGTATATGTGCAAGGATATATATTCAATCATTTTTTGTGATAGCAGAAGACTAGCAACAACTTAAATGTTCATTAAAAGGGGACTGGTTACATAAACTATAATACATCCAGACAATGACTAGCATGCATTGAGGCAGTTCTGTATGATTATATGCGATCACAAGGATTCAATATTTAGTGAAAAAAGCAAGTTGTACTATAATATCTTTTTCTGTTTTAAAAAGATAAGAATGTATCCACATAATTGTTTATACTCACAAGATGGCTCTAGAAGGATATATAAGAAACTAGTAAGAGTAGTTATCTCTGCGGAGGGGAGCTGGTAGCTGGAGGATCAGCGGTGGAAGGAAGAACTTCCACTTTTTGGACTTCTGCATATTTTGAATATATTGCTAAAGGCATTCATTGCCCTTTAAAATAAAAAATGTTTCACTTTAAACAAAAGAACACGAATATCTAGTCAACGATTTTAAGTTGTTTGCTGTGTGTTGCAGTCTTGTAAAAATCCCTCAGTCTCTCCCAAACATTCAAGTCAAGCCTTCACAGGAGGGCCTCCTGGGAGTGGGGATTTTGGTTTTTGAGTTTCAGTTTTTGGGTTTTTTTGGCAATCGAGGAAAGCAGCTGAATTTCAAATCTAAGCCGAAGCAATTAAGAAAGAGACAGTTGCAAGAGAGTGAAAACATTCTCAGAATCAACTGAAACCACAGAATAAGCAGCTCAAAGAGCCAGGGGTAACCATAAAAGTGTAAGCCCCCCAGAATCCCAGATATCTTGGAGAGGGCATCAGAATTCACACAAGACATGGAAATAGATGTAAGGGTGGCTGAGCTCATTTTATCTAGATATTGAGCAGAAGGGTGATTCCATCTGGCAGGGGGTCTACATTTCTATGTGAAAACTATTGAAACCTCATTGACAGTTTCTCGAGGAAAACTGACCACAGAAAAATAACCAGCAGAAACTATTATCTATCTTAAGAATAATAAAACAATAGATTAAGCTGGGTTTGAAAGTTCTTTTAAATTCCGGTCCATGTTTGAAACTAACTCACTCATTGGAATTCTTCAAAGCTTTTTCAGCAGACGGGAAAATTTCTTACATGGACGGATGCATGGATCATATTAATGCATAATATGTGTATAATGCATAATATGCACATAATGCATAATATATAATAACAGAAGTCGCACAAAATCTTATAAACCCGTTAGACTCCTAACTAAAATATTTACATCTATAGTAATTAAAAAAAAATTTGGATATACATCCAAAGCAAAGATTTAGCATGAATAGGTTCTTGGAAGATAATGAAAGAAACTTAATGCACTACCATTAATTTTTACTAATTTTTGATAGGTTACCAACTGTTCATAGTAAACATCAATAATGGAAACTAGAAAAAAATAATCAGTTGCTTATAGGATCAATTACTTTTAAAAATTGAGATTTCAAGAAAGATTATTCCAAATACCTAACACCCTGCAATAGGACCTGAAGCACACATAGTAATAAAGAGTCATATATCTGCCTTTGGAATTTCCATCAAAAGGAAACAAAACACAAGATCTTTCCACCAGTCTTCTGGCGCTTCCGTGGAACTACTAACAGTTGTTATAGCTATTATAACATTATAGTCCCATATAAGTCATCATGTTTGGTCAAGTCATGCAGCTATTAGTCTATTTGCAGATGGTGTTAGATTTACCACTACTCTCAGAGTAAGAAACAATGCTGTGTTGTGTGTGAGATTTTGAAGCTCTCAGAAGCTCTTATATTTGTTACCTCTGCAGAGAAAAGACAAAAGAAGGCTCGTTGTTTCTATTACAAGAAATCAGTGTGTTGGAGAACACGGGGCGTAGCTTGAGGCAGAAAGAAATAAAAGTAAGTTCATTTGCAGTTCAGTTATATCTGAACGGATTAACAGTAAGTATGATTTGTGAACTATTACTATTTCCTACCCCAGGCAGTTTTTATGATTTTTCACAATTATCTGAAACATATTTTATAAAATGTGACAGCAATAAAAATATAAAGGTCTACAATTTAGGTGGGTAAAGACAAGCTCTGTAGTAAAACAATTTGACAAGTTTCCTTGCCAACACAGACAAGGAATTTACAACATAGCAACTGAAAAAAACAAAATGATTTTAGATCCATGGAGATTGCTTCATAGTTTCCCCTTAATTAGAACTTGAATCCCTTAAATGGAGATTCACATTTCTGATATCATATTATCCTTTCTAAAAGAGGGAATTTATATTATTTTTAACACACTATCAAATTTACTGTAAAAAATTTAGACACTTAAAATTTTTCTATCTACTGGCTGCAAATCTCAGATTATAAAATCAATGATAACAATGCAGAATTTGTAGCAATGCATTTAGTTAATGGCCTTCTTTGCTATCACTAGTTATAAAAATATGTGATTTTGGAAATTACTAGAAGTAAATGTGCCCCCTTAAATCTCCAATTTTGTCACAGGCTTTTATACAAAATTATTTTATTGAATCAAAAAGCCTTACTAAATTGAACAATTCTTCAAATATCATTAGTTAGAAAGATAGTTATATTGCCTTAAATTTTATTTGTATTTTAAACCATCACATCACATATATACTGCTGGCTAACAGCCAACCCCAAAATTTAGTAGCTTAAAATAGTGGTTTATTAATCCCATGATTCCTTGGGTTGGCTGGGAAATTATTCTTCAGGGCTCATCTGAGCTCACTTATTTAGCTGCATTCAGCTGGTGGGCCAGCTTGGGGCTCAGCTTAGCTGTGACAGGATGGAGGGCCACTCTCTTCATGTCTGACAGTCGCTTGGAGCTGTCAACTAGGACACCTCAATTTTCCTTCACGTCGCCTCTCAGCCTCCAGTAGGTTGGACTGGGCTTCTTTATAGAATGGCAGCAGTGTTCCAAAAGAGCAAAGGCAGAAACTGCAAGGCCTCTTGACAGCTACACTCCTGAACTTGGACAACATCACTTTGACCACATTCTATTGGCCAAACCAAGTCAACAAGCCAACCCAGATTCAAGACGTGGAGAAATAGACCCCATCTGTTGATTGGAGTAGCTGCAAAATATTCTGGCCATGTTTTCCAGTCTACCACAGCCATATAATTGGAGATGCCTAAATTCAGTACTCACTGCTGGCTATGCAAATGATGAAAAAGTCACCTCAAGACACTTCGCTACCATCTTCTAGAAAATTGTAATAACTACACAGATCTATCAGGACCACTAATAGGAATGTAGCCTGGAGCCGAGCAAAGCACGTATACATGACTAAAAATGGTTTTCCTGCCCAATTTCATATTGAAGGGCACTGTATATAATAAAAGTAATGAGGGCTAGACTATCAGTAGACACATGGAGATGACAATAAAATAAAGGGAGGTGAGAAACCAGAAATCTTAGTCTCACATATTGTTGATGATGACAATAGATTGTGATTGTCAAGAGCTCAAACTGCAGTCAGACTGTCCAGAATGAAATCTTGGCTCTGTTGTTCATGAGCTATGCAATCTTAGACAAAGTACTTCTGTGTCTCAGTTTCCTCATCTCTAAAATGTGGATAATAATGATACCCCATATCAACTTGTGGTAAGAATTAATTGATATAAAGCACTTAGAAAGTGGCTGGCATCTAGCAAGTGCTGCATAAGTATTCGCTGTTTTTGTCACCATCATTGTCATCATCATCATTGGTAAAAAGAAGAATCCATCTAATTGGGGACGGTGTTGAAGAGGGGGGAGAAATTTCCTTTAAAACCCAAATAATCATATTATGTTGGATCCCATCTTCATATCCAAGCTAAATGTTTGGGACAGATAGAGGAAAATGAAAAAAGATGATTTTGAACATTTCTGAGATAGAAAGAATTTTAACCAGGCATTTATCTATAAATCTTCAAAATTTGGAGAACTAGTTTATTTCATCAAATAATTAGGAAAGGCACAATGCTAACAAGGATAGAACTAAAAGGTGAAAAGCAGGAATTCTCCAAAGACTTTGGTTTGGATATTTTATTCAAATATCTGAAGTTTGTAAGAAGCCTCTGAGTAATCTCTTAGAAATTGTGGGATTCATAGTGAATATCAGTGAGTTTCCATAGAAAATATGTTAAATACATATTTACATGTTACATATTAGTAACCTTCCCAGTCCCCTCCCCTCAAAGTTCTGTTCCATGAGCATGGGTATATGCGTGTGTGTTTATACTTGGTGAAAGTCCAGGAATCCATGTTTTTAATAAACATCCCAGGAGATTCTTATGATTAATCATGATTGGGGTACACTGCTCCCACTCAAACATAGTCTGTGGGCCAGCAGCATTGGCACCCCCTGGGAGCTTGTTAAAACGCAGAATATCAGGCCCCACCCCAAACCTCCTGAACCAGAATCTACATTTTAACAAGATCTTCGTTTGATTCCTATGCACATTAAAGTTTGAAAATAACTAGATGACAACTTTCGGTCACAGTGGCACTGTTGTTCCATTACCCAAATCATTCTCAAACATTACAAAATTTGGCATTTAAATTACTAGCTGTGTGATTACTAGTAGTGTGCTCTCATATAAACTCCGTCATTTCAACGAACTGTCCTCAAGAGGATAAACCAAAGGTTCATTTTTGTCATACCTGGTGTTTATGCCTCAGGGTTATTAAGTCTTATAATGAAAGTTTTAACAATATAAAAATAAAATAAAATAAATAGAAAATATATATTTGTTATTTTAAAGTATTCATTATATATGTGTATCTAATATATATAAAATTGTTCTGTATATATAATGTGTGTGTATAATTATATCTCTATATATACAGAATCTTTTTCACTAATTCGAAAGAGATAATGACAACCACCACCACCACAACAGCAACCATTTGACAGCATCTTTGTCTGACCACAGGCTCTACCATGTGTTCTGTGGTTTACAGATATTATCTTACAAAATTCTCAAACTCCCCAAAATAAAACTACAACATTATTTTATCATTTAATGGTAGTAATTTATGTGCTTTTGCTTAATGTACAGGTAAAATCCCCTATAGCTATGATTTTCCTTCCTCTACCTTTTAAGAAACTTTTAAAACTTCAGTACTTTAAAATTAATTACCTTTAATTATGTTGCTCAGTTGTATATTACTTCACCACTAAATAGAGTACTCTAGTGGGTAAGGCATACTGCAATCTCTCTTTATGACTTTTTCCTCATTCATTCATTCATTCATTCATTCAATTATCTACATTCATTCATTCATTCATGATTCATTCATTCATTCAATCAAACGACTCAGCTCAACAAGTTTCAGGCTTTATACTCATGCAAGAGATACAGAGGAGAACAAAATCCGATCCATGTCTTTGAGTAACATCAATCTAATAGAAAAGACAGATAGGAAAGTCAGCAATGATAACTAGATTCAATAAGTAGTTTAATAGCATTTTGAGGGATACAGAGGAGAGGCTCGTTACTGGGCAGGGCTCAGGAAATACTTACACAGGATGAAGTGACCCACAAGCTGAGCCCTGATGGATAAATGGAGTTAGCCAGGGGACATAGTGAGAAAAGGTGCTACAGACAAAGGAAACAAAACAAGTAAAGGTGTGAAATAGCCTGATGCGTTTGGGGCATGTTTTTCAGTATGGTTGGAGTACGGTTTGTGCATGTATTTAGAGATATGGTTGACAATGCTGGGAGAGGCTCAATTGTGAATGCGAGACTAAAGAGTTTGAACATCATCCTGACGGCAATGGGAGTCATTGAAGGATTTACTCAGGAGAGTGAGATTATCAGAAGTGCAGTTTGGAAAGAACACCCTGGCAGGTATGTGGAGGGTAGAACTGAGACAGTGGGAGCCTCACTGAGCCAAAGCAGTGGGCATAGAGAGGAGAAGACAAATTAGAGGAAGTGTAAAAGGCAAAATGAACATGGCTTGATGTCCAACTGCATATAAGGGATGCAGGAGAGAGCAGACTCCAGGATGACTCCTAGCTCTCTGGCGGAGGTCCTGCATGGATGATGGCATCAGTCCCCAAAGTGGGGAACACCATAGGAGGGGCAGGTTTGGGGGAAGACAAGAAGACATGCAGTCTGGAGCAGGTTGAGGGCCCTGTGCCTTACCCACTGGAAGTGTGGGGTACACAGCTAGTCTAGGGCCCAGAAGAGAGGCCCCCACTTATTTATGGAGCGTCTACCATGTGTGACTGACCGGGAATCACTACTAGTCTCATATATAACCATTTTAGCTATCTAAATAGCTGAGAAGGGCTTTTCCTCCCCTTGCATGCTCTTTTTCTTCTTTAAGCATCACTCTACAGTAGAAGTTCTCTTAGTTGACCTCCATTTAAACAATATACAAAATTAAGCAAAACTCTCCATCCCCTCTTGTAAATCATGAACACTGACCTCACTGAACACTCCCAGGTAGTAGATTTCCCTCAAATATAACTTCCCACATCCTTTCCCACCAGTTGAGTTGAATACTTACCAAGAGTTAGCTGTATTTGTTCTCAAAGCTATATCCCAGATGTAGTTGCTATTATAATTATATAATTTGATTAAATATTCTATAAAGCAATGAAATATATATGTGAGAATAAAGAAAGTTGTGGTTTCTATGAAATCAAAAGCTGAAACAAACTGAGAAGACAATAAAAATACCTTCACTTAAAAAATTGCTGTCAGGGCCGGCCCTGTGGCTTGGTGGTTAAGTGAGCGCGCTCCACTGCTGGCGACCCGGGTTCGGATCCCGGGCTCGCACCAACGTGCTGCTTCTCTGGCCATGCTGAGGCCGCGTCCCACATACAGCAACTAGAAGGATGTGCAGCTGTGACACACAACTATCTACTGGGGCTTTGGGGGGAAAAATAAATAAATAAAATCTTTAAAAAAAAAAAAATTGCTGTCAAATTAGTGATGAGATGAGTATGATAGATTAAGGGAAATAATCATAGTCTGGGAGTACTCAAGTATTCAGAGTGCTTTGCTTGTGTATTAATTCTTCACATTGAGGAAAGCAAGCTGGAAACTGCAGGAAGGATTGTGTGTATAGTTAACGCAAGAAAGATATTGAGGAGTTCTAATCAGAGCACCCATTTTCAAAGACAAGGTCTTGGCCCTCTACCAAAAAACTAAATTGGCAAGTTAAGGTCCATTTATAATTTTACATTAAAATAAAATGTTTAATAAGATATGTATGAATCTTTTTAAAGATGTTTTCCCACTTTAACTAACGTTTTTGATTAAGTGACCAGTAGTAGTCCTGATCCCTCTGATAAGAGGGTCTCTAGTTTTTATGAAATCTGTGTCAGGTGCTGTCTATAACTCAAGCTTTTAAAGAAACAAAGTGGCCACAAAGAACCTAACCTCAAGTCCCCACAAAGCATAGGATCCTCTGCCTTTCTTTATACGTTTGTGCTCAAACAACTTTTTCCTACTCTCTACCCCAGTTATTTCTTTTGAAAAATGGTAATTTTAAAGCAACTCGACTACGTTAATAAAAAAGTTTGATGTGCCAGAGGCAGTGAAAATTTTGCTTTAATAAAACAAGGCAACAAATTTTACAATCTCTTGCTCTAACCAGACTGTGAGAGATGTCATCATTGGTATCATTTAGGATTTTCTGCAGGCATATTGACGTTGGGAGCTAAGGATTCCCTAGAACATGATCTTGCTGTCTTATCTGCTTTCACTTTTTTAAAAAATGTGCATATATATATACACATACATACACACATATACATATATATATACACACACATATGTATATATGCATATCTTAACAAATATATATACTATTTGCTCAAGTGAAAACAATTAAGTGCAATTAAAGCCTGTCACCACACATCTATGGACAGCTAATCTTTGACAAAGGAGCCAAGAACATACAATGGGGAAAAGAAAGTCTCTTCAACAAATGGTGTTGGGAAAACTGGATAGCCATATGCAAAAAAATGAAAGTAGACTCTTACCTTACACCATACACAAAAATTAACTCGAAATGGATTAAAGACTTGAATGTAAGACCTGAAACTGTGAAAGTTCTAGAAGAAAACATAGGCAGTACGCTCTTCGACATCAGTCTTAGCAACATCTTTTCAAACACCACATCTGACCGGGCAAGAGAAACAATAGAAAAAATAAACAAATGGGACTACATCAAACTAAAAAGCTTATGCACAGCAAAGGAAACCATCAACAAAACGAAAAGACAACCTAACAATTGGGAGAAGATATTTGCAAACCATACATCTGATAAGGGCTTAATCTCCAAAATATATAAAGAACTCATGCATCTCAACAACAAAAACTACCAACCCAATTAAAAAATGGGCAAAAGACCTGAACAGACATTTCTCCAAAGAAGATATACAGATGGCCAACAGACACATGAAAAAGATGTTCAAAATCACTAACTATCAGGGAAATGCAAATCAAAACTACAATGAGATATCACCTCACGCCCGTCAGAATGGCTATAATTAACAAGACAGGAAACAACATGTGTTGGAGAGGTTGTGGAGAGAAGGGAACTCTCATACACTGCTGGTGGGAGTGCAAACTGGTGCAGCCACTATGGAAAACAGTATGGAGAGTCGTCAAAAAATCAACGATAGAACTACCATATGATCCAGCTATTCCACTGTTGGGTATTTATCCAAAGAACTTGAAAACACCAATTTGCAAAGGTACATGCACCCCTGTGTTCATTGCAGCCTTATTCACGATAGCCAAGACTTGGAAGCAACCTAAGTGCCCATCAAGGGACGAATGGATAAAGAAGATGTGGTATATATACACAATGGAATACTACTCAGCCATAAGAAACGATGAAATCCAGCCATTTGTGACAACATGGATGGACATTGAGGGCATGATGCAAAGTGAAATAAGTCAGAGGGAGAAGGTCAAATACCGTATGATTTCCTTCATTAAGTAGTAGATAATAACAACAATAAACAAACACATAGGGACAGAGATTGGATTGGTGGTTACCAGAGGGGAAGGGGGGAGGGAGGAGGGTGAAAGGGATAATTGGGTACTTGTGTGTGGTGATGGGTTGTAATTAGTATTTTGGTGGTGAACATGATGTAATCTATGCAGAAATAGAAGTACAATGATGTACACCTGAAATTTTTACAATGTTATAAACCAATGTTACTGCAATAAACAAAAAATTAAAAAAAAAATAAAAATAAAAAAAAATAAAGCCTGTCAATGTTTCCTGTATCACGCCACATTACACCTGCCTGAAATGAGGGACTAATGGGGCTTAAGTGACACCCCAAGAGTTAATCCATTGGCTAAACTTGGAAACATGGGAAAAATACTGTAACCGAACCTATCTGAAACTCAAGCATCTCTTGAAGAAGGAATGATCTCAATGATTATGAAGGAAATTAGCAAAGGAAATATTTTCTTTATCTTTCTTTAAAAAAAATCTTTTATATATAATATATGTTAGCACAAAAAGGTTACAAACTAGTGGCTCATGGATTTTACTCACAGCGCTCTGTAGGACTGAGTGTTTTTTAATTTTAAAAATCAGGAGATTTCATACAAGAATCCAGAATTTGGGGCTTTTTTCATGAAATCAGGACTGACAAGAATCAGCTAGAGCTGAGCTATATCTGTCCATTTTAGGAGAGTTTATGCTCTTCCCAGTCAGGTTCTCACACACTACCTGTCTGTTTGCTGTAGGCATTTAACTTGTAACTCTCCTTGGTTTTAGAAAGTAACCATTTTAAATTAACTATTAATATAAAATTCTGCCCCAAATTTCACATTTTTTCAGTTATGTCCTTTCAATCCACCTCTATCAATAATTGGTCTCTGCCTATATTTAGCCATGTATCAACTGCTATATTTTCTAATCTATATCTTTGTATTAATTGCTGTCTATATTCACTTGTTTAACTGCTACATTGCTGCCTACTTGTAATACGTCTTGAGGGTTTTTCCTCCTCTTTATTCATGTAATAGTTTTAGTCTCTACATACAGTGTGGGAAGGTGGCATTCTGTATCAGGAGCAGCAAACCTTTTCTGTAAAGGACCAGACAGTAAATATTTTTGCTTTGCACATCATACAGTTTCTATCCAACCACTCTACTATAGCCCAAAGACAGTCATAGACGATGTCTGAGTGTGCTTGGGCTGCCATGACAAAATACCACAGACCCAGTGGCTTAAACAACAGATATTCATTTTCTCACAGTTCTGGAGGCTGGTCGTCTGAGATGAGGGTGCTGGCATGGTCACATTCTGGTGAGGACTCTTTTCCTGGCTTGCCGATGGCTGCCTCCTTCCTGTGTCCTCACATGGCCTTTCCTCCATGAGTGTTCCTGGAAAGAGAGAAATCTCCCTTTCTTCCTCTTCTTATAAGGCCACCAATCCTTTCAGATTAGGACCCCACCCTATGAGCTCATTTAACCTTAATTAACTCCTAAAAGCCTTATTTCCAAATTCAGTCAAATTGGAGGTTAGGGCTTCAACATATGAATTGAGGGGTGGGGGGTAGGGAGGTGGACGTAATTCAGTCCATAGCAGACAATATGTAAATGAATGAGCATAGCAGTATTCCAATAAAACTTCATTTACAAAAACAGGCAGCAGACTGGATTTGGCCTGTGTGCTAAATTCTGACAACCCCTCTTCTAGATCATTTCTTGATTTATTTTGAAACTGTATTTTTAAGTTAATTTTTTTCTTTCCATCTCTTCTTGCTATTAAAATTAGTCTCTCCCTTGCAGGCTAAATGGAACGCAGGCTCTGAAAAGTGAAATGTGGTTTTCCAATTGCAAAGATAGCTTAGACTGTGCAATGTGTATAGATTAGCCTTAGACAGGGGTGGAGATAGCAAAGAAGCGGGGTTGCTCATTAACCTAACTGGCCTAACTCTCCCATTCAGGTAAGTTGCATATGAGGTCCCGAAGGACCTAGAGATATCTGAAGCGAACCTGCAAGATACATCAACGTCGCTGACATCCAGATGCTTTCAGCACCAGCAGTCAGTTTAACAGGGATTGTTTCTGCCCTCAAAACTTGGTCTTTAAATCAGTGACGTTGATACATTTAAAATGAAGACTAGCTAACAAATTACCTGTACCAAGTAACAAAACACATCTTAGCACAATATTCCAAAACAGGATCTTGGCATCTGGTAGGATCGTGGGAGAAGGAATCATTTCCAAGAAACCGAGAGTGCTTCACAAATTTCAGGAGACGCCCGGAAGATGAGTTGAGAATATTTTTCAACACTGGGCAACAGTGTTGCACCCTTGGCAAGGTGGGGAGGGGTGAGGATCCGTTGCAGTCCACAGCCGAGCGGGTTTCCTTCTCAGTGAACGGCACCACGCCTGACACTGTGTGAGGCGCCGCACAGCACAGGCGGCCGCCCGCGCCTCCTCTTCTGCGTGTTTACATTCTACCCGCACGACCTTCGGCGATCAGCATAAACAGTGTCACCGCAACACTCGCTGTTGTTTTCATGGAGAGGATGTGTTGACACCAGCTACCTAGCTGTGAATGTAAACACGATGCTGACAGCAGCGAGTGCAGACGGGTTAGCAGGTACCGCCGCTTACCACGGGCAGATGTTTATCCTTGACATGAATAGTAATTAAGCAGAACCTTGGAAAGCAGTGCCTCCCCAGGAGCCAATTAATAATTTAGTGGGGGAGATGTTATATGCAAATTTCCCCCACAAACCACTGCGGAGTGACATCCCACCCTCCACCCAGTGGACTGGACTGGGGAATCATTTGTAACAAAGCCCTGTGGTGCCGGTGTGAACAAATTGTAATTAGGCAAATTAAATGAGTGTTGCATGTACATCAATTAATTTCTGGTCACAAGATACACAGCGATTGGCACTACCTTGTTGTGTATCAAAGGCTTCATCTCGGCTCAGCGCTTACCCACCTCTTCCCCCCTTCTGCCTTCTAGACCAACAGGCCATAGAAGCCTTTGCCGCGCTAATTCTCCTTGAGTTACTTTATCTTAGTTTGTTTACTTCTTTTTAACACCGATGTAGCAATATACACATTCCAAGCAGTCTTCTGACTTTAAAAAGAAAAAAAAAAATCCCTTAGCCTGCTTAAAATGATGTTTATAAAATGCACGTGTCTAGCATGTATTGTTCTTTCTGGGCATAACAGTGGTAACATCCATTTCCTCTCCCACTGAGGCAGAGAAAATAAAATAAGGCTTCTGTGAAGGAACGGCAGGCACAAGTTGGGGACTTCCCCACAGAGTAAATTGTTTGGGGAAGGCACATGATTCAGTGTAATTGTCCCAAGTTGGGTCCCCCTACTGTGGATTTCTGCAGGACTGAGTCATCCCACTAAGAAAAAAGCCTTACAGGAAATGGAGTTAAGTAAGCAGCCGCCCGGTTCTTGCTGCTTAGACAGATGGTGCCGCGTTAACCTTCCTCACCGCTGTAGTCGTCGGGCCCCTGCAGAGCTGTCCAAATTTGCACGCAAAAATTTTAAGGAAGAAAAACAAAATAATTTCTTTTACTATATAGGGCCCGACCAGAACAGGATAAATAAAAGCAGAGTTTAGGCCTCCCCTATCATTTAGCCGTAATGGTTCCTTCATCTTTGACTGAAGGTCCTGGATGCTAAACATTCATTCATGTATCATTATTTCGTTTTCTGCAGGAACTATTATCCATTTTTCAGTCTGGTAAAACTGACCATTCAAGAGTTGAAGTGTTGCTCTTCTGTCCTAAGTGGTTTGAAGCAGAGGGTTGTAGAGACCATGAGCAAAAGGGCACAAGGACACCCTGTTTAGCAGTCATGGCAGGACCAATGCTTCTCCCAAAATCAAAGCCCCAAACTTAGCGAAATGCCCAGGTTCAACTTGGGGATGCTTTATATAGCTAAGTGCTTTTTATTTATATTTATTATATAGATATAATCTAAATTAGAGTATATGGGTGAGTGGATGGATGAGTATTTATTTATGTCGAAGGCCTTCTCCTGCACCCCATAATGCTTCCCATCTGTGAGCTCACTTGGTTCCATCATCCTGCATTAGCCCCTGTTGTCTACCTGCAACCACAAGCTCTTCAAAAGCAGACACCAAGCCTTTTCTTGCTTCTGCGTCACTTCACGGGCTCCACAGCATCTAGGGCAGTGCTGAGCGTAAAACAGCATGGGTGCTCAGAGAACCCTCCCCAAATTGAATATAGCAAGGGAGAGCAAAATCCTGGGGAATTTGAGGAGCCAAGGAACTGGAGTTACATTCATGGATACTTGGGATAAAGCCCCACTGCTCGCTGTGCCCAGCGTGGCTTCTGCTAGCATGGCAAGCACCCCTTGTACATCCCCCCGCCCCGGGACTCACTGTGTCAGAATGTGCATTTTGGCAACATCCCCAGGTGACTCATATGCACAATAAAGTCTGAGGAACACAGCTTTAGTCAATACAAAAGTTATAAGAATCCAGAGATTATTCACCAAGGACTGGACCAAGAGACATAGGTGTCAGTACTAGTTTTCTAAGGCTGCTATAACAAAGTACCACAAACTGGGTGGCTTAACCAACAGAAATTTGTTGTCTTACAGTTCGGGAGGCTAGAAGCCCAAAATCAATGTGTTGGTAGGTTGGTTCTTTCTGAGTGCTGCAAGGGTAGGCTCTGTTCCAGGCCTCTCTCCTTGGCTTGTCAATGGCCATATTCATGTTCACGTGGTGTTCTCCCTGTCTGAATGTCTGTGTCCAAATTTCCCCGTTTTATAAGGACACCAATCAGATTAGAGGCCCATCCGAATCCACTAAGCCTCATCCTGCCTTAACTAAGTACATCTGCAATAAACCTACTTCTTAATAAGGTCGTGTTCTGAGGTACTGGGGACTACTTCATATGAATTTTGGAGGACACAGTTCAACCCATAAGAGTGCCCAAGGCAAGGCTAGTAATTTGGCATCTCTTCAAATACTCTTTAAATATTTTTTAGCAAACTAAAGTTTAATCCAAAGCAACTTTTCTAAGTCATGAAAAATAATAAGAAATAAAGGACTAAATGAGAAATTTATAGTCTCCTTTCACGGGATAAAGTGCATCCCATGCTTTATTTCCCCTTTCTCTTCCTAGTCTCTTTATTTGCTTCCACCCTCGGCACTAAATAATTGCAAAATTCAATGCTTATGTCAGCAGAGATGTGAATAAACCAGCAGAAAAATCTAAATTCCTACCTCCTCCAGGTAGAACCCAGGGCACTCCTGAAAAGGTACGGCTGCCACCTTTTGACCTCATTGTTTTAAACATTATCTCCCCAAATGCCCTTTAAAATACCTAGGCGGCATTAGTCCACCAAAGGAACAGCAACATTTTCACTGAAAAACAGCAAGCAGTTTACCTGATGGTTGACAATAAATTCAAGTTTTGTAAAAAATGGCTTTACTGGGGCCAGCCTAGTGGCATACTGGTTAAGTTCGCACACTCCCCTTCAGGCGGCCCTCAGTTCGCTGGTTCGGATCCTGGGCAGGGAGCTACACACCCCTCATCTAGCCATGCTGTGGAGGCGTGCCATATACAAAATAGAGGAAGACTGGCACAGATGTTAGCTCAGGGCCACTTTACCTCACCAAAAAAAAAAAAAAAAAAAGGCTTTACAGAAAGTGACTTTCTCTCTCAGTATTTTTCTACCAAACTTTGAAGGGATGGGGAGGTGGGACTCCAATGTGCCAAAGTAACACCAATCTCTCCTTCCGGATGGCCATCTCGGGAGGACTTGAAGAATAAATCATGGATGAGACCTCTAATCGTAGGGAAAGCTTTGTGTGGTTAAACCAGAGTTTCTCGACCTCAGACTGTTGACATTGGGCCAGATACTCTTTGCTGTGGAGACTGTCCTGTGCATTGTAGGTGTTTAGCAACACCCCTGGCCTCTACTCACCAGAGGCCAGTAGCACCCCATTCTCAGTCATCATAATTATGTCTCCAGACATTGCCAAATGCCCCCTGGAAGCCTATGGGGCAAAAATCGCTCCTGGTTGAGAACCACTGAGTTAAACAAAAAAAACGAACTTATTGATCAGCTCTGACCTTAAAAACCTATTCTTAATTCTCCTAGTGCACTGTGTTCTTGTTTTTTCATTCATGTAATAAATTTCTACTTTGGTTAAAATAAGTTTACACCAGTGACAGAGTTAAATTTTTTCCTCCTTCCTTGTATCAACCACAGGTGTTCTGAACTTTAGAGAGGTAATAAGAAACAAAGGACAAAATGATTGATAATTCTAAAACTACTGGCAAAAAAATAAAAACATCTTAAATTTGCCACAATGCACCTTAGTCTGATAATGTCTCTTCTTAAGACTCAGCCAAAAAATGTCTTTAAGCCCAAGTGAATCTCACAGGAAAAAAAAGAGTCAAGTCAATAGTTTGTTTATTAACTTAATGGGTTCTAAATTTTATCTAAATATAACAGACAGAAACTCAATTTAAAAGCTGCATTAAAAGCAGCATAATTTCCAGATCCCTATTTTGGGCTCCTCTGTTTGAGTCAGGGTGAACCAGGAGGAACGGGATCAAACGAGTGAAAAAGGACCAGCCCTTGTTAAGCATGGAAAGAAAAAATGATGTTCTTAAAGAAAAATTCCTTTAAAAGAGCAGTTTATAAAAAGTCTATGGCTTTGCTTCCTTGGAAGTCTCTTAAAACAAAATTTTACACTGAGCTATCATGTCTTATCGCAAACGATAGAGGGCATAATTTTCGCAATTCAATATATATACATAGCTCATGTATATGTGTGTACATATATATATGAAAGAGATCTTTTTCTTTTTTTTTTTTTTTGGTGAGGAAGATTGTCCCTGAGCTAACATCTGTGAAAATCTTCCTCTATTTTGTATATGGGTTGCTGCCACAGCATGGCTTAATGAGTGGTGTGTAGGTCCACGCCTGGCATCCAAACCTGCAAACCCTGGGCCACCAAAGCGGAGTGTGTAAACTTAACCACTGTGCCACCAGGCCAGCCCCGAAAAAGATCTTTTTCTGATTCAATTTTGTGCTGCCTCAAATCCTGTGGAATGTGATACTTTAAAAAAAAAAAAAAAAAGTGCGATTGTGTCTGTATCTATCAAGATAGATACTTTTCAACTGTATGTCTTCCACATGGCACTGCACATAGTAGGTACTTAATAAATGGCCTCAGGAGAATAAAAGAAGGAGGTTGGATTTCCCCGCTGGGAGGACTAGTGATTAGACTTAGAAATCAAAGCAACTTAGAGAAAATATAGCATGCGATATTCTTGTACATGTGAATCTATGGACTGAGATTCAGCCTAGCTACATATACGTAATCTATGCTGTGAGATGTAACAAAAACCACAGTGTTGCCATTTGTCAATTTGTAAGCCTCTCACCTACAGACTACACGGTATGGGGGTTGTGGAGATAAGCTGTTCCAGAAAGACCAGTCCTAACAAGAGTGATAGGTAAACACAAGATGCTTTGTGTGGCCTTGATCATCATCAGTGCCCAACCAGCAATATGGACCGGAATGAGCGCCCATGAGTTTGAGATTACAGGTCAGAGATGACTAAAGCACAACCACTGCTCTTAGGGAGCTCACAGTGTCACAGGGGGAGATGGATTTAAAAAATAACTATTCAGTTGTTGCATAGAAAAGTAAATAGTAAGTCGTTGACAAAGACCAGGGGAAGGTCAAGGAAGTTTCCCCAAAGAGACAACTTTTATATCAAACTTTGCAAAATGCATTTGTGTTCGGAAGGGGCAAGGGGAAAGGCGGAATATCAGGCTGAGGAAATAATATTTGCAAACACAGGGAGACATAAAGTAGCAACCAAGTTCAGGAAACAAAGAGCTCGGTGTTGGGTGGGGCTTTGGCAAGAGGCAAGACAATACTAAGGAAATAGCCAGATAAGGAAGGTCTTATAAGCCATATGAAGAAGTGTGGATTTTATTCTGAAGGCAGTAGGAAGCCACTAAAGAAGAGGAGAAAAGTATTAAAACACCAATATTGATTTTAGAAGATGAGGCAGCAAAGAACGCATAGGCAAATGGAGCGCTCAGAGACAGTGAGAATTTTCATTTCCATGAAAATGATGGTAAGGCCATAACAACAATTTTAGACCCAGGACAAATAGCACCAAGTGTATCTTCAAATCAGTAAGGGCTCGGGTCAGGAAGAGGAGAGGGAGGAGGAGCACTCTGGGCTGGGGTCTCCCAGCTCTTGACTTTGGATCATTTGCTCCTTTGTGGACAGTCCTGGGGTCAGGGGAGAGCTCGCGACAAGAGTGGAGTGCAGGCTGGGAATGCTGTAGAGGACATCAGTGAGGTGAGTGCCCAGCTCCAGTGAGCAGCCCTTCTCTGGGAAGCTCTGACACACAGGAGGGGCTCTGTGGTCAGCCTGTGCTGTGTCCCCCGGCCACAGCTGACCAATGGAGGAGTGGGCACCCGACCACTGCTAAGCCTGGAATGTGGGCATCATCTTAGACTCTTGGAAGTTGGAGTGGTTGGAGCCAAACCTCATTAATGTCAGGTCTCCAGGGAGCAGATCCACAAACTCCATCCTGCAGCTGAGGTCCCAGAATCCTGGGAGAAGGGGACCCTCCTACCCCAGGATTCTTATTCCCCAGCTGTTCCCTAGATACCATGAGCTTCCCTAATATCCTAGGGGTGGATAAATCTCCACCTTTCTGAGAGGAAAGGGAGGAGCAGTGTATTCATTTGCTAGGGTTGCCCTAACAAAGCACCACAGACTGGGTGGCTTAAACAATAGAAATTTATTTTTTTTTAAACAGTTCTAGAGGCTAGAAGTCCCACATCAAGGCGTCAGCAGGTTGTTTCTTCCAAGGCGTCTCTCCTTGGCTGGGAGATGGTCGCCTTCTCCACCTCCACATGTTCTTTCCCCTGTGCGTGCCTGTGTCCTAATCTCTTCTTATAAGGAGACCAGTCATACTGGATTGAGGCCCACCCATACGACCTCAGTTACCTTAGTTACCTCTTTAAAGGCTCTATCTCCAAATACAGTCACATTCTGAGGGACTAGGGGTTAGGGCTTCAATATATGAATTGCGAGGGGACACGATTTGGCCCACGGCAAGCAGTCAAAGTTGGTTTCAGCTGCTTGCAAAAAAAAAAAACAACTAGAACAGAGGATCAACATGTTGCAAACTCTTTAATCATTTTGTTTAAATTGGGGCTCCTTTAAATTCAGGGCCATGTTTCCTAAGAGTCCTCTGCTGCTGGGAGGGGACCCAGTCTTGTGTAGCAAGAGTTCCTTCAGTGCCACCCCTGCACCTTGACAAGCCTGACCCAGTGTTTGGTGGACTAGGACCTCCAGGTGAGGGGAGGCGTGTGCTCTTCTAGGCCCCCTCATTTACTGTCATAGGCATCCCCAGTCCCACCAGGAAAGCTGTGGTCACAGAGCTGCTGTGGATTCAAGGCCCTGTTTGGCGTTCGGCCAGGCACAACGAATCCAACCACCAGCACCACGGCTCGGCTCTCTGCTTATGTCTTCATCTTCGGCACTTTGCACTAAGATTTCACAGGAGCCGTCAAGTTGCTTTTCTTGACCAGTTTCTCCATTACTGATATGTGAGCAGCAAGAGAGAAAGACATGGAACAGGACAGACTGGAAAAAGGAGAAAACCTGAGATGAATTCCTAACTAGATGGGCTTTTCACATTTATGTGTAGCCTTAACACCCATTATAAAATCTCCTGTGAGGAAAAGGGCTGGGAGGTGGGGGTTACCCCAGTCTCTCCATTAATAATTTGTTTGAGTTGTCTGGAATTACATTCAAATTCTGAATTTCAGATGAATTCTTATTTAATATGTATTCCTATGATTTGTAGAACCTAATTAAAATTCTTAATGTTAGTTAATGTATCTTAACATACATTTCTATAATGTGTAGGACTACTTAATTTAGCATAATTATCAAGATGAACCACATCTAACATTACAAGAAAATTGCAACCTGTCATAAAATAAGAGGACCATATTATATCTCACCCTCTGAGATACCCTGTTAGAAAAACCAAATAATGCAAATAAATCGTCACTCCCCAATTTGATGCTGCTTTGGTGATTTGATTAATTATTGTGAAGTGAAACAGCTAACAAAGAAGGATAAATAAAAATAACTTCTTGCATCCAAAAAAGGGTGTAAATTTTAACTCCAATGCTTGACAGCAAATGTAAGCAAGAATTATAAACAATGGGGCTGGCTGAATGAATTAATATGCATCAGCCTTTATTGCTAGAAATAGGCCCCTGTATTGTACTAGTACACTGTGGTTTCTCTCAACTGCAAATTTGGCTTTTCTTTTCCACTTCTCCTGGGAATTCAGAAACTGTGTTCTTATTAACAACAATGAGGAAACACCAGGGCAAAGAGGAGTCTGGAAGCGTGTAGCGCTTCTCTGGGTGCTCTGCCCTTTTCCTAGACCCTGCTTTTTTTTATAAAGCATTTCTGGGTTTCGTTTTGTTGTTTTTGTTTTTCATTTCTCTTAATTTCTTAACACGAACTAGCTAAGTCTGCAGACATTTAAGTCCCACTACAAATTCCTGCTGGCCCATTTCCACTAGATTCTCATTGATCTATCCTCTGGTTCGTTGTTCGTTAAATGTCAAACCTCGACCTCAAAAGCTGTTCTAAATATTTACCTTTAATCCCTGAACCCACGCTGACCTCTAAGCACCTACTTTATCAAGTTGAAGACCAATGCCAAGCACAGACCCAGCACATATTAGGTACTAAATAGATATTTGTGAAGTGACAGACCACTCCAACGTATATCTATGTGCACACAGACTTCCCTTGATGCTCTGCCCTGAATCTTTTGTTCCTGGGAGACCTTCCTCCCACGTACTTGCATCTTCTATAGCTTCTCAACTACTCTTTCCTAACTATTTCCTTTCAGCCTCCAAACATGTTGCCAAAAAAATTTGATTTGCAAAACAACAACAACAACAACAAAAGCCAACCAAGCAACCTACTAAGTAAACCAAAAAACGTTGTAACCTTGCCATTAGAGTTCTCAATCCCCTGAAAGCCAGGTAGACCCATTTTATCACAAAATAGCCCAACCCTGCTGGTGGTCAAGTGTGTATACACCCAGGTCCAGAGGAGGGTGTACACTTGGCTTTACTGAACCTTGCAGCCCAGAAGAGGCCACTTCCCATGGGTGTCCAAGAGGCTTTCTCCATCTTTCCTTTGTCACACATCTGGGTACAGCAAGCATTCCCTTTCTTGTGCTTCTTGGATCCATGCCAGCAATTCTCATTTGTCCTGGACTATCCTATTCTTCAATGTAGAGCACCTTGAACACCAACAGCCCTCTCTATTGCTAGTATGGATCTCCTCTCATCCCATAGCATAGATGTGTGATATTGCTAAAAGGCCCTTATCTCACAAAGCTGGATGCCAAGAAAGGATAATGGAGGAGAGGGAGAGGCTCATCTGACCTGATTGCTCCTTCCATGTGTCTTTCTATTTCTCTTTATTTCCTGATAAATTTCTCTAAATAGTCTACAACTGCACCTCCCATTCCCTCCTTATCCAAGACTAGTTCCGACGCAAACTACCATTTCCCCCTGCCTGGCTAGGGCCAATCTCTAGGCCCTACTGCCCTTCTGAGTGTGCACTTTCCCTGGCTTCCCCTTTGTGTGACCCCCAGGGCACCCCTTCCAAATCTGCTCTTGGGTCCTTAGTCACCTCCTCTTCCTCACCCCATAAACACTTGCAGTGCCTGTGACTTTAAAATGTCCCCCCTCTTCTCCGCATTGAAACTCCCGTTCCCATTTCCTTGGCGCAGAAATGGCTGGACTGCAAATTCTAACTATTCATATTTAATAGCTCTGCCTGGTCTGCTAGGTTCAGAGAGCTTATGGACTGTGGCTTCACCCAGACTCAAACCAGCTTGTCACAGAATCATCAGATTCAGTCACTTCTCCAAAAGAACAAGATGCCAACATTTTTCTTTGGCATTCTGTTTAGTGGGCATCTGGTCTTAGTATTGCTAAGTACCCAATTTCACCAAACCAGTCATGCGTCCCCACATCATTCACTAAAGCCAGAAGTAGAGTAGGCACACGTGTGTATACACACACACACTCACACACTCACAGCTACTGTGGGACACTAACCTCAGGTTGGAAGTCTTAATGCAATATGGAGGAAATGCAGCAAGGTCACATTAAGGTTTCTAAAAATACTTGGTAGGTTTTCCTTTTTCCTACTATAACTGCATAGTGCAAAAGCCACAGCTTCTATATTTAAATTTACTGACTATCCGGTGTCATGAAATTTCCATTAACATTTTATTCCTGGCACCAACCTTACTTCTGTTAGGGCACTTTTAACCATCTGATGCTCAGGTGACAGCTACACCATGAGCCTTCTGCCAAGGAAGGCGTCATCCTGTGGTCATCCTCAACATCATGTACATTTGGGAGTGCCATGGTGGGACACTATTGAGGAGCTTGATACCAAGGGGTATGAGGTGAGGCTCTTGCCCTAAAGAAGCTATAAATACATAAAATGATAAGTACATATATAAAATGATAACTAAAAGCTTGAAGTATTATAGAAGTGGAGTAGCAGATGGGATCAAAACCATAAACCAACACATATGCATCAGAGCAGAGAGAAGGACTCCAGGGTTGAGTATGAAGGGATTAAAGCTGATGGGTTTTTACCATATCTAAAGAAATAAGCTGTTGGTCAAAAAGGAGAAAGGTCAACAAAGAGGACATGGCCCATGGATATCCTGAGAGAGAATGGCTGGCAGGTCCACTGGAACACTGCCAAGAAGAGAAACCAGTGTGAGTAGCCCATCTAGCGTGAGGATGGAACCAACAGGTTAGCAGAGCCAGACGCCATTATGCACTAAGAGGTTCTGATTCTTTGCTCACCAAGCAACCCTCTGATAATTTGCACCCCATTCCTTAATCCTGTGCAGCTTATGTTACATGAAACAATTGTGTTTAAGACAATCCATCCATCCAATCTCCTTGGAAGTAATATTTTTCATAGTAATTTTTATTGCATTCTGATTTTATACATTAGGCTCTTGTAAGCTTTTCAGTGTGAGTCAGCCTTCCTGAGAGTGATCAGTTCTGGGACATTGAAAAGATCAGAATCCTCTGAGCTTTCACAGCTGATGGCCAAATTCTATACCTCGGGCAGAGATGGATATTTGTTTCCTATAATCAATTCTCCCTTCTGCTAGTAACAGAACTCCTGAATTTTAGCTGGATACATGGCCTCATGAAATAAAGACCATATTTCCCAGCTTCCCTTACCTTGTGGCCATATGACTAAGTTCTGGCAATAGAAATATAAGCAGAAGTGATGTATACAATTTCCAGGTCATGTCCTTAAAAGGGAAGAATGTGCACATGTACCCCGTGCTTGTCTTTTTTCTCCTTCCCACTTGCTGGAAGGTGGACAGGTAGACTCAGATGAGATGGAAATGGCCTAATGGGTGGTAAATCCAGGAACCCAGGTCCCCAACACCATGGAGTCAACAGTTCATCCCTGAACTTCTTACTCTCCATGATTACATGAGAAAGAATTAAATTCTATGCTGTTTAAGCTGTTGTTATTTAGTTGGTCATTGTTACAGCAAGAGAAACTGTATCTTAACTAATAGTGTACCATAATGAGTTCCTCTCTTGGAGGACAGCCATTAAACCTTCCCCAGGCCATTTGCTTCCATTCATCTCATTGCGGGCCTTTCCACTGGAAACATCTAGTAAGTCACACTAATACTATAATCAAACAAAAAAAAATAAAATGATGAAAATGGAACACCAAAGTGCTAAGGAGAAATCTGCACAGGGACAAGTTAAAAGGGGGAAAAAATAGCAACCACCATTGTTGAACACTCCTATGTGTCAAGCACATTAGAGGATTAGAATATTTAATCTTCACAACAACTCAGTGTGGTAGACATTATTGTCTCTGTTTTTACAAACAAGTAAACCCAGGCACAGGGAGTTTAAAAATTTTCCCAAAGTAACACAGCTAGAAAGTGGCAAACCTAGGATTCAAATCCAATTCTGTTTGAATCCAACACTTTATCCTGGCCAAGTAAAGCCCGCGAATGAGTCAAATTGATGCAACAGCACTTCTCACACCTTAGACATTGGCATCCTTGCTGCAGAGGGGATCAGGCTGAGAAGAAGGCAAGATTATAAACTTCAGAAAAATTTTTAAATATACTTATTCAATCCCCAAATACTTATGTACAGGAAGAGGAGGAATTATTCAGGATAGCAAATATAAAAAAATCATCAGATTATCAACTTGTAGCACAAATATCCACTTACTTCAGTTTAGAACTTCCTGAGGAATATCTCAGGCGCCTGAGCAACCTGTGCTTGAAGCCCATTGTTCAGTTGTGTCATTAAATCTCATTGTGACCACCACGTTGGTCGGCTCTAATCATTTTAACAAGTCCCCAGAAAGACTGTAAATGTTTTTAACCAAATCATTTTATTTAGTGATTATCCTGAAATAACTTCCATATTTAAAGTGCTTTGATTTTTTTTTAATTTTTAATTAATTTTTTTATTGCAGTAACATTGGTTTATAACATTGTATAACTTCCAGGCATACATCATTATACTTCTATTTCTGCATTGATTACATCATGTTCACCACCCAAATACTAATTACAATCCCTCACCACACACATGTGCCTAATCATCCCTTTCGCCCTCCTCTCTCCTCTCCTCCCCTCTGGTAACCACCAGTCCAATCTCTGTCTCTATGCATTTGTTTGTTGTTGTTTTTTATCTTCTACTTACGAGTGAGATCTATGGTATTTGACCTTCTCCCTCTGACTTATTTCGCTTAGCATAATACCCTCAATGTCCATCCATGTTGTCACAAATGGCTGGATTTCATCGTTTCTTATGGCTGAGTAGTATTCCATTGTGTATATATACCACATCTTCTTCATCCCTTTGTCCCTTGTTGGGCACTTAGGTTGCTTCCAAGTCTTGGCTATTGTGAACAATGCTGCAATGAACACAGGGGTGCATGTATCTTTACGCATTGGTATTTTCATGTTCCAATGCTAAATTAGAGTCCTCTTTGTTAATCTGTTGCTTCTTAGAACAAATATTAAAATGGAGTGCTCATCATGCCAGGCATTCTGCTAGCCTCTGGGCTCACAGGGATGAACAGAGCGTAGTCTCAACCCTGGAGGGCCCATTGGAGTGGAAAACACTCATTCGTAAAAATAAAGAATCGCAGTAAAACTCGGCAGGTAGATCACGGAGGTGAAGAGCAATCACAATATGAGAGTCTTCTTGGCCGTTTCTCAAAGGAGTGAGGTTTTCAGAACAGCCCCATTTTTTCTCCCCTTCTTATTACCAACTATTCTCTGTTCCATCCCCATGAGTTCTTGGGAGACAACGCTTGGAGACAGAGTGACTGCATGGCATGTTGATGGTTCCTTATAAAATGTCGTATTTGTGCCAAGAAATTTAAAATTGAAATACAGGCAAACTGGTCAATGTCTCTTTCTTCTGAACTATTGGCCCATCATTGTTGTAGGAGAGGTGAACTGACTCAGTTTCCTAAGAAAAATCTATGAAGCTCCATTACCTTGGTAGTTTTTAGAAAATATAATTTGTTAATTAATTTTAGGACTAGCTTTTTGTATCATGCTGCTTACCTTTATTAACTATATCTATGTGATACTTTGTTAGTGATTTTTTTTTAACCTCATTAGGAAAGAAGAGGCAGCTCAGCGAAATCAACATTAAATAAAACATATCTTCAAAATTATTTTAACTTTTTTAACTGTAGAAAGTTTCCCAAAGCAATTAGACAGGTGGCTTCTAAGCTACCAAAAAGGATTGAATATGGAGTACTGTCTGGCCGCACACTCAGTCGTGAAAGCAGTGTGAGATAGGCAGCAGAGAGACCGAAGAAAAGACCCAGAGATGGAGTACAAGACATACGGGTTTATTCGAACTTATGTACAGGAAGTGTCCGGGGCGGCCAGCTAGACAGAACTGCACACTGTTACCGGGGGCAGGGAGGGGGTTGCTTATATAGGTAGGGGGCACAAAGGCTATGTGCTTGCCAAGAGGAACTGTCCCTGGTACAGCCAGTGTTCCCAGGAACAGTAGCTCATGTGGAAGGGCTCTGTGTTCCTTCCTGATGTTCTTTGAGTGAGACAACTTAGGATCCGGGCTGGCCAGGTCCTGGATCGTTACAAATCCCAGCAGCTGGGCATCCTGCCCAGTGAGTTGGCGGCCTGCCCAGAAGGGGGCCAGAAGGACATATGGTTGTTGTAGGGCACACAGGCCAGTGCTGGGCAAGTGTGACCCTACAAGTACTAAGGGTAAGGGATCCATATTTGGGAGCTATAGCATCAGTAAAGATTTTTGACATTATAATTATTTATGGGCAATAGAAAGTACACTGATTTTTGACAAGTTCTGTCAAAATCATATTACAGTCGTAATCACAAATACCATATAGTGGGGAGGCAGAATGAAAGATGTGGCTCAAAATGACCAATAACCAATAGAATACCAAATGTTTAAAAAGAAAACCTCTTATTTTTGAAATTTGTATTAAACTTTAGTTTTTATTTCCAGGGAAGTTAATAGCCTCATATGTATGGGTCTATTTGAATATTGAACCAATTCTGGTTTGTAAGTAATGTGACATTTTATACTAAACACAATATAATTTCAAGTGCTAATAATTTCAAGTGCTAATAATAAATAAGTTCCATACATATTACTTTTTGAAAAATCACTGAAAGAATAACACTTTGGAGGAGAAGAATATCTATTTTAAGCAGATACATGAAAACAGCCACAAACTTAACAGGAAAAAGGTTTAAGCAGCCATGGTATATTCAAAGAGTAAAATATTATCTAGCCATTAAAAATGTTATTTTTCAACAGTTTGAACTTGTGAAAATACTGGCAGTAGAATGGGAATTGAACAGGCAGGATACAAAGTTGAATATGCAGTGTGATCTGAACTTTGTAAACAGTGAAACCAAAGACGTAAGCATAGAAAATGGCTGGAAGATAAAGAGAACAAACCATTAACAAAGGTGATTTCTCAGTGGGTTTTTGAGTAATGCTTATTTTCCTTTTTGTATCTTTCTATGTTTTCCAAGTCTCTATAATGAGCACATATTATTCCTTCCCTCCCTTCTCTTTCCTCGCCCTCCCCCTCCTCTACTTCTTCCTTTCTCTTTCCTTCTCTCCTTCCCTCTTTTTATTAATTCCCTACTAAGTGCCAGGCAATATGCCAGATTCAGAGAATGACCGGATACAAATAACGAGTCCCCCGAGGAAGTATTCACAGAAACCTTAAAAACATCCAGATTGCAGCTATAGACAGATTAAAAGGGTACCTTTCACAACCTTGGGCTATCAAGAATGGAGACAGAGAGCGTTATTCTGAAACATATGATAATAATAATACCTCTTTGGGTTTTCAGGTGAAATGTAACCAGTGGTTACCCTATTGTAAATTGCAGACACCTTTGGACAAATACAGACTACAGATTCTTCAATACAGAAATGCACTGAAATGGGTGTGAGGAAGCACCAATTCATTTTGAGTTCTCCCCAGAGGATTCTGGAGAAAAGTCTGCTGCTGTGAAGGCTCAGCAAGGGCAGGTGAATCCCACCAGGAACAACTTAGCTTTGGTGCTGCTGCCACATGGTCACACCCTGCGCTTCTTACTACCCTGTGACTGGACTTCCGAGATTCAAGGCAGAAGAACCTGTGGGTTCCCTTGACCCTTTGCATCCTAGTGGCCTCTGACTGAAAACCCTGCCTGCCTGCCTGCCTGTTCTCCTCCTGGACTGACTCCCCTCCTAACGTCTGAGGACAAATCCTCGAGCTTTCTCACCAGGGGAGCCCTCAGCAAGGACCCTGAAGGCCCACGGGTTGGCAAGGACAAAAGCCATACATACCTGGCGTCTGAACAGCTGGAGGGGAAAATAAAAGCCTTTCTCTTTCTCAGGCCTTGCCGTACAGCTTGCTTGCTTTTTTTTCTGACCATTTTTATTTCTTTTTCTTTTTTTGGTCGTAGAAGCTGTTTTCAAAGACCAGCTCAGAAGAAAAAACTATTGAAAAGACAAGTAAGCATCCAGAAATCTGGAAAGAAGAAAGAAAACCTTATGACTATAACTCTGACCTCAGCTGACTCAAATAAGGTGTTCATTACCGAACGATTAGAACCACCTACACAGGACAAAATGAATTTCTAATCAACAGGTAGTAATAGCAAAACCTCCTCAACAGCCAAGAAGCATTAGAGTGGATTATCCATGAAGAGAGGATTAGAAAAAGAGAGACTCAGAATCCAGCAAGGGAAACCCCAGCGGGCCAGCTGGCTGATGTTTGGGATAATAATTCCAAATGTATTAAAATAAATTGTAAGAAAGAAAAGGCTGAAGGCAATAAAAGCAAGCCTCACACGATACTGTATATTGTGGGTAAAATCATGCACATTTGCAATAATCACTTCCCCTGAGGCAAGCAGTAAAGGCACCACCAGCAGAGATGGGAAGAATTTAAAGACACAAAGCCTGCTGTATGCTAACAAGAGTTGCTACAAGTGAGGGGACTTATAATGGAGTCTGCCTAATAGACAACTTTCTGGTCCATTTTTCCCTGTGGCCTGAGTACTGTTTCACAAACAATGTTGAAATGAGAAGGAAATAGCAGGGTAGACAGCTTCACTCCTCTACAGTCTTAAATGCCGTCTTGCTGAAGGACGTCGTTCCCTTAAACAAGGAGAGAAATGCCTTTTCTTTTTTCTCGCTTATGGAGTTTCGCCAGCCACGCAGATATAGAGCATTATACCTTTGCCCTCTCAGCTCTCGTTCGTCTTGTTCATCTCAAGTCCTAGAATTCAGAAGCTGACAGGAGAGTGGAGTGATCCATTTTTGTTTTCACCATATCCAGAGCCTGCCGCCATTTTTTATCTCGAGTATCTGCCATTTTCTTGTGAAGTTTTTCTTGCCTGTTTGAGGTGGCCTTGTTACTTCTAGGAAGTCTGTAAATGCTATTTATTGAAATGCTCCCCATAATTTTTCCCATTTTTAGCCTAGGTCAATGAAATATAATAACTGGCCTAAGCTGGGGGAAAGTCGCTGGGCCAAAGTTTCCTGTAATTATAGGCTCCTTCTTAAATGTTTTCTTTGTGAAGTCTGAAATTCTTTTATCCTTGATTTTCTTTTTTTTTTAGAATTTTAGCTCCCACTTTATTTTTTTTTTTTTTAGAATTTTATTTGTTTATTTCCCCCAAAGCCCCAGCAGATAGCTGTAGGTCATAGCTGCACATCCTTCCAGCCGCTGTATGTGGGACGTGGCCTCAGCATGGCCGGAGAAGCGGTGCGTCGGTGCTCGCCCAGGATCCAACCCGGGCTGCCAGCAGCAGAGCGCATGCACCGAACCGCTAAGCCATGGGGCCGGCCCTATCCTTGATTTTTGAGTAATTGATGGTGTCCTTACTGAGGAGTTTCCTTCCTGAGTTGATTTGAGAGTATGCAATCAGTCCTTGGTTCAAGTGAGTACCGTTCATCCATCCATTCATCTAATTATTAAGTCCCTAACCTGTAGTGGGCACTGTTCAAGGGCAATTGAGTACAAGATGAATAAAATTGTTCTAGTCCTCCAGCCTTTACGATTTATCAGGGAAACAGATATGCAATAAGTAGTTAGAGCAATGTTTAAGAAAACGAATACAGGCTTGCAGAGAGCTTTATGGGAAGCCCAAAGAGAAAGCTCCCGATTCTCTTAATGAGAACTCAAAGAAACCTCTGGAGAGCATCTGAACGTGAATTAACTTCAAATAAAGAGTAAGAAGCCAGAGGTCAAAGATATGTCGGGGAAGGATATGCCAGGGAAAGAGCGAGAGGCAAATGCATGTGCAAGAGCTGGGAGGTAAGAAAGAGCATGGCTTGTTTAGGGAGTTGCAAGAACGGTTGCGGCTGGATCACAAGTGCTGTTGGGGATTTTGAGATTGGAGGGAGGGAGTGGAATGGGGAAAGTTGCAGGAGACAACGGAAGGAAGGGCGTCGGGGGCCAGATCATCCCTCCTATTATGTCTCATAAGAGAATTTAGCCAAAGCAGTCTGCTAGGCACTGAATGTTGCACTAATCATCCTTTGCTCATATTCTACCTTCCAGCTAATTACATCTTGCTAAATATTCCAGCGTGCTCTTTTTTGGATAGCTATTCATCTCGTTGTCTTGATTCATGTTGATATAAGGGAATGTCATGAGGGCCTTAAGTAACTTAACTCCTTTTGTAGATTTCTCAAGGAATCAGACCCAGGTTAAATCTGGTTTCCCATAACCTGGTGTTTCCTGTACAATCTTCCAACCAAAAAGCTGCAGATCTGTTGAACAGGGTTTAGAATAGAAAATTGGGGATCTGGATCCACCAAATCAATTCAAGACTGAAAGGTCCTTCCCAAGTTTACCAACCTGTCGTGCTGCACGTGTGAAACTATGCCAGAGACACATGTACCTTTGTAAGAATTAGGAAAAGGTGATGCAGTACATTCAGCCTATTAATGTAATAGTTGAGTAAGAACTTTTCTTTTTTAATAAAAATTATTTATGGAAAAATGCTTGTTGAAAGAAGTGAAACAGCAAAATACAGACATGTATGAAGGCAAAATTATACTTCAGATTAATCTACACCAAACACAATAAAACAATGTAAGAGTGGGGGTAGTCTGATGTAGTGGTTAATGGCCTGGGAGTCTTGGTCAGAGAGAACAAACTTAAATCCTGGACACACTGCTTACTAGCCGGATGACCTTAGACGACTTTCTCAAAGCCTCAGTTTTCTCATCTGCAAAATGGCACTAATGGTACCACCCCTAGAGAACTGTAGTGAGGATTAAATGAGATGATGTGATGCTGATCAGGTAATGCTGATCAGCTGGCTGGTGCTATTTCAAACCTGATGAGATAAGTAAGGTCTTAGCTCATCTATCAGTTCCTTCAGGAAAAAATTTTGATGTCCCCCCACTCACCATTTACCCCACAAGACTGGGCTGGTGCCCCTCCTAAAAAACATATTCCCATAGCATCTTATTCTACCATTACTTGGGAACTCTTTACATTATGCACTACAGCTTCCTGTGAGTGGCCTCACTTCCCCTCTCCCCCAGCCTGTGAGCAACTTGACCTCAGGGACCGGGGCTTGTGCACCATTGGCTCCCCATGCCCTGGCACAATGTCTGGCACTGGGTCCACTCAAACACTCAGAGATATATCTTAAAATAAGCTATTTTAAAAAAAGAAATTTGAGGCAGGTCACAATCAGAAAGGCATCTTTTGGGCCGGCCCAGTGGCATAGTGGTTACGTTCATGCACTCGGCTTCTGTGGCCTGGGATTTGCGGGTTTGGATCCCCGCATGGACTACACGTCACTTATCAAGCCATGCTATGGCAGGCGTCCCACATATAAAGTAGAGGAAGATGGGCACAGATGTTAGCCCAGGGCCAATCTTCGTCAGCAAAAAGAGGAGGATTGGCAACAGGTGTTAGCTCAGGGGTAATCTTCCTTACCAAAACAAAAACCACAAAAAACCAGACAGGCATCTTTTGAACTATGACCCAAACTGTTGTTAATATATCAGATAAACAATGCAAGGAGGTTGCTTTTTTTCGTGTGTTGTCATTTAGCTTGATGACCTGGCTGGAACGTCCTCAGGCTTTAGCAGTGGAGGAGCCTGAATTTCAAGCCAGGCTTTGCAAATTGGTGGCTGTGTGACCTTAGGGAAGTTACTTAATCTCACGGAGACTCCAGTTTGCCATCTCTAAAATGGGGATAAAACAAAAAATAAGAGAAAATATGTAATGTGCCTGGCATATAGTAGGCACCCAACAAATGGAAATTGCTGATTTTATTAATGTCATTTAAATTGTGTTAATACATTTGCTGGTGTTTTTGAGTATTTGGAATAACTATTGATCTTATTGACCACGTAGATAATAGTAGCTAATATTTATTGAGGGATATTTATCTGCCTGGCTCTATTCTAAATACTTTATTAATTTATTTAATCATCATAACAACTATGAGATAATGTACCATCGTCATCATCCCCTTTTACAGATAAGAATACTGAGTAAAGAGAGATCAGCAACTTGCCTAATGCATAATTAAGTAAAGTACAGAGCCTAGACTCAGACCCAGGCATCCAGGTCCATACCCTTGACTCTCACCCAGGTCAAGGACAGGCCAAGAATATAACTTAAGAAAAATGCACTTTCACTGTGGCGGGAAGACTGAGACGCTAGCCTCTGCTCTGCTCCTTATGAGACCAAGTCCCTCAAACTCTGAGACTTCATTTCCCTTCTATAATACATGAGAAATCATGTTTGTCCTCACAGAACTCCAAAGTCAAGTGCAGACATACTACTTTTATTTCCACAATGATCTCCTGGAAACCACATCGTAAAGTAAATCATTGCCAGCCATTGCATATTTTCCCATAGGAATGGTGTTCTAATTGGGGATTGTATTCCTGAACAAGGCCTCAGAGTCAAGTAAATCATTAATATGAGCCAAAATGTGTCAAAGAAGTAGATATAAAACAACCATAAACCTATAGCAGGCTTTTAAAAATAAAATTATCTTCCAGGTTCTACAAAAGAGACACCTACGCACTACACTCATGAAAGGCACTGCTGACAAATTGAACCCATGTGAGTGAGTTGAGCGTCCTTGCTATTATAAACCCTAATTTGTAATGATATTGCTCTTTTTAGAATTTAGAATGATTTTGGAGGAAATCATTTGATGGCTTGTGGCTTACAAATTTCTCTATGAAAAGCAGAGACATTCAAAATAACTCCAGTGACCTCTGCATTCCTCTTAAAATCGGAATTAGTCTCTTCCAATTTAGTCACTCTAGCTTCTAAATAGTTAAGGAACTACTGAGGATTCGTGGTTCACAAACTGTTTTTGAAACTGGTCTTTTAATTTATTTTCTGTTTTGTGATTCAACCTCCCTGCCATCTCACTTGCCCTCTTCCGTGTGAAGGACAGTCTGAAAGAAGGGGAAACCTAGAGAGCTGGGAAATATTTAGCTTCTTGTTTCTTCGCCTTCTTATTAACAGAAAGTGTTTTAGGGCAGATGGAACAGATAAACACCCACGAGAGAGCCAACTCTCTGCTTAGAGATGTCCTGAGACCCTGTTGTCCAAATGAAACTGAAATGAAATGGTGATTTCACTGACCTAAACCACGAGGATTAAAATTTTCAGAACAATGATGATTATATATATTACATATATATAAAATATTCAGAACAATGATGATTATATATAATGATTATATCATTATTAGTAAATGGAAGAGTTTATAGGACAATAGATATAATATGATTCCACAATTGTAAATAATAAAAGCATAAAGAAATCTAAAGGATAGCAATTTTTTAGCAGAAGAATTATGGTGATTATGTTCCCCTTTGGTGTTTCTAAATGTTCTTATCTTTCTACAAAGAACAATTTCTTTGCAATAATTTTTTTTCAATTTCAAAAGAAAAAGAAACTCGGACAACCCAGATGTGCATCTGTTTCTATTTGTTCCAGGATGAAATCCTTGAGCAACATTGTAGGCTGTTGTGTGGTTTTAGTGCATGCCCAGGAATCGACTAAGTCTTTACCCTACAAAAACATATTTATTAATAAAATATAGCCATTAATAACAGTAACTGAGAATGAAGATCTTAACATTTTTTAGCTTATTTTAAAAGTAAGTGAAGAAGAAAACAGACCAAAAATTTCCAGAGTGTACTGTAATTCTGAGTTATTCCTATAGATGGCACTGTTGTATAAAAACAGCCCATCCATTAGGGCTAAGGGACTAAAGAAAGATTTTTGCTGTCTTTCTAAAAGAACCCTGGCTTCCCCAGTGAACAAATCATAGGAAAGAGAGAGTATTTTCTTCTGTGATACAATATGGATGATGCTAATGGGAAAGTCGTTTTATTTATTTGAGTATGTATGTATTTGGTAATTCCGGGGCCATATGCTTTTATCTGTGATACTAATGGAACTTGCAAGGTTAACCCTCTCTCCCCATGACCCACCCTCAAGTTTAACAAACCTTTGGTTTAAAAAAAGAGGGGCCGAGAAACCTGAGCTGTGTTTTTATTATTTGTCTCCGTATTATCACCACTCTAAGGTAATGGTGTGGAGTGAGGGATTGACCCCCTTTATTTGTTGTCGTTAATGTTTCCTCAGCTTGGTTATATCTAAAGACCTAGAATTGTGTGTTGGAAAGATCATACGCTTTGTACCCAAAAGAGTTCACATCCTGACTTTTCCACTTGCTTCATCCCTCTGAGCCCCGTGTTCCTTGTCTGGAAGAAATGGGGTCAGTAACAAGTTCTGACTTTGTGACTCTAAGGGATTAGAGGTCTCCATATACACAGTCTGGTGACCATACCCTGCACAGAGCAGATCCTCAATAAACGGTACCTGTTGATATTAAAACTGATATTGCCATAGGATCTGAGTAATTGATTAAATTGTTCGGTGATTAATTTCTGGTCTTAATCTCCCAACCTTGACTTAAGCTAAGGTGAGAAAATGGCCAGCCTTTAGGTGGGATCTGGTTCATTTCTTAAAGAAATACAGACCAGAGCAACTACTTCAAAGTAATATACACTGGTAGTGCTGCCTTCATCAGAAACAAGGTACTGTCTTAGTAAATCGAGATGATTGTTATTGCTCAAACACGTGTTGATGATAGAGGGGTATGTTTGTCCAGCATGGCGATTGCTGACTCATGATTTCATATCCAAAATAGATCTTATAAAACATATGGTGCAAACCATTTGTTTTTCAGATAAGGAACCTCAGGTCCAACAAAGTTTTTTTAAAAAAAACTTTTTCTTTTGAAGTAATTTTGAACTTATAGAAAAGCTGCAAAATTGTGCAGAGAATTCCCGTATTACCCTTCACTCAGCCTCCCCTAATGTAAACATCTTACATAACCATAGTAGTTTATGTAAGGAAATTAAACATTGGTACAATACTGTTAACGAGATCTACTAACCTTATTTGAATTTCCACCAATGTGCTTTTCTGTTCCAGCACGCGGTCTAGTATCCCACATTGGATTTAGCTGTTGTATCTCTTTCAGTCTCCTCCAGGCTGTGACAGTTTCTCAGTCTTTCCTTGTCTTTTGTGACCTTGTCACTTCTGAAGAGTACTAATCAGTTATTTTGTAGAATTTGCCTCATTCTACAAATTTGGGTTTGTTTGGTGTTTTCTTATGGTTGGATGAGGTTAAGCAGGAATACAATGGAAGTGATATTGCGCCCTCTCTGTGCATCACGTCAGGGAGTACATGAGGTCCATATGTCTTATTCCTGGAGATGTTAACCTTGGTTACTGGTTAAGGTGGTATCTACCAGTTTCTCCATAGTAAAATTACTATTTTCCCATTTGTAATTAATAAATATCTTTGGGGAGAAATTTTAAGACTATGTAAATGTCTTGTTTCTGCTTAAACTTGCACCCACTGATTTTAGCATCTGTTGATGCCTACAACAATTATTATTACTGTGGGGTTTTTTACCCCCTTTTTCCCCTATTCCTTCTACACTTATTAATTGGATTTCTTCTCTAAAGAATATTTGTCTCTTCTCCCACATTTATTTATTTACTAAATTATTCATTTATATCAGCGTAGACTAATTGATATTTATTTTGTTCTGTACATTATAATCTGATGCTATCATTATTTCTTTTCTTGCTTAAAATTATTCGGGCTTTGGCCATTGAGAGCTCTTTCAGGTGAGTTCCGTGTTCTTTGACATGACCCTATTCTTTTGTAAGCATTTTTTTTTATTCTGGCACAACAAGATGTTCCGGCCTCATCTTGTATTTTGCCTGCTCTGGTCCTGGAATCAACCACTTCTCCAAGAAGCATGGTTCCTTTTATTTGAGAATAACATTTGGAAAACAGGATCTGAGCTCTAGATGTGCTCATTGTTACTAGGATGTCATTTCTTCTTGGCTATTCCAGCAGACAAGGAACTTTGTGTGTATATGCTAATCCATACATATGTCTGTTTATTTCTGTATCTATTTATCTACACACACACACGTTTATACCGATACCTCTGACTCTAACCCAAAACCATAGGGTTCATTCTTGTTGAAGTTGTCTTCCCTCTTTCCTTATCTGTAACATCTTTCTCTGACAGTGAGAAACCTGACTCGATCTATATTTGCTTATTTGTTCACTTCTACTGTACACATAAAAGAGCTTCAGAATAGCAAGCCCACATCTCTGTAAGAAACAGTTTTACTAGCTAGGCCATTTGTATACAGTGTCTTTAGCTTTTAGCCTTACAGTATCAAGTCAAAATCATGTTTTCCAAATGTACTTAGGTTAGTTCCTTTTTTCCCCACCCCCTTCAGTGTAGTTATGTTGTTCATTTGTTATACAATTAAATTCATTTGTTTCTGTTGGTATTCCATTTTGGGTTCCCTCCATGTTCTGATTGCTTTTAATTCTGTCTTGAGGTATGTGAAATATTACTATGGTTCTAAGAGTCAGAACTATTAAAAAAATATATGCAGAGAAAGGTCACTTTCTCCTCATTCCTGCTAGCCCTGTTCTCATTCTCCCATCCTTTCCAGCCCATTCCCACCCATTCTCTGTAGTAACCTACAAAGTTTAATTTCTGATTTTATCATTCCTATATTTCCTTTTCACAGCAAGCAGACACGTGTATATTTTCTTATCTCCTTTTTTCTCATGTGAAAAGTAACACACTATAGATAGGTTTTTGAACTTCGCTTTTTACACTTAACAATATATCCTGGAAATTACTCCATATCAGTTCACAGAGGTCTTCCTCTTTCTTTTTTGTAGCTGCGGAGGAGGTGAGTTCAGAGTCCACCTATGCTGCCATCTTGACTTCTCTCTCGATTGGGGTTACTATAGTTTATTCAACCCACTCTCCTACATGTGCGCATTGAAATTGTTTCTCATATCGTCAATTACAAACAATACTACAGCAAATAACCTCATCCATATGTACTCTTGTATTGTTGGATATGTGTCTTCAAGGTAGATTCCTAAAGTAGGATTGCTGGGTCAATAGATAAGTACAGCTATGGAAAATGGTTTGGCAGTTGCTTGAAAAGTTGAACGTACAATTACTATAGACCTAGCAATTCCAGTCCAAAAGAGTTGAAAGCAGATACTTGTACACCTATTTTCATAGTAGCATTATTCACAATAGTCAAAAAGATGGAAGCAACCCAAGTGTCCATCAACAGATGAATGGAGAAACAAAATGTGGTATACACATACAATGGAATCGTATTCAGCCGTAAAAATGAATGAGATTCTGATACGTGTATCAGAAATGTTATGCTTAGTGAAATAAGCCGTGCACAAAATGGAAAATATTAAATGATTCCACTTATGAGGTACTTAGAGTAGTCAAATGCATAGAGATGGAACATGGAGTAAAGATTATAAGGGGCAGAGGAGAGAGGGACTGGGGAGTTATTGTTTAAACGGTATATGGGCCGGCCCCGTGGCTTAGCAGTTAAGTGCGCGCACTCCGCTGCTGGGGGCCTGGGTTCGGATCCCTGGCGCACACCGACTCACCGCTTCTCTGGCCATGCTGAGGCTGCGTCCCACATACAGCAACTAGAAGGATGTGCAACTATGACATACAACTATCTACTGGGGCTTTGGGGGAGAAATAAATAAATAAAATTTAAAAAAATAAAAAAATAAATAAAGGGTATAAAGTTTCTATTTGGTATGATGGAAAGGTTCTGAAAATGGATAGTGGTGATGTGAATGTACTTATGCCACTGAACTGTAAACTTAAAAATGGTTAAAGAGGTAGGGGCCGGTCCTGTGGCCTAGTAGTTAAGTTCAGCATGCTCCGCTTCAGTGGCACAGGTTCGCGGGTACAGATCCGGGGTGCAGACCTACGCACAGCTTATCAAGCAATGCTGTGGCAGACATCCCACATATAAAGTAGAGGAAGATGGGCATGGATGTTAGCTCAGGGCTAATCCTCCTCACACACACACACACACACACACACACACAAAAACAGAGTAGTATCTACTTCAAAAGTTATATCATAGGAAGAGTTTGCCTGAAGATGATGACTTAACATGCAGCTTGAGAAGTCCATATACATACCATTCTGTAGAGCTTGACTTTTCACTGAGATCAAGATTATTGTTCTGAATCTGGGGTCTGCATCAGGGTCTGCAAACTTTTTCTCTAAAAGTTCAGATAGTAGATGTTTTAGGTTTTGAAGCCTGCAAATGGGCTCTGTCACATATTCTTCTTTGGTTTTGGTTTCAGTTTTGATTTTCAACCCATTAAAAATGTAAAACACAATTCTTAGCTGTGGTCTGTAGTTTGCCCACCCGTGTTATAAATTAATTTCACTCGTTTTCCATCCCAGGTTTTTGTGTGCATGTTCAAAAATAAAGCAATAGCTCTTAATGTGTTGTTTACACTACCAAAAGAAGAACTTCACAAATAATTAAATGATGCCATTTTTAGATCAGTGGTGTTTTTTTAAAAGTCCAATTAATTTTAATAATTGTCCTATTTTTTCACCTAATTCGTGGATTCAACATGGAGTGTTTGAAAATTCATTCTGTCAAAGAACATCTGATGTTATTGTGATTGCTACTATAAATTCCATTATAAAGTTTAACGTAGAAGATAAACCAATAAGTTTTTTTTAATCGATAATATGAATACAAATATTGGTGGAGCATAGTATGACTATATTATGGTAAAAGCAATATTCTTTGTTTTGTTTACACACATTCAATAATCTTTCTTACAGAAAAATTACCAATTGGATAGTGTCAATTGCTGTTGCTCCTGTAATAAAGTTTATTGCAGTTTTCAATTTATTAATTACCCTTCTTGTACTTATTCTAGTCTGTTATTAGAGTATTAAAAGCTGCTAGAAACATGAAATTGCTATTTTTACTTTACACCAAAAGACTCAGAATTTACACCAAAAGACTCTAGTTCATTGTTCTTAAGTGGGTGAATCATACCCTTCTGAAAACCTGGAGTACTTTATTTATTTATTTTTTACAGCAGAGATTTGCTGCTTCTCTAGATGCCTAAAATGAGACTTTAGTTCAGGCAGTTCAAATAACACCGTCTCTTCTGGCTGAACGAAAGTTCAGAGTAGGGCTTCTTCAGAGTAGGGCTTTTGCCTCTAACTCTGTGAGAAACTCAAGATAAAATTTTAGTAACACTTATCTGAACTCATTTTACTATGAGCCTACCACAATCAGCTTCCCACCACATCCAAGGCTTCTCTTTTCATGCCTCTTAAATAAGAGTAAGGTGAGTGTGAACGGGGAGCGGGGGGACACAGCTTTCCAATACAATTGCTTGTGCTGCCTAAATCGCATATTATAGCCACTGTCTTGTGTTTCCCCAAATGACGCTGAAAAGGAAGATGACGTGCTTGCAGGTTGAGCGATTACGCTTTCTAACTATTGCATATTTAAGTCTGAAATCTGAAATCGCATTACTGTTAACGTGAAACTGTAGCCTTGGAAAATTCAGTATTTGCGGTCGTTGTGTAAAAACACAATCTGCCTTAGCTTAAACTCATAAATAGTTGGAAAGTGATAAGGAACCTCAAATGAAGTTTGCCTCCAAAGAGTATCATATATCTTACTGAGGGATTTCCTCACAAAGTCTTGAGGGCCTCAGAATCATGTCATAAAATTTCTTTTTTTTCCCTAGCTCTTTTGAGGTATGGACAAATACTGTGCGATCTCACTTATATGGGGAATCTAAAAACTTGAACTCATGGAACCAGAGAGTAGAACGGTGGTTACCAGGGGCTGGCATGTTGGGAAAATGGGGAGATGTTGGTCAAAGGGTATGAACTTGCACTTATAAGAGGAATAAATTCTGGGGATCTAATGTACAGCATGATGACTATCGTTAATGATACTATATTCTATGCTTGAAATAGGCTAAGAGAGTAGATCTTAAGTGTTTTCACCAAACCTAAAAGAAAGGTAACTATGTGAGGTGATGGATGTATTAATTAATTTGATTATGTTAATTATTTCACAATGTATGCGTATATCAACTTACCACATTGTGCACCTTAAAACAATATTTTTATTAAAAAAAACTGAAGGAGAGTGATGTCAGCATCATGGCAGAGTGAGCTTCCCCCATTGAACTCTCCCCCTCTAAGAGACAACAAAAAGGACATTCATATTCCAACAGAAGCTATTCACACAACACAGGGGACATCTGAGGCACCCAGGCAGCCATACACCCAAGGACTGAGGTGCTGGAATCCCCAGAGTAAGTGGAAGCAGGTAAGAGGAGCTCCCTTCCTTCCCCAAGGACTGCGACCCAGAGACTGAGACCACGCGGCTCTCAGAGGAAGGGGAGGGGTGACGTGCCACGTGAAAAATGGTGCTCTCCAAGACCTCTCACAGCCCAAGGGGATCCCCCTACGGAGGGAGTGGAACTGTTGCAAGGGTAGTTTCCATAAGCTGGCCCCTTGGGTGAGCAGAAAGCGACAGCGAGGCGAGAAACCTCTGAGATTGGGGAGGCGAAAGTAAGCGCCACTCCCTCACCCAGCCCACTCGACTGGTGCTTCAGCACAGTGGCGCTTCAGCTCAGTCCCATTCCCAGAGGCAGCAGACCCCAGGCACCTGGGCCCCACCACGCCACAGCCCCAGCTGCTCCAGCTGGACCAAGCCATGGCCCCAGCTTCCCCAGCTCCACAGTGCCACAGCCCCAGCTCCTTTGGCTGGACCGTGTCCCACCCCAAGCTCCTTCGGCTTTACCTCCCCCCTCTTCCTGGCTCCAGCTGCTTTGGCTTGGCCTGTGCTCAGGCTCCAGCTGACTTGGTGCCAGCAACTTCGGCCCACCGCCCTCCAGTTCCAGCTTCTTTGGCCCAGCAGCACTCTAGCTCCTGCTTCTTTGGCCCAGCAGCACTCCAGCTGCAACTGCTTCAACCCACCCGCACCAGAGCCCCAGCTGCTTCGGCCTAGCTGCACTCCAGTCTCAGCTGTTCCCACGCTTCCCTCCGCAGCAGCCTCCACTCAGCCACACCTCAGATCAGCCAAGGGCCAACGAGAGTGCCCGCAGATTGAGGCAGGCCAGAATACACAGCCCTTGACCCCCGCCCAGTGGCAGCAAGAGGAAACTGTGACCATATATTTTCACTATGAGGAAAAGTAAGCCAAACACCGACAGGCACCATGCAAAAATATATTAAATCTCCAGACCAAAAGGAAAATGACAAGCACCCAGAAGTCAACCCAGAAAGCACAGAAATGTTTAACCTTAATGACAGAGAATTGAAAATAGCCATCATAAAATAGCTTAATGAAATACAAGAAAACAGACAGACAATTCAATGAAATCAGGAGTTTCTTCACAAAAGAGATTGAAACTATAAAAAAAAAACAATCAGAAATCTTAGAGATGAAAAACACAATAAAGGAGATAAAGACAAATCTGGACACCTTAAGCATCAGAACTGACAATATGTAGGAAAGAATTAGCAATATTGAGGACAGCAATGCAGAAATGCTCCAGGTGGAGGAGGAAAGAGAACTAAGACTAAAAAGAAATGAAGAAACTCTCTGAGAAATACCTGACTCAATTAGGAAATCCAACATAAGGATTATAGGTATTCCAGAGGGAGAAGAGAGGGAAAAAGGAGCAGAGAACTTGTTCAAAGAAATAATATCTGAGAACTTCACAAACCTGGGGAAGGAGCTGGAAATACCAGTGAATGAAATAAATAGATCTCCTAAATATATCAACACGAAAAGACCCTCTCCAAGGCATATAGTGGTAAAGCTGGCAAAAGTCAATGACAAAAAATATTAACGGCAGGTAGACCAAAAAAAAAAAAAACATACAAAGGATTTCCTATCAGGTTCTCAGCCGATATCTCAACAGAAACTTTACAGGTTAGGAGAGAGTGGAATGATATATTCAAAATTCTGAAGGACAAAAACTTTCAGCCAAGAATACTCTATCCAGCAAAAATATCCTTCAGATATGATGGAGAAATAATAGCTATCCCAGATAAACAAAAGCTAAGGACGTTCATTGCCACAAGACCCCCACTACAAGAAGTGCTCAAGAAGACCCTCATCCCTGAGGAAAAAAAGAGAAAGGGGATTCAAAGTTTTGAACAAGGAGGAAAATACGTTGACAAAACCAGAAAAATTGCAGTCCTCTATCAAAATAGATTAGCAAACACTTAATTGTAAAACCAAAGATCAAGGGAAGGTAAACACCAATCATAAATATAACCTCATCATGTTAAACACGAACTCGCAACACAAGAAGGAATAAGATGTGACAACAATAACTTAGAAGGGAAAGAGGAAAGGGATCGAATCGACTTAGTCTAAGGGAATAAGAGGCCATCAAAAAATGGACTATCACATCCACGAGATTTTTTATATAAACCTCATGGTAACCACAAACCAAATAATCAGAACAGACTCACACATGATAAAGAAAGAGAAAACTAAGAGAACCCCCATACAAAACTACCAAACTGAATTGGTAGTCTGAAACACATGGGACGAGAAACAAAAGAAATGCAAAAGAACTTGGAAAAGAGCAATAAAATAACAACAACAAACCCCCATATATCAATAATTACCCTAAATATAAATGGACTGAACTCTTCGATCAAAAGACACAGAGTGGTGGGATGGATTAAAAAACAAGACCCAACAATATGCTGCCTCCAGGAAACACATCTCAGCTCTAAAGACAAACACAGGCTCAGAGTGAAAGGATGGAAGACAATACTCCAAGCTAATGGCAAATGAAAGAAAGAAGGTGTTGCCATGCTTACATTAGACAAAGTTGACTTCAAGATAAAACAGGTAATGAGAGACAAAGAGGGGCAATATATAATGATAAAAGGGACACTCCACCAAGAAGATATATCACTTTTAAATATATATGCACCCAATATGGGAGCACCAAGGTACATAAAGCAACTATTAACAAACCTAAAAGGAGATATTAACAACAACACAATAATAGTAGGGGATCTTAACACCCCACTCTCATCAATGGACAGATCATCCAGACAGAAAATAAATAAGGAAATAATGGACCTAAACAAAAAACTAGATGAGATGGACTTAATAGACATAGACAGAGCACTCCATCCAAACACAGCAGATTACACATTCTTCTCCAGTGCACAAGGAACATTCTCAAGAATAGACCATATGTTGGCAAACAAAGCATGCTTATATAAATTTAAGAAGATGAAATCATAACAAGCATCTTTTCAGACCATAATGCCATGAAGTTAGAAATCAACTATAAGGAAAAAACCAGGAAAGTGACAAAGCTGTGGAGACTCAACAACATGGTACTAAACAACCAATGGATCATTGATAGAATTAGAGAAATCAAAGCATATCTGGAGACAAATGAAAATGAAAATACACCATACCAACTCATATGGGATGCAGCAAAAGCGGTCCTGAGAGGGAAACTCATAGCAATACAGGCCCACCTTAACAAACAAGAAAAAACCCAAATAAGCAACCTCAAACTATGCCTAACAGAATTAGAAAAAGAAGAACAAAGCCTAAAGTCAGCAGAAGGAAGGAAATAATAAAAATCAGAGCAGAAATAAATGAAATTTAAAAAACAGTAGAAAGGATCAAGGAAACAAAGAGCTGGTTCTTTGAGAAGATAAACAAAATTGACAAACCCTTAGCCAGACTCACGAAGAAAAAAAGAGAGAAGGCTCAAATAAATAAAATTAGACAGGAAAAAGGAGAAATTACAACAGATACCACAGAAATACAAAAGATTATAAGAGAATACTATGAAAAACTATATGCCAACAAATTGGACAATCTAGAAGAAATGGATAAATTCCTAGACTCATACAACCTCCCAAAACTGAATCAAGAAATAGAGAACCTGAATAGACCAATCACAAGTAAAGAGATTGAAACAGTAACCAAAAACCTCCCAAAAAATAAAAGTCCAGGACCAGATGGCTTCTCTGGAGAATTTTACCAAACATTCAAAGAATACTTAATACCTATCCTTCTCAAACTATTCCAAAAAATAGAGGAAGATGGAACACTTCCCAACACATTCTACGAGGCCAAAATCACCCTGATACCAAAGCCAGGCAAAGAAAATACTAAGAAGGAAAGCTACAGACCAATATCCCTGATAAACATAAATGTGAAAATCCTCAACAAAATATTGGCAAACTGAATACAGCAATACATTAAAAAGATCATACACTATGATCAAGTGGGATTTATACCAGGGACACAGGGATGGTTCAACATCCACAAATTAATCAATGTGATACACCACATTAACAAAACAAGGAATAAAAACCATATGATCATCTCAATAGATGTAGAGAAGGCTTTTGACAAGATCCAACATCCATTTATGATAAAAAAAAAAAACTCTGAACAAAATGGGTATAGAAGGAAAGTACCTTAACATAACAAAGGCCATATATGACAAACCCACAGCCAACATCATACTCAATGGGGAAAAACTGAAAACCATCCCTCTGAAAACAAGGACAAGACAAGCGTGCCCACTCTCGCCACTCTTATTCAACACAGTACTGGAGGTTCTGGCCAGAGCAATTAGGCAAGAAAAAGGAATAAAAGGAATCCAAATAGGCAACGAAGAAGTGAAACTCTCACTGTTTGCAGATGACATGATCTTATATATAGAAAACCCTAAAGAATCCATTGGAAGACTATTAGAAATAATCAACAACTACAGCCAAGTGGCAGGGTACAAAATCACCTTACAGAAATCAGTCGCATGTCTATATACCAACAACGAACTAACAGAGAACTCAAGAAGACAATCCCATTTACAATTGCAACAAAAAGAATAAAATATCTAGCAGTAAACTTAACCAAGGAAGTGAAAGACCTACACTATGAAAACTCTAAGACATTACTGAGTGAAATGAATGATGACATAAAGAAATGGAAAAATCTTCCATGCACTTGGATTGGAAGAATAAACATAGTTAAAATGTCCATACTACCTAAAGCAATCTACAGATTCAATACAATCCCAATTGGAATCCCAAGGACATTCTTCACAGAAATAGAACAAAGAATACTGCATTCATATGGGGCAACAAAAGACCCCATATAGCTAAAGCAATCCTGAAAAAGAAGAACAAGGCTGGAGGCATCACAATCCCTGACTTCAAAACATGCTACAAAGTGATAGTAATTAAATCAGCATGGTACTGGTACAAAAACAGACACACAGATCAATGGAACAGAATTGAAAGTCCAGAAATAAAACCTCATATCTATGGACAGCTAATCTTTGACAAAGGAGCTAAGGACATACAGTGGAGAAAGGAAAGTCTCTTCAATAAATGGTGATGGGAAAACTGGACAGCCACTTGCAAATGAATGAAAGTAGACCATATTCTTTCACCATACATAAAAATTAACTCAAAATGGATCAAAGACCTGAAGGTGAGACCTGAAACTATAAAATTCCTGGAGGAAAATATAGGTAGTACACTACTCGCCATCAGCCATAAAGGGATCTTTTTGAATTCTGTGTCTACTCAGACAAGGGAGACAAAAGAAAAAATAAACAAGTGGGACTTCATCAGATTAAAGAGCTTCTACAAGGCAAATGAAACCAGGATGAAAATGAATAGGGAACCCGCCAGCTGGGAAAAAATATTTGCACACCGTATATCTGACAAGGGATTAATCTCCATAATATATAAAGAACTCACACAACTGAATAACAAAAAAAAACCCAATCAAAAAATGGGCAGAGGAAATGAACAGACATTTCTCCAAAGAAGATAGACAGATGGCCAATAGGCACATGAAAAGATGCTCAACATCACTAATCATCAGGGAAATGCAAATCAAAGCTACACTAAGATATCATCTTACACCCATTACAATGGCTATAACCACCAAGACAAAAAGCAACAAATGCTGGAGAGGCTGTGGAGAAATGGGGTCCCTAATCCACTGCTGGTGGGAATGCAAACTGGTACAGCCTCCATGGAAAACAGTATGGAGATTCCTCAAAAAATTAAAAATAGAAATACCTTATAATCCAGCTATCCCACTACTGGGTAGCTACCCAGTGAACCTGAAATCAACAATCCAAAGAGGCTTATGCACCCCTATGTTCATCGCAGCATTTTCACTATAGCCAAGACATGGAAGCAACCCAAGTGTCCCTCGACTGATGATTGGATCAAGAAGATGTGGTATATATATACCATGGAATACTACTCAGCCATAAAAAAAAGACAAAATCATCCCATTTGCAACAACATGGATGGGCCTGGAGGGTATTATGTTAAGTGAAATAAGCCAGAAAGAGAAAAACAAACAGTGCATGATTTCACTCATATGTGGAAGATAAACCAACACACAGACAGAGAGAACAGTTTAGTGGTTACCAGGGGCTAGGGGGGTGGGGGGTGGCCACAAGGGGTGGAGGGATGCACTTATATGGTGACTGAAAAACCATAATGTACAACAAAAATTTCACAATAAAATAAATAAAACAAAAAACTGAAGGAGCAGAAGTGTACTTGAAATTGGTGTGTTACATACATAATTTATAATTTCATTTAAGTAAATTGCAATATTCTACTAATCAAAATGGAAGTAGTAGTTGTTGAAAATATTGTTTTTTATATGTATGAGGAGTAACTGATACTCAGAATTTTTGTGATGAAGCTATTAATTTAAAGGAAAAAAAATGCAGCATGGAAGTATTCACTCTGTCCTGCCTGCCATCAGTTGGCTTGTAGAAACTTTTAGCTGTTGAAGAACTGCTTTGTACATCAACTTAAGTGTTCTTATGATGGTATAGAACTTTTTTGTAAGTTTTCTACTTTTTAGTTAGACTTTGTCAAAATCAGTTGGAAATCTTTAATGTACAATCTTCAATAAACAAAAATAGGGTAAAAAATTTCAGCTTTTGAAGTATTTAGCAAATTGCCATTACTAAAAACAAAGCTTGCAAACCAGAACAGATTGAAATGTATTCCTACATAAACAAGGGAGGACCTGAACTAATAAACTAATAAACACTGAAATGATGTATAAGATACAACTTTTAAGTTTTCAGTTGTTTTTTGAAATATCTCCACATGTATGGGCCGGCCCCGTGACTTAGCGGTTAAGTGCGCGCACTCTGCTACTGGCGGCCTGGGGTCAGATCCCGGGCGCGCACGGACGTACCACTTCTCCAGCCATGCTGAGGCCGTGTCCCACATACAGCAACTAGTCCCACATACAGCAACTAGAAGGATGTGCAACTATGACATACAGCTATCTGCTGGGGCTTTGGGGAAAACGAGGAGGATTGGCAATAGATGTTAGCTCAGAGCCGGTCTTCCTCAGCAAAAAGAGAAGGATTAGCATGGATGTTAGCTCAGGGCTGATCTTCCTCACACACACAAAAAAGAAATATCTCCACATGTAGAAAGAATTTTTTGATGGTGCTTCTAATTTCAATTGGATAAATTTATATTCTTTGCTAGAAGAGAACATTTAATAGCATCTTAATTTGGCCAAATATTCAACAGAATCATAAACAGACAAAACTTATTTGATAAGTGTTATTTTGGAAAAATATTTGTTTAAGGAAAATATGCTAAATGGAGATGAAACAGGACCCATGAGGCTCTTTGGGCTGACATATTTTCACAACTTAATACAAAAAATCAGAATTGTGTATAGTCTCCATTTAGCAGTATTTGCTCTGACCTTACCAGGTGTATAAACACTTGTAGAGAGAGGATTTTTTTCAATGAAAAATGCTATGTCCTACAGAAAAGGTCAGTTTCAAATACATCAACCATAAAATGTAAATGTGAAGAAGATTGATGGTAATTTTATGAAAAAGTTAAAAATAGGATCACATGTGCTCTTTGGAAAGATAATAATGACTGTGCAGAGACCAACATAGCTAAGAAATGGATTAAAATAAGGAAATGATTTTTTTAAATGCTTATGTTATTTTTGATATTGTTCTGGGTACAATCTGAAGGATTATTTTGATAATCAGTATAAAAAGATTTTTTGTTTCAATGTACATATATATATGCTATTTTCATTTTTGGAAAGAATTTTATTTTTGAATAAAATTTAAATAGAACTATTATGCATGTCTACCAATTTAATAAAAACAACTTCTTGATCATTAAATAAATATTCTTTGAAATTATATTTTTACTTTATTAGTATCCTCTTTCAAGCTCCAGAGTATCCTGGATGGTAAAATATATGGTTATATAAGGTTATCCTACTTAAAGATCATCTCGCCTGTAAAAGACCAAATGCACCAGACAATTAAGAGGATGATTTTATTTAAGCTATTACAATAGGGAGAATGTTGATTAAGAGGAATGTGTCAAAGAAAAGAGAGAGGGCCTGGATTTTATAATCTAATTTGGTAATATCATTCTGAGGTAGGAAAATATTACACATTGACACAATGAGAGGTGATGGCCTTTCTGAATTACATAAACACATACAGACACAGATTGCTTCTGGCTTCAATTATAAAATTTCAGTCATGGATAAAGCATAAACACAGAATTACGAAACTCATTGAACCCTATCAAGGAGCTATTCTCTTCTTGGTGGATGTGACTTTTTTTTTTTAATTTTATGTATTTATTTTTCCCCCAAAGCCCCGGTAGATAGTTGTATGTCACAGTTGCACATCCCTCCAGCTGCTGCATGTGGGACACGGCCCCAGCATGGCCAGAGAAGCAGCTCGTCGGTGCGCGCCCGGGATCCGAACCCGGGCCGCCAGCAGCGGAGCGCGCGCACTCAACAGCCAAGCCACAGGGCCGGCCCGGATGTGACTTCTTAACTGATTTGAGCTCAAAGCAGACAAATAGACAAACCAACAGGAGAGACTCACATACCAAACTCTCTCTCGTCTTTTGACCAACAGAGACAAGGTCTCTATGAACCATCAATCCATATACAGAGGTCACCAAATGGTCAGAGCATAAAATCAAAAGACACAGGCACCAGAAATACAGCAAGTACTCCAAATCAAATCTTTACCGTGCTACCAATGGGCAAGAGTCTGCAGCACAAGACCAAGAGTTGGACTTACCACTGGCTCCCTAGGTCACCAGTCGGGAGATCTAAAGTGAAGTCCAATCCTATCCAAGTCACAGAACCAAAACTGAGCAGGACAAAATGCACCCAAAATTAGAGACATGATTTTATTTAGACTACAGCAATAGGGAGAACCTTCATTAATGTGGGATGTCTCAAAGAAAAGGAAGAGGGTCTGGGATTTTACAGAAACAAGTACTTTTCTGAAGAATTTCTTCTATAATATCCAGATAGGCAACTTTGCAGACTATTTTTTATTTTTTGATGAGGAAGATTCTTTCTGAGCTAACATGTGTTGCCAATCTTCCCCTTTCTCGCTTGAGGAAGATTAGCCCTGAGCTAACATATATGCCAATCTTCTATTTTGTGTGTGGGTCGCAACCACAGCACGGCTTGAAAAGTGGTGTAGGTCCACGTAGGGGACCCGAACCTGTGAGCCTGGGCTGCAGAAGCAGAGCGTGACAGACTTAACCACTATGCCATGGGGCTGGTCCCCTTTGCAGACTATTCTTGAAGACCTGTTTTGGTGGGGAACTCCCCCTTGAGACAGCTCATTTCATGTTTAAACAGCATTCTTATAGAAAGCTAAAGTTGAAATCTCTATCTCGAGAGCTTCCACTCAGCTCACATTCCATTTAGGGAGACAATTGGGCCAGATCTAATCCCTCCTTCACAAGACAGCTCTTCAGCTATTTGAGGAAATCAATAACCTCCAAACCAAATCCTCTCTCTCCAGGCTAGACATCTCCAGTTCCTTTCACTATCCTCTACACCATGATTTTCACTTGCTCTGATTATAGTCTATTTCATCTATATATTCACCTAAGCGTGACAACCGCCATCGCATGTGCTCTTCTAAGCACCAAGTAGAAACTGAATTAAGTTTTTTTGGCAAACACTTCAAATATCTTGTGAATTGGGGTTTAGGTTGTTCTTGATATTGTTTTTTTACTTCTAAATTTAATTGTGGTAAAACACACATAAGATAAAACTTGCTATCTTAATCATTTTTGTGTACAGTTCAGTAGTGTTAAGCATATTCACACTATTGTACAACCAATCTCCAGAACTTTTTCACCTTGCAAAACTGAAACTCTATACTCATTAAACAACTCCCCATTTCCCCCTCCCCCGACCCCTGGCAACCACCATTTTGCTTTCTGTTTCTGTATATTTGACTACCCTAGGTACCTCATATAAGTAGAATCGTACAGTATTTGTCTTTTTGTGACTGGCTTATTTCATGTAGGATAATCTTCTCAGGGTTCATCTATGCTGTAGCATGTGTTAGAATTTCCTTCCTTTTTAAGATCGAATAGTAGTCCATTGTGTGTATACATCACATTTTGTTTATCCATTCATCTGTCAATGGACACTTGGGTTACTTCTACCTTTTGGTTATTGTAAATAATGCCACTAGATCTTGATGTTTTAAAGAGTAATTAAAAGCCTAATTGGATGGAAAATACCAGGGAACTTCAAGTAATACATTATACGTCATTCATTCATTTCTTTAACATTTCTTGAGTACTTGCTGTGGATAAGACACTATTCAAAGCACTGTAGGGAGAAACAAAGATGAATTCAACAGTGAATTCTACTCTCAATGGAGTATGTGTCTAACAAACTTGATCGTATGCTGTTATTAAATTATGCTTTCCTCTAAGTAAAACCTGGCCATTTTAAGGCTTAATAAAAGACCAAAAAAAAGAATAACAGAGATAAAGGGAAATAGCTGAGATCAAAGAGAAAAGAGAAATTCCCAAAAATGGCACGTGGGAGACTTCTTCTGAGCACACACTTTTCCCTGGATGTGTGAATCCTTGTGGTCTACTGTCTCAGGGGGCCTTGTGATTTCTCAAAAAGCCCTGGCATTTTCTGAACTAGCAAATTTGAACTTGTGGATCCCTGAGCTAGAAAATCTTTTGCACGATCCGTTATTAGATAATATTGATCATGTAATTGGTAATAAATTACCTAAGGCCATGGCAGAGTTCTAGGGGAGGGGGAGTAATGCTAAGAAGCAGATGTCTAAGAGTGCTTCTGGAAATTACGTTACTGTGGAACCAGCATGCTTGTATGGGTTTGGAGATTCCCATTTTGCACAGGCTGCTTTAAAAATCAGAGGTAACAGGGATTGTAGACACATATTCTGAAATGTTGAGTTGGTGATGACTCACTGATTCTACTGAGAAATAAAGTTCCTCAATTACAGAATCTCAGGCACATTACATATTTTATGCATAGAAACTCAGATTTATTTTGCCTGTTTTCACATTTTAAAATTGATTTTGGTAATTATATGCTGCTTACTATTCATTCTTGTAATTTTGCACTGGCCTTTGGCCAAATGCATTTAAAGTTCTGCCCCTTACCACAAATCCTTTTGGAAGAAGGCAAATATAAAAGATAATCAGAGAGGCATGCATTCTGCCCTGATAACCTAAGGTCTTTCTCCAGAGTGTAGCCATGTGGCAGAGAGAACTGTATCAGGAAAGCCACAGGACAGGGCCCAGGACACCTAACAGCAAGTCTGTCAGGCACTGAGCACCCACATTGGGGTCAACTCGGTGTCCCCCTGAGTGTCTGCAAGTGCTAGGCCTGGTCTCTGCCCTCAGGGACCTTCCTGTCCAATTGAGAAGGCAGCTCTTGAATGAACATGAAGCAATAACAAGCAATAGAGAATAAAATTAAATGCAAAATTTATTAGCATGAGAGGTGACAATTATCTTACTGGAAACATGACTAATTTGGTAATCTTAAATTTATTCCTTTCATTGACTGAATCCACTCAGGAATCAAAATATCACATAATTAATGTAAAGTAGTCAGGCCTGAGCACTCCTATGCAGCACTCAAGCCAGGCTGGCCTGTGTGGAATGACATTTGGAGTAGAGTATAAACCAACGTTCTCAACCTTGGCTGCACATTGAAACCACTCCGGAACTTTAAACTATGCTGATGCCCCATCATACCTCCAAAGATGGCAATTTAAGTAGTCTAGAGTGCAGCCTGGCTTTCTGGATTTTTAAAAGCTTCTTGGGTAATTCTAATGTGCAGTCAAGTTTGAGAATCTCTGATCTAAATACTTGCTACTCCTATTATTCACTTCATGAATATTTATTGAATACCCGCTATGGGATGCCCACTATGTGCATAGTGGTAAGTGCTGCGTGAGTGTGGTTGTCAATGAGGTTTTCCACAAACATTTCGGTTTTTCTTCCAGGCATATGGTAGGATTGCATTTCACTGTCCCTTTAAATTAGATGTAGACAAGTGAAATGCTTTGACCAATGACATTTGTGCAGAAATTGTGTATGACACTTCCAAGATGATCCTTTAAGAGCCAGCACACAATTTATCACATTTCCTTTTTCCTGCTTCTATGGTTAAGTAACTGTTGAGATGGTCTCCTGTCATCTGGGTCCCTGATGGCTACCATGAGCAGAATGTCCCTGCTGACTTGTGCCAGGCAGGCATGTAGCAAGAATGAGCAAGTTCTGTTGGGTTGATCCACAGAGATTTTAGAGTTATTATTGCAGCATAACCAAGACCATCCTTACCAATAGTGGAATATGGAGATGAGTCAGATGTGGACCTTGACCTCAAAAGATTCCATTCTTCAAAAGGAGATAAAACATATACATAAATAACTATAATCCATGGTGGTAAGTGATATGATGAGCATTAGAGTCCTGAGTTTGATTCCTTGTTCTTTCCTTTATTTACAAATATTACCCGTGTAAGCACACCTGTGCCTCCAGTTTCTCATATGTACTAGAGGAGTGTCACACGTACAATAGAATTAGCCGTGCAAAGTGCTCAGTACAATGCCTGAATTGTTTCGAACTCTTGGTAAATGATAACACTAGCTGGCACTTACTATGAGCCTGGTACAATTCTAAGGGTTTGACATATGTAGTTCATTTAATCCTCACGACAACTCTAATAATTTTTTTAGCTTCAATTAAAAATGAGGAAACTGAGGCATGGAAAGTTTAATTGACTCTACTAGGCTATGCAGCTAGTAAGTAGAAGAGCCCATGGCTCTAAAGCCCATGCTGGTACCTGCCTGACTGCCGTTTTTACTCACAAGTGGGAGATGCTTCCATTGCAGTCTTGTCTCTCAGTAATTAGCATCTGGACTGTGATATTTACTTATCTGGGTGAGTGTCACTCCTTTGTGCTCCTAAGACTTGTGGTTCTGAGCAGTGAGAGATAACAGTGGCCCAAGAGGGCATGGGGAAGACCAACTTGGAATCTACATTATTAATCAGAAGGTAATTTCGATGATATCAGGACATAGAAATTTAATAGATATCAATATTCAGTCAATTGTAAAATCAAAGTAAATGATCCTTCTTTCTATTTCTGAGAATATCCTTGCCTGAGAGCCAGAGCAGAATCTTGGGGAAGCAGAAAATGGTCTCCCAGGCCAAGTTGGGGACCTGCTGATGAGCCCTTACTTTGCACTCTTCTTAGATGCAGACTCGCACGTCTCACTTACATTGATTACATTTTGGGTTTGTCTCCCAGTGACATAAGGGAGAGGAAAACACAAATCTGCTGTTTCAGTTCCCAATAGCTGCAGGCCACGCTCCTTGACTCCTGCTTCGCTTTTCCCAAGGCCACTGCTCTACTGGTCTCCTTCCCCTGAGGTGTCACTGGAAAACCCGAACTGTTTGCTTCCTCTCTTCTCTTCATTAGATTACAAATGGCCATGAGCGGCAGCACCTCGCCTCATACTCTCACAGGCATTTTGAAGATAATTCATTAATGCTAATTAAACTGAAAAGACCTAAAATTCAATTCAACAAACATCAAGTTCCCACTGCGTGCCAGATACTCTTCCAAACACTGGTAATGAGGGCAGAAAGATCTAGCACAGTGTTGTACACTAAATATCAGCTCAATAAATATGTGTATCGTGATGAGCACAGTCTTTGCTCTCACAAGGCTCAGCATCTGATGGGAAATGTAGACAACTAAGAAGACACCTGCTGCCCAGTGTGGGAGTTACTGTGGGGAGAGGTAAGCGCCGTTTGCTCAGAGACAAGGCCACGTCCATACAAAGGTCTGAATTCAGGACAAGCAGGAGCCAAGCCAGATAAACAGTTGTGGGAGAGTGTGCCTGGAATGCGGAGGCATGGAACACGTGTTGCATTCAATTTTTTCAGCAGGGCTACAGGAAAGGAAGGTGTGTGAGGGGCAGAGGGGAGAGATGAGGCTGCAGAGGCAGGCAGGGGCCAGCCCAGGGTGGCCTCATTTCCAACTTATCCTGGAGAGGTTTTGAAGGCATTTAAATAGGGGAGTGAATGATTAGATTTGTGATTTAGAGCTCTCTGGCAGCAGTTCAGAAGGTGGATGCTCTAGGCTGAATGTTTGTGCCCCCCCCAAATTCGTATGTTAAATCCTAATGCCCAATGTGATGGTATTAGGAGGTGGGGCCTGTGGGATCTGTGCCTTTATAAAAGAAGCCAAAGATCAGCGTGCCTCGCTTCAGCAGCCCAGGTTCACTGGTTTGGATCCCGGGCGCAGACCTACATCACTCATCAGCCATGTTGTGGCAGCAACCCACATACAAAATAGAGGAAGATTGGCACAGATGTTAGCTCAGGGCTAATCTTCCTCAAGCAAAAAGGGGAAGATTGGCAACGGATGTTGGCTCAGGGCAAATCTTCCTCACCAAAAAAAAAGAAAAAAAAAAGAGGCCCAAGAAAGACCCCTCACCCTCTTCCTCTATGTGAGGTTACAATGAAAGATGGCCATCTCTGAACCAGAAAGTGGGCCCTCATCAGACACCAAATCTGCTGGCACCTTGATCTTGGATTTCCCAGCCTCCAGAACTGTGAGAAATAAATTTCTGTTTACAGACCACTCAGTCTATGGTGTTCAGTTACAGCAGCCTGACCACACTAAGACAGTGGATTAGGAGACTGGGGACGCAGGGCAGAAAACTGGTGGAAAAGACACATTGTCAAGTTGTCCAGGCAAGGATAGGGTGTGACCAAGACAGTGGCAATGGAGACAGGGTCAGAGCCCAGAGACATTGAAGAGCTAGACTTGTTGAATGATGCACAGTGGAGGTGTGTGGGCAGAACAGAGGACATTAGGATGACTGAGGTTTTTTGCTTGAACCCTTGGGAAGACAGTGACAAACATCACTAAGACAAACTGAGTAGAAAGAAGAGTAGGTTTGGGAAAATCAGATAGGTCTTATCATGCTGTGTTGAAGCATCGATGACACTTTCAAAGGAGGTATCCTGGAGGTAATCAGATCTGCTATATGATGATAATGATGGTGATGAGGATGGTGATGAGGATGCCATCGGCAATGGGAAAGGAGGAGCAATCACATATACTCTATTCTTTTTTTTTATTGTGGGAAAACATGCATAACATAAAATATGCTATCTTAATCATTCCCAAGTGTACATTTCCCTAATGATTGGTGCTGTTGAGCACCTTTTCGTATGCTTGTTGGTCATTCATATATCATCTTCAGAAAATTGTCTATTCAAATCCTTTGTGCCTTTTTTAATTAGGTTATTTTGTTGTTGTTGAGTTGTAGATGTTTTTTATATATTCTGAATGTTAACCCCTTATCAGTTATATGAGTTGCAAATATTTTCTCTCAATCCTTCGGTTGCCTTTTCACTGTGTTGAATGTGTTCTTTGATGATAGAAGTTTTTAGTTTTGATGTAGTCCGGTTTGTCCGTTTTTACTTTTGTTTCCTGTGCTTTTGATGTCATATCCAGGAAAGTCTTGCCATATCCAACATAATGAAGCTTTCCCCCTGTGTTTTCTCCTAAGAATTTTATCGTTTCATGTACACTATTCTTTAAGAAGCTTGACTGTGTAGGAAAGGAGAAGGGAGAATGTAAAGCCAAGGGAAGGTTATTTTGAGAAGCGCAGAGAAGATTATAAGCTATTATATGCTACTTATAAGCTAAGAGGAAAGTGCCAGAATTTAGGTAGAACTTGAAATACAGAAGAAAGGGGTTGATGAGTGGATCAAGATCTCAGAGATCATGGAGGTATGTGTGTGGTGGTGGTGGGGGGTGATGAATACAGAGGCCAGAAGAAAGGAGTGATGCAAGAGGTCCTGTCAGATAGCTTCCACGTTCTCTGTGAAGCAGTCCCCACATCATTTAATGAGAGTAAGGAAAGGGGCAGTGGTGAATGGTGAAGGCTTGGAGAAGCTGCTGAGCAGATGGCAGAGAGAGCTGACCGTGGGCATGTTAGAAGAACTGCAAAGTACAGTAAGTTGATGGATGTGAATTGACGCTGATACCAACCACATAGTTTATCATAGAGTTTCTAGCAGCTCAGGCGGAGAACGACAGCTCAGGCTGTTGGATTAAATTCATGTAACAGTTTTCATCTCAGACATATATTTCGTTTTTAGAAGTTCAATTTGGGTCTTTTTGTGTGTGTGCGTGAGGAAGATCAACCCTGAGCTAACATCTGCCAATCCTCCTCTTTGTTTGCTGAGGAAGACTGGCCCTGGACTAATATCCATGCCCATCTTCCTCTGATTTATATGGGACGCCACCACAGCATGGCTCGACAAGCAGTGTGTCGGTGCGTGCCCAGGATCCAAACCTGCGAACCCCAGGCTGCCAGAGCGGAATGCGCGCACTTAACCGCTTCCGCCACCGGGCAGGCCCCTGGGTCTTTTTTTAATATCCTTCATGTCTTTGCTTAATATGCACATACTTTTGTCTGCCTTCTTGACCGTAATATTTGAATGTCCTTGTCTGCTAATTCTATCATAAATGTCATTTCTGGGTCAGTTTCTGTTAACCGATTTTTTTCTCCTCACTATTGGCCATGTTTTCCTGATTCTTTGCATGCCTGGCAATTTTTTATTTGATGCTAGGCATGGTAGATTTTACTTTGTTAGGTGCTAGATATTTTTGAAAAAAAATTTTTTTTTTTTTTTTGCTGAGGAAGATTGGCCCTGAGCTAACATCTGTTGCCAATCCTCCTCTTTTTGCTTGAGGAAGATTGGCCCTGAACTAAAATCTGTGCCAATTTTCTTCTATTTTGTATGTGGGTCACTGCCACAGCATGGCTTGATGAGTGGTCTAGGTCTGCACCTGGGATCCAAACCTGCAAACCCGGGCCACTGAAGCAGAGTGCACCAAACTTAACCACTACACCACCAGGTTGGCCCCACAAAAAATTTTTAAAATGCTCTTGACCCTTGTTCTGGGATGCAGTTAAGTTACTTGGTAACACTTTGATCCTTTTGAGGCTTGCTTTTAAGCTTTACGAGGTGGAACTGAGCAGCCTTTAGTCTAGGGCTAGTTTTTCACCACTGATGAGACAAGACCATTCAGAGAACTCCACTCAATGCCCATCTATTACAAGGTTTTTCTACTCTAGATGGTAGGATTATGAATTATTCCTGGCCCAATATGAGTTACAAGGACTGTTCTGTCCGCTCATTTTGGGTAGTTCTTTCCCTGGCTTTGGGTAGTATCATCACATGCATGCACTGATTGGTACTCAGCTGAAGACAAGGGGAACCATCTGCAGATTTCTGGAGCACTCTCTCTGTGCAGGTGTCTCCTCTCTGCCCTGCAGACTCAAGCTACTTGGCACCCCAGACTCCCAACCCCATCTCCTCAATTCAGAGAGACTTCCAGATTCTGCCTGGGTTCTCCTTTCCTAAATTATAGCTGCCAGGCAGTGAGCTGGGGAAGTCATAGGGCCCACTTCCCTATTATCCTTTCTCTCAGGGACCACTATCCTGTGTGCCTGATGTCCAATGTTTAAAAACTGTTATTTTATCTATTTTGTCTGATCGTTTAGTTGTTTAAGGTGGGAGAGTAAATCTGGATCTGGCCTCGGTTACTCTGTCTGGTCTGGAAGTGGAAATTCAGTATAAGGATATTACAGAGTAACTGTTTCAAAGGGAGGAGACAAGCTGGTAGAAGGCAACAGCAGGTATGGAGTTTGGGCTGGTTAGGAAAAGTGATAAAGAAAGAAGGGGCCGGTACAAAACAATCCAGTTCTTCAGTGAGATGGGAGAAGAGATGTGGTCATGGAACAGGGGAACTGGAGAACTGAGATATTACTTCCCAAAAATATAGGAATTGTACCTGTTTTGTTAACTGATGTATTTCCAGCATCTAGAACAGTGCCTGGCACATAGCAGATAGTTAATAAATATTTGTGGAATGAATGAATGAAAGGAGAAGAAGTAATGGCCAGAGAGTAAATGTTATGAATTTAAGAGTTCAGAGTGGAACATTCTAGGTGATGACAAGGAGTGATATTTGGTTATGAGGATGAGTAGATGTGGTGTGGAGATAAAGTTCACTGTATTCAGGAGGACAAAGGATTATGAGGACACTGACATCTCCAAGGGAGATAGAAGGTTTAGAAGGCGTGATGGAGAGAATGGTTCTGAACATAGTGACAAAGTATTTCATAAATGTGAGCTAGTGATCTAAGATCAGTAAGGAAATTTAGATAGAAAGGAATTTACTTCCCATAAACCAGGATTCCAGAGGGAACAATGGAGAGGTTTAGAAATATGGATCAGGGGTGAACAAACTCAGAGCAATAACAGAATGGGGAGAAAACAGCTGATGGTAGGAGCTTACATTAGGAGTGGTAACCAAAGATGTTAGGGATAAAAAGTGTGATGATATTAAATAGTTTTAAATATCTAAATTAAATTCATTTTAACATTATGAAGTCACCCTCTTTATTTCTGATAATACTCCTTGTCTTGAACTTGAGACTTTGATATTAATATAGCCACAGTAGCTTTCTTACACTTACTGTTTACATGGTATATTATTTTCCATTGTTTTACATTTAATTTTTCTGTGTCTATATATTTAAGGTGCTTCTCTTGTGACTAACACAGAGTTAAGTCTTGCTTTTTTATCAGTCTGACAATCTCTGCCTTTTACTTGGTGTGTTTAGTTCATTTACATTTAATGTATATTGATATAGTTGGATTTAACTCTACTATCTTGATCCATGTCCAGACAAACACAGCCTCAAGTCTTAGTTTTACCAGTTCCTAGTTGCCTAACCTTGGGTAATTGACTTAAACTCTCTGAGCCCTGGTGTCCTCATCTATGCAGTATAGAAAAGAGTTGCTGTGATAATTAAAGACAATGAATGTAAAGCACAGGGCACATAGTAGGAGTCTGACAAATTGTGGCTATTACATTAGAAGTATCATTTCAGTAACTCTGTACTCATTTTTACGATAATGATCTTTAACTCTAGCCTGAAAATGTAGTTCAGTAGCATTCTATATATAATTTAAAAAATTTTTTATTGAAGTGAAATTCGTAAAAATGTAAAATTAGGCATTTTTAAATGAACGATTCAGTGGCATTTGGTACATTCATGATGTTGTGCAACTACCACCTCTATCTAGCTCCAAAAACATTTTCATCACCCCAAGAGGAAAGCCTGTATCCATTAAGCAGTTGCTCCTCCTCTCCTTAGCCCCTGCCAACCACCAATCTACATTCTATTTCTATAGATTCACCTTCTCTGGATATTTCAAGTAAATGGAATCATACAATATTGACTTTTTGTGCCTGGCTTCTTTCACATAGCATAATGTTTTCAAGGTACATCCATGTTGCAGCATGTACCAGTACTTCATTCCTTTTTATGACTGAATACTATTGCATTGTATGGATATACCACAATTTGTTTACCCATTCATCTGTTGATGGACGTTTGGGTTGTTTATGGTCTTATATAATATGAAGGATGGGGAAACCCCCAAGGGGAAAAAATAAACAAAAAACTTAGGAAAACCATAGACTCATAAATGCTTAGAGCTTTAAGGTACTTAGAAGAACACCTAGTCTAACTATATCCTTTTATAGATGAATAGGGCCCAAGCTCACCCAGATAGTTTTCAGTAGAGCTAATGTTAGAACTCAGGGTCTAGGCTCCTGGCCTTTCTACAAAATAAACAACTGAATTAAATTATCTTAGGAAAAGCCCCTTGAATGAGTCCCATCATTCAAGGAATACACACTAAGAGGGAAACATGTGAATGATGGTCCCGCCAAATGTAGAAGCAACAGCAAATTCAGTTCTATTTTGGACTTTGTATATCAAGACATCAAAGAATTACAATCAGAAACTGCTTAGTTTACCCTCTTATGACTCAACCTCATAGTTTTCCCAGAAGCAGTTCCTGAGACAAAGAATTGGGTGCAAGGAGTTTATTTGAGAATGTGTAGGGAACACTCATAGGGAAGTAGAGAAGTAATACAGAGATGGGAAGGCAGACAATAAAGGCTCCACTGTTAAGTCTGCCTCCATTGTGGGAAGTGGAACTTAATCTTACAGGAAATGGTGCAACACACACACAGAATTATCCCACCCAACGAGCAGGGGAACCAGGGTATTTACACCAATTATCCAAGCATCATTGGTTGACGGCAGCTCCCAGAGGAGTTCCCTGGCACGCTACTGGGTGATGGCAGTGGGTAGTGTCTTCTGCAGTTTTGGAAAAATAATCCTAAGGCACAGAGGTACAGATCCCAGCAATTAGAAGTTGGCCAGGACACACCGCAAGGTCTGAGGGCTACAGGCAGGGCACTTGCAGCATCTGCTAGAGACTTCTGCCAAGACCAAGAATGAAAAAACACAAGAATCTTTGGTTACTCAGTATATCCTAGGTAATTATCAAAATAGTGAGATTAGAGAAAACATTTTTCATTTTAACATTTGTTAAATCAAATATCATGGAAAGCTGTGCCTTAACTTCTAAATTTCTTCAAGATCCCTTTAATCCTTGATCAAATCTTAGAAAATATGAGCTAGTGAGAAAAGAAGACTAGGGAGCTGAAATGTTGATATTAAGAAAGAAAAAGAAAATCAATTTGAAAGCATTTTTACAAAAATAAAAAGCATTTTGCAAGTGAAATGGGTTTATTGCCATTTAAATTTTTCAAACAGCAAACAGCGAGAAGAGGAAAGGTTTAATGTAGACTCCGTGCTGTAGCTAGGAAGAATGTCATCAAATAAAATGTGAACCCCTGGGACCAATTGTAGGTTCTGTTAAGTTTTAACTGTCTTGAGAAAGATCAAGATTTCAAGGTCAAGAAAGAAAAAGATTATTCTTAATGGTTTTATTCATTGTTTTCCCCTACAGCTAGTCTTTTGTTATGAATAGATATGACAAAAGGAAACCATTATTTTCTTATGGGATGGTTTTGTGAGCTGACAAAATTAGAGGATTTTGCAGGCCTAGTTATTGAGCACAGGTCAGTAAGCTCAGATATGCACACAAACCAAACGACCCTTGGCTCAGGGAAGGAATCTAGAAAGTAGGACCAAAAAATAAAAATAATCGTTACCTATGTCAGAAAATACTGGTAATTTGCTGATCCACAAACACTCCTAAGGCTGGAATGAAATTCCTCCTTCCCTTTATGAGTTTACTTCACCACAAATAAGAAATATCTGTGGCTCCCAGGTGCATGAGCTGTCAGCACTAAAGTGTGTGGCATTTAGAACAGATTTGAAAAGTGACAGGAAAATTCACTGCAGGGTAGCAAGAGAGAAAAGGGCAGAGCTCACTGTTTTAGTACTTAACAGAGTATGACCTCATCCATTGGTGCCAAAAAATGATGACAATACAAATGGGGCTTTGGGAGGAAGCAGGATGCGGTGGGGAAAGCAATAGAATAGAAATCAGGAGAATGTATTCCCAGGCCTAGCACTGACAGACAAGTCAATTCTGTGGGCCTCAGTTTTCTCATCTCTAAAGTGATAGGTGGGACAGGGAGTTCCAAAGTTGTCTCTTTCAAATGAAGTGATGTGATTCTCTGTTGGTTTTGAAAGCTCAGAGAAGCTGTTTCTGAAAAGGAGAGAGAGAGGGAGGGGGATTTGGTTGATTAGTTTATTAAAGCATTTAAGCTATCACTTACTGGAGAAGGAGGAGTTTAAAGGGCAATGTTGGGGGGCCGGCCCGGTGGCGCAAGCGGTTGGGTGCACGTGCTCTGCTGCGGCGGCCCGGGGTTCGCTGGTTCGGATCCCGGGCGCGCACCGACGCACTGCTTGGCAAGCCATGCTGTGGCGGCGTCCCATATAAAGTGGAGGAAGATGGGCACGGATGTTAGCCCAGGGCCGTCTTCCTCAGCAAAAAAAGAGGAGGATTGGCGGATGTTAGTACAGGGCTGATCTCCTCACAAAAAAAAACAAAAACAAAAACAAAAACAAAAGGGCAATGTTGGTGCAGATGTTAAAAGATGGAGCCAGACTACCTGGGTTCTGATCCTGGCTCTGACTCTGACTTACTGTGCAATTCTAGGCAAATTACTCAACTGTTCTGTGCCCAGCTTCCCTATCTATAAAAAAAGTTTAATAATAGTCCCTACCCCAAAAGATTGTTGTGAGCAACAAATGAATTAGCACATTGTGCAGAAAATAATTGTTACATTATGTGCTCACCAGAATGGATTGATTCTCTCTTTTTCCTGGGAACCACAGCTAGACTACATTTCCTAGCATCCTTTGCAGTTTTTTAAGGCCATGTGACTGGGTGCTAGTCAATGGCATATGGGGAAAAACTCCTATGTGCTGTTTTTAAATCTGGCTCATAAAGACCTCCCGTGTGATTCTCTATGGCTCTTTTTTCCCATGCAGACAAACCAGCAGAAGATTCCAAGGTTCTAGGAGTTGATGGGACCACAAGATGGAAGGAGCCTTTCCAGACGCCCATCAGACTTCACATGAGAAAGAAAGAAACTGGGCCGGCCCGGTGGCTTAGCGGTTAAGTGCGCGCGCTCCGCTACTGGCGGCCCGGGTTCAGATCCCGGGCACGCACCGACGCACCGCTTCTCCGGCCATGCTGAGGCCGTGTCCCACATAAAGCAACTAGAAGGATGTACGACTATGATGTACAACTATCTACTGGGGGGCTTTGGGGAAAAAAAGGAGGAGGATTGGCAATAGATGTTAGCTCAGAGCCGGTCTTCCTCAGCAAAAAGAGGAGGATTAGCACGGATGTTAGCTCAGGGCTGATCTTCCTCACAAAAAAAAAAAGAAAGAAAGAAACTACTGAGGTAAGCCATTGAGATTTAGGGTTTACAGGTTACAGCAGCTAGTGAGTAACATCCTAACTAATATAACATGTCAAACAATTAGCACAATGTCGGCACAGAGCTAAGGGATGAGTGTCAACTATTGTTTAGACTTCCCAGAGACGGGATCTGCTGGGGGATGGAACCACCAGGGTATGTTTGAAAACAGACAGTAACCTGATGTGGCTTGAGGACAGGTTCCCTAGAGGAGACTGGGCATAGGTGTGATGAGAAGGAAGATTGTGCTCACATTATAGAGGGCTCTGCATAGCAGGCTAAGGAACTTAGAGTTTATCCAACAAACAATAGTGAGCTAATAAAGGAATGAGAACTATGCTAATGTTGCCTAGAAAATGATGTTCAGAGCTGTAATTTGGGGTTGGGGAGTTTGGATTCTCCCCAAAGTAGGCTCTGAGGGAGGGCTTATATACAAGTAGTTTATTTGGGAGGTGATCCCAGGAGACACAATGAGGAAACGGGGAAGTGACAGGGGAAGAGAGGAAAACCAATGAACAGTATGTTAATGAGCAGGTCACTGCTGTGGGCAATTGGGGTTCAGTGCTACTGGGTACTCTCAGAGGACCATGTAGACTATGACTCAGAATTGTCTCACGCGAAGAAGGAGAAAGAGGGGGAGGTATATATCTAGGAGGAAATAAGTTCTGTCCCCAGGGCATGAACTCTCTAGCACTTTCAGCCTACCTGCATGCTGACTGAGCTCTCTCCCATAGCCTGAAAATGCCCTCTGCTGAGAGAGACAAGAAGCTGTTGGCTTGTGGGGACTCTGACAACGAGCTTGGGATTGAATGGAGAGGATAAGGGGCAGGCACTGACAGTATCTGTCACACTTTGACCACACCCTCCTCTTCACCCCTCTATTTCTAGGTACCTCCCTTCCTATGATCTATTAGCAGTTGATTGTGGGAGGAGTGTGATGCTACAATGCAAAGAATAAAGGCTTGGGAATCCAGTAAACCTGGGTTCTACTCATGCCTCTGCCTCTTATTAGCTGTGTGACCTTGAGCAAGTTACCCTCTCTAAGCCCCCGTTTCCTCGTCTGTAACATAGAGTTAAAAATATCTAACAATGAAAACTCACTAGTGGCATATATAAAGAATCTAGCAATGCTAGCTCTCCTCTTCTTTCTCTAAGTTCTGGAAGGTACCTTCTGTGACATGAGGGAAGAGCCTTGATGTAGAGAGGATGGGATGGGGAGATAAGGAGCAGAGAGAGAGTTGCATGGTGATGTGGTTACCAGACCTTCTATTATTCTTACTTCTGGGCATTTCTTTTTCTGGACAGGCTACTCTTGTACAACATTTATTTATTCATTCGTGTGTTTGGTTTTACCATTTTTAGGGAAGTCCATGAAGCTGGGACAGGATGAGGGAGAAAGGATAGGACTAGACTAGACTTCCCAGGAGTCTGTGCATAGAGGTCACATGCCAAGAGCTAAGGAGGCCTGAATAGGGAAAGAGGTCATGGGGTTGAAACCATTGAAATGGCTGAGACATGCTCCCTGTGATGTGACTTCAAGCCCTGTGACCCACAAGTATTCAGTAAGACCCCAAAACTCATGCTATGCTTAGTGTAACGAGGTTTCCTGTGGCAGTCAGCAGTGAGGTGTTTAAGTCTGCTTAAGGCTGAATCAAGATGGCCCTTAAGGACATAACTTGTGAGACACAGGAGATTAGGAGAAAAGGTCTGTGTTTGCAAAAACTATGAGGAGGATGGACATGGTACGGTCTCTTCTGTCATGTGACTGTAATGTTTGAATTTGTTCACACACGGTAGATACGTAGAGGAGTAATATCATGCATTGCAGAGCCAAGACATATACCATAACTACGGTTTATTATAGGACAGCTTTGTGTTTTTGTTGAAGTTTCAAATTGCCTCTTCCCTTGTATAATATGCTATCCTCTATTTTCCCCAAATGCTCCATCTGGTCATATATTTTTAAATTTCCCATTTTTCCTCGTGGCCTTCCCTTCAGAGCCCTCTGCCCTGCTCCCGTCTGAGTTACTGCTTCCTCGGGCTGCTTTAGAGTTAGTGTCAGCACTTCCCTTCCACACTCTCCTTACTGGATCCAGTTTTCCTGGATCCCTCTCTGATTTTACTCCCTAGTTTTGCCTGAGTCCATCCTCTAGTATCTGGGAGGTACGCTTTGCTTGTAGAAAGTAATGGCTTTATTTTATGCTTACACTAAATTGCTAGTTTCGCTGGGTGTTTAATTGTAGTTAAAAATCATTTTCTCTCTGTATTTTGGAAATATTTCTCCGTTTTCTTCTAGATCCAGACCACCAAAGAAGTCTGATGTTATTTGATACTTGTGATCTGTTCTTTCTGTAAACTTTTAGGCTCTTCTTTTTATACCTGGTGTTCTGAAATTTCATGATGATTTGGAAATGTATGAAGATGAGGATATGTTATCACTGTTCTGTTAGCTACTCACTGGATTCTTTCCATCTGGACATTCATGCCCTTCATTTCTGGATCTCTCCCTGTCTTTCTCTTTTTCTCTCTCTTTTATCTTCCACTCTGTTTTCTCTGTTCTCTCATTCTGAAACTCATCCTCATCAAATATTGGAACTCCTGTATTAATTTTATGTGTCTCTTAGCTTCTCTCTAATACTTTCCATCTCTTCTTCTTTTTGCTTTACTTTTCAGGAGATTTCCTAGACATTATCTTCACAAGCTTTCATTGAATATTTTATTTTGATGACCATATTTTTAATTTCCAAGAACTCTTTATTGTCTATTGTTGTTTCTTTCTCTGGCATCCTGTTCTTATATATGGGTATGATACTCATAGTATCTTTTTGAGGACACAAAAAAGATTTTTAAAATATTTCTTCTAATGTAAGAATTATCTCCTTTTTGGCAGGTTTATTTTTCCTATTGGCTTATCTGAATTTCTTTCATGTTGGAGCATTTCCTAAAATGTCTGACGTTCCTCGTTTTGTCGTTTATATTCAAGAGGATCCCATACAATGCTGATTGGAAGCTCTGGTGGACCTGACTTGTTGGCCAGCGGGCTTCACTTTGGGACAATAGAGCAGAGGACTGAACATTTCGCTTGGGGCCCCTCAGATGGCTGTATGTGGGGTTTTCCTCCTAGGCTGCCCAGTCTCTCTGAAGAAGAAACAGCTGACTTTCTGCCTACAGGTTGGATTCCAGGCTGCACAAGGAGTAAGAGAAGTCTGGGGGTCCATCCGACCACCCTCTATGCTGACTTTGAACCAATCTTCATGTTTTCAGAGTCACACCTCACCCTGCCTATGGCCATACTGAGCACTTCTGAGTCTGCTAAGCCTCTCCAGGTTGTTGAAGCAAGTTGGATCCCTTCTCTTCCCTATTCCCGTGTGGATTTTGGCTTCAACTTCTTCCACTCTGCTAAATCTGTTACCAGTCATCCATTTGCTGTGCTTCTCCCACAAATGGATAGAAATCTCTCATCCATTGATATCTCCTCTTCCATTCTCTTTGCCCTTATGGGTTTATATATTTGATTATGACTTCACAATTATTTTAGTGGAGCCTTAAGAAGAAGGAAAGATAAAAATGGTCAATCCAGCATCTATAACTGAAAGGTTGCTTATTTTTTTAGCTTTGCTATGGTGATGTATTATATAGAATTAAAAATTTTTTTTGATGTAGTTAAGTTTGTCAATTTAATGTAAAAAATTTTCTCCCAAGGACTCACCAATTATCCCAACAATATTTACTGATAGTCTTTTCTTTCCCCATTAATTTTGAATATCAATTTTATCATATACTAAAATCTGATAGGTACATGAATCTCCTCCTCAACTTTCTTTTCCATTATTTTTCTGTACTAACACCACAATAATTATTCTGTCTTCATAATATGTTTTGATATCTGGTAAGACATACCTCCTCTTTGTTCTTCTTTAACAGAATTATCTTTACTGTTCTTGAAGCCTCTTCTTACATATAAATTTTAGAATTTGAAGTTTGTCAAACTGCACAAAAATTTTGTTGGCTTTTTGATTATTATTCCTTTAATTGATATATTACATTACAGAGAATGGGGTGTTTTCCTTCATCAATACAGTATATCTGTCCCTTTATTCAGATCTTCTTTTATGTCCTTCAGTAGTATGTTATAATTTTCTTCATAGACTTCATATATTTACAATTGTTTCATCAGGTGGAGTCATCTAATCACCCATTCCAATTTTCTAACAACTCTTTTGACTTTGAAGATAGTCCATGTGATATAATCACTTGTCTTTTTTTTTGGACCATGTTTTATATCGTTGACTGGTGGAATGTATACCCTAGATGGAGAAACTTTAGGCTTGAGGTTGAGAAACTTGCCAAAGGTAACACAGCCAGGAAGTACCAAAGGCAGGATTTAAACTCAAGCCAGCTGGCTCCTGTGTCTGTGAACCAAAACACTTTACTGCCATCAGATTTAATTCAAATTGTGAATATCAGACATCAGTTTCAGGAAGACATTGAGTCCAGAACCCAGTGTTACACAGCCCACTGTCACCTGAGTAGTCGTAGCTGATACACCAACTTTCATGGGATCCTGTGTGGTTTGACCCTAAAGTGCAGCTCATGTCATTACCTTTTAGTAATAACTTAGAGCAGCTTGCACTCAGTTCCCCACACAGTGAGTTGGTCTTCTTCCTGTGTACCTGAGATGTAGGACCCAAGAGGATCCACACGCATGGGATAGGATTTTGCCCAAATCCTAATAGTTCTACCAGGTGTTAGGCTTCTTCCTTGGGTTTGAGGACTGTCAAGGCCAATAACCTATTCTTCAGTATTCTGCATTCTTCAGTGACTGCATGTCCCTCCCATGCTCTTCCCATGTGCAGGGCTGACATCTATACGACATAGAAGGCACAGTGCCTAGGGCCCGTGATACTTTAGGGCCTACAAAAATGTTTTAATTTTTATTTCTTTCAAAATCAGAAGACAAAAGTAAATATAATAATAATGAATATATAATAATGAATCCAGCCTGGATTGTATTTAATCAATATGGTCACAAATAGAGTTTTTAACATTTATGGAGGAAGGCACACACACAGGCAAAAGTGACTAGGGCCCCCACAAAAGTCATACTGCAGCCCTGCCAGTGTGTATTGGTTATTTTTTGCTGCATAACAAGTTAACCTCAAATTTAGCCACTTTAAATAGCAAACATTTATTATTTCATGCAGTTTCTGAGGGTCAGGAGTCTGGGAGTGGCTTAGCTGGGTTGTTCTGACTCCAGGTTTCTCTTAAGGTTGCCATCATCTGAAGGCTTGACCTCAGGGAGAGCTTCCCAGCTCATTCCTGTGGTTGTTGGCAGGTCTCTATTCCTCACTGGCTGTTGGCCAAATACTTCAGTTCCTCACCACTGTGCCTCTTCATAAGCTGCCTGAGTGACTTTACCAAGTGGCAGGTGGCTTCCCCCAGAGTGAGTGATCTGAGAGAGAAAGACCATGACGAAAGCCACAGTCTGTTTGTCTTTTTGCTTGTTTGTTGTTGTTTTTGCTTAACCCAGCGAAGCATATTTCTCACATACGCTCCATATCTATTGTGAGTGGGTGAGGAGGTTCTCCTCAACACAGTTACCCAGAGACCCAGGCTGATGGAGGTTCCATCTTGACACACGCTTTCAGAATTGCAGAGCTGGGGAAAAGAAAATATGTTGAACTACATGCTGGCTTTTAAAAAAATATTATTTTTTTTTATGATTTGAAATAATTATAGACTCACAGGAAGTTGCAAAAATAGTACTGAATTTTAAATTTTCCCCTTAGAAAGCAAGCACCTCTCCCAAATAGAAAAGTGCTTCTGAGACCCTGTCCTCTGAACTCTGTTTTGAAAGCCTCAGTCAGCTTCACCAAGCCATACAGTTCTAAGGACTCTACTCTTTTTTTCTGAAGCTAGAGGTTCTAATCAGAAAAGAACAGGAAGATTGACTCACAAACATTAAAACAGAAACTCTACTTAAAAGTAATTATGTCACACATATGTAAATGCAGTAAAAAGGATGGGGCAGACACACACCTTTGACTCAATCCCCTCTGGGAGTTGATGGGTGTTCGGGGGGCGATGGGAGTAAAGAGGAACTTTAAGGTTTTACTCTCCATATGTCTATGTAGTTTGAGTATTTCATGAGAGTATATTCATGTATTATATCTGTAGTTAAATTTTTTAAGAAAAAATACAATAGTCAGTACAATTTTTATTTTTTCTTTGTAATCTACCTGTCTTTTTTTAATCAATCATGCAGGTAGAGTCATATGTATTAAAACATTTCTCAGGTCCATTCTCACTCTCTCTCACATAAAAAAAAACCATCAGCAATGATCCAATTTCTGCCTGGAAGTCTCCAATCAGAAGTCTGGCGGGAGCTTGAGGAGCCCTCAGTCCCTCAACCTTCCCTACTATTGTGGCTCCAAGTGTCAGATATTGGCGTTCACTCAAGACACCTGGGCTATGACCCAAACTTTAGGCCTCCCTTGACTTCAGGGATCCTTGGTTATCCAGACCACCTTGGCTGTGTGGTTCTGAGAAATCAGGGAGCCATGTCTGGGGTCATCCTGCTCTCAGCTCTGATCTCTTTAATTAACCACTAGGCACAGCCAGTTGGGAGTTAGGAGTTAAGGGAAAACTGGGTAAATTCCACTAGCACAACTTCTTCAGTGGCACAAAGCCTATCCTATCTCTACCCAGGGGTCCTCAGCATTCTCTTCTTCACCTTCTAGATGCCCCTTCCAAATATAACTGAAGTGAGATGGGGAGTGGGAGTGAGGCCAATCCCAGTTATGACCAAATGGAACATTTATTGAACTGCAGACTGAGGAGAAGACATATACACAACACACACACCACACACACAAGTACTCACAACACACACACACACACACACACACACACACATAGAGTAAGTTACCAATTTATATTCCAAAATCCTAGCAGAAAGGAAGTGGCCAGACAGGACAAGAGCAGATACAGTCAATCTTAGTGCAGCTTCGCCTAATCCTGGAAATCCTCTAAGGGAGGTATGAAGCCACTGGAGACACTGACGACCCATGCGTGGTCCGGGGCAACTTGAGAAGCCTAATTTTGTGCTTCACTGCTGACCTTTTCACATTACTCTTCAGGAAGAACTTGCCCAAGTTCACTGCTTACTTCTTCTATTTAAGGAAATGTTTAAAACGTTGGGCTTTCCTATGTCTTAAACCAAGCTGAGCATCTTGGAAGGCCCCATTTTCACTTGGGGAATAAAGCAGTCAGTGCTGAGGATATTCTGAATCAACATCTGCCTCCAGCTTCCCAGGGCTCGGGAAAGTTCATTTCTTTGCATTTGCCCTTTTTGTGTCTAGTGTTTATTAGTGCCTTTTCTCTAATTTAGTCGTCATCGGTCTTGTCAGTGGCTTATATAAGTTGTCTTTTCCAAGAATCAGCTTTGTTTTTCTATATTGCCGTTATTCTTCATTTTATTAGTTGCTATTTTTATCACTATTATTTCCTCCCTTCTATTTTCTTTGAATTCATCCTACCCCTTTTCTTTTTTGAAACTTCAGCTGAATGCTTAGCTTATTTATGTTTAATATGTATTGTACTCTAATAAACACATTTTAAGGCTATACATTTCCCCAAAATTTGTCTCTAGTTGCATCCCCAAGTTGTGATTGGCAGCACTTTGAATATTTTCAGTACTATTTCATATCTTGTATTTTATTTCCTTTGAACACACAAGTTAATCAGAAGCAAATTTTTTATGTCTGTTTTTGGTTTCTTTATCTTTCTATTGTTGATTTCTAACTTATTTTTACATTGAGATTAGAGAACATGATAGATGTGATTTTGACTCTGCAAAAAACTAATACTCCCTTTCTGCCTAGTCATAGTCAATTTTTTAATATGTTTTAGGGTACATGTATCCTATAAGTGTACATGTGTATACATACTATTCTATATCCCTCCTAATATTTGGTAAGCTTGATCAAAAAATTTCCCAGTGATAGATATATCTAAAATCTCTCACATTAGCATTATGGATTTGTCAACTTTTTGTAATTCTTAAATTTTTTTCTTTATATTTGAGATTATTTTGGCAGATACACAAAAGTACACAATTATAAATGCTTAAGGGACTGTTCCATTTATTATTATATAATCTCTCTTAATCTCTATAGTGCTTATTATGGACTGAATTGTGTCCCTCCAAAATTCATATGTTGAAATCCTAAGCTCTACTACCTCAAAATGTAACTATATTTGGAGATGAGGCCTTTAACAAAGTAATTAAGGTAAACTGAGGCCAATGGGTAGGCCCTAATCCAACATGACTGCTGTTCTTATAAAAAGAGATTAGGACACAGACATGTATATGCACAGAGGAAAGACCATGTGAGGACACGGTGAGAAGACAGTCATCTACAAATCAAGGAGAAAGGCCTCAGAAGAAACCAAAGCTGCCAACAATGTAAACTTGGACTTCTAGTCTCCAGAATGGTGAGAAAATAAATTTCTGTTGTTTAAGTCACTTAATCTGTGGTATTTTGTTATGGAAGCCCTAGCAAATTAACACAATGCATTTCATCTTTTATTGATAATGCTATAATAACTTTCTTTTAGTTATTATTTGTCAGGTATATCATAAAGATTGGTAAGAAAGAATAAATGTGTGATTATTTATAGATGCCATGATTGTATAGATAGAAAAGCCTATGGAATCTTACAAAAATTTCTAGAACTAATAAGTGAGTTTAGCATTCTAATCATTATTAGATATTCTATTCTATATCTATAGATGTTCTATTAGAATATTGAGAGTCATTGGATGAGGTTGGTTAGAGAAAGAGTTTAAATAAATCAAGGAAGTTGTCCCAGGATCCAGCCCTGGGCATTCCAACATTTAGAGATCAAACAGAAGAAGAGGGGCCAGCAAAGGAGACTGAGCAAGAGTTGCCAGTTAGATACAGGAACAAGAGAACATGGTGTCTCAGAAACTGGATGTCTCAGAGAGGTAATGTGACCAACTAAGTCCATTGCTATCGAGAGATCATGAATGATAAAGACAGATAAATCACCATTGTTATTGGCAATATGGATGTCTTTGTTAATGCTGACTGAAGCCCAATTAATTTGGGTTCTAGAGAGACTAGGATATAAGGAAATAAATACAGCTAATATAGGCAACTCTGTCAGAATGTTTTTTTTCCAAGGGGAGAACAGATATGGATTAGTAGCTGGAAGGGGATCGTGAACTCAAGGGAGGTTCATTCTCTCTCTCTCTCTCTCTCTGTCTTTCTTTCCTTCCTTCCTTCTTTCTTTCTTTCCCTCTCTCTTTCTTTCTTTCTTTTTCTTTTAAGTTATGAGGCTGTTTCAATGTTCATAGGCCATAGGGAACGATCTAATAGAGAGAAATTGATTACAGGAGATAAGGAGAGGATAATTGCAGAAATGAAGTCCTTGGGAGGAAGAAAGCAGAAGAAAGCCTGGGCCCAAGCAGAGGGGATGATCTTTGATAGAAGTAGAGTCATGTCACACAGTTTGTAAAAAAGAAAGCAAAAAGTATAGGCTCAGATATAGCTAGATTGGTCTATCTGGTGATAGAAAATTGAGGGCGCTACCATCCGATTGTTTATATTTTTGCCATTAAATGTGAGAAAAGGTCATTAGCTGGCAGTCATGGGGGAGTAAAGTGCATGAGGTTGGAGGAGAAAGAGAAGTTGTAAAATGTGAAATAGTATTTGGGAAAGGAGGGAGGTAAACACACTACTGAGATGTGGTCAAATTGTTGAGGCATGCTGAGAACCTGTCTGAAATTTATGGTCACGGAATTAAAGTGAAATTAGTCAATGTTCAGCTGCTTTGGTGCAGGCATGGAGTAGTTGGATTATTTGGGCTTAATTAGGGATGGCATTTTGATGGGAAAGTAGGAGAGAAAATCCAGGGAGTTAAAGGTAAGGAAGTGATTATCCTGACATGGCATCCAAACTGGTTGAGGAGGAAAGCGAAGCCATAAGAAGACAGATGATCTGTCAAGGGTCAATGAATTGGAGGTTTTAACGAGGTTGAAGTGATGCTGAAATAGGAGTATTAGAGCAGGTGAGCTATAGGTATGGGAGGTAGTTGTCAGAGAGTGAGATGCTTGGAATTATTATTTCAGAGGTGATGCATATTAGTGATGAGGAGCTCAAGGGTATGATCACGGGAAAGAGTGACTAACGTGAAGTGCAAGAAAATGTTATAGGAGATGCACCAGTTATTAAGCTAATGTCTCTTAGCTCCAAAGTCACCTTCTATACTTTCCCTTGTGATGCTAGGGTTGGGACTTTGAAAATGATTTTTGCTTTGTCAAATGGCTCCCTTTACACTCTGTCAATAAAAGCATCCAGAGTGAAACTGCAAGGCTGCAGGAGGAAGGAGGGGCTTGCTCCTTCCTGTCTGTTTCCTGTTTCTATCAATGTTACCCCAGTAATGTTTCTTCACTCAGGCAGCAGTTCCTTCCCATAGCACCAGCGGTGTCCAGTTTGAGTTTTTCCAACACTAGAAGAACCAGCATTATTGAGAAGATCTCAGAGACACCAGCACCAGCCGAGCAGCACTGCTCTTCGGATGTGTGTGTTTCAGCGCTGCAGGCCCTCCTCTTAGCGTCTAATTTTTAATAATCCTAGCCGCCTCCTTTCCCTCCACCCAGCCCTAGGGATGGTAGCTGCCTATTGTAGTTGCTGTCTCTGTGATACCTTAGTGTTCTCTTTTTACCCTCTCAGTTACCTTGTTAAGAATTTTATACCTAGTTAACAATTCTTCATATTATATTCTCTCTGTTCAAGTAACTGGCATGGTTCCTATTTCCTGACTGGACTCAAATTGACACAGGATGTGAGGATGTTAAGAAACAGAACACTTGGATGTTGAAGTCAATAGGAATGATGACAGGAAAAAGAGTGAAGAGCAAGGCAGTGATTCAGACGTGACAGTTACCATGAATGTGAGGGATTGAACACCGCAAGAAGGGGGACATCAGGTGCTCAAGTCTGGCAGATTTTATATACTTAAATATTTAACTTGCCATCTTTCTATCTGTGGTGTAGGCTTAAAAGTGACTGCACTTAACATCCACCAAGTTCTTTCCATAGGTGCACTTCAGTGGCATCTTCTCCTTTCACCTGGTAAAAATTATGTTTAAGTTCACATCAACTCTCCAGGTCAGTGTTTCTCAAAGTATAGTCTGAGGATTATTTGCATCCAAATCTACTAGAATGCCTGTTAAGTGTGCAGATTCCTGGACTACACAGCAGATAGGCAGACCCAGAACTGAGGGGTTTCCCAAATAGCATGATTTTAGTGTTAAAACAAGGACAGTCCTGGGCAAATTGGGATCTTTGGTCACCCTAATACCAGACCTACTAAATCCAAATCATAAAGGGTAGGGCAGATACATGCATTTTGAAAAAGCACCTCCAGTGCTTCTGAGGCATACTAACATGAGAACTACTACTCTAGGTATCCCTGGGCTTGATGGTCTGTGTGGACATCTTTTCTTCTGGGCTTCATGCTACCTCCATACTGGAAGGCATTCCATGGCCAAGGTTACAGTGTCTCACTTGCTTATCATGGAACACTGTGGAAATCCTAGCAATCTCTCCTGCTACTGATAATGAGATTTTGTGCATAAAAAGTGAATGACGCTTCCTTTGCTCTCTTCCCTTGGTCCTTAGAACCAGATGCACCACCAAAGCTTTTTCATGGTAGTGTGGGGTGGCCAAGTGTAGTAGAGGCCATTTTTCCCCCAGAGAATCACTGGCACATATCCATTGTATCAGTCAGCTCAGGTTGCCATAACAAAATACCATAGACTAGGTGGTTTAAACAACAGAAATTTATTTTCTCACAGTTCTAGAGATTGGGAAGTCCAACCTCAAGGGGTGCCAGCTGATTCAGTTTCTGGTGAGAGCTCTCTTCCTGGCTTTTAGACAGCCACATTCTCCCTGTGTGCTCACATGGCAAAGAAAGAGAGAGAGGAGAGAGATAGAGAAACAGAGGAAGGGAGAGAGATAGAGATCTCTTCTTATAAAGTCATAGTCCTATCAGATTGGGGCCCACTCTTACGACTTCATTCAACCTTAATTACCTCCTAAAGATTTGATCTCCAGATACAGTCACATTGGTGGTTAGTGCTTCAACATATGAATTTGTGTGTGTGTGTGTGTGGGGATACAATTCGGTCCATAGCATCCAACAAAAAATGTACCAGTTTGCAGCTGCCCCACGTGATGCTGCCATGATGAAAAAATATGAAGTGCTTCCTCATTAATCCCCAGGAGATGTGCTAAACTTTTCCTCCTTTTTTAACAACCACATCTGTTGATCACTATCTGACATTCTGAATAACATACATGTGCCAGATGTTCTAGTCATCAAGAAGAGGGAGAGGGCACAAAGACAGAAAGGACTGGAGAGGGATTTTGCTATTTACCAGAACCTAAAGCTAAAGTGAGAAAATTTAGAAAATTCAAACATTTTTATTTATTTATTTATTTTTGTGTGAGGCAGATTAGCCCTGAGCTAACATCTGATGCCAATCCTCCTCTTTTTGCTGAGGAAGATTGGCCCTGGGCTAACATCCGTGCCCATATTCCTCTACTTTATATGGGACGCTGCCACAGCATGGCTTGACGAGCAGTGCATTGGTGCACACCCAGGATCCGAACCTGCAAACCCCAGGCCACCGCAGCAGAGTGTGCGCACTTAACCGCTACACCACCAGGCCAGCCCCTAGAAAATTCAAACATTTTAAGTGATTCTTTTACTCTTATTCAGTTTTGTACTGGGAGATCCAACCACTGCAATAAGGCAAGAAAAGAAACAAAAGGCATATCAACTGGAAAGGAGGCAATAAAACTGTCCCTATTTGTAAGTGACATAATTATCCATTTAGAAAATCTCTAGGAATTTCCCAAAAAACTCCTAGGACTAATAAGCAAGTTCAGCAAAATCACAGGACAAAAGAGCAACAAACAAAAATCAATTGCATTTCTATATAGTAACGGTGAACATATGGAAGCTGAAATTAACAACCATTTACAATACCACTGTAAAAATACTATTTATAATTGCTTCAAAGAAAATGAATACTTAGGTGTATATTTAAAAATATATATAGGATCTATACGCTGAAAATTACAAAATGCTGCTGGAAGAAATCAAAGAAGACATAAATAAATGGAGATATATAACTTGATAATGGACCGGAAGAATCAATATAGTAAAGATATCAATTCTCCCTCAATTAATGTATAGGCTTAACACAGTTCCTATCAAAATTCTAGCAAGGTTTTATGTAGCTATATACAACCTTGTTTTTAAATATATATGGAAAGGCACAGATGCTAGAATAGCTAACACAATCTTGACAAAGATGAATAAAGTGGGAGGAATCACTCTATCTGATACTAAGGCCTTTACTATACAGCTGCAGTAATGAAGACAGTGTGATATTGGCAGAGAGATGTCAATGGAACAGAATAGAGAACCCAGAAGTAGACCCACACACAGGCTCAACTGACTTTTGACAAAGGTGCAAAAGGTATTCAATGCAAGAGGATAGCCTTTTCATTAAATAATGCTTAAGTAATTGGATATGGGGGGAAAATGAACCTTGACTTAAATCTCACATTTTATACCAAAATGAATGCAAAATGGATCACAGACTTAAATGTAAAATTATAAATGTTTTAGAAAAAAAAGTGATAAATTGAATCTTATCGAAACTAAAAACTTTTGCTCTGTGAAATCACACATGAAGAGGATGAAAAGACAAGCTAAAGACTAGCAGAAAATGTTTGCAAACCACATATCTGACAAAGAACTAGTATCTAGAACATAAAAAGAAGTCTCAAAACTCAACAGTAAAAACACAAACAATCCAATTGAAAATGAGTGAAAGACAAAAACAGACATTTTATCAAAGAGGATATAAAGATGACAAATAAGCACATGAAAAGATGTTCAACATCATTAGCCATCAGGGAAATGCAAATTGAAACCACACTGAGATATCACTACATACCTCTTAGAACAGTTAAAATAAAAAATAATGACAACACCAAATGCAGCAGAGGATGCATTTGGAGCAGGATATTGGATCCTGGAGAGGAGACTGGATCATTTACACACTGCTAGTGGGAATATGAAATGGTACAGCCAGTCTGGAAAAATTTGGCAGTTTCATATGAAACTAAACTTGCAACTGCCATCCCACCCAGCAAGTGCACTCTTGGGCATTTATTCCAGAGAAATGAAAACTACATTCATACAAATGTTCACAGCAGCCTTATCTGTGATACCCCCAAACTAGAATCAGCCCAGATGTCCTTCCACTGGTGAATGGTTAAAACCTGTGGTACATACATGCCATGGAATACTACTTAGCAATAAAAAGGAACAGAGTATTTGATGGATACAACTACTTGGATGAATCCCAGAGAACTACACTGAGTTTAAAAAGACAATTACAACAGGTTACATACTGTTCTCCAAAAGGTTATGTAACATTTTTGAAATTATAAAATTTTAGAAATGGAGAACAGATTAGTGGTTACTAGGGGATAGGGAAGGCAGGTGGATAGGTGGGAGGGAGGTGGGTGTCGTTATAAAAGGGCAACAGGAGGGATCCTTGTGATGTTGGAACTTCAGTGTCTTGACTGTGCTGGTGCATGCACAGATCTATACATGTGATAAAATTGTATAGAACTAAACACACACACATACACACACACGTGCAAGTCAAACTGGAGAAATCTGAATTGGATTGGTGAATTGTATCAATGTCAGTATCCTGGATGGGACAGTGTACTGTAGATTCCCAAAATGTTATTATTGGGGGAAACTGGGCAAAATGTACATAGAATTTCTCTGTATTATTTCTTACAACTGCATGTTAATCTACAATGATCTCAATAAATATTTCAACTAAAAATGACACTCTTAGAGGTGTGTTTCAACATTATTTCTGTCCCCAGAGAGGACAGAGGAAGAAACAATGTACTTGAAGATGGGCTGTTTGCCACAGGACCACCTGCTATGTCATTTATTTGCAGCTCTAAGGGTCGGGGTGGGGGGTTCCACAGCTTAGAGATCTATGACGACTATCAAAGGCCAGCTGAAATATGAAACAAGGCCGAGGCCGCACAACAGTTGTGTTGCCGGAGGGAATGGAGATCAAGATGCCGAAGCAGAAGCTGTTAGCACAAATGTTTTTGCTCACCTCCAGGGTTTCAGTTCAGAGATTTCATGAAGATTAAAGACTCTTAAACACTTTCAAGCAGTTATTTTACCCAGAAGTTAATCAACTTCGGAAACTGCTGATTTTAGTGTGTGACTTTTGCTTAACCTCTTTCAAGGGTTTAGATTGCTTTTTTTTTTTTTTAAGGGAGGGGTAGAGGGCAGAAGATAAATTTATGATGTCAAATAAATGGTTCGTTTGCATTGCCTTTTCTTTCAACCTTGTGGCTGAATCCTCTTTTTGGTTGTAATGTAGACACTGCTTTACCTTCTCTCAGAACATGGTTTTGAGGCTGAGTATCATTCCACGCACTAATAGTCAATAGAACACGAGCTGTCTTGGAAAAAGGAGAACTCTGTATATTATTATTATTTTTATTGTCTTGGTTTCTGTTTAATTGTTTTGCTTTTCTTCCTTCTTTGGGAAGCATGTTTCAAGTATAATCGATTCTGTCTGGGCCATCACATATCCCAACTTTCCCAAGGAATTGCAAAAACTATGTCTCCCGACATAAGAAAACCTCTCAGCCTTTCCTGAGCCCTATGGAGAACCGCAAGTTCTGGTATATAACATGCTTGACAGTTTGCTTGAGTGTTTGGGAAGAAAGTTGAGAGGAAAGATGGAGTGGGAGCCATTGAAGGAAAGAGGCAGGGGAGCTGCTGTGTTGCTTTCCTTAAAAAACAAAAAGACTCAAAATATAACATTTCAGCTTACTTGGTTAGCTTCTGATTGAAACAATCCACCTCCTGTTTGTGAGAGGAGTGGGATAAGGCTGTGCCTGCAAAATGACGTTCTGTAACAAGCCATTTTTAACACCCTTTCTTGTCCATATTTCATAAACAGATATGATTTGCTTTGGGAATAATGGTCAGAAATCCCCAAGTCTTGTTGTACTCTGTTTCCTGAGCCCAACTTGGAATTTATGGTTATCGGTTTCATCACATAGTCTTAAGGTTAGACCTTGAATTTTATGCTGTCAGAAATTTCCCGATGCTGGGCTATAGTTAGCAAGGTCAGGAGCTCACTTGGACTCAAAAGTTATAAAAGAATCCAGACGTGATAAGTAGGTCAGAGCTGAAAGCTGTTAAAGACATGGTGATCAGATTATCAGCCGAGAGTAACCATCTGGGACAATTTAGCCACATTAAAGTCCAGACCACGTGTAGATTTTGGAAAAGACGGCCGGTGGGGGGATATGGGGGAGGATGTGGTGGTGGTGGAGAAGCCTCTTGAAAAGAATGCAGGAACACATGCCAAAAGTGGCCTATAAGTGGGAAAATAATTACTTTCAGAAACAAATGGAGAAAAGATATCAGAATCCTAGGCACAGTAAATAAGTAGGTTGGATGATAGTGTGTAAGGAACCTGGTTCCTATTTTTTAAATTAAAGTTTGAATTTCTTCCCTCACCTCCAAGCTACCTGAATAAAGGCAAAAGGTGAGAGTGTAGCTTTGTAGTGGACCCCTCTGGGTCCCAATGTGGCTCTGCTGGATCACCGTGAGCAAGTCTCTTAAATCCTCAAAGCCTGTTTCCTCATCTGAAAAATGAGGATAGTATTATGTACACCGCATGTTTGTGGCAGTGACTGAGTGAAACAATGCATAAACAGTTCCTGGAACACGGTTAGTGTTCAAGAAATGGAAGGATTCTTACAATTAATGATACTTTACAAGCGTCCACCACTGGAGCCTTCTCAAAACACAATCACATCTGATACTACACGTTCATCTTTGTAGGAATACTGTTGAGTAGATTGGGCAGGTGTGCAGTGTCCCCACTTTACAGATGAGAAAAGTGAAGGTCCATTATTAGTCTCAAGGTCCCCAAGAGCCGTCGACCTTGGATTATAACCATAGTGGTTCATTAAGCCAGGATTGGAATCATCTGGATGGTGATTAAAACTCAGATTGCTGGGCTCCACTCCCAGAGTTTCTAATTCAGTAGGTCTGCGGTGGGGCCATGAATTGAATGTCTCTACCAGAGCTCGGGTGATGCTGCTGCTGCTGGTCTGAAGACCCCACTTTGCAAACGACTGAGCTAGACAAGAGCAGTGGTTCTCAAACACACCTGCTCATAAGAATCACCGGGAGGCTTAAAGGAATCAACGGATCCATAACTGCCTTAAACGAAAATGTGTCTCAGCCCTACCACTAGCATCTAAATTCTTGATTAGTTCAAGTAAAAAAGGATTAATCTGTAACAACTTTGGAAATTCCACAAAGTCTGGAAAGTTGTGGGGTTTTTTCCCCCCCCAAAATATAGTATTAATACACAATATCCGTAGAGCCAACTATTTAGAAAAGTTTTACATTTCTGATCCCAACTTTTCCATTTTATGACCCAAGATTTTCTATTATGGCTTGCCAAATCCTGAATCAGGGTTAGCACGTAATTGAGATTTCTGACCATAGCTGAAACAGTAAATCTTCCTTAATATTGTAATGAATATTGATGCTTTGAAATTCTTTTCTGAAACACTAGATAGTTGGTTATTTTAGCTTTGACAAAATAGAAATTAAAACCCTGCTTCAAAAAATATTCTATATTTTTCTATCAAACTAATGAAATGTCTTATGACTTTTTGTCATTTAAGAAGTAATTTATTTTTTATAGAACATTTATTCTGAACTCCATGTTATTTTATAGATTACTTTTAAAAAATGCTACCTATATAATTCATTATGAAAAAACTTAGTTCTTTAAAAACTATGTACCACGGTACTTTTCTTGGTACCACTAATCAGAAATGGCTTATTACCATTTCTTTTTATAATATACAAGTTCTTAGAAAGGTAAGAGTTATTGAATAATCTGTTTTCATTTTCATCCATTTATTGTCAGTGCCTAGTTATAATCATATTTTATGTTCATAGACTAAATTAACAACATATTTTGCAAAAACCTATGAAATATGGATTGCATTAATCATATATGGAGTTTATATAGCATCTCTAAGACATCCCAAATGCTTTGAAAATATTGTTTCATTTATTTTCACAGCACTATTTTTGAGGAGCAGATGGGTAACTGTCACAGTTGAAGGATTAAATGAAAGAGTGCATGCAAAGGTTAACTCAGCACAGGGCTTGGGGCACAGCCAGTGCTCGTTAAGTTAGCTGCTATTATTGATACCTCTCTTACTATTGACTTTTTGGTAGAACCATGGGCATTACAGTCTCATTGTGTTGTGTATTTTCTGCACTCAATATGTGAAGGCATTGATTATTGGTTGTTCAGACCCTCTTCTCCAAAGCCATTCAAGTGGTTATCATCAGAATGTATTTAAATTGTGAGGCTGTGACAGCATCATTTTGGCAAGCCAAGTCAGGATGATGGAATACCAGGTTATAATTAAAGACAACTTTTCAGAAAGGCATCCAGTCACTGTTAGATGATTTCGCTACAAGAGACTCAATTCTAGATCTTTTATTCTGCAACATCTTGGAAATTTTATCTCTAAGTTTCTCAAATTTAGGGATGTCTCCTTCTAGGTTAGGTCTTATCTAATCACAACGAGATGGAAGTTTCAGGACACCAAGAGAGAACAACCATGGATGTTATCTTGTTTAACAGTCATTTAATTTATTCATGATCAAATATAATGCTAAGCAGTATTCAGATATTACTCACATCGCTTCCACCTCTCTGCTGAAGGTGGATTCTTTGCTGCATCGTCCAGAACACTAAACTGGCACAATTCTCCGTTATAAAGGGTAGACTGAGGAGTGTGCCCACAGCTAAGCTTTGTCGGGAGGGCAGGGCTACTACTTCAGAGTAAAGGAGAGATGCTTGGACTCCTTTTACAGAGTGAAAATTGTGGGCCAGGGCTCACATCCAATCACAACTATTTCATGTCATTTAAAGCATGTGTGATGGTATCTAATCACAAATTTCTCACCTTGTTGAAGGTACTATGGACCAAGTTTTTTATTCTCTCATAGAAACATTTAAAAAGTAAGGAAGCATAAATTTCTAGACAGAGACTTCTTAAAGGAATTTAGCAAATCTTATGTCTCCTTTTCCTCTGTTGCAATATGTATACTATTGCTTCTGGGAAGGGACACTCATTTTTGCAGTGCCATGCTGAAACCCAATGCTCCATGCTATTAATCCCATCAATACTTCCCAGTAGGAAGTATTATCACAGGATGATGTTAAAATCCTCTGGTTCCACAGGATTTCCCTGAACAGAACAGAACCAAAATCTGACAACAAAACACACCACTATAGAATCAATTACTAAGTACCATTCAAGTGCATGGGCTTTGCCAGGCAAAGGAAGCAAGTTTCCAGGTTGCCATCTGAAGATTTAGGATTGGTTACAGCAAAATTCTAAAGCAGGAAGGCTCAGCAGTTTACCGTTTCTAAGTAAGAACTAGGTTACTTCAAGTTCTCTGCAAAATCTGACCTACTTCCAATTTATACTCCCTTTTCCAAAAGGGATTTGATGCAGCCTACAATGAAAGGAAATAAATGAAAATAAGATCATTGGCTCATGAGGAAGCAATTATACCTCCTACCTCCCCACAAAAAGTTCTGATTGAATGAATTTCACTCTGAGTTTTCTGGCAGCCAAAGGGAAAAAGTAAAGAATAATGGAGAGAATGTTAAACCCGGAGGCATAAGGAATGGTTTCCAGTTTCACAATGTCATTTACTAGCAGGGTGGCAGGGATCTTTCTCTTAATGTATCTTCTTAGATTCTGTTTCCTTATTTTAAAAATGTGGATAATAAGAATAAGCTGAATGTCAGATCCCAAGCAGCCAAGAAGAGCTGTGAAAGGTCTCACATGCAGAGTGTTCCACTATGAACTCATGACTACAGTGCTAAATAGCCTTTCAATACTGCCCAGCAAACCTGCTACGATTTCAGCACAACTTCATCTACCACCCTCCCCAATACCTACTTCAAGCCTTCCACAATCTCCACCCACTTAATTCTTCACTCTTCATACCTGAACTCTAAGAAACCTTCCCTGACCTGTGCCAGATTAAGTCCCCCTATTTTACACCACCATAGTACCATTTACCTTTTCCCTCATGGCATCTATCATAGCTCCAAATTTACATTTATTTGCATCATGATTGAACTTATCACCACTACTAATGGTATTATTTGAATTCATTGTTAATTCAATTATTAATCAAGTTAATAATTATATTATTATTAACACTTATTTGCATCATTATTACATTTATATCATGTCAATGGCTGGCTCCCAGACTGCAATCTCCAACAGAGCAGGGACCAGTTTTTTGTTCAATCTTCTGTTCCCAAGGCCTAACACAGTGCCTGATACATTGTAAGTGCTCAGCCAATATTTGTTAATAAATCAGCGTTCCTGACCTCTAGAACTCTCTGTCTAGTGGGGCTGGAGCCCTATGTGTACAATGGTATAGCAAAGGCCGTCTAAAGTTCCAGAGAGATTTGCAGCTCCCCATCCCGGGGGCCCTGGTGAAGAAGCCTGGGTTGCCAGTTTTGCAAAGTGAACCGTGTAGCAAATGTTTTGGGAGGCGGCAGAACCCCATCCTTTTGCAAACACAAAACAAGTTCTGAAGCAGCCCGAAAATGCTTTCCCGGGATCGGAGACTGCGATCGCAGCAGAGGCTCGCGCTCCAGAGCACTACCTGGAATAAACCCTGCAAATATCCGGCGCGCGTAGCGGGGCGTGCCAGCTGGAGGCTGCGCCGGGACAGCCCCCTCTCATTTCTCCCGCGCGAAACCCGGCTGGACGGCTCCACTCCCTCCCTCCGCTGCAGGGGGGAGCCCGGCACCCCCAGGCTGGCAGCCGCCTCGGGCCGCGCCCAACTTCAGCCCCCTCTCGTGCTGCCCGCGAAGCGAAGTTCAGTGGTCGCGAAGTTTGGGTCGGTGACCGGTGCCTCGCGGCCCAGCGCGGCGGCGCCGAGTGGGCGGCGCGGCGCGCTCCCCCTGTCCCGGGCGCTGAGTGCGCCCCTCCCCCGGCCCGCCGGAGCTCCGGGCGGAGCGCGCGGGCTGCGCGGCCGCGGGCGTTCTCCGTGAGCCGGGCCCGTGGCGACCAGGCTCCCGTGGCCGCTTGCTAGGAGGAGGCTGGAGCCCAGTTGGGAAGAATGGACTTGGCGACTCGCTCCCAGGTGAGGGTCCGGCCGCCCGCCGCAGCCCGGACGCACCCACGGCCTGCCTTCCCTTTGCGCTCGGCCCTTCTCCCGGCCTGGAGCTGGAAACGTGGCCCTTGGCTCCCGCGTTGGGAATCGGGCGCGCCCAGTCCTGCGAATGCCGGAGCGGGCGCGCCCTGCGGGTATGCGCTGTGGGTCCCGGTTGTGCCATCCGGATTAGAAAGGCCGGGCATTCCTGCAGGCGCTCGCCTCCGTCCCGGGTGGATGCGCGGGGGTCGCAGGCCGGGCCGCTGCGGCTGCGAGCCCCAGGAGTGGACGCGTTTCGAAGGAAGTGCAGGCGGGGAGGCAGCGGGAGCGCAGCTCCTGCGTTGGCTGCGCTCGTGGAACGGGAAGCGGGCTGGGGGGAGCTTTTTTGATGCGCGCCCCCCACTTTCTCCGCGAATTGGCGTAGGGAGACGGGAGTTTAAGTGCAATTTTCTAAACATAGTCGAGAATCAGACCAATTCAGCTTTGATAATGGAGTTTAAAAGGAATTGGTCTGTTATTCTCGAACTTTTGTAAATGTTTTCAGGGAATTTGTAACCACTTGGGGGAAATGGCAACGTCATTAGGCCAAGTTAAAAAACAAAAGCCCCAAGATCCCAGACCGTATACTGTACAGCACCACCCCAATTACGAGTCGTGGTCTAAACTAGGTTTAAAAAATCTCATTAACAAACACTTGAGAGTAAGTTCCCTAAATGTTACAGTGGATGGTGGGAATGTGAAAGTGGCTTCAGTTTTCTTTTTTACTTTTTAAAAGAGCTTTTCTGTACTTTCTAGTAACGAATATACATATTTTATTCAGAGATAAGCAATAAAAACTTTTTCAAACGAACTAAAAATAACTTTTAGAAAGGGAAGGAAGCAGCTTGTGGGAGCCCAAGAGATGCTTTGTGTGAGGGTTGGGTTTTTTTCTTGCTTTTGTGAGTGTCTCTGACTCACTGCTTCCACCTTACCTTCGACTGGTGTTTACCTCTTTTCTCCACCTGGGTCGTCGGAGAGAGAGAGGCGGGGCCCCCGGCGTTGGGCAACGCGAAGCAGCGGCAGCGGCGCCCAGCTGCCAGGGTGACCAGTGGTGCCCGAGCCCAGGTCGCTGTCACCTCCTGGGTCCGGCGTCAAATTAAAGAACGAGTCACTAATGGTCGCTTTGGCCATTTAGTGATTTCTGAAAGGCTTCTTGAAAGTGGACGTTCGAGAAAAATCTGTTGTGAATGCTTATGAGAAAGAGTATTTTTAAAATTTCTCCAGTGAGGGGTGGTATTAAAAGCAAGGAAGACAAACAGTAACTCAAGGTTAAGAAGGACTGAGACAGGGTTAGATTTTTTTTTTTTTTTTTTTTTTTGCCGCTGGCCTTTACCACATAATTAGTATCCAGTGCTTCTAGGAGGTTCTGGTTTCTCCAGTAGTTAAACCTTTCTGGAAGGCGTTTTAAGCCTCTTGTGAATTTCATCAGCAAATGTATCTTGATAATGTATCACTCCTGAAACCTGTTGTTCGGCTGGAACTGCACTTTCCCCACTTGTATACATAGTTCATGCTTAGGAAATGCAAAATGTCCCAGAATGTGTGGTTGGAAGTGAACATTATACTGTCAAATCATGAGGCTAATTTTGGGTAGCTCAAAAATGTTAAGTAAACTATTTACCGTGTGGGGGTAATCCACAAATTATATCTGACCCATTATGCACCAATTAGGGCAAATTACTATATGTAAGATGATTCAGATTTTTTTTTCTCTTCTGAAGACCTCCTAATTGGCAGCACAAATTAAGATATGTGATGATTTTTCCAGTGGAAATGTTCTTGTTCATCATAATTTAAATGTGAGCAGATTATAGTCTCTTTAATTTAAATTAGTGAAGAGTGATTCAGTGGGGGTGGGCAGGTGACTGCAGATAAGAGCACTTAATGAACATTTCAGGCGCAGCAAGATGTTCAGTTCGTGTGGTTCTGCCGTGTACCCCAGCCTTATGAATAAGGCAGTGTGATGAACAGCCTGAAGCGCCATTGGTGCACTGAATGTGGCTCACCTCAGTGTGCAGTGGGCTTTAATCTCACACATATGGTAAATATAATTTCCATCCCTTGGAAAGCGTAGAGCTGGAAGGGGTTTCAGCAGAGCAGCTTAGTTAGGCCTGATGTTATGAGTAGAGGGAAGTAGGGGGGAAGGAGAAAAGACAGTCATTTAAACTCTGAACTCCTTTCTAGCCTCTGCTTTTCTACAGCCTCACCAGTGTGTCGGATTTGATGTCCTCTGACAGTGATCACACCTCCCATGGGCTGTAGTACTTGTTGGGCTGACTGCTGTGTCTTTGTGCTTTTATATTGAATGACAGGAATAATACCCAGTAAAGGCAAGAGTATGGTCCCTTACTGAGAGCTCTCAGCAGTGCAGCTCACAGGAGCTAGAGGATGAGACTGCCTCAGTGTCCTAGCAGAGAACCTGGGAGGTCCTGAATGTCAGGACTGTCCTTTTGCTATCTTCTAGCTCCAGGGTGCAGCTTGGACCCTTAGAGAAGGAAATGATGCTAAATGTTCTCATGAATATGCATGGTGCATGCCGTTGAAGGGGTAAAAGGAAATTTTTCTGGTCTTGACCTCATAGCTACAAAATGTACCCGTCTGAGCCTGTGGCTTTATAAAATGTGTGCCCAGAGCTCTAGAAGCTGGTCGCAGAGGGGGGTCACTTGTGACTTCTTGGAAGGACAGCACAGTGGTTTGCTACTTGAATAGTCCTGTGTTTAAAAGGCCACTTGGTTGTTGTTTTGATGTACTACAACTCTCTCATCCATTGATGAGGAAAAACCTCAGAGAGCACAGCAGTTCTGATCTGGTCAGGTGAATGAAATCTTGATGATTTCAGTTTTGGAATGTTACAGTGAATTAACAAGAAACATAAAGCAGTTAGAATAATCCAGGCATGTTAATTTTAAACTGCTCTTGACCTACAGTTTAGAATTTCTACCTCCAAGATACAGTTTTGATTTATTAAACATTTACAGCTTTATTCACCAAAATGAAATTGATACAGGCTACTTGGGGTGGGCTAGAGATAAGAAAATATTTGTGGACCCATTTTATTTTCTTTTGTTTATGAAGAACACTGTCAGTACTATTTCTCTGAGTAACTTAGAGGTCTTGACAGTTTTCATTTTTACTGACTGTGTAATGTTTCATTGCGATGTGTATTTTCTGTTGAAAAAATTTTTTTCTTAAACTTTGCAATAAATGTCTTGGGGTGGCACATACCTTATGCCTTGTGTTGAATGGAGTCCATGCTTTTTTAATTTCTGTTTCTTTATCACGTGCTTACTGTCTCCTAAAAGGACTGTGCCTGATTTTCAGTGGAAGGGAACCTCTGACACGTTGTTTTCCTAAGGCATTTCCCCTTTTGTTTTGCTGTATTAGCTGAGAGAGATCAGTTTTTGCTCAGGTTAGAACCAGGGCTCCTGATAACTGGACTGAAACAATGACTGTTTTCTTCCTGAACTGAGAGCACCTAGCAGAATGTTTTAGTTTGTGAGAAAGTGGAGAGTAGTCTTAGAGGTCCATTCTTTACCATCATCTGGTCTGCCTAGAAACCAAGAACATCCATGAATGTGCTCATGGATGCACAGTGGAAGTGCCTGGGCTTGGGCTGTCCTAGAGTTTGTGCAAGTTGATCATGTTGATGTGGAAGGTGGGGATGCCCTGCGCTGAGGTCCCCTCATATGTAGCAATGAATCACTTTTTGTAAAGAGTTGCCTTCCTTGGTCTTGCTTATTTCAACTTTAAATCATCTCTTAGATGGCATTCCTGAAAATGTGTTTTCATTGAAGGTTGGATGTCTGAAGGTCAAACGGTAGGTTCACTCATTATAAAGTGGTTTGTTTCTAAGAGCTAAAAAAAAAGTGTATTTCTTGATCTGGGTGCTGGTTATAATAGGTAGATGCAGTTTGTAAAACTTGAAGCTGTACACTTGAGATCTGTGCACTTTTCTGGTTGCATGGTGCACTTAAAACATTTAAAAAATAGCATTTAGAATCCCAGAGTATGAGCCTGGAAGCCTGTGATTTCAGACAGCTCAGGCTACCAGGTGTGTGGATGACAACTTCCTGGGTGTCTTGTGTTCTGCTAGTTGTACCAGTATCCTCAGGACTGGGGATAGTCCAGGGATCCCTTCCCATAGACTCCCTCTGCTGTTCCCCCAGACCCTCCATAGCAGCAGCACAGCTGTTTGGGCAGCCTCGCATCTTTAAATCTCTGCTCCACGAGGGTCCAAGGAGAGTGCCTTGCATTTGTGAGTGACATCTGGTGCCTAGCCTGGCACCCACCTGGCTGCCTGCTGGCAGACCTCCTCTGTTAGGAGGCCCAGGATTTAACCTAGAGTAGTGGATGGTGACACCAAATCATGTGGCAGGGCAAAATGATAATTATCCTGATGTGTGAAGGGCCTGGCATATAATAGGTGTTAAATATTTGTTGAATTTTTTAAAAAGTTGGTGTAGGGCTGTAAGTGTATAGGGGTTGCGGGTATGAGTTATGGCAGGCCTTAACATCTGTAGCATGGCTTCTCGCGGTTTTCTGTGGAATTGATGGTGGAAGCCAGTTCGTGCCTGTCCCAGAGGCCTGAAGGTGTAGCAGTCCCACCCTGCCTGTGCAGATTTTCTCATCAGTCTCTAGTTTTATCTTTGTAAGTCATGCCTATTTTGCATTCTATTCCATGATGCATTTTAATTTATTTTAATACAAAAATGCTATTTTAAATTACTCTTCTGGGAAAAAATTCCCCTCCCCTGTCCCACCCGTGGTCTTGAAAACCCTCTGGCTGTCACTGAGCTCCTCACTTTGAGAAGCATGGACCTGCCAAGTAGAAAATTTAGAAATCATACCTGTAATAAATCCTGAAATAGAAAAGATATCTCCCTGCCCACTCCCTCACCCCACAATATTGTTTTTTCTTTTTTTTAGCAGGGAAAGACTTTCCCTGAGCTAACATCTGTTGCCCATCTTCCTCTTTTTTTTTTTCCTCCCCAAAGCCCCAGTGCATGGTTGTACACATCTAGTTGTAGGTCCTTCGATATGAGCCGCTGCCACAGCATGGCACCTGACAGACCGGTGGTGTGGTTCCGTGACTGAGAAACAAACCCCGGCTGCTGAAGTGGTGAGCACTGAACTTGAACCACTAGGCCATCAGGGCTGGCTCCACAATATCTTTTTATTTAAAGTTCCATGACTCTGAGGGCACTTAACTGTGGGGAAAAAACCCCCAAACTTTAGCTGATATTGAAATCCCTGAGAATATTTTTTAATGCAAAGTGCCTTTGTTTTCCATTAGCATTGGTTTAAAATGGAAAGTTAAGAAAAATGAAAGTGCATTTGAAATTATTGTTTATTTGTAATTCTCTCCCTTTTCTGACAATTGGTAGTAGGCATTTTTTTTTTTTGGAGAGTTTTTTTATTAAAATAGTAGAATCTAGCTTTTCCTACACATGCACGTGGCCTCTAACATAAGGCTCCCCTTACCTGACTTCAAAAAACCCACCTCATTCTGTTTCCCACACCTCCAGCTTCAAAAAGTCACTGAAAAGAGCATCTGGTTGCCTTCATGCCTTCGTTGTGCCAAGGGTATCCTCTTCCCGGCTGTAATTAGGGCCTGAGAAAGAGTGTGCTCTTCGAGAGTGAGTGCATTCACTGTGGCACAATGCCGGGAGCCACATAGGGTCAGCAGCCTGCACAGGCCGGCGTCCCGGAGATTGTTCGGGTGCGTTTTCCACTAGCAGGGCAGAAGTGTGTCAAGAGGATCCCTGTATGAAGGCTCCCAGGGCTGGGCTGTGCGATGAAGATCCTTCCCCCTCCGTCAGTGTGGAGATCTGTTCAGCGCTTGTCTGCCTTGAGCACAGGGACACTTACTTGGCTCCTCTGAAACACGGGCGCTTCCTGCCTTGCTGTTCTCTCGACTCCTGCTTCCACCTGTGAATCTATGGCAAGTCCTCCTCCAGCCTGACCCCGTCCTGCAGCTGTGTAGATGTGGCCGACCTCGCAGCTCCTAGAGTTCTTCCTGACCATGACCCCCATGGGTGCTCTCCTGGACTTAGTTCCCTGTTCACATTTATCACACCACATTGGAATTGTTTATAGGTTGTCTGTCTCACCCTGCTGCATATGACTCATTCTTCATTAGATCCCTTAGCATGGTGCCCAGCACAACTTGGTACTGTTACACTCTTTAAGAACTTTGTCTAATGAACGTTAACATAGCATCTTCTGCTTCACAGAATGCCTTCCAGTCATAGTTTGGAAGCCATCAGGGCCCTGTACAAATGTTCTCATTCTTTTCCTTCTGGATAAATGGAAAGAATGCATTTTCCTGGCCCTTGAAATAGGCAAGACTATTTGATGTGGTTTGGCCAGTGAAACGTGAGCGGAGGTGTTGTGTGTCACTTCTGGGTGGAACTCTTTAAATGCCATTGCCTCGTTTACCACATCTCCTTCCCTCTGCCTCTGCCAGCTTTCCAGATAGTGTAGCTGTGTCAGCCCGGGTCCTGTGTGAGGACAGTGTGGAGTAGAGTGGAATGCCACCGCTTTGTAAGCTGCTGTGTCCTGACAGACACATAAAAATGTACATATTTCATATTTCACTCTCATTTGAGTGAACTGGGGTCCTGGTGGTCATAGAAATATGTGGACTTCTTTTTGATTACTGGTGTAGCAGGTGCTCCTGTTATTAAGTGGTTCGGAGTTCAGGAATGGTAAGTGCTGTGTGGTGGGCAGGAGAGTCCCAGAGGAGGAGGAAGCATCCAAAATGCCAATAAGACATTGTTGAAAAACACTGAGAGTGGACTAGTCCTATTAGGTAATCGGTCTTTTAGAGTCCAGAGAAATCTGAACATTGGCGTCACATTTTCTATCTGCTGACCTTTCTGGAAAAGGACATTACTTCCCAGGTGGGAAGTACTTGAGAAGTACCAGTGCTTCCCAAGTGGTTGGCTCACTTCCCTCACAAGACCCCTGCCCAAAGGACTCTGGTTCCTTGGCTACTCATCTTAATAGCTCTTCTGAGCCCTATACACACACATGTCTGTAAATTTCTCCCCAATTATATTTTCTCTTTAAAAGATAACATTGATTATTTTCTTTTGCTGTTTTTTATTGTGGTAAAATATACATAACAAAATTTACTACTTGAGCCATTTTTAAGTGTACCATTCAGTGGCGTTAAGTACAGTTACATCCTTGTGCAACCATCACCACTATTCATCTCCAGAACTTTTTCTTCATCCTAAACTGAAACTCTGTTCCCATTAAACACTAACTCTCCATTCCTTCCTTCCTCCAGCCCCTGGTAACTACAGAAAATTAAATTGCTGTCTCTATGAATTTGACTATTCTAGGTACCTCCTATGAGTGGAATCCTGCAATATTTGTCCTTTTGTTTCTGACTTATTTCACTTAGTGTAATGTTTTCAAGGTTCATCCATGTTGTAACATGTATCAGAATTTCATTCTTTTTTAAGGCTGAATAATAATTCATTGTATGTATATACCACATTTGGTTTATCCATTCTTCCATCCATGGACATTTGGGCTGTTTCTACCTTCTAGCGATTGTGAATAATGCTACTATAAACATTGGTGTAAAATATCTGTTTGAATCCCTACTTTCAGTATTTTGGGACATACATCTAAAAGTGGAATTACTGGGTCATATGGTAATTTTGTGTGTAATTTTTTGAGGAACCACCATATTGTTTGCCACAGTGGCTGCATGATTTTACGTTCCCACCAACAGTGCAGAAAGGTTCCAATTTCTGCACATTTTCACCAACACTTAAATATTTTGTTTTTTTAATAACAGCCTTCCTAATGGGTGTGAGTGGTATCTCGTGGTTTTGATTTGCATGTCGCTAATGATTAGTGATGTTGAGCATCTTTTTGTATGCTTATTGGCCATCTTTATATCTCTAGAGAAATGTCTAAGTCCTTTTCTCATTTTTAAATTGGGTTGTTTGTTTTTTTCCTGTTGAGCTGTAAGAGTTCTTCATATATTCTGGATATTAATCTCTTACCAGATATATGATTTGCAGGTATTTTCTCCCATTCCATAGGTTACTTTTTTTGCTCTTTTGATAGTGCCCTTTGATGCATTAAAAGTTTTTAATTTTGATGAAGTCCAATTTATCTATTTTTTCTATTGTTGCCTGTGCCTTTGATGTCATATTCAAGAAATCATTGCCAAATCCAATGTCAGGAAGTTTTCGCTCTATGTTTTCTTCTAAGAGTTTTATAGTTTTAGCTCTTACATTTAGGTTTTTGATACATTTTGAGTTTTTTTGTAGATGGTGTAGGGTAAGGATCCAACTTCATTCTTTTGCATGTGGAGATCCAGTTTTTCCAGCATCATTTGTTGAAGAGACTGTTCTTTCCCCGTTGAAGTCTTGGCGCCTTTGTCAAAAATCATTTGACCGTATTTGCAAGGGTTTATCTCCAGGCTCTTTATTCTATTGCATTGTCTATATATCTGCCTATGTGCTGGGACCATACTGTTTGGATTACTGTAGCTTTGCAGTAAGTATTGAAATTAGTAAGTGTGAATTCTCCAATACGATTCTTCATTTTCAAGATTGTTCTGGTTATTTAGGGCCCCTTGAGATTCCACATGAATTTTAGGGAGGGCTTTTCTATTTCTGCAAAAAATGTTGCTGGGGTTTTGATAGGGATTGCATTGGATCTATAGATAGCTTTGGGTAATATTGTCATCTTAACAGTATTGTCTTCCAGTCCATGAACATGTGATGTCTTTCTATTTATTTATGTCTTCATTGATTTCTTTCAGTGATGTTTTATAGTTTTCAATGTACAAGTCTTTCATCTCGTTGCCTAAGTTAATTTCTAAGTATTTTATTCTTTTTGATGTTCTTACAAATGGAATTGTTTTCTTAATTTACTTTTTAGATTTTTCATTGTTAGTGTGTAGAAATGCAGCTGATTTTTATTGTTAATTTTGTACCCTGCAACATTATTGAATTTGTTAATTAGTGCTAACAGTTTTTGTGGAATCTTTAAGATTTTCTACATATATGATCATGTCACCTGCAAACAGACAGTGTTACTGCTTCCTTTCCATTTTGGTTGCCTTTTATTTCTTTTTCTTGTATAATTACTCTAGCTAGAGCTTCAAATACTATGTTGAATAAAAGTAGTAAAAGCAGGCATCTTTGTCTTGTTCCTGATCTTAGGGGAAAGCTTTCAGTCTTTCATCGCTGAGTATGTTGGTAGCTGTGGGTTTTTCATATATGGCCTTAATTAGGTTGCTGAAGTTTCCTTCCATTCTTTGTTGAGATTTTTTTTTTTTTTTTTTTTTTTTACCATGAAAGGGTGTTGCATTTTGTCAGATGCTTTTTCTGCATCAGTTGAGCTGATCATGTGCTTTCTTTTCTTTCATTATGTTAATATAGCACATTGCATTGATTGATTTTCATATGTTGAACCATCTTGCATTCCAGAAATATATCCCACTTGGTCATCTTGTTTAATCCTTTTACTATGCTGCTGGATTTGATTTGCTAGTATTTTGCTGAGAATTTTTGCATCAATATTCGTAAGGGATATTGCTCTGTACTTTTCTTGTAGGGTCTTTGTCTGGCTTTGGTGTCGGTAATACTGGCCTCAAAGAATTAGTTAGGAAGTATACTCTCCTCTTCAGTTTTTTTGAAGAGTTTGAGAAGGATTGGTGTTAGTTCTTCTTTAAATATTAAATAGAATTCACTAGTGAAGCCATCTGGTCCTGGGATTTACCTTTTTGGGAGGTTTTTGATTACTTATTCAAATCCTTACTAGGTAGAGGTCTACTCACATTTTCTGTTCTTCGTAAATCAGTCTTGGAAGGTTGTGTGTTTCTACGAATTTATCCATTTCCATCTAGCTAACCTAATTTGTTGACATGCAGTTGTTCATAGTACTCTTTCATTATCCTTTCTATTTTTGTAAAATTGGTAATGATGTCCCTGCTTTATTTCATTAATTTGGATCTTCTCTCTTTTTTTTCTTAATCTAGCTAAAAGTTTGTCAATTTTGTTGATATTTTCAAAGAACCAACTTTTGGTTTCATTGATTTTTCTCTGTTGGTTTTCTATTCATTTGTCTCTGCTGTAATCCTTATAATTTCCTTCCTTCTGCTACCTTTGGGTTTAGTTTGCTGTACTTTTTCTAGTTCCTTATGGTGTAAAATTAGTTTGAGATCTTTCTTCTTGTTTAATGTAAGTGTTTATAGCTATAAATTTCCCTCTTAGCATTGCTTTCTCTGCATCCCATAAGTTTTGATACATTTTGTTTTCATTTTCATTTGTTTGAAAGTATTTTCTAATTTCCCTTGTGATTTCTTCTTTGACCCATTGCTTGTTTAGGAATGTGTTGTTTAGTTTCCAAATATTTGTGAATTTTCCAGTTCTCCTTCTGTTACAGATTTCTAGTTTTATTCCGTTGTGATTGGAAAAGATAGTTTGTATGATATCAATCTTTTCAATTTATTCTGACTTATTTTGTGGCCTAACATATGGTCTGTCCTGGGGAGTTTTCCACGTGCTCTTGAGGAAAATGTATGTTCTACTGTGGTTGAGTGGAGTATTTTATATATGTCTGTTAGTTCTAGTTGGTTTATAGTGTTGTTCAATATCTCTGTTTCCTTATTGATCTTCTGTCTGGCTATTCTATTCGTTATTGAAAGTGGGATATGAAGTCTCTAACTGTTAGTGTAGAACTGTCTATTTCTCTTTCAATTCTGTCAGTGTTTACTTAATATATTTTGGAGTTCTGATGTTTGGTGCATACATATTTATGATTGTTATATCTTCGTGGTGAATGGACCCTTTTATCAATATATAATATCCATTGTCTTTTATAATATTTTTTGACTTACTGTCTACTTTGTCTCATATTAGTATAGTCACTCCATCTCTCTTTGAGTTACTATTTGCATTGAATGTCTTTTTCTTTCCTTTCACTTTCAGCCTATTTGCGTTTTTAGATCTAAAGTGAGTCTCTTGTAGACAGCATATAGTTGGATCCCTTTTTTTATCCCCTTCTTCCAATCTATGTCTTTTGATTGTAGAGTTCAATCCATTTGCATTTAAAGTGATTACTGATAGGGAAGGACTTAACTTTAGCCAATTTGTTTTCTGTTTTCTGTATGTCTTATAGCTTTTTTGACCCTCATTTCCTCCATTACTGCCTACCTTCTTGTTTTGTTGATTTCTTTGTAGTGACATGCTTTGATTCCCTTTTCATTGCCTTTTGTGTGTATTCCATAGCTATTTTCTTTGTAGTTACTGTGGGGCTTACATATAACATTCTAAAATTAAAACAATCTAATTCGAATGATACCAATTTAACTTCAGCGGCATTCAAAAACTCTACTCCAATATAGCCTTATCCCCCCTCCTTTTGTTATTGGTGTCACAAATTACGTCTTTATACATTGTGCACCCACTAACATAGCTTCATAAATTTTTTTTGTTCTATAGAAAATAAAAAGTGGAGTTATAAACCAAATTTACAAAAATACTGGTTTTTATATTTGTCTATATATTTACCTTTACCTGAGAGCTTTATATTTTTGTATGGCTTTGAGTTACTGTTTAGTGTTCTTTTATTTCAACCTGAAGGACTTCCTTTAGGATTTAGTATGGCCAGGTCTGGTAGTGATGAACTCCCTCAGCTTTTGTTTATATAGTAATGTCTTAATGTCTCCCTCATTTTTCCCCCAGTTTTATTGAGAAATAATTAACATCACTGTATAAGTTTAAGGCGTACAGCATGATGGTTTGATTTTCATATGCAGTCATGCATCACTTAACGATTGGGACACATTCTAAGAAATGCATTGTTAGGCAATTTCGTCATTGTACGAACATCATAGAGTGTACTATACAAACCTAGATGGTATAGCCTACTACATACCTAGGCTATATAGTAGTAATCTTATGGGACTTGTCATATAGGCGATCCGTTGTTGACGGAAACATCAGTATGTGGCGCGTGACTGTATTGTGAAATGGTTACCACAGTAGTTGCAGCTAACACGCATCTTCTCATATCGATGCAATAAAAAGGAAAGAAAGAAAAAAAAGTTTCTCCTTGTCATGAGAACACTTAGGAAAGTTGTTAGAGTTAATCCTGTATATCATAGAGTAGTGTCAGATATAATCATCATGTTGTACATTAAATTCTTAGTACTTATTTATTTTATAATTTTGACTACTTTCCTCCAGTTCCCCCTACGTGCTCCCTCGGCCTCTGGTAACCACAAGTCTGATCTCTTTTTCTGTTTTTTTTTTTTTGGATTCTACGTATAAGTCAGATCATACAGTATTTGTCTTCTCTGTCTGACTTATTTCACTTAGCATAATGCCTTCAAGGTCCGTCTGTGTTGTCGCAAATGGTAGGATTTCCTTGTTTTTTATGGCTGAATAATATTTCATTTTAAATATATCACAACTTCTTTATCCATTCATCTATTGATGGACACTTAGGTGGTTTCTGTGTTTTGGCTATTTTAAATAATGCTGCCATGAACATGGGGGTGCAGATATTTTTTCTAGTAATTGTTTTTGTTTCCTTTCAATATATTCCCAGAAGTGGAATTCCTGGATCATATAGTAGTAGTTCTATTTTTAATTTTTTGATGTTCCTTCATGCTGTTTTCCATAGTGGCCGTACCAATTTACAGTCCCATCAACAGTGCATAAGGGTTCCCTTTTTCTCCACACCCATGCCAGCATTTGTTATCTCTTGTCTTTTTTCTTTTGCTGAGGAAGATTCACCCTGAGCTAACATCTGTGGCAATCTTCCTTTATTTTGTATATGGCTCACCACCACAGCATGGCTGCCAACAAGTGGTGTAGGTCCATGCCTGGGAACTGAACCCAGGCCGCTGAGGCAGAGCGTGCTGAACTTAACCATTAGGCCATGGAGCCAGCCCCCTCTTTTTGATGATGGCCATTCTAACAGGTGTGAGGTGATATTTCATTGTGGTTTTAATTTGCATTTCCTTAATGATCAGTGATGTTGAGCATCTTTTCGTGTACTTTTTGGCCTTTCATATGTCTCTTTTGGAGAAATGTCTATTCAGGTCCTTTGCTTATGTTTTAATTGGGTTATTTGTTTTTTTGCTCTTGAGTTGTATGAGTTCTATATTTTGACTATTAACATCTTATCAGATATATGGTTTGCAAATATTTTTCCCATTTTGTAGGTTGTCTTTTCAGTTTGTTGATTTTTTTTTTTTTTTTTTTTGCTGTGCAGTTTTTTAGTTTGATGTAGTTTCACTTGTTCATTTTTGATTTTGTTGCTTGTGCTTTAGGTTCATATCCAGAAATTCATTACTGAGACCCACGTCAAAGAGATTTATTCCTATGTTTTCTTCTAGGAGTTTCCTGGTTCCAGGTCTTACATTTACGTTTTTAATCCATTTTAAGTTAATTCTTGTGAGTGGTATAAGATATGGGTCCAGTTTCATTCTTTTACATGTGAATATCCAGTGATCCCAACACCATTTATTAAAGAGACAGTCTTTTCTCCAGTGAGTATTCTTGGCTTCCTTGTCAAATATTAGTTGATTGTATATGCTTGGGTTATTTATGGGCTCTCAATTATTTTCCATTGGTCTATTTGTCTGTTTTTATGCCACTCCATACTGTTTTGATGACTGTAGCTGTATAGTATAGCTTGAAATCAGGAAATTTGATGCCTCCTGCTTCATTCTTGTTTCTCAGGATTTGTTTGGCTATTTGGAGTCTTGTAGCTTTCTATAAATTTTAGGAGTGCTTTTCTACTTCTGTAAAAAATGCCATTGGAATTTTGGTGGGGATTGCATTGAATCAATAGATGGTTTTTGGTAGTATTGACATTTTAAGAATATTACTTCTTCTAGTCCATGAACATGGGATACCATTCCATTTATTTCTATTGTCTTTGATTCCTTTCATCAATGTCTTATAGTTTTCAGAGTAGAGATCTTTTGCCTCCTTAGTTAAATTTATTCCTAAGTACTTTATTGTTTTTGATGCTATTGTAAATGAGATTGATTGATTTCTTTTTCAGATAATTTGTTAGTATATAGAAACGCTACTGATTTTCATATGTTAATTTTGTTTCCAGCAACTTTGCTGAATTCATTGATTAGATCTAACAGGTTTTTGGTTAAGTCCTTAGGATTTTCTGTATATAAAATCATGTTATCTGTAAATAGTGACACTTTTACTTTTTCCTTTTCAATTATGTTGCCCTTTATTTCTTTTTCTTGCCTGATTGCTCAAGCTAGGATTTCTAGTACTATGTTGAATAGGAGTGGTGGGAGTGGGCACCCTTGTCTTGTTCCTGATCTTAGAGAAAAAGCTTTCAGCCTTTCACCATTGAGTATGATGTTAGCTGTGGGCTTGTCATATGTGGCTTTTATTATGTTGAGATATGTTCCTTCTATGCCTAATTCGTTAGAGAGTTTTTATCATGAATGGATATTGAATTTTGTCAAATGCTTTTTCTGCATCTATTGAGATGATAATATGATTCTGTTCCATTAATGTGATGTGTCACATTGATTTGTGTATGTTGAGCCATCCTTGCATCCCAGGGATAAATCCCACTTGCTGCTGAATTCGATTTGCTAGTATTTTATTGAGAAATTTTGCATCTATATTCATCATATTCATCAGGGATATTGGCATGTAATTTTCTTTTTCTTTTTTTTTGGTGAGGAAGATTGGCCCTGAGCTAACATCTGTTGCCGTCTTTTTGCTTGAGGAAGATTGTCCTTGAGCTAACATCTGTGCCAGTCTTCCTCTATTTTGTGTGTGGGACGCTGCCACAGCATGGCTGGATGAGTGGTGCCTGGGATCTGAACCCGTGAACCCTGGGCCACTGAAGCGGAGCATGTGGACTTAACCGCTATGCCACTGGGCCAGCCCCTGTAGTTTTCTTTTCTAGTAGTGTCCTTTTCTGGTTTTGGTATCAGGGTAATGCTGGCCTTGTACAAGAATCTGAGAGTGTTCCCTCCTCTTCAATTTTTTTGAAGAGTTGGAGAAGAATTGATGTTAATTCTTCTTTAAACGTTTGGTAAAGTTCCCCAGTGAAGCCATCTGTTCCTAGGCTTTACTTCATTGTGAGATTTTTGATGACTGATTCAATCTCCTTACTAGTAATTAGTCTATTCAGATTTTCTATTTCCTCCTTATTCAGTCTTGGTAAATTGTATGTTTCTAAGAGTTTTTTCATTTCTTCTGGGTCGTCCAGTTTGTTGGCATATAGTTGTTCATAGTAGTCTCTTATGGTTCTTTGAATTTCTGTGGTATCAGTTGTAATGTGTCCTTTTTCATTTATAATTTTGTTATTTTGGATCTTTTCTCGTTTTTCCTTGGTTAGTCTATCTAAGGGTTTGTCAATATTGTTTATCTTTTCAGAGAACCAAGTTTGGTTAATCTTAGTTTGGTTAATCTTTTCTATTGTTTTTTTGTTCTCTATTTTATTTATTTCTGCTCTAATCTTTATTGTTTCCTTTCTTCTGCTAACTTTGAGCTCAGTTTGTTCTTTTTCTAGTTCTTTAAGGCATGGAGTTAAGTTGTTTATTTACAGTCTTTCTCCTTAATGTAGGCATTTATTGCTATGAACTTCCCTCTTAGAACTTTTATTGCTAAGCTAATGCTTAGAACATTTATTGCTATGAACTTCCCTCTTAGAACTACTTTTGCTGCATCCCACAAGTTCTGTTGTGTTTCCACTTTTGTTTGTCTCAAGAAAATTTTTATTTCTCTTTTAATCCGTTGGTTGTTCAGGAGAGTGTTGTTTAATTTTCGTGTGTTGGTGAATTTTCCAGTTTTCTTCTTGATAATGATTTCTAGTTTCATGACATTATGGTCAGAGAAGATATTTGATATGGTTTCATTCTGCTTGAATTTGCTAAGACTTGTTTTGTGGCCTAACATATGGTCTGTCCTAGAAAATGTTCCGTGTGCACTTGAGAAGAGTGTGTATTTTCCTTTTGTTGGGTAGAATGTTCTGTATATGTCTCTTAGGTCCATTTGGTCTATAATGTTGTTTAGGTTCACTGTTTCCTTTTTGATTCTCTGTCTAGGTGACCTATCTGTTGTTGAGAATGGGGTATTAAAGTTTCCAACTATTATTGTATTATGGTTTTTTTCTCCTTTTAGCTCTGTTAGTTTTTGCTTTATATATTTAGGTGCTTCAATGTTGGGTGCATAAATATTTACAATTGTTATGTCTTCTTGATGTATTGACCCCTTTATCATTATATAATGACCATCTTTGTCTCTTTTTACCATTTTTAGTTTAAAGCCTATTTTGTCTGATATAAATATAGCTACTCCTGCTTTTTTTTGGATTACCATTTGCTTGAGATATCTTTTTCCATCTCTTCACTCTCAGTGTATGTGTTTCTTTAAGGCTAAAGCGAGTCTCTTATAGGCAGCATACTGTTGTATCTTGTTTTTTGATCCATTCAGCCATTCTCTATCTTTTAATTGGAGAATTTAATGTTTACATTTAATTATTTATAGGTAAGTACGTAGTATTGCCATTTTGTTCATTGTTTTATGGATCTTTTGTAGATCCGTTGTTTCTTGTTTCTTATCCTGCTATCGTTTGTGTGTTTTGATGTTTTTTGGTACCAGTATGCTTTGGCTTCATTATTGTGTTCTTTTGTGTGATTACTACAGGATTTTCCCTTGTGATTACTGTGAAGCTTACATTACGTTTAGAATTCGTAACCTTCACACTTTTACTTCTCTTCCCCCTCACGTTTTAGGTTATTGCTGTTACAATTTATATGTTTTTTCCCCCCATATTGTGTAACTAATAACAGATTATTTTAGTTACGGTTATTTTTACTAGTACTTAAAAAATTTTTAAACTAGAGTTATAAGTGAATTATGTACCACTATTACCATGTCGCAGAATCTAAGGACATATTTACAATTACCACAGAGATTTACACTACCTTTTTATGTTTTTATGTTGTTAATTAGTGTTCTTTTACTTTCACTTAAAAACTACCTTGAGCATTTCTTGCAAGGCAGGTCTGGTGGTAATGAACTCCCCAGCTTTCATTTGTTCAGGAAAGTCTTTATCCTTCCTTTGTTTCTTAAGGACAGCTTCACCAGGTATAGAATTCTTGGTTGAAAGTTATTTTCTTTCAATGTTTTGATTATGTCATCCCATTCTCTCCTGGCCTGAAAAGTTTCTGTTGAGAAATCTGCTGATATTCTTATGGGGGTTCCCTTCTGTGTAACTTCTCTCTTTTCTTTTGCTTCTCTTAAAATTCTTTTTTTGTCTTTGACTTTTAACTCTAACTATATGTGTCTTGGTGTAGCCTATTCAGGTTCAAGCTATTTGGGGTCCTTTGGACCTCGTGGATCTGTATGTCCATTTCTCTCCCAAAGGAAGTTTTCAGTCATTATTGCTTTAAGTATACTTTCTGTCCCTTTTTCTTTCTCTTCTTCTGGAATTCCCATAATGTGAATATTGTTTCTTTTCATTGTATCCCATAATTCCCATGGGCTTTCATTACTCTTTTTCATTCTTTTTTCTTTTTGCACCTCTGACTGGGTAATTTCCAGTGTGCTGTTCTCCAGGTCACTGATTCTTTCCTCTGCATGGTTGACTCTGCTTTTGAAACTCTCTGTTGAATTCTTTAGTTCAGTTATTGTATTTTTCAATTCTAGGATTTCTGTTTGGTTTTTTTTTTTTTTTTGATGATTGCTACTTCCTTGTTGAACTTCTCATTTTGTTCATGCATTGTTTCCTAATTTCATCTAGTTGTCTATGTTTTCTTGTAGTTCACTAAACTTCCTTGAGAGGATTATTCTGAATTCTTTGAGAGTTTATAGATCTCCATTTCTTTAGGGTCAGTTATTGGAACTTTATTAGTTTTCTTTGGTGGTGTCATATTTACCTGATTTTTTGTGATCCTTGATTCTTTACATTGGTAACTGTGCATTTGGGTTCCTTTTCCAGACCTTACAGCTTTGCTTTGGCAGAGACAGTTCTTCACCAGTCAGCTCAGTTTCGATTTCTAGGTCTGTCTGCTGGTAATGTCCTTGGGCAGGTGAGGTCTGCTGTTATGATGTTTTTTTGGGCAAGGCAACTGTTCGAGCTCTGAAGATGGGGAGTGGGGTGGGTTGTGCCACTAACTGAGAACAGTTGAATAGGACTGCTGGCTTGGTTCCCTACCTATGTGAGGCTTTGGATGGACTCCACGGTTGTCTGAATTCTCTGGTCAGGCTTACTAGATGGTCAGGACTGGTTCGGTAGTAGTTGAGGCTATGAATTAGCTTCCCTGCCCTGGCAGGCAGCAGGAGAGGACCCAGAGCCTGTATAGCTCGTTTGGGGACCCAAATCAGGCCAGAGTGTGCACTGAATTCTCTGGTCAGGTGAGGCTGCCAATTTTGCTCTACAGAGGGAGGAAGCCATGAGCTGTGCTCTGAGTTCAAGTGCTTCTGTACTTTGGGCTAGTTAATGTGCTATGCAGCCTCCTGTGTGTTCTGGTTAGGTTCCCTGGTTGGATAGGCTGAAGACTGTATTCAGCTATGAGTGGGGCTACGAATTAGCTTCCCAGCCCAAATGCAGAGGGAGGAGCAGCTCTAAAGCCAGTAAAGCCCTTTGTTTGTTACCTTAACTCAAGTGGACCCACAGCCCAAGTTCACTGACCGAACAGGGCCACTAGCTTTGTTCTGCAAACTAGTGACTTCGCCTGCCTGCCTCTCTCAGCTCCAGTGCTGCTGAGCCGCACAGCTTCCAGGAGTTGTTTCCAGCCCTTCTGGTCAGATGGGGCTGGAAGACACTCTCCACAGTGGGTGGGGCTATGTTTCAACTCCTTTGCCTGGGGAGTGGTGGGGGAGGGGCTGCTCCAGGCTACTCTGTTTCCCAAACAGGCTCTCCAGTTGGGAGGGGCTGGGAGCTACCCTCAGGCTTGGCTATGAATTAATTCCCTTGCCTGTGCATAGCGTGGGAACCCTCCATACTTAGTACTGAATTTGCTCTGGGGGCGATCAGCTCTGCCTGCCCCCCTCTTGGCTCCAGTACTGCTGGGCTACACTGCTTCCAGGAGTTGTCACCAACCCTTCTGGTCAGGTGAGGCCGGAAGACACTCTCCACAGCAAGGGGACTGTGATTCAGCTCCTTGCCTGGGTGAGAGCAAACTGGGCTCTAGGATCAGCAAAACTTCTTTGAGGATCTGAATTAGGCAGATCTGTATCCCACTGTGTTCCCTTGTCAGAATGCACCCCCAACTTGGTTCTGCAGGTGGGCAAAGCCACTGTTTGGAATTGCTGCTTGGGCACTGCAGGTCTGCCAAGATCCATGTGCTGGTTGTTGCACGTCAGATTCCCAGTGGTTGCGCCCTGCGGATTCCCTTGCAATTCCTGTGGTGTGAGATCAGAGTTAGGGGCTCCCACAGAGCGACCCACAATGCTAGAGTCGGGGGGCTGGTTGTCCCCTCTGGTTCTCTTTTTCTGTTGGAGGAACCAGAGACTCAGGTGAGACCTCTCTGTGTGGTGCTACCTTGGCCTGGGAGAGGGGCAATGTGCTCAATGTGTAGTGGCATCTCTTACCCTTCTAATGCAGTCTGTCTTGGTCTCTGTGGTGCAGGGGGTGCTTTAGCCTCATCCCTGTGTTCTACAATTCTCTCAGTGGTGTCTTGTCCTTGAATAATTGTTCGTTCTTCTTGTGAGGGGGAGCGAAGTCAGGAACAACCTGTGTTGCCATCTTGGTGACATCAGAATTCTCTCACTCATTTTTGAAGGGAAGTTTTGCCAGATACAGAATTCTTGGTTGACAGTTTTTCTTTCACCACTTTAAATATTTCATCCCACTGCCTTCTGGCCTCCAAGGTTTGTGCTGAGCAGTCAGCTAGAAATCTTATTGAGGATTCCTTGTATGTAATGAGTTGCTTTTCTCTTGCTGCTTTCAAGATTCTCTTTGTCTTGGTCTTTCAACAGTTTGATTAAAATGTGTCTCAGTGGGGGTCTCTTGGGTTAATTTTGCTTGGAATTCATTGAGCTTCTTGGGTTCCTGTATTCATGTTTCATCAAATTTGGGAAGTTTTCAGCCATTATTTTGTCGAATAATCTCTGATTCTTTCTTCTGCCTCCTCAATCTGATTTTGAACCCCTATAGTGGAATTCTCAATTTAGTTATCGTATTTTTTTCAGCTCTATAATTTCTATTTTCATTTTTATAATGTGTGTCTCTTTGTTTATTATCATTTTGCTTATATGTAATTTTCTTGATTTACTTTAGTTCTTTGTATTTTCCTTTTGTTCTTTGAGCATATTAAGGCAGCTGTCTTTGTCTAGTACACAGTCTGTGCTTCCTTGGGGATAGTTTGTACCAGTATTTTATTCCTTTGAATGGTCCATATTTTTCTGTTGCTTTGTATGCCTTTGATCTTTTATTGAAAATTGGGTGTTTGAGAAAACAGCCACCTCTTCAGTCTTTGCAGACTGGCTGTGTGCCATGGAAGTCATTCATTGATTAGCTGGCCATGGTCTCAACTTGAAAGTTTAAGGTCTTCACAGATCTTTTCTGAAATATGTGTGTGGCTTTCTCAATTCTCCCATATACACAGCTTCTTTTAAATGTCTTAATTTCCCAGGGAGTTTTACCTAAGCTTCTCCTTGGGACTTTAGATCGTCTGTTTTGTTTCTCCATGCATAAACTCTTGTCTCAAGCATCTGCAGATCTCTAGTCCCCTGCAGCTTTCATGAGCAATGACTAGAGCCTTTCCTCGCCTGAGGCTGACTTAGGTGGGACAGGGGCCAGTCCTTCAGGCAGCCCCTTGAGTGGTTAGAATGTTGCAGTCAGCATCTCCTTTGCTCCCTCTGGTTCAAGGGAACTGGGAAGTGGGTTGTAGCAGCCTCCAGATAGAAACTGCACTGTGGAGGGGTTGGAGCAAGGGTGAGTAAAAATGCCACATAATTTTCTACCATTTTGAAGGTGACTATTTTTCTTGATTGGGCATTTTCTTGCTTGCCGTAGACCATTTGACTATTTTCCAGAACTCCTATAAGATGAGTTTAGGCAGCTGCTGGTTGTTTTTATGACTCCTTGGTGGGGAACAAAGGCTTGGAGCTTCTTAGTTCACCATTTTGCAAACATCAGTCCCTGATTAAAAGCTTTAGAAAGTTTATCAAAATAGTAAAATATAGGAAAAAAACAAAGAAAAAAATTAACAGCCATCATTAAGAACATGTATTGAGTCCTTATTATATACTAGGCGTTCTGTTGGGCACTTTACGTGTATTACTTGATTTAATCTTCATAATAATTACATAAGAACTACTATTTCTGCATTGGCAAATGAGGAAAGCTGGCCATGGTCACTCAGGTTCTGGGTGGAGCCGTGAATGGAAACAAGGCCATCTGACTTTAAAAAAAAACTCTAATCTGCTAACTTTCATAATCTCACTATCCAGAAATAATCACTGTTAATATTCTTATGTGTAGCCCTACAGTTCGTTTCCATTGCATTGATATCTACGTATGACAATCCTTTTTTATCCATTCAATAAATGTATTCATTTTATTTAATTCAACAAATATTTGAATTCCTACTCTGTGCCACCCACTGTTTTAGGCTCTGGATGTAGTCATGAGCAAATCAGAGTCCCTGTCCTCATGGCTTAATTTTAGTGTGGGAGGCAGACAATAAATGTGTGATATTATTTTTTAAAATTACATAATGTCAGATAACAATAATTGGACTGAAGAAAAAGAAAGTAGAGTAAAGGCCTAGAACAGGTAGCTGTGCTTGGCGTACTGCTTGAGGAAGAGTGGTCAGGAGAGGCAGACCTTGCTGAGGAGGAGACATTTGAGCAGGAAGACCTGAAAGTAAAGAGACCACCTTTAGTCTGTCTGTGGAGCAGGCAAAGTCCCCGAGGCGGGGAAGTGCTTGGTCCCTTCAAGAAAGAGCAAAGGGACTGTTGTGATTGGAGGCCTTTGAGCAGACAGGGTGGAAAGGAATGAGGTCCCAGAGGGAGCCATTGTAGGAATGTAGGGTTTTACTCTTCAGTGTGGTGGGAAGCCAGTGAGGGGCTGGGGAGGGGCAGTATAATTCAGAAGCCTCCCCAGCTGCTATGTGGAGACAGGCCTGTAGAGGGAGCTCTGGGAAGCACTTTACCATGTGCCCGGCACTGTGCTCACTCCTGACAGCAGACCAGTTGCCATCCTGGTAAGGACATAACGTTCTGAATGTGATTTGCAGTATTTACTAAACCACTTGCCCACTTTTACATAATTATAAGCAAATTTGAATACTGAGATAAGAATTTCAATTATTATAATGAGTTTAGATTTTTTTTTAAATTTAGGTGAAATACATATAACATCAAATTAACCATTTTAAGGTGAACAGTTCGGTGGCATTTAGTACATTCATAATGTTGTTTAACCACCACCTCTATCTAGTCCAGAACATTTCATTATGCTAAAGGAGACCCTGTACCTATTAAGCAGTTGCTCCCCATTTTTTCCTCCTCCACTCCCTGGCAACCACTAATCTGCTTTTGTCCTCTGGATTTGCCTGTTCTGGATATTTCGTGTAAATGGAATCATACAATATGTGACCTTTTGTGTCTGGCTTCTCTTAACTTGGTGTAGTGTTTTTCAGGTTTATCTACATTGTAGCATGGATCAGTACTTCATTCCTTTTTATGGCTGAATAATATTCGGTTGTATATTATAAATATTTTTATGGCTGAATAATATTCCATTGTATATGCCACAATTTTTTTATGCAGTCATCTGTGATGGACATTTGGGTTGTTTTCACCTTTTGGCTATTATAATAGTGCTGCTATGAACATGCACATACAAGTATTTGTTTAAAATACTTGTTTTCAATTCTTTTGGTTGTATACCTGAGAGTGGAAGTGCTGGGTTTTATTGTAATTCTATGTTTGACATTTTTGAAGAACCATCAAACCGTTTTCCACGGTGGCTGAACCATTTTACATTCTCCCTAGCCATGTGTAAGTGTTCTAATTTCTCTACATCTTTGCCGACGTTTTTCCCCCTTGTTTTTTGGATTAAAGCCATCCTAGAGGATATGAAGTGATATGTTGTGGTTTTGATTTGCATTTCCCTAATGAGTAATCATGTTGAACATCTTGTCCTGTACTTATTGTCCATTTGGATATCTTCTTTGGAGAAATGTCTATCAAATCCTTCACCCATTTTTTGATTGAGGTTTTTTGTTGTTGCATTGTAAGAGATCTTTATATATTCTAGATACTAGATGATTACCAGTTACATGATTTACAAATATTTCTCCCATTCTATAGGTTGCCTTTTCACTTTTTGATAATGTTCTTTGATAAATAGATGTTTTTAGTTTTGATGAAGTCCAGTTTTACCTCTTGTTTTCTTTTGTTGCTTGTGCTTTTGGTGTCATTGAGTTCAAGTTTTTTGATTGAATTAAATACTGAAGACTAATTAATGTATAGTTGTTTTACTGAAGAAACAGCATTTTTCTGTTTATGCGTTTGGGAACATCTTTTATAGGGACGTTAACAAGCTGTGTGCCCTTGAGTAAGTCTAGGCTGTGCTCTGCCCCTCCTTGAAATCAGTGCTCCAACTGATGGATGAGATCCTGTCACACTCTAATCCTTGACTTTGTGATTCTCTTACCTATTAATATTTCATATACTCCATCACTTGGAGTTTAACCAGATTTTCTGGCCATCTTTAAATATCAGTGTAAATACTTTTTTTTCCCTTTTAATTAACTGTCCTGGTTTAGATGTATATGACCAAATTTCTGTTTTGAAACTGGGCCCCTTTGTCCCCCCACCAGTTCTATATAAGAGTGTTTGTCATGTCACATCCTCCCCTGACGTTGAATGTGCCCTTAAAAACTGACCAACGTTGCTTGGTTGCTAGATGAGAATGATACTTGTCTTAATTTCTATTTCTTTCATTACTTTAGAGAGGTTGGAGACTTTTACAATATGTTTTTAGCTTAGCGTCTTCCATGTTCCCTTTTCTGTGAATTTTCTTTGTTTTGCCTTTTTTATCTGTGTGACCCTTGGTCCATTTCATTTTGTCTGGGCTTTTCAGTAACATTAATAATTGTCGTATTTGTGGCACAGCTTTTCCCCAGCTCTTTTTTGCTTTATAAATTTTATTTTCTTCTTTTAAGTAAGAAGTTTTAAATTATGTGATCCGTGATACTACTCTTTTCCATTTTGATCTCCTTTACATTGATGCTTAAAGTCTTCCCCATTCAGAGCTGCATGTTCACATTAATTATATTCTCCTTTGTGGTTTACCTTTTAACTCTTCGACCATGTGATTTATAGCATTAGGAGACAAGCGAAATGGACTATTTTAGTCTTCTTAAATAGCCAGTTTTGCCAGCATCATTTATTGACAACATCCTCCCTTTCCCATTGATTTGTGGTATTTCCTTTATCAAATTTTAATTATATGTGCTAGGATCCATTTCTAGGCAATCTGTATGTTCCAGTGTTTCTACATAGTTTTCTTTCTCTTTTTTGACTAAGTCTTAATTTATATACAGTAAAATTCACCCTTTTTAGTGTTTCGTCCTATGAGTTTTGACAGATACCTCCAGCTGTGGTATCACTACTACAGTCAATTTTATCATCCCTCAAAAATTCCCTCTGATGTCTAGCCCCAGGCAACCACTGATCTGTTTTCTGTCTCTATAGTCTTGCCTTTTCCAAAATATCAGATAAGTAGAATCACACAATGTGTAGCCTTTGTCACTTTGCATAATGTGTTTGAGATTTATCCATGTTGTTATGTCTGTCAGTAATTTATTCTTTTTTATTGCTGAGTATTATGCCATAGTATGGATGTCACGGTTTGTGTATCCATTCCCTGATTGATTTGGATTGTTTCTAGATTTGGGAATAAAACTGCTAATTACAAGTTTTGTGTGAACACAAGTTTTCATTTCACTTGGGTAATCACCCAGGAATGGGATTGCTGGATCGTGTGGTAAGGGTCTGTTTAACTTTATAAGAAACTGCCAAACTGTTTTCCAAAGTGGCCCTACCATTTTGCATTTCCACCAGCAGTTTATGAGACTGCCAGTTGCTCCACATCCTTGTCAGCACTTGGTATTGTCATGTTTTTTAAAGCCATTCTGATAATAGGTAGTTGTATCTCATTGTAGTGGATGTGGAACATCTTTTCATGTGCTTATCAGCCATCCATTTATCTTTGGTGAAGTGTCCGCTCACATCTTTTGCACATTTTTTTAATTGGGTTGTTTTATTATTGAGTTTTGAGAGGTCTTTAGATGTTCTGTATGTGGGTTCTTTATCAGATATATGATTTGCAGATATTTTCTCCCAGTCTGTTGGCTTTTCATTCTCTTAACGTGTTTTTTGAAGAGCAGTTCTTAATTTTGGTTGTCTAATTTATAAAATTTTAAAATCTGTACTGTGGGGCCAGCCCCGTGGCTTAGCAGTTAAGTGCGCATGCTCCGCTACTGGCGGCCGGGGTTCGGATCCTGGGAGCACACCAACGCACCGCTTCTCCCGCCCTCCCAAGGCCGCGTCCCACATACAGCAACTAGAAGAATGTGCAACTATGACATGCAACTATCTACTGGGGCTTTGGGGGGTGGGGGAAAGGAGGAGGATTGGCACTAGATGTTAGCTCAGAGCCGGTCTTCCTCAGCAAAAAGAGGAGGATGAGCATGGATGTTAGCTCAGGGCTGATCTTCCTCCCAAAAAAAAAAAAAGAAATCTGTACTGTGCTTGGGATGTTTATAGTTTTAGGTTTTATATTTAGGTCTGATCCATATTGAGTTAGTTTTTATAAAGGGTGCAAGGTATACATACATTTCTTATGGACCAAGCAATTTAGTCATAAGAGATTTAAGGAAATGACAGTATTTCTGGTAGAAAATGATGCAAAACAACCCCCTTTGTGGTAGGTTGAAAGAATGCTTTCCTCTGTGTAAAAAGTCTCTTTCAGAAATGCAAGATAGTACATCCTGCAAATTTGGCCATCCTTGCTATCAAAATTGCTTTCAAAACACTTAATAAGGAAAATGTAATAGTGTGCACAAATTTCTTTTGTAAAGCTCTTTAGGGCTTAAAATGGAACTTTTTTTCAGGTGAAATATACACTGGGGTTCCTGGAATAAGAAACATTTCTTGAAGCTTTTTCAAAGTCAGCTCTTGAATCACTTGGCCTTAAAGAGAATCTGTTTCTTTTCTTTCAAAAACAAATAGATGATAAATATGTTACTCCTGGCTAGGAGGTGGTAATTTTTAATGCAGGAAGAATGAGTTTAGATATCATTGAGATATGGAAAAGCCTTAATTAAAAAGTTTATACTTAATTTTAAAATTTTAAATTAATGGTACATTAATTTTTTTCAAAGGTAGGTAAATACCTGATTGAAAAGCAGCTGGCGGGGCCGGCCTGGTGGTGCAAGTGGTTAAGTGCGTGCTCCGCTGCGGCGGCCCAGGGTTCGCTGGTTTGGATCCCGGGTGTGTACCGATGCACTGCTTGTCAGGCCATGCTGTGGCGGCGTCCCATATAAAGTGGAGGAAGATGGGCACGGAGGTTAGCCCAGGGCCAGTCTTTCCTCAGCAAAAAAGAAGAGGATTGGCAGATGTTAGCACAGGGCTGATCTTCCTCACACACACACAAAAAAAAGAGCAGCTGGCAGTTTGAGGCATTTTTTTATAGCTTATTAGTTTTTTTTTATTGAATTTTAATTGAGGCTCAGGCTGGCAGAGGTTAAAGTGAAATGGAGACCTTGAAAGTATTGTTTTGTGTTACTCAAGAAATGCTGGCAAGGCACCTGCTAAATGAGAAGCAGGAGGCTACTCAGCAGGATTTACTTTTATTAGTCAGCTTAGTTGGGCTAGGACAAAGCTGGATGCCAACCAAGCTTGGTTCTGCAGACAGCTGTGTACCGCAGACTTTCAGTTAACTTCTGGGCTTAGGAGCCCAGATACCTGGGTTCAAGGTGTGGTTCTGCCAGTCGTTACAGCTGAGTCCTGGATACATGAAGTGAGTGATGTATCAGAATCTCCTTTAGGTGACGGAGTTGGATTTTCAAACCACATGCCCCTAAAGTGCTGGTGGCATGAGAATTGGGTGGTGGTCTAGACTTGTTCTGTGAATTTGGAAAAGAGTGCATGTGTTTAAGGAAGGAAGATTTTCCCCACATTTTTTAATTATCTTTTTAAATTTGTCTTTATTATTGAATTTTGAAAAATTGTGGTAAGGTACACATAACATAAAGTTTACCATCTTAACCATTTTTAAGTAGCGTTAAGTGCATTTAAATTGTTGTGAAACCATAAATTGTTGTGCAATCTCCAGAACGTCTTCATTTTGCAAAACTGAAACTTTGTACCCATTACACAACCACTCCCCATTTCCCCCTTTCCCCAGCCCCTACCAACAACCACTATTCTCTTCCTGTGTCTATGAGTTTGACTACTCACATGAGGTACATTGTATGAGTGGAATCATACAATATTTGTCTTTTTGTGACTGGCTTATTTCACTTAGCGTAATGTGCTCACGGGTCACGCATATTGTAGCATGTGACAGGATTGCCTTTTTCTTTTTTAATTAGTTGATCCTGCTCATCAATTACTTAAATATTTATTAAGTATCTCTAAGTATACAAGACTATTCTTGGTGCTAGACTAGGGAGGCAGGGTGAGAAAGACAGATGCCAAAGAGATCCAGAGTCTGCTATGAGAGTTAGCTGTGTAGTATGGAGGTTAAGATGTGCACCTGAAGAGCTAGTATGAAGCAGGAAAAGTTATGTACTGCAAGAGAGGAACAGAAAATGGGCTCGAACCTCCATACTCAAAATGTGTTCTGCACACAAGTGCATGGGTGTCACCGGGGACCTTGTTAGACATGCGGAATCTCAAACCCCGGCCCTGACCGACTGATTCAGACTTGGTAGTTTTTTTTGTTGTTAATTTTTTATTGAGGTATGATTGACCTATAACATTATATTAGTTTCAGGTGTACAACGAACTGATTTGATATTTGTAGGATTTCTTTCCTTTTTAAGCTTAATAATATTCCATTGCATGTGTATATGACATTTTGTGTATGTATTCATCCGTCGATTGATACTTGGGTTGCTTCCACTTTTTGGCTTTTGTGAATAGTGGTGCTAGGAACAAGGGAAGGGCTATTTTTAATTTAAAGTTTTTCTTTTTACTTAATTTCCTTAACACTTTGGTGTCCAGTACTATTAGTACCAGACACTAGTGGATATATGGTTGATAATATTTGCAATTTTGGTATTTAGAATTACCTTCGTGTTCCACAAAGCACCATGAGTTCTACCGTGTGCTTTCCCTGAACGCGTTTGAGACTCAGACTGCAGGTGGTTGGTCCTGATAAATAAATGAAAAGCAATAGGATATATTAGAGTATATGAGGAGGCCATTTAGTTTAAAACTAATTCCGCCTAACCTTGTTTTTCCAAAAGGGCCTGACATGGCCTATTGAGCATGCGTTGTACATCTGCCTTAAACATTTACTATGTGCCAAAGATAAGAATGATGCCCTTAAAGGTAGGGATGTAGCTGCCCCCACATTGGCATTTCTTTAAGGATAAGCATCTCTTCCTGGAAACTAAGGATTAATTACCAACCTGCTGTGCTCACCTTGTGACTGCTGACCTGCTCACGACTTAACCTGCTGAGCCAACTAAGCATCTCGTGACAGTCGTAAAAGGGACATTCCTATCATATGTGATGTATGCTTTTTGTTCCAACATGGTATATAACCACTCTGTACACCCCATTTCTTTGGTGCCCTTTCTTCCTTGAGGAAGGAAGGCCCCGGGCTATAGTCTTCAGACTTAGTTCATAATAAACTCCCCTCAGTTTTGATTTATGGATTATTTGCATCAGCGGTCCTTACATTAGAAGCTGACGTTTTAAAACTGGGAGATTTCTCACCAAGGCTCAGATTCCTGGTTTCTTTGGAAAGGTTGAAGGTTGGGCACATGGGATCCCCTGTTCCTGCACAGCAGTGGTCCGCTGGAGTGGAGGAGTGGCTGCCCTTTCTGTACTCGTGTCTTCAGCTCACCAAGTCAGCACTATTCCATGTTCCCTTACTGTGAGCTGCTGCCTTCATTGCTGGCCTGCTTGGCCCCAAAGCCTGTTGAGTTTGTATTCTTTGTTCCCAAGATGAGCTCTAAGGTAATTTGTAGGGCTTATAAGTGAAATTGGCAGTCCTTTCTGAAAGAGGAGCTATGACTATGACTACTTTGTATGTAGATGTCCTGGTATTCTGGGTGAAAATCTTTAATTCTTCTTGTATAGGAATGTTACAGAGTGCACCTTTTGATGCAGTACACCTTTCCTAGGAAAGTATACCTTCCTAGGAAGAGGAGTGCAAGGTCAGATGCATGTAAATACCCTCGGCAGGAATTGATTGGTGACCTGCTTTAGGCAAGGCCCTGGGTTGGGTGCTTGGGGCTCCGTCCTAGTGCCTGTGTCCTTGTAGGAGAATTGAGTCCTGGTCCTCCACTTGACCTTGGATGATATTCAGTTCACATTGTTATCCCAACAAGGACAGAATTGAGAAGTAGAATAAATGTGTGTATTTAAAAAAATAATCATTAATAATATAACAGTCTTTTCACTTTCAGAAGGGAATTTTTCTTGATTTGTGTTTGGTTAGCTTGAGTGCAGTTTTCCTAATGTGCAAGTTTGGCTACTATAAATAGAACCCACTGGTTGGGAATTTTTTGTATTTTCTTTTCAGTTTAATTTGCTTTAATAATGCTTACTTTTTGTCTTTTTCTTATTTGGTGAGTCTTATGATTGGCATTGTAATCAAATGGAACATAAGCTTTGGGAAAACAGTCTGTTGTACTCTCTGTCTAGACTACGCAGCTACCCAGTGGATCACTGCTGAATGGAACAGAAATGGCAGATACTTGGGCCTAATATATTGATATATTGTTGAACTGGTCATGCAAAAGAAGGATGTCCCTATGAATCCTCTCTTATTGTGTCCCTTGTATGCAAATCTGTCTTCTTGATGGAGTCTGTTAAACAGTTTGTGGCATTGAAGACACTTGCATGTTTTACGGAGACTAAATCCTGGGGCTTGTGATTTTCTGAAACTCTTTTCTAAGTGCCTTTTGAAGTTAGGCAGCAAGAAACAGAGCCCCACATGCCCCAAGAATGCATAGTGGTTTTTCCTTTTTGAAAGTGTGTTCTTTCCTTTTGTTCCTAACCGGTAATCACACCCACTAATGGCACCTCTGGAGCAGATGCAGAAGTCATAGATAAAGGAGGAGGAATTGGGCGGGCACAGGCTTCGCAGTAGTGGCGGCTGTGACAGTAGCCCCAAGGCTAATGCGGTTGCTGCTGGAAGCAGTTTATTCTTACCGCCAGCCTCTCCATTCCTTATATGTGCTTCATTAAAATTAAATCCTGACATGGGATGTTCCTCCTTCTTTAACTCTTTATGTTAAAACAAGCTTCTGGGCCAGCCAGGCTTTTTAATTCATAGAATGGTGATAAGTCAGAAGGAAAAAGACTGAAACCAACTCACCGTCCCTCTCTCAGTGCCACTTCAGGAACTGAACTCGAGGCTATTATGTAAAGTCTAACATACACTTTCATAAGTATTATCTGTTTCTCTAGTACGAGTATATTTTTGGAGTATTGGGTCTGATGGCTAAACAACAACAAAAGGTGTCTTTGAAAAGATAAGGGTGCTAAATACTGTTAAATTTACCTCCTTATGAAAAGTTTTAATTTTTCTCCCAAGAACCATCTCAGAGTTAGACTTCATTTAGGAGTTTCTTCTTAGCATAAGTGTGGCAGTTTTTTTCCTATTGTTAGTGGAACTCTAATTCTGTAAATGTCTGCCTGTTTGTCCCTTGAGGTGATTTCATTAGATGGTGGGAAAGTGGGTGTATTAACCCTCTGACATCGTTAAACGTGTATTTAATTTCTGGATTTGTGTTCTCTAAAAACAAAATGTTAAAATTCCTTTGATTGAACCATTAACTTTCTAATTGTTTTTTAAACAAGAAGCATTAAAATCATGATAAAGTAAGTAGATTACGGATTAGTAATTTCTCACATGAACCTAACTGACTGTAAAATTAATTCAATGCACAGAGAAAAAGAATTCAAAGAATTCAAGTAACTTTTGAATACATAATTCTATATATGCTAGTGCAGTGGTCAGAGTGTGGTCTGGGGAACCCCGATGCCCTCTCAGGGTTCCATGAGGACAAAGTTTTTATCGTAATAATACTGAGACATTACTTGCCTTTTTAAATTTGTACTGATTGTGCAAAAGCAAGGCAGAGAAAACTGCTAGCCGTTAGCATGAATCAAGGCACTGGCACCCAACTGTGCTAGTGGCATCACATTCTTCACCTCCATACACTCAATTTTAAAAGAAAATGCCAGTTTCACATAAGACTGTCTTGTGCAGTAAAAATTATTTTATTAAAATCTTGACTCTTGAGGGCATATCTTTAATATACAGCATGATGAAACAGGAAGTACATGTAAAGTACTTTTGCCTCCCCAAGTACAATGATTGTTTAATTATCTCATGGAAAAGATCTAGTATATGGTGGAACTGTGTTCCAAGGATAGCCAGAACTACAAAGAAATCTTGAACTTGATTGTTTGTTGTTGACGGTATCGTTCGTAGTGGTGTTGGTGATGTAAGTTTGAAACTATTTTGTGTGTACAGTCATGCATCGCTTAGCGACGGGAATACGTTCTGATAAATGCATTGTTAGGTGATTTTGTCATTGTGCAAACATCCTAGAGAGTGTACTTACACAAATCTAGATGGTGTAGCCTACTACACACCTAGGCTATACGGTACTAATCTTTGGGACCACTGCCATATATGTGGTCCGTTGTTGACCAAAATGTCCGTATGTGGTGTCTGACTGTATTGTAGGTGGAGCAAATGGGTAAGTATATGAGAAATACCGGGAATTGGGGTTTTCATTGTGGGGGAAAGGAGATACTAATGTGAGATGGAGGGAGGGAGGGAGGGAAGAATCCTGCCATGTTGGATTTGAATTCTAAGTGTCACGGTGAACTTGTAATTTAAGATATTTGAAATATCCTTGCTCTGTCCATGTCCAGTCAAAGAGCCTAGAAGCAACGATGCTTCACTAGCAAGGAGCACACCACATTCTCAGGTCTTGATTTCTAAATGTCAGGGCTCCTTGGAGAATCTCAAATATCACCCTGCTTATTTCTTATTAAGGTTATTTCTTATTAAGCGAAAAGAGGAAGAGGTATTTTTGCTAAGGAGAAATCTGGCTGATCCTACCTTAACTTGTTGATAACCAACATCACCACTAAAAAGGAGAGACAAGCAGACATGATGTGCTTTCTGAAGGAAGAATGCAGCACTACCTACGAAGCAGTCTTGCCAAAAAGAAGCAAACTTTAATCTGACTGAGCCTCTAGATTCAACTACCAAGTTACAGGAAATCCAAAGGGACAGAGGAGTTTGCTAAATACCATCTTGGGGCTACAAAAAAAGAACCCTCCAAGATCTGGCAAACTCTATAGTCAAATGACCCAGTTTCTTCAAAAATGAGTTCAGGAAAAATATTAAAAATGAAGGAGACATGAGAAACGACTTAAGAGACCTATTGACCAATGTGTGGACCTTATTTGGATCATGGTACAAATAAACCGTGAGTTATAAAAGATAAATTACTAGAACTGTGAACACAGACTGTGTATTTGCTGATGAAACAGAGTGAAATGATGCTATGTCTACAATTGCTTTCAAGTAATTCGGAAGGAGGACAGTTGGGTAGGGATACAGATGAAGTAAGATTAGCCACGGGCAGATAATTGCTAGGGAGTCCACACATGTGTTCATTATGCTGTTCCATCTACTTATGAACATGTTTGAAAGTTTTTATAATTACATTTAAAAAGACTACTAATGAGGGATAACCTGACGTTTTGGGCCTCCTTAATGTCATGAAAAAACAATCAAATACAATGCGTAATCCTTGTTTTGAGTGGATCCCGTTTGCCCCCAAAACGTTATGAGAGACATTTTGGGGACATTTGCAGACATCTAAATATGGACTTATAGTAAATGATATTATTGAATTGATGTCAATTGTTTTAGGTACAATTATGTTTTTTTGGTTCTGTAGGAGAAATGTGTGCTGGGAGATGTGTTTTGAAGTATTTTAGGGTGAATTATTATGATGTCTGAAAATTACTTTAAACACACATGAGTTACGTTGGCTCAAACTAAACTGCTGTTTTCCTAGATCAAAAACAGTCAAATATCAGCAAACGCCTGTGGTTGTACCTAATATTTGTTGCAAGAGAGAAAGAAAGCAAATGTGGTGACAAATGGGGGTTCCAGGTGAAGAATATAGCAACGTTTGTACTATGCTTTCACGTTTTTACGTTTTTATGTGTTTGAACTTTTTCAAATAGGTACGAATAGGTATTCAACATATGAAAATGAACTCAGCAGATACATATTTGTTAGATTAAATGTGCTGACAGCATTCTCTCTGGGAATAATTGCCTCTAATAACGTTTAGGTTCTCTTGGAATTAATTCTAAAATTACTTAAATTGATTCAGAATATAGAAAAGAAGGAAAGCTACTTATTTCGTTGTATGTATTTTCATATCTCTGAATCAGCATATGACAAAGAACAGAAAAATAGAGGACTGTAGGTGGAAATTAAGAGGAGCTTAGTAATATCTTATGGAATCTTTTTTACATGGATGACATTTAAAGACAAATTCACTATAGGAGAAAAATAGAGAGATCATTGGTTTCTCAGAAATCAATGCCTAATTTCTTATCTTTTGCCAGGAGATCAAAATGGCTTCTATTTAGGCATGGCCTTGACATTGTCTGTAAGATGGGATGTATCTCTAGAATTTGAAAAAGAAAAGTCCTTTCCTCCCCTCTTCCTTTGTTGCCACTAAGTCTCAGCTGAAGCACATTTTGCTCAGGGTTACTGGGGTCTTCTCAGCAACCATGGCAGATAGATAAAGTTAAGAAATGGTAATTCCTACTCCTGTCTAGAAAATTTCCTTAAGTGATTATAACAGCCCCTGGTTTTATCTTCGTCTTTTTGAATCCAAAACAGATCCCTAAAGAAGTGGCTGACATCTTTAACGCCCCCAGTGATGATGAAGAGTTCGTTGGATTCCGAGATGATGTTCCCATGGAAACCCTCTCATCAGAGGAGAGCTGCGATAGTTTTGACTCACTGGAGTCAGGGAAACAGGTATGGATGCTTCCTTTCCAGACAGGCATGTTCATCTGGAAGCCGGGATCTTGGTTCAGATAGTCTTTTCTTTGAACATGGTCTGAGATTGGTGATACCAGTTAATTGTCGAGCATTTTGTTTTGTGTGTTATGCCTTCATGTTTCAAGAAACTGGTGAGAGTACCTAACTCACTTTTGCTGTTTAAATCCTTTCTACGAACAATTATTTTTGTTTAATAAAGGGGACTCACATGATCAAATCTATTTTCTTTACAGCCTCAGGCTGCAGCCTGTGGTGAGGCTGTATTCAGAGTCCTCCCACACAGCTGGCAGTGGGGGGCCAGCCCTGCACCGCGATAGCCCACACCGCACAGCACAGTGCAGGAATGTGTGGTTTCCATGAGACAATTGCGTCTCTGTGCTCCAGCAGCGTGGTTCTGTCAGCACCTCACTCTTGAAATTGCTGGGGAGAGCATTATTCTTTCTTTAATTACTTTGATCTGTGGCAAACACAAGTTACAGTTCTCCGAGAGTTAGATCCCTGGAGGTTTATATCGTGCTTTAGCAAAAGCACGGTCAATCAAAATATCTGGCCTTGCATCCCTTTTTCTTCTGAATTCATTGTGGCACTCCAAATTCCTCATTCTCCCTCAACCATGGCCTTTCTTAAACGGCTGTAAATTAAACCCACCTTGCTTCAACTGGGCAAGTATAGGAAGGGAAGCAGTTAATCGTATAAGTGAAGTGCCTGCTTGATTACTCCACTGACTGTGTATGTTTGGCCTCGGTGGGAACTGTTCTTTCCCAGGTTGCAGGGGCCTTTCTGGTGTCTTTGGTCCTCATCTGACTTGATGTCTCTGCAGCATTTGACCCCACCAGCCGTCTGCTTCCACTCCCCTTGGTCTCGTCCTCTCTCTTACACCTTTTGTTCTTTGTTGTCATCTCTTCTCTTTCCTGTCCCCATATGTGGATGTTCTCCAAGATTTTGTCTTCAGTCCTTTTCACTGAGTGATCTCAGTGATTGGCCTTGTTTCAGCTCTTATCTCCAAGTTCTTTATGGCTTGGCTTCTCTCTGCAGCCCCAGCTTTATTTCTGACTGCCAGTTGGACAGATCCTGATTGTTCAAGGGAGATCTGAAACTCCCCGTTTTCCCTCCCCTGGTTGTCTGTCTTCCCCATTTTTATCTCCATCTTCGGTGTTCTTGACTCCTCCTCCTCTTCTCCCATCTCCCCGACTCCCTTGCAGGAGTTGACGAATCTTCTGCCATGTTCCTCACCTCCATCCCTTCCAGCTTCTCTTCCGTTTTCAGCTACCATAGTTCTCATCGCCCTCACCTCGGTTGTAGAACTGAGTTCTGGTCACAATCCTCCCTTACTCAGAAATTGCCGGTCTCTCCATTCAAGCATAGTCAGGCAGTGAGGGAGAGTTGGGGCATTCTGAGCAGTGCAGGAGGTGTGTAAAGTGCCGAGCACAGGGCCTGGCACGCAGCAGGCCTTAAGAAACAAAGCAGCTGCTTCTGTTGCTGCAACGACTGCCGCTTCCATGCAGTGGAGCCTGCCCTTCCTGCCCCACCCCCACCGTCTGACCCAGCATGCCCTCCATGGCCTGTGACAGTGTGCTTGTCATATAGATTGCATTTAATTCACATACCTCCCTGGGCAGGTGTAGGTGCTATTATCATCCCCATTTTACAGGTGATAAAACTGAAGCCCAGGGAGGTGAAATGACTAGTGTGAGGCCCCACATCTGAGAAGTGGCTGGGCTGGGATGTTCCAAATCTAGGAGCATCACTTCTCACCGTCCTACCTCCCACCACTCTTTCCTGCCTGCTGTGCTGCAGTAGACCGGAAGCTGCAGTGATTCCTTCGTCGTCCGCTCTTCTGTCCTTTGTGTACACTGGTCCGTGCTTTCATCCTGCCTGGGTACTTTCTCATCATTGTCTAGACTCTACCCTAGTTCAGATCCAGTTCAAATGCTGCTTCTTGCATGAAGTCTTACTGGATTTTCTTTCTTTCTATACACCATATTGCTCGTGTCTGCCTTATAACACTGATCCTCACCATGGGTACTTATGGTCTTGTCCAGCTCCCCCACTAAATTATAGCTCTTTGATGGAAGGGACCTCTTACTTGAATGGTGCTTTCCAGCTCTCCTGGCTCAGAGTGCTTGCTTTGTTGTCCCTTTCCTCTTGTTTCACGCACCCAGCACCCATTGGTGAATGAGCAATGGGTGGGATTTGTGAAGCAATTGAAGTAGGATGCTTGTCTGACTGGTTCAGCCTGCCATCACTGTCCAGTCTGTTTCTTCATGTCATATGAGCTTCCAAATGGAAAATGGAATCACTCTGTTAGCTCCTCTTCCCATCTGTTATTTGCTTACATTCTTGATCATTGTAGATATAGGTGACCAAAGCCCATGATACGTTGCCTCATATTGATTTTAAACGATAACAAAAAGATCCCGGAGAGCCAAGAGCTGTGTGAGGGTTGTAACCGAGAATGCAGTGAAGCTGTGTGGAGTGGATATTTGCTTCATGCAGACCATATTAAAAACAATTTTTACACCCTTGGAATAAGCAGAATAAAAGCATAGGCCTTAGTTTAAGACTGTGGCTAAGTTGTTTTTCTCTGTCAGAACCAGCTATCAAAGATACTGATTTCTCCCAGGCTGATCACTGCCTTGTGAGGTCAGCTCAAAGGACAGAAAGAGCCAGAAGGACTGCAAGGTTGGAACTTGCTGCTCTAAGGCATGACCTGTTGTCTTTGGGCCCTAGGCAGAGACTTTGGGTATATAATAACATTTACACATAGGCCTCATTGCCCTAAATCAGCCTGCAGGGGCCGGCTCAGGGCTCTGTGAGCCAGATGTTTCCTGTACTTGGAGATAGCAGGTTCCTGATGGGTTCCTGAGGAGCCAGCTGTGTACCCTTCTTCCTTACTAATAAACCCTGGCCTGCTGCTTCCACACCTGACCCCAGACACTCACGATCCATTTTAACCAGCCGAGAGAAGATGCATGAACTTGCACACGATATGACTTCAGTCTCCCTTAAACACAATTTGAATTTCACTTTAAAGAAACTTCCCTTTTGTGTGTGCATTTTTTTTCAAGCAGCTGCACCACAGCTATCAACAAAGGAACAAAGTAATTTAGCTCTGAGCACACTCACTCCAATTACCCATAATAATTCATAGGAGACATTTTTAAGCAAAAAAAATGCTGGATATAGGCATTTCTTTCTCTATCCCCTCCTAAGTTTTCCCACTCATCTGTTATATCTGTTTTTCCCCAGAGATTATCTGAGCTCGAAAAAGTATATAATTAAAGTCAGGGAAAGGCAGGGGGAGATAAAGATTCTCCAACCAAACGTGGTATGATAAGGGGTCATTGCTATATTGGGTGCAGGAGGAAGAGACGTCAGAGGCAGCTGGGGACACGGACTCCGACCCTGGTTGCCAGCTTGGAGGAGTATGGTTTGTGGGTCTCCTCTCTGCACTGCAGTTTTTCCTTTTCCCTCTCCTTTCTTTCAGGCCTGCCATTTAGAGAGCCTGGTTTCCTTTTTATTAGTTCAAAAGAAAGAAAATGTCATTATTGGAAAATGTCTTTCCTTTTTAAGAGTCAGTCCTGTAACATCTTTCCTTCTGCTCACTTGCTACCTGTTGGTGGCTGCCGGCCTCTCCCTCCTGTGGGAGAGGAGGGGTCGGGGAGGGTTGGAGCGCGTGTTCCGTCGGTCCCCTGCGGTAATTGGTAATGGAGCAACCGCAGTCTCCTCAGCAGTGGGCGGGGAGGGGTGTGAGAGGCTCCAGCTCTTTCCTACAGAGAAACTTGCTGTCTGTGAGAGGGAAGCATGCTCACCGACGTGGAGGAGACGGGCTTTGGATGGCTGATAGAAAGGACAGCCAGCAAGTGAGAGGGAGCCAGGCTTTCTCCTCACATCTTCTTCCCTTGTGTTTTCGGTTCTGTGTGAAAGCAGACGTTCCCGAAGGCCAGCCCTGGCAGGGGACACTGCATTCCATCAGCACTTGTGAGTCACACAAGAAGCTGGTTGAGGCTGTGGCCATGCTGATTTTTTGAAATCGTTAGATTTGTGGGTCTGCATTTCTGTGAGCTTTAGAAAATATGTATATATGTGTGTTTTTAGTGTGGTAAAATATACATGACATAAAATTTACCATTTTCAACCATTTTTAAGTGTAGACAAGTCCCCAGTTTCTTGCTAGCAAGACACTAAGTGGTATTAAGTACATTCACAGTGTTGTGCAGCTGTCACTGTTATGCATTTCCAGAATGTTTTCATCATCTTAAACAGAAACTCTCTACCCATTAAACAATAAATCCGCATTGCCCCCTGGCCTCTGGTAACCTCTATTCTTCTTTTTTTCTCCATGACGTGTGTTTTTAATTTAGCAGGATGTGCGATTCCATTCCAAATACTTTACGGAAGAGCTAAGAAGAATTTTTATAGAGGACACTGACTCAGAGATGGAAGATTTTGAAGGATTTACGCAGAGTGATCTGAATGTAAACAGTAACCCAGAAGTAATGGTAATAATTATCAATATGAGGGAGTGTGGACTGTAGTATTTTTAGTCCTATTTGTGAACTGTATTTTTATTTGTAAGAAGTCACTTCCCACATGAAAAGATTTTACTTTTTCTTACATGTTTATCATATAAGCTAGTTAACAAAATATAAAAATTGCTATTCTAAGGCTAATCTCTGGTCCCTAGTCCATTGTTCTCTTAGAGAAAATCCAGTTGTCTTCCCCTTTGGAGTTTTGGGGGGTGTGTCCCAGGTGTCCCTTATTGTCCTTATCAAAGAATTTATTTCAGACTTTTTTTTTTGCTGAGGAAGATTCACCCTCAGCTAACATCTGTTGCCAATCTTCCTCTTTTTTGCACGTGAGCCGCGGCCACAGCATGGCCACCAAGAGACAAGTGGTGTAGGTCCACGCCCAGGAACTGAACCCAGGCTGCTGAAGCGGAGTGCGCCCAACTTAACCACTAGGCCACCGGGGCTGGCCCTATTTCACACTCTCTTGAACCTTTTTTATCGGAAAAGAGGAGGGTCTATCTGGGAGTAACAAGTTCATTAAAGTCATTTCTTGTTGTGTGCAAAGTAGTGTTCTTAGGTTTGGAGTTAATTTGGCAAAAATTTAGCTGTGGTACAAACTTAGAGTTTTCCCTGTGCATTCTTGATTTGGATGCTGACATGCTTTCTAATGATAAAGATGACCCAGGCCTGCCCGCTTCCTGAGAGAAATCTGCTGTCAGCACTTTGCCATCAAGAGACTTGTTGGTTGATCTCTTACTTTTATTCCGTATGTTTAGGCCAGTTTACTGCCGACTAGTATATATTTATCCCCCCAAAATCAATGTACCACTTCCTTCTTTGGTATCAAGATAAAGGATAGAGGTTAAGCCTCTTCACGCTTAGAACCTCCTAAGGAACCACTTCTGGCATGGAACTCTGTAGAAGTTTAAATTAGCTATAACTAGTAGGTTCGTTTTGTCTCTCACCTTTTCTTGGGGAACTTAAGGCCTGAAAGCCCTAATAGTAGGCTGCTTTGTTTGATGGTGATTTTTTTCTGTGAATAGCAACACAGAGCTGTGCCAGCCTGTAGCCCCAGCCCTCCTTTGGCTTTCTTTACAGAAGCTGTATGGCAGTTCATGTGTTCTGGCCAACAAGTCTCTGGTTTCTTGCCAGCAAGACACTAAGATCCTTCCAAACCCTAATGGGTATCATCTACTCTTGGTGACTTATTTATCTTCTGTTCTTTAGCTAAGCGATATCTGGTTATTCAAAGAATTTGAGTTTCCAGCATGGGATTGTAAATTAGCCCAAAAGTCTTTTTTCCCCCTCATAGTCTATAAATTTTGGGTATGAATTGTGACGTGTTGCGTTGACTCTGATATAATTCATAGCTCAGGGCAGGTCCACCTGCAAATTTTATTTTAAAATTATGTGAGAAAACAAGCACTGTTGTCTCCCTACCCAAGCTTCTGCCCAGCCTAGTGAGAACTGGTGAGACCACCTTTTCTGATAATAGGATCTTACTATATCTTGGTGTGTAGTGGTCTTCTAGCCAGATGTGAAACAGCCACAGCAGTGGTGCTGGCCCTTGTGTTCTTTCCTCAGGTCTGAGTCTCCACTAGTATTTACAGTTTGCTGTTCTCCTACTTCAGTCCTCAGTAATAAGCTACTCCACATCCTTGGTGAAGAGAGGTGGTTTAGATGATGATTATGATAAATAAGTAAAGCCAATCGGGGAGGTGTTTCCTCTGAAGTTCTCTGACAATGTCTCCTACAATTGGACTCCTGCAGCCCACCATTTTGAATTCCAGAACTACTAATGTAGAAAGTTGAAGATACTAAAGAAAAATAGATAAATCAGTACAGTATGGTCTCATTTCTCTACTTGGCTTGTGGATTGATACATACGCCAAGGTTTGGCAGTTATCTGCATATTTTTCCTCCCTCTGCCTTATTTTTAACTTGAGTCCAGCTAGAATTTGGGGAGTAGTCACTGAGGAGGAAGCAGAGTCGTTTAACTGAATCCTGGGCCCATCTGGCTGCTCTCCTCACAGTAGCCCCATTGTTAGGGGTCCCCGACAGAGGTTCCCAGACTAAACTTTCCAGCATGTGGGTCAAGGAAAGATGCCCAGGAGATGGCTTTGATCTCAATATTTAAACCTATGTCTACTATTGCTAAGAGTCCCATCACATCTGAGCTATCATCCACTGTCACCTGGGTAATGTCATCTGGCCACTGCCTTCTGTTCTTCCTGTGTTCTCACATGTAAAACGTAACTGAGTTATGTTTTAATGCTGGAGACCTGTACTACCTAGTGAGTTTGAAAATTGGGGGTGAGAATTTCCTGAGGTGATGAACTGGTGCTCTGTGACAGCCTTGCAGAGCTCTCTGCCTTGATTTCACCCCATGGGTCTGCAGGTTACCGAAAAGGGAGGAGGGCTTCCTTTGGAGTGAGAACCCATCATGTCCTGGGGATAAAGTTTCCCCCGCTGACCCCAGTGACCTGTCACCTGCCTGCTCCTTGGTCACTTCACTGAAGTGAGGTCAGCTTTCCTGTCCCTTTTACTCAAAATTCTCATTCCTGCTATTTAAGGCAGAATAGTCAGTATATTTTTTTCCTTAGCACTCCGTTTTTGTTTGACGATAACTGTTATGTCATGCACACCATTTTCTTTGAATTTTCCTCATTACTTGGCTTCCAGATGTGCCAGCCTGGCTGTTCCACTGTGGAAGAGCCCCCTTGGTCAGCGTTTTGCTCCCAGCCTGATGCTCTGATGGAACACAGTCTGCCAGTGGGTGTGGCTGGGGCAGAGTGTAGCAGCAGAGTGCTTGCTCTTTGATTATATTCATCAACAAACTATGTGAGCGTTTAACTGAAGAGTTCAGAGGGAACTCATATGGTCATTCTTTTTCCTAAAATAACGTCAGAGTGGTTTTAAAGATACGTCTTTTCGAAGGTCTGTTATAGATAACGTCTTTGTTCCTTCTTTCATTTTGTAGCTCGTGGAGTCAGATTTGAGCGATGACAGTAAAGCCTCTTTAGTGAGTGAGGAAGAGGAAGATGATGAAGAAGAAAAGGCTACGCCTAGAAGGAGCAGGCCTAGAAGAAGCAGCATTGGTCTTCGGGTAGCCTTTCAGTTCCCTACCAAGAAACTGGCAAAAAAATCAGATAAAAACAATGCTTCTGAGCCACTGTTTTCTAGCTCACGCTTACAGGACAATAAAAAATCAATTCTTGGAAGAAAGAAAAGCTGCAGAAAGGGGAAGGAAAGGGATGATTCTGCCTCTGAGTCTGAGGATGACTCCAGGGATGAGGGCCAGGAGAGCTCAGATGCCCTGTTGAAAAGGACCATGAACATCAAGGAGAACAAGGCCATGGTAAGGCCCGCGGCGTGCGGTCTGGGGGCTGTGCCACGCCCTGACCAGTGGCTGCCGAGGCTCACGGAACTGTTTGTTTTTACGGCTGCTGCTGCTTTGGCTTCTGTCAGGAAATGTGTCCTGGGTATTGGGTATCCTTTCTCTTTTTCTGAACCCCACACAGTTATTACCTGATCAGCTCTGGTTTGGGAACAGGAGACTCCCCAGGACCACTTTTAGCCCCCTACGTGGTGCCATGAGCTAATGCTGCTTACCGTTTATCCAGTGAAGTTCTAAATGTATAGCAGTATGGGAGATGAGAGAGGGTGAACAGCTGGCCTGTTCACAGCAGAAAGATGCAAAGTGTAAATAAGATGTCACAAAGCCCACTTAAGAGTTGTAATGTGCAGGTCACTTTCAACCTAGAAACCGTTCTCTTGTCATGACCTGCTGTGGTTTCAAGACATTACCTGAAGGAGTGAAAGAAGTCTAGGTCAAAACAGCTCAATAGTTTTGAATCACTTTAAAATGTCTTCACTAGAACAATTAATGGAACAAGATGAAATTTTTGCTATGTGTATTTGATTTTTCTATATGTGGTCGATAACTGTTGTTTGCTTCATAATTTCATATATACAGAATTAAAAGAAAATAATTTGAGCACTCATCACTTTTAGCATTATAGTGTTTTTTCTTTAATATTTTCTTTTAAGAAAGCATAATTTAATGATACTGTATATGCAATCTCATATGTCTAATAAGTTACCTAGGAAAATATAAAGTCTACTTTTGGGTGAAATATGTCCTAAGACACATTTGTGCTTAGCAAAGGGAAATTTTTAGCACTGTCTCTATCTTTAAAATGAGAACTATGTTCTGCATGATTTTTTAGTGACGCCCGTACATTTGCATAAGTCTAAAACTAAAAAGAATCTTAATTAAATTGTCTGATTGGCATATTAATGCCTATTATTTGATATTCTTAGGTGTTTATTTGGAAATATTTTCATAAATTATTTTTATTGATGAGAAATTAATCAACTTAAAGAATGAGTTTTAGAGCTTTAAATAACTGTCAGAATGATGTACTTGGGCCTTTTCTGTTTTGAACATGATGAAACTTGATTCAGGTGTGCAAAATGATATGGTCCAGGGTCACACTGCTAATTAGTGGCCCAGTCAGGATTCCAGCCTCATGCTCCAGGGCTTGGTCATTCCTGGACAGTTTTCATTGTGTCATATCCTTATATGTAAGGAATGGGCTTAGATTTTATTCTTATGAAAGGTAATATCAGCATCTCACAGCTGGAGATAAAAATATTTACACGTGGCGTTAAAAATGTAACAACTGTTGAGATCTGACGTAAACTGCTTGAGTGAAGTTTCTCACGGCTGCAAAACTGAAGACTCGTGATAAGGTGTTAGATGAACTAGACTTGGCAATATTTTTGTAAGATCCTCTCTTTTGTTCTGAACTTCAGCTTGCTCAGTTATTGGCAGAATTGAACTCGATGCCAGATTTCTTCCCAGTGCGAACCCCGAACTCAGCTTCTGTAAGTGGAACTCTTATGACGATTTATTCCAATACTGATAGACATAATTGCTTGCCGTATGGCTTTTATTCAAGAAAGCACACAGTTGCATACCTCTGTGCTCTGCTTTCAGAAGAAGAGAACAGTGAGGCGGGCCTTCTCGGAGGGACAGACCGCACGGCGCACGAACCCAACCCGGAGCGCACGGCCTCCGGAGAAGTTTGCTCTGGAGAACTTCACTGTCTCAGCTGCCAAATTTGCAGAAGAGTTTTACAGTTTCAGAAGAAGGAAGACAATTAGTGGGGTATTTTCTGACCATAATAAGCAAATTCTTCTTTTTTAAGCCCGTGATCCTCAGATGTGAGTGTTCATCAGAGTCACACCAGGGCTTGTTAAAAGTGCAGAGGTTCTGACTTTGTAGGTCTGCAGCAGCTGAGAATTTGCATTTCCACCAACTTCCCAGGGGGCGCTGGTGCTCCTGGGACCACACTCTGAGAAGAACCTCTGGTCTAAGCTTTAGGCTACAGAGCAAGTCCTTTATCTAAGCCCAGCCGAGGAGCCACTCAGCGGGTAGGACCCCCAGTTTGATCTCCAGTGGAGGCCACAAAGGCCTGTTAATACCTCCAGGCAGCTTGTGGTTTTGCTTTTGGGAAAGTACAGTGATTCCTCCTAGCTTTTCTGTTTTAGGATTGGGGCATTTCAACTGCTTTCAGTCTGGAGTGAGAAATTTGGACCCTTCCCATTTATGGGTTTGGCTCTTCAATGTGATTCACTTCCCTGTCCTCACAGAGTTTACGGCAGGTGACCATTTATTGGTCAGGTAAAACTGGAGCTTCCCATTTATCATTTATCACCTTGCCATTGAAGGAAGCTTGGCACTGTGTGGCAGGAGCTCAGTAAATGATTAAGCGAATGAATGATTCCAGAGAAATAGAAGAGGAACATAACATTAATGGTGCTAGCACTCTGAGGGATTAAAACTTTGATGAGTTTCTTTTTAACCACTCAATATCTTATGCCAGGTTCTGCTTTGGCTTATTTTGCAGGGGAAATGCCAGGGCTATAGACGGCGTCACCGTCTGTCTTCTTTTCGGCCTGTGGAGGATATCACTGAAGAGGACTTAGAAAATGTTGCCATAACTGTTCGAGATAAAATCTATGATAAAGTTCTGGTAAATTATACATGATGGGTAATTCACATGATTGTGATTCTTACTGGGAGTCCAAGGCCCTGGTGTTTGAAATCCTGCATTGTTTTTAAACTGTATCTGGCCTTACAGCCTTGTGTCATCGCCCCAGGGCTCAGAGCCGGGCTCTGAACTGGAGGGTCAGCTGTCACTGGGACAGGGAAGACGGCTTAGTGCCATAATTCTCACCAGGAGAGAGGTCTCTCTATCTGGGGCAGATGGGTATAGTTTGGAAAAGCATATTTATTTAAAATTGTTATATTTTAAATATTTATATGGCTTTTGTTTTAAACATTGAAAAAAATAATGTGCTTTTTGGTTAATATAACCATGGAAACTAAAGTTTGACAGAATATCTTTGGTTGGTAGGAAATGGGTTAAAATTTCTGTTAATGATTTGGAGGGAGGCTCTGTGTTGTTCTACATCATATTTTAGATAAGTAATGGGACACTGTCTTAAGGTAGTATTAAAATGTTTTTAATTTAATTGTAACATTTTAAAACCAGGAGATTTTTTACTCAGTCTCATCTGCCCTTATATGCTTCTCTGGCCCCAGAACTAAAAGTGCTTACAGGCTACTGGAGGGTGCCATGGTTTGTACCAGAGATACACTGCTGCTCAATTCTAGGAGGGAGGTAGTGCGTCTTCATGCAGCCCGTGGCCTTGTGGGCCTCACCCTATAAATTCCCTGTTCACCCACTCACCGCCTTCCCCCCTTAGGGTAACACTTGCCATCAGTGTCGGCAGAAGACCATCGACACCAAGACGGTGTGTCGGAACCAGGGCTGCGGTGGGGTGCGAGGACAGTTTTGTGGGCCGTGCCTGCGGAATCGCTACGGGGAGGACGTGCGGTCAGCGCTGCTGGACCCGGTAGGAACGGAGTTCACTTTCGTCATGAGCTATGTTGGTGAAGGGAAGCAGGCAGAAGCTGGGGCTCCCTGTAGCTGCAGAGCTCTGCTTTCTGTAGGTCTCTGCCACCCTCCTCTCTCTGGGGAAAATGAAAAATAGTTTCCTTCTGGAAAGAGAGCAAACTGACCAACAGATAGGACAGGAAGAGAAGGCATTGGGTCTTCCAGGGTCAGAGCCAAGCTTTCTTACAGTTTTGGTTTGTACAGGTGAATCTGGGTGCCTTTCTTCAGCGGTGTAATTTACCTTGATTTTTCCTGGGCCAGCCAGGCCGGGGCGAGTATATTGTGGTGGAGGATGCCCGGCCCTGCTGTAAAGTTTCACATCTGTTAATGCAGTTTATTTCCGTTATTAACTCATTTAACCTTATGAGGTAGGTATGTAATCTCTGTATGCCTCAGTTCCCTCTGTAAAATGAGACAAGAGTATCATGATTGGTATGTATGCCCTTGAACCTGGGTAGTCTGGCTCCAGAGACTGTGCTTTTAACCACTGCATGACCTCTTATACAGCAGTCATAGGGGTGAATAGACTGTTCCCATTTGCAGATGAATATAAACCACTTAACCTGACTAGCAGTTTTACAGCAAGCACACAAAGGGAGTGTAAGAGCTAGAATTCACGCCTGGGTCTCACTGATCTTTTGAGAAACCCTGCACTCCCAAAACCAGGGCCGACTTCACAGGTGTGTGACCTGTGCGGTTGTATGAGGCTCTGCACTTGGTCTAATACTCCTGAAATTCTCCAAAATTTCTCAACAGGTGTCTATTAATTATGTAGCTGGTCCTGTCTAAAACCAGCATTTTTCAATATTTCTCCATGTGTGATGTTGGGTAATCAACCTTTCTAGGCCTTTTTGAAACACGTGAGAGGAAGGAGAGACATTAGATAAGCCTTCACCTTGTGACATTTACTGAAAGATAACATGTGATTAAAGATTGGAGGAGAGACCAGGTGAGCCAGGCTTCACCATCGTCTCGTCTTGCCAGAGCCTGTAGATAATGGGGGAAATTTCTGCTGTCGTGTCTCTCCTAGGATTGGATGTGCCCTCCCTGCCGTGGGATCTGCAACTGCAGTTACTGCCGGAAGCGTGATGGCCGCTGTGCCACAGGGATCCTCATTCATCTGGCCAAGTTTTACGGTTATAATAACGTTAAGGAATATCTGGAGAGGTAAGTCTCACAAACCAAAAATGGAGGTTGTCATCCACGGGCCCAGTGGGGGACACCCTCTAGGCAGGTCGTGGTTGCCTTATTTCAGGCTGATTTGTATGAAACACCTCGAGTGCCATCCATTATCTGTTTGTTTGTATTGGAAAAAGCTCAGGACTGATGTCTTCCCTATTAACTGTCTGTATCCAGAATTGCCCCTCATTGTATGAAACAGAAGTGGAGTATTCAAGGCAGGTTGAGGGGAAGACTGTGAAGGGCCAGAGGCAGCCCTAACCGTATTGGGCCAGAGAGGTTTGGGCAATGTGCGCTTAGCACATGGTTATCTCACTCGGGAGGAGATGGAATTGTGGCCGGCAGCAGACTTGACTTGAATGCGCAGTTCTGGAACGTGAGAGTGAGGCACTTCACGCTGGGGGCCTGCCTGCCGGGTCTACCATTATTGACGCAGAAGGACTGACCTCACAGCAGAAGGTTGGGTTTGGTCTTTGTACCCTAGAGGTCGTTGAGCCTCGAGCGCTGCTGTATTTGCCTCTCTCCCACTCACTACTGATCACAGTAACACTTCCCGTCTGTTTCTCAGCTTACAGAAGCAGCTGGTGGAGGACAATTAAGAAAAAGAAGAACCAGCCAGCTCACTGCAGAGTACCGTTTGTGCCTGAGATTTCTTACGGTGGTGTTTTTATACAGAAATTCTTTGTAGATCTAAATACTATATTTTTAAAGAAAAATTGTTTATATGCTTAAAAAGATTTCTCAGGAAGACAGCAAAGCAGAGGAAGCTATATCCATGTATACGCAGGCCTGTTTGTAGATGGAATTGTTAGAAGCATCTGTAGATGATTATAAAGCACGGTTTAAATGGGGTGGAGTTACAGTTCAGGTAAGTTAAGTTCTGGAGAAGCATTGTGTGAGCAGCTCTTGCCTTTGACCCTGTTTGATTATCTCTGTTGCCTTGATCTTTTACCTCCCAGACAGTAACTTCAGGCTGAGTTTTACAGGGGTCACAGCCCCTTCAGTTTCCCTTATCACAAGTGACCATAGTTCAAACTATGTCGTTTAACCTGCTCTGGGTCATTGGAAACTTACATTGAAGAGTGTTCCCCTAAATTACAAAGTGCAATTAACCACGAACTTGAGAGTACTAGAGTTTTAATAAAACTTGAACAAGATGTGGACCGGCACATTACTGACACGGGAGGCCTCAGAGCAATGCTGGCTGGCAGGAGTATCTGCCTCTTCATTCAGGATTCACCTGCTGCCTGGAGCCAGTGGCTTCTATATGTTGAAATAGTGTAGGGCTAAAAGAAAGATTTTGTTTAATAGCTGTAAGAACTAAAATCCCACTTACTGACCATGGGACTTCCAGGCACATTGTTTTTGAGGTTGTATGTTCAGTGGAACCGATTCTCAATAAGTTTCCAGTATTTTTTTCTACATTTCTTTCTTTCTCTTTCCCTTCTCCACTTTTTACGGATGGTGTTAAAAAAAAAAATTAATGCACATGTAAGTTTTGGAATATGTTCTTTGCCTTTCAATAGAATAAGTTAACATGCATGGGAACAGTGCAGTGACACAATGAAAAATCTTCACTGTGTTCCAGCTGAGGCTGGAAGAATGTGAGTCCTAGCACAAGGGCCCTTTTATGCTTCTAGCAGCAGAGCCACACCTGCCAGAACCCATTTGGCCGTCTTCTCTTTGCTCTTCAACCTGAAAGTCCAGACGTAGTTGGGGCCCCTCATTTTGGTTCTGTACACAGGGCACTCATAGGTCTGTTTTGTTTCCTGTCTGTCTGTGGGTATGGCTTTTGCAAAGATGACGGGCATCACAGATGTTAACTCCTTGAGGTGGGCTTCAACGATGGTTCCTGACTGGCTGTCCCATCTGGCACCTACAGCAAAAACACAAGAGTTGCAACAGTGTAGCATGTGGGTACTGATCCTCTAATTGTTGTAGGCAATAAATGTTCTGGTTTTGTAACGTTACTGCTTGTCAGTGGCTTCTTTACAGAGCTGGCCCGTGATTGAGCTTTATGAGGGGGTTATCTACCTGCTGCCACATATACACTGGAGGCATAGATCAATGTTCCCATGCTTAACACTTAAACTTTCCTATGAAAATAGATTTTGTAAGAATCCAGACACACTAAAACAAACTAGTTTGCCCTCCCTTTAAAAGAAATGTGAATTTGAATGCTTATAGACAGTGTGAGAAGTCTGTAATTGAACACATTTCTTCTCCACCACACCTTCTTTTCTTACGCCAAGTTCAGGTCACTCATCTATCTCACCTACGCTGCACTTAAACATTTGTTGCACTTGCTTTAAAGTGAAAAAGCAGCATCTCGGCAGAGACTAGGATAAGAGGAAATGTCCAGCATGACTGAATAAATTTGGAAAATATTGCACACTCTAGCCACACACCCCCTTAGAGATTCACAATGTACATTGCATCTTAAAGGCGTAGCAAAGTCTTATATTAAAACAGTGAAGTTATATTACAAAGCAAAATAAATTCAGTGTAGGTCTTAAATTATCCTGTGGTGTTAACACTAGATCTATGTGCAAATTCATGTGATAGCCATCACCCTAAATGCCTTAAAAATTTGGCTCACATTGGCCACACATTGTGGCATTTAAATTGTTTGAAAGAGAGAGCAGGAAATGAGGTTAATGACCCTATATGTACTCCTTGGGGTGTCTCTTACCTTCCATGAAGAGCCCGTGGAGATATGCACCTTCCCTTGGGGGATGGCCATAATCTTCCTTTGTTTTTTTGGTAACATCAACAGTCAAGCACATTTTATCCAGTGGCCACTCATTTTTTCGAGCTATGGTCTGCATGATTGCTTTGGGAGGAGAAGGAACAGGAATTGGATAAAGTTGTACATAAGGTTCCCAGGAGCCACCGGTAAGGTGAGCATCTACCTGAAGCATGCTTTGGTCCCTTAGGGCATGTGCCTGCACTAGAGCAAGGGTTGGCAAACTAAGGCCCACAGGACAACCTCCCTGCTTTTGTAAATGAAGTTTTACTGGAACGGCCATATGCCCATTAGGTTATGTATTGTCTGTGTTTGCTTTTGCACTATCATGGAAAAGTAGAGTCGTCATGAAAGAAGGAGAGCATGTGGCCCTTGACAGAGAACGTTTACTAGACTGACACTTATCCCACCTCACGTGGCTGCTCCTGCCCAGAATTTTATTTCTTCCGTAGTTTCTGCTGTCACTCCGTCTCCCTTTTCTGTCATGGCTACTGCATGAGGACTGGTGAGCAGGGCAGGGAGAGTCACTCCTAGGTAAAGCCAGGCAGGATTCCTGCTAGGGGTGTGGGTCTGTCAGCATCACGGACTGCCCTACCCCAGCCTTACCAGTTAAGAAGGACTGAGGATTGAAGAAGCCAGAAAGCCACACCACAGCCGGAAGGGCGAGATCTTGTGTCCAGGTATCGAGTTCTCGGCATCGCAAGAGGAGGTCATTAAACCTGTTTAATAGAAGGTAAGAAGAAATAAACTTGCTTTTTAGTAATAGAGAAGTTTTCTAATAAGATTAAGTAGATTCTGGGGAAGGGATGGTGGGGGTTGTGGGAGAGAGGTATACCACTGATAACCAGTAAGATCGTTGCCTGATGACTTGTGGAACATTGTCCCTTTAAAGGGCTATATTTTTCTCTCTAGATTTTCTATCTTACAACTATTACCATTAGGGACAAGAAACACTGGGGAATGTGGAAAATTCATCTCCATTTATTCAGGAACTATTTGTTTTAGGTCCTCCTAGTGGTATGTGGTGACTATACAGAGGTGACCCGTGTATGATCCGAGCTGACACATGCTAACATGGAGGTGTGTGGCGCGCGCATGGGAACACACGGGAAAGAACACCTGTGTGTGTCTGAGGACGGGCAGGGGAAAGCTGCGATGATTGTTCTAAGACCAGAGTTGCCGGGAAAGGCAGAGGCAATAGAGCATATGATAGTGGTCTTCCCAGAGGCAGTAATTACCTGAAAGTGGGAAAGGAAAGGTTATTAAGGGAAAGAACAATCTTCCATCTGTTGCATGAGAAACTGCTGTTGCTACACAGGTTCTCTGATCTGATCTGCACAACAAGTATTGCAAGATAGGAAGTATCTGCAGTTTACCTAGCAGGACGCTGGCTCATCGAGGCTAAGGAAAGAACTTCTTTGATAAAATTAGGAAATGTGCAACCTTGAAATGTAGGTGTAGGAGCTGCTAAAAACAGCGGGGAAATGGAGCAGGGCATGAGATGGAGCACAGAGAGGGACAGCTCAACATAAAAGCCGGCAGAGCAGTTCTCCGGGGTGAGGGCCACACGGGCTGGCGCCTGTGTTGGTTCAGAGTTGCAAAGGAAGCAGAGTGGATGAGGAATCACCCGACAAACCACCGCTACAGGAAATGTCTGCCTGAGATTGGGCTGTGAAGGAGGAAGGGCTCTAAACGTTCACATTCAAATGTGAGTCACCACAAGGAACATTCCTCCTAGCTCAGAACGTGGCTCTGTGCCCTGCCCCATATTAAATTCTTTCAAATAGCTGGTTTGGGGAAAATATACTTAACAATAGCCTTTCTTTTCTTTGTGTTTTCTAAGAACAGGAAAAGCAATGATAGAAAGACTTTTTATCTCAAAATGTTTGCCACAAGAGGATAAACATTGCAGCCGATTTGCAACAAGTTTTTAAAATATCAAATGATTGCTTGTATAAACAAGATTATGGTTTAGAAGTGATCAGGTAAGAAAAAGTGAGGAAATTGTTGGAAGATCTCAGAAGTAGAAAAAGCAATTAGAGAAATGAAAGCAAAAAGTGCAGCAGCATAAGTTAGAATAATAAGAAAAGCAAATAAGATGAAGTGGAAAAGAGTGAAAAGAGGATGAAAACTGAAATGAAACAGAACACATTTATGAATACTAGTCTAGAAAATTTGAGTTTCCCTAAATTACAAATTTGCATCTGTATAATCAAAGACATACCATGTTTCAAAAAAATTTGACACAGAATAATCAATATGAAGATGTATCTTAGTACAGACTGTGAAGATAGAGAATCCCCTGGACAGCCAGGAAAAAACATGGAAGTCTTTTTTTATAAAGGAGGAAAAAATTCTGTCCGCTTCAGACACCTCCACAGCAGCAGCATTTGATCAGAGAATAGAGTGATGCCTACAAAGTCCTCCAACAATGAATGGATTGAATTTGTTTTTTATAACCAACCAAACTGTCATTTGAGTATAAAGATAACTGATTATATGACATGAAAAACCACCAGCAGTTCCAACAAACAGGAACGTTGATAACCCAGGAAATAAAATAAGAGGAATCTGAAAAAAAAAGACTTAAGTATGTTTAAACTCCTGAGAAAGAGAATAACAGTCATAAAAACAGGAAATTATGAAACTAGATCAGGTACCTCCCCCTCAAATATAAACAATTGGAACTGAAAATTGATTTTGGACAATGAAATATTAAAAAGGGGAGAAACAGTAAACTGGAGACAACTGAAGATATAATTAAGATCACCTAGCAGTGATGAAATCAACCAGAATACAGCAGAGAGAGAGACAGATTGGAAATATGAGGATTCAAGTAGGTAAGTAAATATAATGAAGAGAATGGGGAAGGCAATATTTGGAGAAATAAAGAATAAACATTTTTCAGAGTGGAAGCAACAGGTGGACTCACACATTTGTAACAGCACAAAGTACCAATTAGGATACATTTTTAGAAGTCCACACCTAAATACAGTAGTAAAATTGTAGAACATCAAGAGTAAAGAGAAAAATCTTAAAAAATTCCCAGAGAGGACAGATTAGTTGTGAAGGAGTGACGAGTATATTGAAGAAGAGACTCATTAGCTAAAGTAAATACCAGAAGACAATGGAGTTATAACACTGAAGTTCTAAGAGAAAATAATTGTCTTAGAATTCTACATATAGGTAAACTATTAATCAAGAGCGAGTGCGGGGTGAAGAGAAGTCAAAGTCGGACACACGATCCCATTTACTCCCCACCACATACACCGAGAGCCCTGCTGTATATTTTATCCTTTAGCAAAAAGAAAAAGGGCCCAGAACAAAGGAGCCAGAATGAGATGCAAAAAGCAACAATGAGCAAAGAAATCGATCTATGTGTTAAGGCAAAAATAATTATCAACTATAAACAAAAGTACTGTGGTTTAAGGTTGAACTACAATTCCAGACCAGAGGAGGCTGATGTTGAGAGGGAGTTAAAATTCTAAAGGAAAGTGTTGACATTACATTGTGTTAGAAAAATCAAAAGTGGGTATGTTACAATGTAGTGTCTCCACTAAAATAATAGGAATGGTACAGGGTAAACATGGAATGAAGGGAACTATTAAACTGACAGAAGCCAGAAAAGGTTGGAAAAAAAGAAGAAAAATATAGAAATTAGAAAGCACAAAATAAGATGGTAGAAATAAGCTCAAAGTTATCATCATAAAGTTTAAGTGTAAATATAAATATTTTTGATTTGAAATATAAAATCCGATTGTGGATATTCGTAGCGATAGCAGAAATCCAGTGACAGGCTTTCCTCACGCTCCCTGCTGCCATCTGCGGCGTTTCCACGTTGCACCTCCCACTCCTGTGTTTGCACACATCCCACACAGCAAACACCCAGGTGCCTGGGGGGAAGTTCCAACGTGCAGTCATTTGGCATTCTAATGCACCTTCCAGTCTAAGGCTCAGACTTAACACTGTGGTTCATGGAAGAAAGTTTTAGGAAAGCAAAAATAAAGAATCTCTGTACTGAAAAGTCAGGAATAGGGAGAACCTTATGAACTTCCTGTATTGAGTACCAAGGCTAAGGAGCAGTTGGAGATAACACCGGCCCTCAGGGAGCTGTGAATTTCTTTCCCTGGCTTTGTGACACATCTGTGCAGTCATACCCATGCATTGAAGACAGTCTGATTTACTGCATACCATACTACAAACTTTTAAAAGTTAGCTATGAAATGCCCTTAGTAATCACTGGCTTTGAAGATAAGGGTATAAGATGACATGAGAGCAGACTCAGGTTGCCTTCCATAGCCATTTAAATCGTAAAAACTCAATGAGGGAATTCTATTGTTATCTACATTTTTCAGAAGATAAACTGTGAAATGAGAGAGGTCATATATTTTGTCCAAGATCAAATAGCTAACAAGTAAGAGGCAGAATTTGAATCTTGCTCTGAGCCTGACTTTTAATTGATTTTTCCCTTTAAAGCAACATACAATGAAACTCAAATGAAACTGGTGGTAGTTAGTTTGCATGCTTAACAGTCACAAAGCACAATCTTCATAGTTCTTGCAAGGTTGAATAATAATTCAGAACCCTGACTCAGCACTGAGGTAGATAAAGGCCGGTGGGAGTGAGGCTGGGGCTAGCTTACCACTGGGCCAGGCCATAAGTAGATGGGTAAGCCAGTTTGCTCCAAGTGTCTGGTACGATGTCATAACTCAAGGCAGACTGCTGGGCTTCCATGTCAGGAGATAACGTCAGCTCCCCCTTGTATGGAGAAAAATGGCCACATAGTGAATGTCTTCTGATGTGGTGAAGCCTGCTCTAGTCCCACTTTTAAACTTACCTTCAAACCAAGGTCTAATTGTTGAAGTGACGCATGCATTTCCCGAAGGAGAATATTCATCCTCTCACATTCTTGGAAGCAAACAAGAACATAGGGGCTTCTATTTGAGTTTTTTTGCATTATCTCTGCCATGTTGAACTCTTCTGGAAGTTTCTCCAAAATGTCATCCAAGATATTCTTAACCTTAAATCATGAACACACACAAAAATTTAGCTCCTTTCTGTTTCATTTTTGTTCACAGTGACTATGTATCTATTTTTGTAAGTCCCAGAATATATCTTACAACTCCCAAAGACACTTGCTAATACATTTAAAAGATGCCTACTACTATTGGGGCTGGCCTGGTGGCGCAGTGGTTAAGTGTGTGAGCTCCGCTTCGGTGGCCTGGGGTTTGCAGGTTCAGATCCCGGGTGCACACTGATGCACTGCTTGTCAAGCCATGCTGTGGCTGCGTCCCATATAAAGTAGAGGAAGATGGGCACAGATGTTAGCCCAGGGCCAATCTTCCTCAGCAAAAGAGGAGGATTGGCATCGGATGTTACCTCAGGGCTGATCTTCCTCAGAAAAAAAAAAAGATGCCTGCTACTCCCAGGAGATGGGCAGAGTGGCCAACTACCTCAGCTACCTTCCGCATCAATGCAGCCCCCTCCCTCCTTTAGATCCCACAGTGTAGTCAGGGAGGAGCTTGTTTGCAGCTTATTCCCTATTAGCACTTAGGGCACATAAGAACTGTGATAACTACATTTCATTTGTATGTAAAGATATGATCTGAGGAAGTAGAACCCAAGCATTTGAGTATGACATTTTGTAATCTGCTAATTAAAAAAAAAATCATTTGAAAAGTCACGTGAACCAAAGACGCCCTTTAAGCTTGACCGATTTCTGGTGACTGATGCTGCCCTCCCAACTGACACATCCTAAAATTTTGGAGGCAAATTAGATGAACATTTTCAACTACAAGGAAGACGCTATTTTCTATAGTTGTTGCCCTGAAGAAATGAAAGATTTATACACTGAAGACGTGGATATGTATAGAGTACTCCAATGTGCAATATTTATTCTAGCTATGCAGTTTTACTGAGCTGGGGAAACCAACAAATACCCAAAAAGGACAAAAGATTGAAAAACATTGCTTGTCTTCAGCCTCAGGAAACTTTCCCTCTTTCCTTGATTTCTCTGATTACTGCCATCATGCTTGGAAATTGCTTGAGCACCCTAGCAGGTAATTTGTCAGATCATGAAATCTTAAATTCATTTACAACAACAGTAGAAAGTACGAAGCACAGTGTAGTAAAAAAGTTAGGTAAAAGAATGGCTTTTGGAATCAGCTAGAATTTGGTTTCCTTCATCGGCCCTTTCTAGCTGTCTGGCCTTGGCAAATCACCTAAGCTAATCTTTGCAATAGGGATCCTCAGACTACTCAGAGCTATTGAGGATTGAATGGCATATGTGTAAAGTAATTTCTTTAGTGCCTAGCATATAGCAAGCATCCAATAGATGGTCATTGCTCCAATCTGTTTGCCAGATTGTTGAGGCCAATCTGTTGAGGCATCTTGACCTCATTTGCTTTGCACTTCTGGTTTAATGATCAGCTTGCTTGTTGGAAAGATTGAAGCCCCAAAACTAGATGAAGACCTCTTCCACCTCTCTGCTTCTGTTAACACTATAGCTTTTCCCAAATGGATGATTTTTTTCATTGTTCATCTTCTTTTTTTAAATCTAACATTCATGTAGTGAAAATGTTAGTATATAGGATAAAGCATGCTACAACAAATTCTAAAGCTTCTAAATTACAAACAAGTGTCTCAACGAATGGCCTTATTTCAAGAAATAATTGAAAAATTTCAAGAAATAATCTGGAAAGTTCCTGGGGCCTCACTACAATTAGATCTGATGTTTAGTGTGTTCCAACAACCTGAATCCTTGATTCATAATTTTGAGAGAGAAATAAGGCTAATTTATTCAGGGAAAAAGAAACTATTCAAGTTTTAAATTAATGAGAAACAAGATTTTAATCTGAAGGTAAAAAAAATTATTTGGTGTCCATTTCTCCTCCCCATCATTCTAGGCCAATAAATACCTTCAAAAGAATAATAATGCCAATCTTCCAAGATAGTGTAAAAAAAGATACCATAACAAAATGACGGAGCCAAAAACACATTGAGTGAAAAGCAAGCCACATATTTGGAGAAGATGTTTGCAATACATATATCTGACAAAGGACACACATCTAGAATAAAGAATTCTTACATATCAATAAGAAAAAGATTGACAACCCAATTAAAAATTTGGCAAGCAACCAGAACAGGTACTTCACATGCAAGTATATCCAAATGGCCATAAGCAGATGAAAAGATGCTCAATATTATTCCTCAACTGAGGAATGCAAAGTTAAAACCACAGTGAAATACCACGACCCCTAACAAGACCGCAAGGAGCAAGAGCCGCTGGAACTCACACCCACTGCTGGGGGGAGCTGCAACCAGTTTGAAAAACTGTTCGGGAGTATCTACTAAAGCTAAACATTATACTGTTTGATCTAGCATGAATAAAGAATTATATATTCATATAATAGAATACTAAACAAAAATGAACCGTTGGTCCCTGCAACAACATGGACGAATCTCACAAATGTAATGTGGAGTGAAAGGAGCTAGACATAAAAGAGTACATACTGTATGACTGCATAGAGTTGAAGTTCAAACACAGGCAAAGCTAATCTATGGTGATAGAGGTATGGAGAGTGGTTATCTTTGGGCTGGGGTGGAGAGGGTATTGACTGGTAAGGGGCATGAGTATCCTGGAGTGTTGGAAATGTTCTGTATTTTGATCCGGGTAGTGGCTATATGGGTGTATACAAAGGTAAAATTCATTGAGTTGTAAGCTTAAGATGAGTGCTGTATATATGTTATACCTCAAGAGAAAAAAAAGACCCTCTACCTTGTCTTCTGTGGACTGCCCCAGCTCCTCACTGCTGAGTGCGTTCCTGGGCTGCATCTCCAGCAAAGTTCTAAAGAGGGTGTTGGACATCACTGTCAGGAATTCTATTTCAGCGTTTGGGTGGAGGCCATACAGTGCTGGGCTTTCTGGAGGGAGCATCTCCTCTATGTACTGGTGGTAGCCTGAATAATCTAGATTGGGCGGAGCTGCAAATCCTGGTGCCAGCATGAGTTCATCTTCAGTCTTCAACACAAAGGAAAAGTCAGTTATTCCAAACCCAAGTGGCCATCAATCTTCACTTCCTAAACACTTTGAGAACACTCTGGTTAGAAAGTCCCCACACAATGCTGGAGAGGTAGCAGGCTCTTTCAGATGTTTCATGGCCTTTCGTAATCAGTCATTCTGCTCTGTGTATGGTACCAGGCTGACCTCTGGGGAGGAGTAAAAGGAACACACGTGAATCCTATCACACATGCATCTTATCCCTAAGAAGACTTACTTTGCAGTTTGAGGCAGCAAGATACATGCACACAAAGGGAATGAACAGGTGCTGAGCCACCTATTGTGTATTGGTCACCTTGTCACATGCTTGAAGTCACTGATTCTCCCAAGTATCTCCATTTTGCAGAGAGAAATGAAGACTCAGAGTAACTTGCCCAGGCAGACGTTTGATTTTAATCTTAATTCTGAACACATTTTAGTAAGACTCTAGAGCCTGTGCTTCCCCAGTGTATATACTTTCCACAATAGTGTTGCAAATTATTTTATATATGATACATATGAATTTTGTAAACATACATAATTATATGTGCACATATTGAAAAATGTGTGAGTGTGTGTATAAGTAACATTTTATAGGGCAGTATATACTAAGAGTCAAATCAATGCTACCTCCCCATGACTTTGAGCTACTCAGGGCAGAGTCTGTGTTGCTCATCTCAAGATCCACAGACCCTGGGGCAGTTGCTGGCACGTACTGGTGCTCAATACATAGTCGCCTAATGAATGCAAGGCTGGCGTAATCAGGCATTTATCATGCCCGTCCACTTCATTCAGGCTGGGGAAGAGCGCAGACATTCCACGTAGAGGAATGTTCTTAACAGAGGCAATGAGAGCAGCAATACCAAACTTTCCAAATATTAGAATGATGTTCTTCAAAATGTACCAAAAGAGTTTATGGGCCTGAGTCTCTGACCGCCATAAACAGAGTCAGTCAAGTGCTTATAACTTTCTGTTTAATCAGTGTAATCTCAGATGTTTTTTTCTGCTTGTTCTTTAATTCCCAGGGGACCATTACACCTCTGTTTTGATGTTCTTAATCTCTCTTCCTGTAAATTCTGTCTAAATGCACTTAAATGTACAGAGGGTAATAGATTCATATGACCTAGTTCTTAAAGAACTCACAGTCTAATGGGGACAAGGTAAGTATGATTTTCTGCACAATTGTGTCATCCGTGAGTAACGGCGGTTTGTTCCTTCCTTCTCAAACCTGCAATCCCAGATTGCCTGGAGAGCCTGTGTCCTTAGAGATGATGCGCAGTTGCTCTCTCTGAATTGCAAAAGGCATTTTAAATGTTCGAGTCAGTATTTCTATTTTTATTTTGTACAGGGAGCATTTTCAAGTTATCCAGTCTTTCACATTGCCAGAAACAGAAATCTTGACCCAATAAATGAGAAGGAGCAATTTAGACTATCTCATCACCAATATTCATTAGCTTGTGTTTTTTTTTATTCATTTATTCACATTTTCTATCATTTCGTATTTATATATCAGAAGAATCAAATTTTATACTTCACCTGACTCAGGGTGACCAAAACAAAACTGTGAAGAAGATTTAAACTCACCATTATTAGTCCATGATAGATAAATTAGCCAAAATAAAAATATGGGCACAAAATATAAATAATAAAACCAAAAGTTAGAATAAACATATCTAAATCGAACTTTATTCCCTACAAACAAGGACTAGGTCATCCCTGTTAGTGCTCACTAGACAGGTGAAAGAAATTTTAAGAGCCATAGTTAAACTCACCTTCAATGAAGACAAAAAGTTAAAAACAGAGTTTTAAGTAAAGAAACTAATCAAAAAGTGGAACCATCTGGAACTGTTAAAGTGCCATGGGGACTGGACGTATAAGTGCAAACTCATATGATGCTGGTGGGAGTGCAAATGGTCCATGCTTTCTGGGAAGACAATTAGGCAGTCTGTTTACAATACGTGAAGCGTGCCTCCTATATGTCAGGCAATGAGCGAAGCAAAAGAAAACAGCAAACTCAAAGGAAAGGGTGTGAGGTTTACAGCCAGACAGACCCGGTTCAGTTCCCATCCCTGAATGGTTTGGTGGCCTTAAAAAAATGACAATGGAGGGCCGGCCCCGTGGCTTAGCGGTTAAGTGCGCGCGCTCCGCTACTGGCGGCCCGGTTTCGGACCCCGGGCGCTCACCGACGCACCGCTTCTCCGGCCACGCTGAGGCCGCTTCCCACATACAGCAACTAAAAGGATGTGCAACTATGACATACAACTACCTACTGGGGCTTTGGGGAAAAAAAAAAGGAGGAGGATTGGCAATAGATGTTAGCTCAGAGCTGGTCTTCCTCAGCAAAAAGGGGAGGATTAGCATGGATGTTAGCTCAGGGCTGATCTTCCTCACACACACACACACATACAAAAAAAAGACAATGGATCTGAGTTTCAATCTCCCCAGTAAAATGAAGCTCATAATAGCAACCTAATGATTGTGGCTGTGAGAATTTAACGACAAGGTATGCAAATAGCTAGGCGCACAGCAGGCTTTTATAAAAGTTAGTTTTGGTCTTCCCTGTGCCCTAGGAGCAGACATGATTATTTCAAGCACATCTTGATTTTGTGGAAAGAAAAATAAAACCTGAGAAATGTCCTACTGTAAATTCCTACTATGATGTCAAACAAGCAAAGTTTGAAAAGCAAGGCTTGGGTCATACAGACACTCGTGTTCTCCTTTAAGAAAACTGAAACTTTCAACGTATTCAAGGAGCTCTGTGAATCCTGATTCTGAATTCAGGCCCTCTCCCTTCCCACTCAAGGGCTTTTATGAAAAGCTGCTTCTTGCTAATGAGGCCCTAACTGTAGAGCTCTCTCCACAGTGGCCACCTGTCTTGCTTTTGGAGGAGGGCTGTTTGAGAAGGTGGTTGTCATGCTTCAAAGAATCAGTAGTTCTAAAAAGACGTCTCCAAAGAAGATACACAAATGGCCAACAAGCACAGGAAAAGATGCCCAACATCATTAGTCTTCAGGGAAATGCGAATCAAAACCACAATATGATACCACTTCACACCCACCAGGATGGCTAAAATCAAACTTGGACAATAACAGTGTTGGCAAGGATGTGGAGAGAATAGAGCCCTCATACTGTGGGAATATAAAATGGTGCAGCCACTTTGGAAAACAGTTTGGCAGTTCCTTAAAACGTTAAACAGAGTTACCAAATGATCAACAATTTCACTCTTAGGTATATACTCAAAAAGAAATGGAAATATATGTCTACACAAACACTTCTACATGAATGTTCATAGCAGCATTATTCATAACAGCTGAAAAGTGGAAACAACCCAATGTCCATCAACTGATGAACGGATAAACAAAATGGGGTATTACCCGTACAATGGAATATTATTTGGCCATAAAAATGAAGTACTGATACATGTATAACATGGATGAATTTTGAAAACATTATACTAAGTGAAAGAAGTCAGACACAAAAGGCCACATATTATGCAGTTCCATTTATATGAAATGTCCAGAATAGGCAAATCTGTAGAGACATAAAGTAGATCAGTGGTTGCCTGGGGCTGGGGAGTGGGGATGCTGAGGGGAAGGGGATGGCGAGTGACTGCTAATGGGCACAGGGCTTCTTTTGGGGGTGATGAAGATGTTCTAAAATAGATTGTGATGATGGCTGCACAACTGTGAAAATACTAAAAATCTTTGGGTTGTCCAATTTAAATTGGTAAATTTTATTGAGATATAATTCACATCCCATAAAACTATAAAAAAAAAAAGAATCAATGGAATTGTGCTCAAGGAGAATGAGCCTCCATATCATGAAAAAGTCATTAAGGATTTGAAAGTCATTAAGGATTTGAAGTCCCACCTTTGTGGAAATCAGTGCCAGGCACAATGACTAGAAACTGGGAAAGCCAGCATCCTGCCACTCTGGTGACTCCATGGGGTTGTTGTCCTTTCTACATTTTCCTGTCTGGTATTTACTAAACCAGTCTTTTAGACTCGCCTCCTCTGCTGCTTCTCCAAGTAGTCTTGGTTATGACAAGAAGCTCCCAGTTCATTGTGAGCCTAAACAAGTGCATTTGCCCTTGGCCTTTTGAGTAAAAGAATGCCATGGCCCCAAAGTGCTGTGAGGGATTTTCAGAAATTACTCAAGGTTGAATTACATTAAAATGGTGTCTTGAGAGCTGAAAGCTACATTAGTGATTTTCTAGACAATACTTATTTTACAAATGAGTAAATAGGCACAAGGAGGCCTTGTACAAAGCTGGACATCAAGTTAGTGGCAGAACCATAACTAGATCTCTGGTCTCCTGGACTGCCCAGTGTTCTCGGCGCCACTGTGTGCCACCCACCATGCACCGTACAGACACAGGTCAGTGTTTCGGTGACCTCTGCCCCAATTACTACAAACAGATCAGCACTCCCACCAACACAGTGTGCTGCAAAGAAGGACTGTGGTCTTTGGAATCTGATTGTGGGTTCAAATCCTGGTTTTGCTACTTTCCAACCGTTTGACCTCTCTCAGCCTGGGTTCTTTTTTGATTACATGGGATAATAATACCTACTTTGCAGGATCGTACTGAGAAGAAGAAATAATACACATGAATTGCATAGTACTACCCCTGGCACAGAGCTAGTATTTAATAAATGGTTTCCATTGTTATCACAGATTAAATACAGTCAATTATGAAATATATATTATGAAAATGTATACTTCATAATAATAAAAATATCCCCCATTTATTAAGCATTTTGTTCTAACACTGTATAAATGTTTAAACCTGACAACAAACCCATGAGTTGGGCCATTCTTGTTTTGTAGATGATGAAACTGAGGCTCGGGTTCAGGGATGTGTCTGATATCACAGCGAACACAAGGAAGAACTGAATTTGAACCCAAGTTGTTTTTTTTTCCACTTCAAAGCCCAGCCTCTTAATTGTTACTCTATATCACCAAAATAGTTTTAATATATGACAACTCTCAGGTGACCTGATACCTTATTTTCCAAAAGTAATTTACTGTGTTACTCGTTTAGCACTGCCAGGTATGCGCCTTACATGAGAGAATGTTTTTTCTGTAACTTCGGCTAGAAACCCTCTAAGGCTCATTGCCATGGGAGAAGCCTCTCTGAGTGCAACCCATTTCTCCGAGAAATTCATCCATTCTCCTAACAGGTCGATGTCGCTGAAAGCACTCCAATTCCTTTGATAAGAGCAGCAGAACTTTAAACCCCGCACCACTAGTGGGTTGCTTTTCGATGACATTCCAATGCAGCCGAAGATAATAATTTCCAAATAAGTTAACCAATATGAGAAGTGGCAAAAAGATGTGTCCTGCAGAGGCTGAAGTGTTAGATCAAGTTCCTAATAATCTAAACAGCATGAGCAGGAAACATTTGCATGAGAACAAAATAACTGGGATTTTGCAGCCTCTGACCCCACGTCAGTAAGTGCTTTAACTTCTTTTGGTGAGTTGAAAAGGTAGCATTGTCCAGTGAGGATGCAAGATGGCAAATGAAGCATTTCGATCCTGAAAACCTCACCAGATCCACAAGGAAGGGCGGGTACCTAAATTTCCAAAGGGCTAACACCCACACCAGTGATGCCCCTCAGGTTTCATCATCTGTATTTATTTTACAGTGAAAGGGAGTTCAGACTTGTGAAGGTTAATGGACTGTCTCATTTGGCAACACTAATTCTCCCCTTATCCTCAGGCCACAGCCAGAGACGAAACATCAGCATGAGCTTCTCGCTCTGCCCCTTAACCTCCAGCATCATTCAGAGGAATCAGCCTCTGTAAAGGTCGCACGCCCAACACTGTTTATCTTTCCCATCTCCATGGTAACCTGCTCCCAGATGTCTTCTGAGGAGGACTTCCAATTGTGTTAAATTGAAAGTGTCTTTCTGACCTGTGAAATCCTGCTTATTAGAACTAAGGAAAGATCAGGGGACAATCAAAAGAAACACTTAAATAATAGTCACATGACAGGAAAGTATTTTTTCCTGCATTGTCCCCAAATTGTTTAACATTAAAAGTAGTAAAAAATAATCTGTTCCCAATTTTCTATATCAAACTACAATACACCATGTTTTCTAATACATGGTTATATTTTCAAAATGGACAAAACTGTGTAATGCTAGGGGAGAGAGAGGGGAGAGAGAGAGAGAGAGAGAGAGAGAGAGACTAGTATGGCCACCACTTGCAGCTACTCAATATGGAAAGTAAGAACTGAGTACTTTTGCCAGAAAACACAGCCCTAGTCACAAACCATGTGGGTGTTTGGTTTATGTAGACATAGGGTGGTAAGATGAGGAATGGGAAAAGGGTGCCTGGGTTCTTTAAACTCCAGTACAGGGGTGCTCTACCCCTTCCTCACAGAAGGAAGAACTGGGTTCTCAAATCACCACATTTTTCTTGAGCACATATTTAGTCAGGAGTTATTGATCAAAATTTAGAATATTCCATGTCACAGGGTAAAAACTATAGATTTCACTTATTTCAGAGCCCTTAAATTGAAATTAATACACCTATCTTCTGGCTAGAGCTCTTGCCCATGATAACTGAGTGACCGGGGGCAAATCACTGTGCCTCAGTCTCTTTGTCTATAAAGTGGGGTAACAGTGTCAGATCTGCATACCTAGCTGGGTTGTTGCAAAGATCCAGTGAGTCTGTGCATGTGGGAGTGCTTCCCCTGGGCACACTCTACATGCACAGAGATCACCGTGGGGGGGTCTCGTTAAAATGTAGATTCTGATTCTGTAGGTCTGGGATGGGGTCCAAGACTCTGCATTTTTAACAAATTTCCAAACTCCCTTGAAGGTAGGCCAGAATACACTCACAGAAGGCCAAGAATCCTTCAATAACATTCAAGAATTATTTACATAGTGAAGTTAGTTTAAAACATTCTTATTAGAATTTTCTCTTCCGTGAAATGAATTAAAAAATGTCTTACCAGAGATGGATTCATGAATTCTTCTAAATACACCCGACACAGTTTGCGATCCCAATCATCTGTGATGTGGCCCCCATACATGATCTCACCAAAGAGATAATGGAGGTCTTCCCATGGGACCTGGTGGGGGGAAATCATGCAAATATTCACTTCTGGCCCAGGGCATCTGCCTCAGAGTGATTGACCTGTGGCATATGCCTCTCTATAAGCCGCTCTACCACAAAGCTCCTCTAAACCCCCACCAACAGGAGGATTTAAAAGAGATTCAGAAATTATCTAGGTTTCTGCATAGAATTTCTTGAGAGAATTATTTTCAGTGTGTTTTAATATGTTCAGTGAAAATTCACTAACAGCTTTTAATGCAGATTTTAAGGCAAATAATTATTTCCTAGAACATATTATGTAGGGAAAGTTTACACGTTCAAAATCTCATTCCAAAAGTCATTAGAGGCTGCTGGTTCACAGGGCGTTTGAGGTCTAACATTTTTATAATCGGATTTTTATCAGGTTTTATGATCTGATTCAGGAAAAAAAGAAAACCCCATACAATTTGAATTTGGGGTGTACTTAGAATTCCATCACCTTCTAAAAGTCCAGGCAAACCAATCCCCTTACCACAGATTGATTTGAGGGCTAGGTTCATGGCATGACTGGCTGAACAGGGTTGTAACTAATGACTGTACCGTGTTTTATACAAGAAATCACTGTATCTCCTCTATTTGGCTTCACAGGGTTTGAAGCCTCTCTTTGCTACCCTTTAGCTTCCTCTGGGTTTGCAAAACATGCCAGTTTGTGATGAAGCCTTTCTAGACAGGAACCTTTATACCCTTGGGGGCAGTATATTGCCTCCCAACAGTTCAAGTAAAAACTTAATTATAGCCTTCATTTGTTGCATGATGTGACAGAACAAGTAAAATTGCTTCAACTATTCCAATGTTCTTGCTACAAGTTTATTTGAATTTGAATAAACGAACCTCAAATATGTCTTTCTTTTAAGCCAGTTTGATGTGAAGGAAAAATAAAAGAGAAGTGACTAGGCTGCACCATGCTCTCTCAACCACCCCGTGAACTACCTTCCGTTATCACTGAAAGGGGGGAAACAAGGACCTCTTAATTTTATTTCTTTCTGATCACATTTAATTAACGCCTCTTATACATTTTACCATCTGATATATGTATCTCTCTCAGGATTTTAATCAGCTAGGGATCAGTTCTTTTCAATAGGTGATTCTCTTCCCCTAAATCCTGATCTTTGTTTTTCACATGTACCTTCTTGAAAAGGGCATTTTGTACGACCAAACTACGTGCACATATTAACTTAATTCCCAAATCTTGGTAACTTGCTTTGTGATATGTGGTGAATGACGTGGATCAAGACATCTGAGAGACAAGCACGTGTGTTAAAAACCGAAGGCTGTGTTGATCTGGAACACCAGTGAGAGAAGCAGCAGGATGCGGCACAATTCAGATGGCCAACTGGTGTTGCCAAGTCTCAGGATGTGAGAGCTGAAGAGAAACATAAGTGTCAACTCCTCTCTTTCTCCCCTTGATTTCTACCTCAATCATGTATGGGATTCAGCTGAAATAGGATAATATTCCTGGTATCAGCCTCAACACAAAATACTATTTATTAGAATGATAAAAATATGCTCAAAGTATGCAGGCTTACTTTTTAATTTCATAAATTAAAAAAAATGATAGACATGGAAAACTGATCCTCACATACCACATTAAAGCCATTTATTTTGGATACAACTTATTCAAAATGTGTTCCGTGGGAGAACATACCCATGTTATGTACTAAGTGTGCGTATTCTGATAGCAGTCAACCTTTGAAGCTTGAGAAAACTTTGATAACCAAAATTGTAACAATGGTATCACAAGAACACAAAACAACCATTTATACATAAAAACATGGCTGAGTTGTTTTAAAGATGCTTTATAGAAAGTGTGGCCTAGAGCACAACACCTGGGTGGTTTTGACAATATATCGCAACTTAAACAGATTTAACTTAATGGAAAAAGTTCCCCTTATGAAAACTAAGCCAGAAAATCCTTACGAATGGTTCTTCCTTTTTGAAATCTAGTCACTGGGTTTATAAGAGTTTGCACAAATGTTCTTGATGAAGCATTCCCATTCCCATTCCCATCTGTAAAACACATTTTAGCTCCAAAATAAAATCGTTCATCTACCTTTAACTTCAAATCAAGGGGAACATTACTGAGAAAGTCACAACAAGGTGGCATCTTTAATACATAATAATGACATATGTAGGAAATGCACCATTATTTATACATGTGACGTGCTGTAAATTGCTTCCATCATCAGAACTAATTGTAGTGATTATTAATGCAGTGTTATGAACTGTCAGAATTGCTGTATGTAATTACATTTGTGCAAATGCTTCATTACCTGCCTAATGAATCTGGCATATATGCACATGTAAACCACTGTTTTTGTTAACATAATGAAGGACATTTTTTTTTTTTTTTTTTTGCACTAAGCTGCTGATGTAGAACTGGTTTGACCTATCTTATGAAGTTTGAGCATCCATTGCTAGAAAACCTTTGATCTGGTTTCTTTTCACACTTGGCAGAAGATGCATATATAGTGTCAGCCATTTCAATAATAGCTTGAAAAGAGAAATTATTGTCTATTTTGATAGTGCCCAAAGACTGACAGATTCAGTACACTTCTTGGAAGAGGTTATCTGACCACTGGCACTTACGTTAGGGTTTGCCTCTAAGTAGTTGTAGAGGACATTGGCACAAATGGTGAGGTCTCCGGTATTGAAGGGATAGCTGCGGCTCCAGCCCTGGGGGCCAAACCTCAGTCTCCCGGCAACGCAGGCATGGAAGTAGCACAGAGAAAAGAGGATGCTTTTAAACTCCTGCTCCTTAGAACATACTTCAAGTGTATCCTGGGAGAAAAGAAAAATGTTTGATTATCCATCTGTATGGTTTCCAAGGGCAAGGATCTGTGTTTTCAAAAATCTCGTATAGAACTTTGAGGGAGATCTAGGACGGAGGTAACATGCAGTTTTAAGCATGGCTGCCCATCCTATGAGAGCATAATAGGAGACTAACTATTTGGCGTTTGTCAGCCTGTTGATTTAAGAGGAATGCTTTTATTTTGCTTCATTTATTCTTCTGAATGCTTCTAAATTCACTAGAAAATGAGACAGTTCATTCTGACCATTGATGATACTGCTTGAGATCATTTTCCCCTGCAAAATTTTCCTTGTAAAATCTGGATGACAAAAGGACATCGTCTTAGTTTCATCATTGTAGCAGAATACTAGTTAACACCGGGGTTAACTAGTAATACAGATTATCTGGGAACATGGCCATCCATTAAAAAACTATTTCCCAGCCTCCCTTGAAGCCCGGTGTGCCATATGACCAAGTTTTTTGCCAACAGAATTTGAGCAGAAATGATGTGTGCAACTTTCATGTCATTTACTTAAAAGGAAACTGCTTCCTCTGGTTGTCACTCTTTTCTCTTTTCTTGGGGCTAGAAATGATGATGGTTGGACAACTGTGGAAGCCATGAGTTAGGTATGGTAGAGGCACCCACTGGCTTGGGTGTGTGGCTGATCTCATGGAACAGAGCTGCCAAGTATGTGTGACAGAAATTATCTTGTTTGAATAACTATAATTTTATACTGTCCCTTAACTAATACAATCACCACGACAAACGGTTTCCTTCCAGTGGACTAAAAGTAAAACTCATTGTTGGGATGATAGAATGGCATATGGAAGATGAAAAATATAGACCTTGTAGACTAGATCTTTAAGATTTTTTTGAAGATGCAGAGGGAAAGTTGAATCTTGGCCTGCTACATTGATATGGTTATGGCCCCACAGCCATAAAATTAAAAGGTGAAAAACAGCCATCCAATCTATGGCTTAAAGGTAATACTTTACCGATTCTCAGATTTGGCCGTTCTGTGAGGCAAACAAGGAAAAGTTGAGGACTACTCCTTCAGCTGATGTTGGGCAGCAGAGGAAGATAAGACCAAATCTGTGCCTTCCTGCATAGTCCTTTAAAATGGCAAAATTACAGCTATTCTACATTTAAAATGGATCTGCCAACTTGGGCCATCAACAAAGTCTATTTAGCACCTTTGGGGTGGGAGCTCAGATCTGGTCTCCCAGGGGACTTATGGTAAAAGTCTAAACCAAGGTTAGATTCGTTCTCTTGGTCCAGGACCAGAAGAACTTTTTGGTTGCTTTCTATAGTATCACTTTCATCAGAATCCAGGGTTACCAACAAATATATTTCTAGAATTGGCCAGGCCACATACAGTGCAGACCTAACTAAATCACTAGGTTATTCTAAATCACTAGGCCATTTCTAGATAATTTATGGGGCTTGAAAATATACAATAATTAAAAATAACTTTTCCACAACTAAATATCAAATAAAAGCAAGCTTGTGAAAGAAGAGAAACCACTTAATTGGAATTACTCTTGAAGGATATAAAAATGTACTACTTTTAAATGTAAGGAATTTTTAGGAGACCAAGTAGAAGTATCAAAATTTTATTTAGGAATTATGATCTAACAAGTCACTAACACTTCACTAAATTACAGATAGTCCACAGAAAACCCAAAGTACTACAATAACTAAGTATATTAATTCCATCTATATTTCATATAACTGACTTAGTTTTATCCTCAGTGGTAAAAAAATCATAAGTTAAGGCCCATTTCATTATGCTCTGATAATATAAATGCCACTGGAAGAAAATACGAATCAAGCTTTCCTAAGGAAAAGTCTGAGTCTACCTAACATTCCACATTTCAGGTCAGTTATATTTTTACAAACCAAATGACGAGCAAAATAATATCAGAAAATATAACAGCTATAAACAGCACTGTGAACAGAGAACAGGCATCTGCACACACCTAACAGTGTAGTATGCACACAGATACCAATTTTACATGCACAAAGACCAATTATTTGTTTCTGCTGCAAATCTTACAGAAAAAGAAATCCATATTCTTACTTTAAAAATCTGGTTATCTGGGTATGAAAGGAGCCCAAATAGCACTCCTTTATGACATCATCTTCAAGAAGCAGATGCTATTGAGCTGAAAGAGGCATAGGTAGGCAGCATCCTACAAGAAATGGTTCCTTACCTCTTGGTCACTTAACGATCGTATTTACATAAATGTTCTGGAATGCTCTGGGTAATAAAGGACTAATATTAAATGAACTTTGTTCATTATAAATACACGTCAAAGTTTGGAGGTAAATTCTGATTTTGGGAAAGATTAAAATTTCAGATTTAATTTGATTTGAAAATTAAAACATGCAAAACAAAAACACCCAAACAGAACAGTTAAGTTGTCTAGATCCCTTGGGCACTTTTCTCATCTGAGAAGGGCTACAGGAGTAACTGAGACTCATTTACTAAAGCAAATGAGTACCATGGCAGATGGCGTTCATCACTCTCTGTCCATGTAACAGGCTTCAGCAACATAGGGCCATGGCAGCAACACAGAATGCCCAGGATGTTACAAGGAGACTTGGAAAAGGAGGAGGTCTGTGATTGAGACCACTAACTGCCTGCCCTAAAGTGTCTTCTCACTGACTTTTCATTGGGCACATAGCTGCCCAAGATAAATTTACTTATCCCAGCCTCTCTTGCAGCTAGGTAATGCAATGTGACTTAAGTTTGACCAATGAGATGAAAGGAGAGGTATTGTGTATTAACTTTTAGGAAGCATCTTTAAGGAAAGTGAACATGTTCTCTTTGTCCTCTTTGTTCCTTTTTTCATCCTTCTGTCGGGAACATGGATATGGGGGTTGCAACACTCACAGCCACCTGGGACCATGCCAAGGCCCATCCTAGAAATGGTGGAGTGGTGAACTGTAAAAGAAGTGGGTTGATGACAACTTTGTGGTGACACATACGAGCTGTGAATGACCTACTTCTAGAATTCTCATGTGGCAGAAACACTTTTTAACCTTGTTTAAGCCTCTGTTGTTTATACTTCTTTTATAAGTAGCCAACCTAACTGATAGAAGGGTGCTGGGAACCTACTCACAGATAGCCAGAGAGCATAGGCTAATACCCTTGAATTACATAATCTGAATGAAAACCACACATTATTTTCTAACATAATGATGGCAGCATTCATAAAAGACTCCTAAAAACTTTAGATTTTCTTTACAGTTTTTATTTGGTTGGTTGGTTTTGGCTAAAATAGGCTTGATGGGAAGTTTATTTAATGAATCAGTTTGATTATCTTTGCTTTTGTGACTTATGATCTAATTTAGTCTTAATATTTCAGAGGATCCTTTCCACTAGATAAGTATTCCCCCTTGAAGTTCTTTCCAATAAATGTAACCTTCAGTTAATATAAGTGGCTTTCCAGATAGCAATCGAAAGAGCTAATACTTTCATGAATAAACTAGAATAGGTTGTTCTTAACTGGGGAAGGAATTCATGCATAGGCTTTGGGGGATGTGTTCATCCCTATGATTATAGGCAACAAAATTTTTAATGTGCATTTTCCTGGGGAAAGTGTCCATAGTTTTATTAGATTATCAGAGGAGCCCTCACTAAAAAAAGCTGAAGGGGGCTGGCCCAGTGGCGTAGTGGTTAAGTTCGCGTGCTCCACTTCAGCAGCCCGGGGTTTGCGGGTTTGGATCCTGGGCGTGGACCTACACACTGCTCATCAAGCCATGCTGTGGCAGCATCCCACATACAAAATAGAGGAAGATTGGGACAGATGTTAGCTCAGGACCAGTCTTCCTCACCAAAAAAAAAAAAAAAAAAGCTGAAAGAATTGGGCTGAAGCATATTTGTTGATGAAATGCTTGCTTTTCACAATAAAGCCAGTTGTTTTAAGGAGTTAGATAAATCCTATTTAAATGTATCAAACTCCTCTTTTGTCCTTACTTTGGGAAAGAATTTGAGAATGTCATAAATGGCTAGAAATTATAAATTAAGGGATGATAAAAAAAAATCAAATACATGCCTGCCATAGTTCACAAAAAGCATACTGCAAAAACGTAATAGATTCAGTAAGATTTTTTGAGTGCCTTCTTTTTACAGCCTACTGCGTTTATGTAGGCTACAAATTACTCAATTATTTGAGTAAGTAATTCAACTATATTCTTCAAAACTATATAGGCCAATTATTATAATTCCTTCATCCTGTTGTTTTGGGTATTGGCCCAGAAGGTACCAGAGAAAAAGTTAAGCAGGTTGGCATTCTTCATAGAGAATGATAATATTTCTAACAGGAGGCTGAATGTTTATCACCAAGTCATATGTATTTCCTCTTTAGGCCTCATTTTGCTTCTCCTAATGAGAATGCTGTTTACCAAGGATTTCCAAGAAATTAGAGGAAGGAATGGGAACTCAGAGAAATAGGAACAAAGGAAATTGAAAGACTCGATTATGATACAGATAGATGTCATAATTTGGACAAGGAAACTAATGGTTATGGAGGTATCATTAACTTATATATATATTAATTTATTTCTGTTTTATTTTGGAAAGAAATGAATTATAAATAAAAATGCAGTATGGATATAATCTCAAAAGGAGGACTTTAAATTTACTAATATCAAAACCAGATGGAAAATATCAAATATCATACTGAAACACATCCCATGTCATTATTGTTGTCATCATCCTCAAAATCAACAAGAATAACAATGGCTCTTCCTCTTTCTGTGTTAAGAGATACTAGTCTGCCATCTTTGTCTTCAATAATCAGGTTCCTCAAAAGGTACAGAGTTCATTCTCCTTAAACATGTGGCTGTAGTTTTAGGGTGAAAGTTAAATATATTTTCTAGTGATTGGAATAGGGAATGACGGGCAATCCTTTCAAGATATTGAAACACACACAGACACACACAAGGACATTGAGATTTCACTCCATCCTCTGCATGAGATGAATGAGTAGATAGATGATGGACTCACAGTCTTGTGAGAAGACCATGACTTTAGCCTCAGACCAGGCTTCTGCTTCCTTACCTGATCAAAGTTGTAGAGGGCAGCATGCAGATTGGCCAGCATTCCTGTGGGGGGTTCATTAGTAATCTTAATGGAATTTTCCAGGAGTCCTTGAGGGATGATATGTTCATTTGGTGTGGGTGCAGACTCGGCACTCATGAAAACCCTGTAATCTCTGTGGCTTCCTTGGCTGAATCTTTCAAGGAGCTTCTCCAAGGTTCCTAGCCACTTGGCTACCAAATGGACATTCTGAAAGATAGTATGGCTTATAATTCCTGTGAAACTGAAATATATTACTTAAATTATAGGATTAAAACATTTTCCTATATGTAAATGTGCTGAAAACTCAGAGAACCATGATTTAAATTTTCCTTTATTATCATGTTAGGAAAAAACAAAAAACAAAACAGAATTGAACATTGAACACATTAAGTGTTCTTTGTAAACTAAAGTTTATCTTTGTAAACCAAAATCTCCTTCTAACACACTTACCTACTTTCTAACACCCACCAATCACTTCTGAGATGGAGTTCCTGATAGTTTTCTTTGTTGCAGTTCAAATTCAATTACTGAGACTTATCTGGGTTAGTTTAATCAAGTATAAAAACTAAAAGCCAGGAAGAAATGTACCTGATCACCCACTTCATTGTTTCTGATGGAAACCTCCTCTACTCCAACTCCTACTTATTAGTATACGGACTCAAAAGGATGTGAGGGATGAAAGGCTAGCTGAAAATGAAAGCAATCACTCTTTGTTAAGATGCTCTGTGTATTCCTAACCTTTTATTTTTCTTAAACCCTAGAGCTGTCAGAAATCATGAAAGAAACGAATGTCACCATCATCACTCTTTGATTTTCAGTTTTATGATTCACAAATTTGCTCCTCCAATACTAAACACCCACAGAGTACAGCTTGGTAGTGGTGCAGTGAGAGAGGTATAAAGGCCATACTTCAGAAGCTCTCTGGCTTTGGAGAAGTCCTTGATATAGTGATTGAAACATCACCTCCAGGAATATGTAGTTATTTCCAACAAAGAAAGATGCTTAAGATGATAATAGCTACAAAAATACAGAGAATGAAGGCAAACAGGCAAGGGAATAGTAATGCAGGTATCTTTCTTTGAAACAGTTCTGCTCTAAAAAAACCTATGCTGATTCAGTTGTTCACGTTAGTAGGCTTTTTTCCCCTTGGCAAATATTGAACGTTAGTAGGTGTCATGAGCTGAATTGTGTCCACCCAAATTCATATGTTGAAATTCTAACCCTCAGTACCTCATAATGTGACTGTATTTGGAATAGAGTTTTTAAGAGGCAATTAGGCTAAATGCAGTCATTAGAGTGAGCCTTAATTCGATATGACTGGTGTCCTTATAAGAGGAGGAGATTAGGACACACACACAGGGGGAAGACTATGCAAAGACACAAGAAGAAGACACCCATCCACAAGCCAATGAGAGAGACCTTAGGAGAAAGCAACCCTGCTGACACCTTGATCTCAGGTTCTAGCCTCCAGAACTACAAGAAATTAAATTTCTGTTGAATAAGCCACCCAATCTGTGATGCTTTGGTATGGCAACCTTAGCAAACTTATACAGTAGGTAAGGGATCTAAGTTTCCTCCCCTACATGCTTGTTACTAGATTATAATGAAAGTGCTTCTCGCACCTAATTGTGCCCCTCATACAAATAAGCAAGAACAAAAAACAATTAAAAAAAAACCTATTTTGTAAGCTCAAATACATCTTAATTCTCTACCTTATTATGAACTACAACAATACATTACTTGAAAAATTTACTTGAAACATAGGTAAAAATATTCTAGGCAGTGACTTTGGAGTCAAGGGACAGAAAAACCTCCAAATGAGCCACGTTGAACACAGGCACACTTTGGGAATCCAGCCTGGGCACATTCTTGAGGATACTGGCTTTGGGACTGGCTAGATTCTTCTGCCTATTTGTCCAAGGGCAGCAATGCCTGTGCCACATTTTAGCCAATCCACATATCTTGAAAACCACCCATTTTTCCCATGAAAAATGATTTTTAAGATCCATTATGTTAATTCACAATGTGGTGTGCATCTGAGATAAAGACAGCTGCTAGCCTGCTACCTTTGTAATAGTTTTCTCTGGAGTGTGGGTGCTTGAGAAAATGCTAGCTAAATATACCTAGAGGGGCTATATCTGATCATAGTAATTGACCATTGTAGAGTTTGGTTAGGAACTCATTAACATGTGCATACATATCATATGCCTACGCTGATATAATTTAATGTAAATTACAAATGATATAACAAGTTCCCATTATGCTGGTCTTTTCTTTCTTCAAAATCCTGCTTCACTTTTAATCGCCAATCAACAGGATACTAGAAACCTCCAGAAACTGGGACAGCCAAAAGCCTGGGATAGTCTCTCCTCTCCAATTATTCTGTGTATAGAGTGAAACAGTGAAATAGTTACATTCTAAGTTACTGGCTTACCACTAAGAACAAAAATCAAAGGTCTAGAAAAGATGTCCAAAAGCAGATCCTTCACAAAATAAGGTCTTCTAAGATTTTTTTTTTATGGTAAAACTTACAACTTGCATTTTTGGGGGCAACTGGTAGCTTAGCATAGATATAAAAATAACAGAAACGTTTTACTTTGAATACTATGTACTTGTGAGGATGACTATACCCCTGCTAGTTTCTCGCCGGTCTGAGCTGCTGGACGCATGAGAACTCTCAAAGAACTCTTATCTTTTGTGGGAAGGTCTCAGCGTCCACCCAACTATCGGGGCAACAACTGCTATCTCCAAAAAAAAAACAAACCCTCCACTGTTAGTTGCCTGACTCTGTGAGCCTCAGAAGGGGACACACCATCCCAAGTCACCTGAGGTCTCGTCTAAGCAGTAGGCATTACTCTCCCAAAGGTTATATTCTGCTTGGACTCTGGGCAGCTTCTTTGTGATTCCAATTTTATTTCAAGCAGAAATGCAAAATGCATCAACCCTGGATACTGGAGACACTAAGAGAGGCCAATGTCATATCTGCATGAGGGTGGCAGTGTGAGCTAGTGGAAAGAATGTCCCTTGCTGCCAAACAGATCTGAACTCAAGTACCAGCTCTGCCGCTTTCCAGCTGTGTGGCCATGAGGCTCTCCAGACCACTCTGAGGCTCACTTTTCTCATCTTTACAAGGGGATGCCAATACCTGTCTTTGCAGCTTTGCTGTAATGTTTAGAGAGATTGCCTAGTAAAGAGTCTAGCACATAAATGAGAACCTTTGGGATCACTGTGCTACAAATCAAATGGCCATTTCCAGAACTGCTGAGACAGCCAGTGTGCCTTATTATAGAAGGAGTCAGCACAGCTCCTGGGTGCCCCCTAAAGCTTGCCTGGGCTCCATTGATCCCTTGGTTCTTGCTAGAATCCCCAGCTAAGGGACCCACCGGGGAGGACACTGGGTTGTAGAATAATAGACCCTTATAATGTTAGCCCTAGAAAGGATAAAGGGCTTATCTACTCTAATCCCCTTAATTTACAAACAAAGGGAATGTTATACAACTAGTTAGGGCAGACTCAGAGTTGTTTGAGATAATATATGAAAAAACACTGTCAACTTTAAAGCTAGATGCAAACGTGAGATATTATGACAACGGTGTTGGCAGTCTATACAAGCACGTCTGTCCTCAAGCACTACTGGAGTGTCCCAGATATCTGTAAGTCAAGAGAATGATGGGTCTCCCTCTAATATTTTTCATTTTAAAGCACAATGGCTAGAAAATCTCTCAAAAGATGATAGCCATCCTTGTCAGCAGAGTCTCTTATCACCTTTGGAGGTATCAATACTGAGAGAACCCCTAGGACTCTGCAAATCACCATGTGTTGTGTGAAAAGATCATTCCCGTTGGGCAGGGCAGCTCCACATGGCCCATCCCCTGTGTTCATTCCCAGTGTCTTCCGTGAAAATGTGATACTCACTTGGAGTATGACCCAGTGTCCTCCTTTGGAAGCTTTCTCCAGTGCCATTTCTGCCACCGTCTCCTGACCTTGTCCTAAAGACACGTTGTGGAATTTTCCGGAGTCGATTGTAAACCCAAGTCTTTTGCCTGTAGGAGGATACAACACGATGAGAGGAAAAGTGAATCAAGGAGAGGTGAGAAGAATCTGGAGTTTTGTGGCCCAATGTCCATCTGTGGTCACTGCTGCCACCTTCTAGGTCACTTTCCTAAAGAATCCAAACTAAACCTCTGTCATTTCAACAAGCAGCATTTTGAGCTCTCAACAGCTGCCTCCTTGCAAGCATTAGCAAAGCCTGTGTAAATCAGTTCCTCTGGTTTTATGGTAATGAAGCTTTTGACATTTTGATAGATGGCAAGCATTGTTATTGAGCTTTATAAACTCTTGCAGGAGTAGCAAAGCATTTCCCTCATAAAAAGGAGCAACATGTGGTAGATATCACATCATTTTTTGAATGGATCGGCTCATTGAGTAAATGCAAGAGCCTCTCACCTTGTGAGGCCGTGCTTGAATCAGCACAGTCAGGTCACAGCTGTATTAACCTGGTATTCTTGGTGCAGGCCGTGGGGAATAGCAATCCAAAACACAAAGCGACAGTGCCTTGCACAATCGAATAGACTTGCTCTAATGACCATTATTTAGTCACAGGGGTCACAAGATTACAAGACCATGGAGAAAATTGCCTTCTGGCCCTCATATAGTCAAAAGGTGGAAAACAGTACAAAAGAAACTTGCATTACACCAACCAGAGGAATGTTCCATTTGAACATATCTTCAGACTATGGTGTTATTAGCCTTACATTTTCCATACACTCAATCTCCAACAAATGGAGAAAAAAGGCACTAAGATAACTGTGAACTGTGAACACCGGCGGGTGTTGGGTGAGAGGGAGGGCGGGCAGGTAAGCCTCCTTGCCACTCACCAAGGATCTCTAGGTCTTTAAGGGCATCTACTCCTGGAGAGAGGATGAAGAATACTGGGGTGGCTGGGCTGCTTTCTTCAAATGCTTTAACTAAATCCAATCTGGTCCTCTCCACATACTTTGCACCCAGTTTTTCCTGCACAAAATTCCTATAAAAAAGAATAATGCAAAAAACATGATCAGCGGTTTGACCTTGAAAAGTGTCACAACTTGGATCAGCTCAAACCATGAGCTGGAAGGAAGCAAACCATGTTTATTACTTGGGATGTTTTGTAAGAGTGACAATATGAATCCAACGAGATTTATGCACTAGTGTCAGTGAAATCCCTCTCTGCTTTAGAAGCTCTGAAGATCAGAAGCCTGCGTTCCATTTTGGGGGGCTACTGAGACCCCCCTCTGAGTACCATCAGCTGCCTGCATATGGCTTTGTACCCCCCAAGTACCCTGCTAGATCCCCCATTACTTATTAACAGTTCATTAGATTTGCCACAGTGCAATTTTCCAGCCTGCTGCGCTTCTCATGAATATACAAATGCTTTTTGGGGTGTTTCTAACACAGGGAAGCTCAATTAAGCAGGGATTATTTTCCAGCAGCATCAGATTTAGCACAAAGTAAGTACTACTAAGCAGAATTAACTTGTAAAGTAGGGTGCGGCAGAGGCTTCTGCAAAGAGAAATTGGCTGAACTAGACAAAGCAAAAGAAAAAACTCAAGGCACATGAATACTATTGAAGAAAGAGGAGCATGAGAGGGAAGGAAGTTGAGAACTCTGGTTGGTGAATTCAAATTAGAACATGACTTGTGTGAATTAAGCAGCAGAATACCATTTTGAAGCCAACAGGGCAAAGAAAAAGGACACTTGAACCAAGATGTAGACAGAGGTTTCTGCTTTTAAAGTGCGTTGGTTGTAAAGTTATAGGACCATGAGTATCTATATGAAAGAATTCATTTTTGTTTGATGTGCAAAATCTTCAGAACCAAAAAGCCATCACTGAATAAAGACGATGGAACTTACACTTGGATAATGCATGTTCCTGGCCTCTAAACTCTGCTGACACCCACCTCTCTTCTTGGAATATTTCCACCGGTTCCCCTGTTTCCCCTAAAGCTTTTCAGGGAGGATGTGCTGAGTCTGCCTATAGACTAGCACACTGTCTAGCAAATTTTAACAAGAGTAGTGATTACAATACCAAAATTTCAGCAGAATCACCTCTCATCAATATGGACCGTAAATGCCTCCATCAGATACTCCTAGCCCCCAAGACTAAGTTTCCTCTAGGTTAACTTGCATTTCCAAAGTTGCTGACTGCCCCACCTGAGAGCGTATGTCATTCTGTCGGGGCGCATTGCTCTCAAAATAATCAGCTTCTGTATTAAATTTTTCTTCTTCCATTCTTGCGGTAACTTTTCTTTTTCTGGACACTCAGATTCTACCCACTTCCTCCACTGCTTGGCAGATCCTTCCACATCTCGGTCTATGCCTCGAAATTCTTCCATAAGGGCTACTGCCTGTAATACAACAGGGAAACAGGAATGGTGTGTACAATAGCTTAGAGTGTGAGATAAAGACTTATGAAGGTATTGAATCCTATGTACACAAGTTGTGCTGCATTGTCTTTATTTCCTCTCCAGATTTACTCTGTACCTTTTACTCCCAGCTAAGAGGGTGATCTCTAAGGATTACTTGAACTCAGTTCCCTGGTTGGGTTTGGCCAATAGAAGGCACTGGCAAGAGACTGGAAAGCTGAAGAGAGGGGCAGAGGTATTTCTTCCCCAGCTCTTTCCCTGTTGTGACACAGTTTGGCAGTGGCTGTGTTCCTTTACTGAATGCCACAGCTCCTATAGGCTGGCTCTCTCCCGTAACTTCATTTCTCAGTCATTTCAGTAATTGCTCCTTTTCCTCCTTTTTCCATCACCATCCTTGGTTGAGTCCTTTATCCTTCTTCCCATATTATGAAAATATATTCTTTGTTAACCATTTTTTTATCACTCTTTTGAATGTGCTATATGTTTTCTACTGAAACTCTGACCAATATACCATTGAACTTGAATTTATAATTCTCAAGTTAGATCTAATTAAGAATTCTATTTAAAAAAATAAATCGAAACATACTATAACAATAAGGGATAACAGTTATTTTCAATGCATAGATATATTTCCCTTTTAGACAAAAGAGTAGGGCAAAACTTAGCATATGATGAGGATCTTTAAGGAATTCCAGAGGCTGGGAGAATAAATTCTTAACAACAGGATCTTCTGACAGAAAAATGGGGTAAGGATTGATAATTGGGGTTGAAGAATGACTATCACTTTTTTCTCTACAACATTCTGTTCTGCTTAAACATTTTATAATGAGAATAAACTACCATAGTGTTGTGTAATTAACAAAACTATTTGGAAAAAGTGGAGAAGTATTATGTAAAAAAAAAACCAAATAAAGAAACTAGATTCAGGTAAATTGAAAAAAATATTCATTTATATTCCTTGACTTTTACCAAAGGTCCTGCAGGCTATACATATTTATTAACAACTTTTCCACCCATAAATAGGTCAAAAATTCCTTTACTTCCAAATAAGAAACTCATCAATTTAGTAATACAAAGATTAATTTAAAAACATCACATTATATATAGCATATTTCTACTACTGAAATGGTGTATATCACCTGTAATTTTTAAACTACATTTCTACATTTGAGAGAACTGAGATTAAATAAGATTTAGAAATTGAAGAACCATGTTCCTAACATACCTTTATAGCACTCCATGACTGAGTAGTTAGGAAGTCAACAGGACTCAGGTAAGTGTGTTCAACCGTGAATCGAAGCAGGAAATCCAATTCAAGAGGGTCTATCTCTTTCTTTCTCAACAAAATCTTGAGAGTACACAAAATTGAAAAGGGTCATTTGGTTTACATCAAAATCACGACACAGGAGGCAGTCATGACCTAACAGATATGACTGAATAGGCAGAACCACATCTGCTAAGCATTCCTATAGATATATATCTGTTCTACAGCTGAAATAAGGAATCTTAGATTACGCCCATGATCTCAAAACCTTGATCAGAAATCTAATAGAAAATAATTACAAAGGCTGGTTTATTCCATTTTTAACACCTATGCCTATTAGCAACATATTTGAAATATACTTTCATATTTAGTCTTCTACTATTAGATCAAACTTGTCTTAAAACTTGTTATACAAATTGAGAAAGCCTCAGATGACAATGGACTGAATTACTAAACAGAAAGTAAAACTAGTATTATAAGTTAGTCCTGGTATAGAAATTACATCCAATAAACTATGAGATGTATGAGAGATTTTTCTTATATGTGAGATTATATTCAGAAAAACTGGAAATTATTGTTTCCTAGATACAACTAAACACATCAGGAATTGAAACAAACTTTAGACACCCTGATTACAGAATTGATAATAAGCCCATAGAACATTTTGGGGGCACAAATGAAATAGTCCTAATTTCCACATAAAAGCTATAGCACCTTATAAAGTTAAACAAGTAAAACGTTTGAGTTTTATGCTATTTTAAAATTCTAGATATTTTCAAAATACATTATGGGTGGTAATAATATTTTATTAATTTTTCCTTAATTTCCAAAACAAATAATTGCCCATATATGAAGCTTTGATTTATGTAGATTGTCAGGATTTGAGATAAATTAATTTATCTGTGGCTTCCACAGGGATGTTTTAAACAGATGTGCATGTATGTGTGTGCATGTCATGTATTATCATTCCTCGCCTTTCATTGTTAATGAGCAATATGTATTAAAAAAACTTGATTTTGCAATGCCTTGCTCCTGTTTATCACATACATTATACAATACCTACACCCAAATATTCTTATTTAATCCAAAGGAATCTACGAATACCGAAAATATTGAAAGAGAAGTGATGGTTTATCATTTTTAACAGCGGGTATTCATAAAATGCCTTCTTTGGGCCAGGCACTCTGGAGGACGCAACATAGATCAGTCAGTGACCTTTCACCAAGATTTGGATTGATGGAAAAAGTTACACAGCAAAGGAACTAAAAACGAACATGCTTATTTCATCTAGGCATGTGGTCCTCAATGTCTTCTTCTTATCATGGGCACCTTTATTTAAAAAAAAATCTTTTGCAGAAGTCCCTATCAAAAAAAGTAAAGGGGTAGTAGGTCTCTACTGAAGGTGGGAGTATGAAACCTGGGGCTCTTTTTACCCACTCACTGTTTTTTTTTTTTTTTTTTTTTTTTAAAGATTTTATTTATTCAGTTTTTCCCCCCAAAGCCCCAGTAGATAGTTGTACGTCATAGGTTCACATCCTTCTAGTTGCTGTACGTGGGACTCGGCCTCGCGTTGGACGGAGAAGTGGTGCCTCGGGGCGCTCCCGGGATCCGAACCCGGGCCGCCAGCATCAGAGCGCGCGCACTTAACCGCTAAGCCACGGGGCCAGCCCTCACTCACTGTTTTTTAAAGGGGCTCTGAGAAACTCCTAGGACCACTCGGATCTGGATTCATAACTCTGATCTCAAAGAAGCTCCCTGGTAGTACCTGGGAGGTTCTGGACAGGATCTGAGAAGATGAGGAGGATGTCTCATCAATCTGTTTTTCAGGGTGATAGCTGATGTGGTTGCTTAAAGTGTACATTCACCCAAACCAACGCGCCGACCTACTACAAGGTTGTCATATGCCCAAGCTCCCTCTGGGAAACTCAGGCTCTCCTCATGCCAGCAACGGCTTCCAAAGAGGGTGTCTGTGCTTCCCTTCAGCAGAAGTAAAGTGCATCATAAACAGAGATGTGTGATTTTGGTTCTAGGGATGCTTTCGAATGACTGATTTCCTCACCTGAAAAGCCATCTGGGACAGGAAGGTGAGCTTGTCCTTCTCAAACAGCGCCTGGCTGGTGTAGAGGAAGATGGCGTGGGTTATGCTCTCCGTCAGGACTGAGATGCGCCCCTGCATGTCCTCCACCTTGTCAGCCTGTGCAATTGCTCTGTGGAACAGCACGTTGAAAGCCTGGGGAATTCAAAGTGAGTGTTAAAGGGTGAAAACTGGTGCCTGGATGTCTAGCTAGCCCCAGACACACAGGGCTCCAGTTTAAGGTTTATCTCTGGGGAGAGAAGACAGGATTTTTATGAGGATTATATGAGCTCTTGGAACAGTTCCTGGTTCATGGTAAGTGCTCATTAAATGTTTGCTGCTATTACTATTAACATCATTCCATAAAATCTACCCACACCTCCTCCTTAGTCACTGAAGTGCATCATCCTCTTTCCTTCTACCTGTGTACTTAAAAATATATATATATTTTTTAATTGTAGTAAAATACACAAAACATAAAATTTACCATCTTAATATGTTTAAGTGTACCATTCAATAGTATTAAGTATATTGACATTGTTGTACAATCAATCTCTAGAACTTTTTCATCTTGCAAAACTGAAACTGTTATACAACAACTCTACATTTCCCCTTCCCCCAGCCCTTGGAAATCACCATTCTACTTTCTGTTTCTATGAGTTTGACTACTCTAGACACCTTATACACTGTAATTATACAGTATTTGTCTTACTGTGACTGGCTTGCTTCACTTAGCATAATGTCCTCAAGGTTCATCCATGTTGTAGCATGTGTCAGAATTTTCTTCCTTTTTAAAGCTAAATAATATTCTACTGCATGTACATATCGTATTTTGTTTATCCGTTCATTCATTGATGGGCATTTGGGTTGCTTCCACCTTCGGTTACAGTCGTGCACTGCATAACAATGTTTTGGTCAATGACAGACTGTACATACGACAGTGATCCCATATGATTAGTACCATATAGCCTAGGGGGTGTAGTAGGCTATACCATACAGGTTTGTGTAAGTACACTCTAGGATGTTCACACAACAACGAAATCGCCTAATGACACATTTCTCTGAACGTATCCCCATCGTTAAGTGACACATGACTGTGTGAATAATGCCGCTGTGAACACGAGTGTACAAATATCTCTTTAAGACCATCTTCCAATTCTTTTGAGTATATACTCAGAAGCGGAATTGCTCAATCATATGACAATTCTTTCTTTCATTTTTTGAAGAATTGTCATATTGTCTTCCATAGTAGCTGCACCATTTTACAATCCTACCAGCAGTGCACAAGGGTTCTAATTTCTCCCTGTCTTTGCCAACACCTATTTTCTGTGTTCTTTTTTTTAATAGTAGCCATTCTAAGGGGGTGAAATGGTATCTCATTGTGATTTTGATTTGCATTTTCCTCAGGATTAGTGATGTTGAGCATCTTTTCATATGCTTGTGGGCCATTTGTATATCTTCTTTGGAGAATGTCTATTTCAAGTCCTTTGCTCATTTTTTTAACAGATTGCTTTATTATTGTTGTCGTTCCATCCATGTACATGTGGGATGCCCTTTGATTATCTCTTTTTCCTCTTAAAAATCACTCTCAATATTTGTTATTCTATTTCATGCCTTGGTAATAATGGGCTATATACATTTTTATATATCTATTTATTTAAATATATATCTAAACATACCTAAATATCTATAAATATAAAATATATTTTTTGACTGGTGGACAGGGACTAGGGACCAAAGACCGATTTGCCTTGAATTATATACATTTGAATGAAAGTAAAACCCTACAGTGACAGATACATAGTGTAAATATTGGTAAGAAGGCGTTAACAAAGCAGTCATTTCATATTTACATTTTAAAATCAGTTTTAATTTACATACAATAAAACACACCCATTAAGAGTACAGTTTGATGACTTTTGACAAATGTATATTTTTCAGTAACAACCACTGCAATATATAGAATCTTTCTATTCACAGCACCCCAAAAAGTTCTCATGTGCCTCTTGGCAGTCAATTCTCACCTAGCCCCAGCCCACTACTGAACTGTCTCTGTCACTGTAGGTTCATTTTGGGATCATACAGTATGTACTTGTTGGTGCCTGGCTTCTTCTCAACATGATGTTTTTGTGATGTATCCATGTTGTGTGTATCATTAGTTCATACCTTTATATTGTGAGTAATATCCCACTGTATGGCTATATTGGATTTACATATCCATTCACTTCTTCGACTTTTGGGTCATTTCCAAATTTTGGCTATTATGAATAAAAAGTGTCTATGAACATTTATGAAGAAGTTTTTGTAAATACATATGTTTTCATTTCCCTTGGGTAAAGACCTAGAGTAAAAATGAGGGATCATTTTGTAAGTGTATGCTTAATTTTATAAGAAATTGCCAAACTGTTTTCCAAAATGGTTTTACCACTTTGCATTCTCACAGGTAACATGAGAGAGGTGCAGTACCATATCTGTGCTAACACTTGTTACTGACAATCTTATAAAATTTTAGCCATGTATTGGTTATATGGTAATACCTCATTTTGTTTTTACTTTGCATTTCTCTGATGACTGTTGAGCATTCTTTTTTTTTTTTTTTGTGAGGAAGATCAGCCCTGAGCTAACATCTGTGCTAATCCTCCTTTTTTAGCTGAGGAAGACCGGCTCTGAGCTAACATCTATTGCCAATCCTCCTCCTTTTTTTTCCCCAAAGCCCCAGTAGATAGTTGTATGTCATAGTTGCACATCCTTCTAGTTGCTGTATGTGGGACGCGGCCTCAGCATGGCTGGAGAAGCGGTGCATCGGTGCGCGCCTGGGATCCGAACCCGGGCCGCCAGTAGCGGAGCGCGCGCACTTAACCGCTAAGCCACGGGGCCGGCCCTGTTGAGCATTCTTTTAATGTGCTTATGAACAATACATATGTCTTAGTATATGACATGTCTGTTCAAATCTTTAATCTATTTTTTGATTGGGTTGTTTGTCTTATTATTGAGTTGTACAAGTTCTTTATATATTGTGATACAAGTTCTTTGTTAGATATATGTGTTGGAAATAGTTTTTACTAGTCTGTGGCTTGCCTTTTCATTTTCTTAACAATGTCTTTTGAAGACCATAAATTTTTTAATTTGATAAGGTTCAATTTACCAATTTTTTCCTTCATATTGTATCCTAAGAAATCTTTGCCTAACCCAACGCCCAAATATTTTTTTCTTAGGAATTTTAAAGCTTAGCTTATTCATTTTGAGTTAATTTTGAGTATAGTGTGATAGAACGGTTGAGGTTCATTTTATTCCATTTGGATATTGAGTTGTCCCAGCTCTATTTGTTATAAAAACTATCCCTTCCTCATTGAATTGTCTTGGCATCACTGCCAAAAATCAGTTTACCATACATTTGTGGGTCTGCTTCTGGACTCTCTATTCTGTTCCATCGTTCTATGTATTTTTCTTTAGGCCAATTAGTGTAGGTTTATAAGAAGTCTGAAATCATGTACTGTAAGTCTTCCCAATTTGTTGTTCTTTTTCAAAATTATTTAGTTATTTAAAATCCTCTGCATTTCTACACAAATTTTAGAATCGGATAGCCAATTTCTACAAAAAAAGCCTTCTGGGATTTTGAATGAGACTGAATTGAATCTATAGATCAGTTTGGACAGAACTGACATCTTAATAATATCGAGCATTTCAAACCATAACCATTGTATACTCTCAATGTAGTTAGGCCTTCTTTAATTTTCTCAACAATGTTTTGTAACTTTTAGTAGGCAGATCTTGTATTCACTTTGTTAAAATTATCCCTAAGAGTTTCATGGTTTTGGAAGCTATTGTAAATAGTATTGAGTTACTAATTTTACTTTCCAATTGTTTGTTCCTCCTATATAGAAATACAATAGATTTTGCATACTGACTTTATATCCTGCAATCTTACTAAAAACTCACTTCTTAGTCCTAGAAACCTTTTTTGTAGATTTCTTATCATTTTTACATACACGATCAGGTCATCTATGAAAAAAAGACAGTTTTTCTTCTTATTAAATCTCTGTGCCTTTTATTGTATTATTGCACTGGCTATAACCTCCAGTGCAGTGTTGAATAAAAGTATTGAGAGAAGACATACTTGTCCTGTTGCTGATCTTAAGGGGAAGCACTCAATTTTTCAACGCTAAGTATAATGTTAGCTGTAGATTTTTGTAGGTGTCCTTTATCACGTTGAGAAGTTACCATCTATTCCTAGTTTGCCCAGACTTTTTTCTTTTAACCAGGTGTTGAAATTTGTCAAGTTCTTTGTCTGCATCCATTGAAATGATCATATGGTTTTTCTCTTTTATTCTATTAATATGAAGAACTACATTGTGTGATTTTTGAATGTTTAATCAACTTGCATTCCTGGCATAAATTCTGCTTGGGCATAATATATTGTGTTTTTTGTATGTGGCTGGATTCAATTTATCAATCTCTTTTCGAGTAGTTTTACAACAATGTTCATGAGCGGGGCTGCTCTGTAGTTTTTCCTGTAATGCCTTAGTCTCGTTTTGGTATTTGGGTAACACTGAGCTGACACTACTGAGTTTTATTATTCTCCTTATACACTGTGGCTGCTCCAAAATCCAACCACCCTGTGCTTCTCAGAATTTTTGCACACTAGTTCCATACTACTAGAAACCTGCTAGTTACTCTTGACTTTTTCCTCTTCATTATTGCCCCTATCCAATCCATCTCCAAGAGGCAATTATTCTAGCTTCCAATCATATCACAAGGCTATTCACTTCTGAGTCTTTTGTCATCATATCAGTCATCTGCTTAAAACCGGCTTCTTTTTGCACACAGACTATAATCCAAAATCCCCAACATGGCCTACAAGGTCTCATGTGATCTAACCCTTCCCACCTCTCTAGACTTGTGTCTTGCCATCTTATCCCTCACTCATTACCTTCCAGCCACATAGATTCATTTACTACCTGGAATCCCAAACTCTTTCATATCTCACACATCCTTATTTTCTCCAAACACTCTTTTTATGGCTAAATCCTACTTATCTTTCAGGAATCAGCTATAATGTCACTTCCTCTTAGAGGCTTTCCCTGAGCCCCCAGTAAAATAGCCCCTTCATCCCTATTTTTCTCTCTCATTGTACTTATCACTTTTATACACACACACACACCCTTATATACTTCCACTCATATCTGTTTTTTTCAAAACTGTACACTAAGTGACCAGCACAGCATCTGGTATGATGACTGATCTCCATAACTACGTGTTTAAACACAATGAATGGATACTGCCCAGAGGCAGAATGGTGCAAAGTAAGGAGCATGGACTTTGGAATCAAACAGTCATGTGTTCAAATCCTGGCTCTTACTATTATGAAATGTGAATTCTTGGGCAATTTATTTTACAATCTGAAAATGGTAGCTTTCTTTTTTTAAAAATAGGAATAAAATAATATACTTTATTGAGATGTTTCAGGCATAAAAATGAACCAAAGCATGACAGCACCCTGCACGTAATAGTTGCTTAATAAATAGTCGTTCTCATGCTTTCTCCCTCTATACCAAATAATATGGAAAATCTCTTTATAAAACACCTACATTTTCAAAAAGAAAGTATAGGAGCCTCAAGGAGAATTCTCTTATACATAATAAACTCTGTATGACTGTTTAAGAACAAAAACAAATGTATTATGATGTCACATAGTTTAATTATCTTGAAGCCTTATTAAAAATTACAAATGAAAGTTACTGAGAGAATGAGGTTGTTTTTGAGGGGTTTTATTTGGTAGCTAGATCCTCGTGACTCCTTACTGGATGCACTGATTGCTTAAAAATAAATTGTAGGGACCGGCCCAGTGGCACAGCGGTTAAGTGCACGGGCTCTGCTGCGGCGGCCCGAGGGTTCGCAGGTTCGGATCCTGAGAATGTACTGACGCACCGCTTGTTAAGCCATGCTGTGGTGGCGTCCCATATAAAGTAGAGGAAGATGGGCACGGATGTTAGCCCAGGGCCAGTCTTCCTCAAGAAAAAAGGGGAGGATTGGCATTGGATGTTAGCTCAGGGCTAGTCCTCCTCACACAAAAAAAATAATAAAATTAAAAAAATAAAATAAATCCTAAACTTCCATAAATAAGTTGAACTCATAAAGCTTAAAATTTTTCTTAGCCTATTCATCATTACCTTCAAAGAGAATTGATAGATGGGGTTGATTTTTCTGAGATCATTAATAACAAAATAAAGAAGTGATGCTCTCGCTGCCACTGGTCTGTAACATTCTCGGGCCTCGTTGATTTTTCTTTCATTTTCTTTAGCTTCAATCACCTATGGAGGGATCAAACAACATAAGTCACTTACTCTTCATATTCTCTATACTTATCCAAGTGATAGAAGGGACATATCTGAAGTGAGAAATTATTGGTATTAAAATAGATAACGTGTGGCATCTGTGTGCTTGAGTTTTTCTAAAATTATTAAATTCATATTTTTAAATAATTTTTTTCATAAACTGAGTTTTCAGTGAGTATGGATATAACTCTAGCTGTTTTATGGTTACAGATTAAACAAACTTGATTGTTTTGGTTCTATAGAATTTGTTCTGAGTAATGTCACCTTCCTGTCTCCCCTCTCTCTTTCAGGGCTTAATAACCCAGCTATATCACCTCCCAGGGATAGCTCTTAAAAGTCTGCTGGGTCAATTCAATGCCAATAACTTTATTAGTCAACAAGGTATACAAAAGCAGCCAAGGTCAATAATACATCCAATAGCCATGCTTACTAAAAAGCCTTTATATGAAGACTCTCATGACTGTCTAATTCTGACTTTGCACCAGATCATCCATATGCTCATATGTTTCCATTTAGTTTATCTTTATGTCTTAGCCTCTGGGTACATTCAGAGAGATAATTAAAACAAAAAAACACACACCATCAACCAACATATTCATTTTTACTGAAGGCTCAAAAATCTAGTTCTTTTATCTAAGACTTGTATCTAAGACTGCTGGTCCAATAGCTTTATAAGATGCAGTATTTCTCCAACCTTTTTAATAGACTTGATTCCTCATATTTATCTATAAAAGGAAATAAAATGTAGAGCCAAGAGAGAAGTCGCTACATGGTGATATATTAAGAAGATAGGAAGAGACATTTTAGGAGACAATTAGAAGTTAACTTCAAAGCTAAGACCTAATTTACTTAATTGCTCTAATCTTTACCATCTTAGGAGCCACCTAGAATTCACTTACTTAAAAGGATAGAGTAATTTGGAATTCCATTTCCTTGCTTAAATTAAGACAAATATTTTGGATGTGTGGTGACACAGCCTCAGCTAGGTAATTAACAGATTACTTAGTAATGAGGCTATTTTACAAAGCAAATAAGAATTCCTCTTATTTTGAAACAATGGAATTTTATGGGTTAATGGCCACTTGTGAAAGTCCCAAGTGCACACCACGCATATGGCATATCAGGACACATGTTGCACGTTCAGCAGGATGTCTACTCAATGAAAAGTTTTTACTGGCTTTTAGAAAATGTCTTTTTCCCAGGGCAAATAATGTATTTGGGTACAGCAGGAGACCATCGCTCGCTCAGACTCCCACCACTGAAGGCCTGTAAACAAAACTTCAGCTCTAAGTATTTCTCTAAAATGCACAACAGCCTGGGAAACCTGTGCTGAGACTGTAGGATGTCAGTCTGCCAGAACTGGACGCTAAGCCTTTTAGATTTTAGACCATGTAAGCCAGCAGGCCCCCAATTTTCTTCATATTTGGTCACTCAGAAAAAATAATAGCCTAACAGAGTCTAATTTGAATCATTGGATCTCTGTTGAATTAGGAGAAACATAAGTTCAACCATTTCTATCTCTATTCAGGACCCCACACACTCCAATTTTTAAAGGCAGTGTATTAAATGACCTGAATTCCACAAGTCAGTCCTCTGAGAGAAATACCAAGTTTGATTACATTTTCTCCCCAGTCACTTCACTCAAATAGAGCATTAAACCCTCCAGGTGTCCTTTGCCTTTTCCTACCTTGCGCTCTATCTCTGCCGCAGTCGCCTTTGTCATCTCCAGTCTCTCCACCAGTTTGGTGTCATCTAGAAAGCTCCCCTCTGCTGCAGAGAGGCGCAGAAGGAGGTCATCCTCCAGATACTTCAGCTCTATCTTAAAGTCATTTTGGTGCTTTGTCAAAACCAACTAACAACAACCAAGAAAAGTGTGAGAAATGGTGGTTAAATTCATGTTTTTAAGCAGAGTTTCCTTCATCATCAATTTCACGGAATCATATGTAATAAAACATGCTTAACATTAAAACTGTACTAATCATAATTTTTAAAAATTCTTTAAAAACAATTCAGAAGGCATGTTAAGATCTTGCTGCACTCTGGGGTCTAGAGTATGAACATTTATCACAATCATTCAACATCATGAACCTATAGAAAGAATCTATTCTATACGAAGCAACTTCTGGTTTCTGCTTCAAATCTAAGGAGTTGGAAGTCATCATTTCCATTCTCACAACAGGAAAAAAGCTCATCAACAATTCTTATATCCTTCAGAGAACTGAGGTCACTGGGCAAACTACTACCCTGAAATCTGGACAGAGGGGGAAATACAGACAATCACAGCTTATGAGGAACATTTAAATAGTAATTGGCTAATTGCTAGAGCCAGAGCTTGAGAGTTAAAAACTTGTGAGGGCCCAGTCTTAGGGAGCCCTCCATACTTCTGTGAATTTACCTCCAGGAGACTCACCAGGTTCTCACAGTGAAGATCAGAAAAATATCTACTCCTCCTTTGGGCAGAGGAAGGGGAAAGGCAATGATTTTGAAATATGTCCAGAGGAAAGCAACCATTTAAAATATGTTAAGAGCTGTCTGTTCTCTTAACAAAAGCTTGCCCTCAAGGGAAATTATTTTACCAGAGCCTTATCTGATCTGGGGGGAACGGTGATTAGACAACTCAGCCTCCTCTAGACTTCTTTTCTCTCACAGGGGAGATAAAAATAAGAAACTCTTCTGAAGGTCAAAGCCCGGTGATTCAGGCCTACTAGAAAACTATGAGATTTAATTGTAAGGTTATAGAATGCTTCCTGTCCACGGTTTCTTACCACCATGTTAACAGACTCCAGTAGAATAATAATGGATTACAACGGCGAAGCTGCAAGACAGACTCTATTTAAGAAGGAGCTTCTAGGGAAATGTAAAGACACAGGGGAGACAAAAACAAGGAAATTGAAGCCTGTGACACCAATAGCTTCAGTAAACATTACACACAGCCTAACTCCTAGCCATTTAAACATAAAACCTCACGCTAAAGCTCTATTTACTTTAGTTCAAATTATGCAATATATCATGTCTGGATTTCAGTGAAAATGTACAAGGCATGCTGAAAGGCAAAAAAAAAAAAAAAACAGTCTGAAGAGATAAAGTAAACCTCAGAACAAGACACAGGTATGGCAGAGATTTCAGAATTATCACACTGGGAATTAAAAATAACTATGCTTAATATGCTATGGGCTTTAATGGTAAAAGTGGACATGCTTGGCCCATGCAAAGCCACGTGGGCAATGTAAGTACAGAGATGAAAACTCTAGGAAAGAATAAAAAGGAAATGCTAGAAATAAAAAAACACTGTAACGTAAATGAAGACTGCCTCTAATGGGCTCATTAGTAGGCTGGACACAGTCAAAGGAAGAATCAGCGAACTTGAAGATATGTCAGTAGAAACTTCTCAAGCTAAAAGGTGAAGAGAAAAAAGAATGGAAAAAAAGAAAGGAAAAGAATATTCAAGAACTGTGGGACAATTACGAAAAGTACAACATACGCATAATGGGAATACCTAAGGGAGAAGACAGAGAAAAAAGAGCAAAAGAAATATTGGAGGTAAAATGGCTAAGAATTTTCCAAAATTAATGACATTCACCAAATCACAGATCTAGGAAGCTCACAGCATACTAAGCAGGACAAATAATAAAAATTCTACACCTAGGCATATCATATTCAAACTGCAGGAAATCAAAGACAAAGAAAAAATCTTGAAATAAGCCACAGGACAAAAGAACACCTCATTTATGGAAGAAAAAGGGTAAGAATTACAGGAAACTTCTCTTGAGAAACCATGCAAGCAAGAAAAAAGTAGAATAAAATATTTACAATATTGAAGGAAAAAAACATCAACCTAGAATTCTGTGTCCTGCCAAATTATCCTTCAAAAGTGAAGGAGAAAATACAGACTTTTTCAGACAAACAAAAGCTGAGGGATTTTGTCACCAGTAGGCCTGTCTTACGAGAAATGCCAAAAAAAATTTTTTTCTCACAGAGAAGGAAAATGATATAGGTCAGAAACTCAGATCCACATAAAGAAAGAATGTCAGGGAAGGAATAAATGAAGGTAAGGTATTTTATTTTTCTTACTCTTAATTGAGATAACTGTTTGTTTAAAATAATAAAAGCAACAACATATTCAGTGTTTATAACTTACTGATAAATGCAATGAATGACCACAATGTTATAAGGGATGAGAGGAAGGAGATGAGAATACTCTGTTAAAAGGTACCTGCACTACCCATGAGGCAGTATAGTGTTAGTTAAATGTGGACTTATCTTAATTGTAAATGTAAATAGAAAATGCTAAGGAAACCACTAAAATTTTTTTAAAAAGAAGTATAATTTATATGCTAAGAGAGGACAGCTACTGGAATCATATAAAATGCTCAATTAAAACCAGAGAATGCAGAAAGTGAAGAAAAAACAAAAACGGTGGGGGCTGGGGCAAGGAACAAGTGCAGTAAATAAAAAACAATCACAAATATGATAGATATTAATCCAACTATATCAATAATCTCTTTGAATGTAAATTGTGTAAATACATAAATTAAAACACAGAGACTGATGCAGTGGATTAAAAAAACCCAGACTCAACTATCTGTTGTCTACAAGAAATCTACTTTAAATATAAAGACACAGATAGATTAAAGGTAGAGGGATGGAGAAAAATATACCATCCCAACACTAATCAAAGGAAAGCTGGAGTAGCTATATTAATTTCAGACACAGTAGACATCAGAACAAGGAAAATTATCAGGAGCAAAGAGGGGTATCATGTAATGATAAAGGGGACAATTCTCCAAGAAAACATAATAATCCTTAATGTGAATGTCTCTAACAACAGAGTGTCAAAATACATGAGGCAGAAACTGATAGAAGTGCTAGAAGTAGACAAATCCACTATTATTGCTGGGGAATTCAAAACTCCTGTATCCATAATTAACAGATCTAGCAGGCAGAAAATCAGTTAACAATATAGTTGAGCCAAACAGCACCATCAATCAACTGGATGTAACTGACATTTATAGAATAGTTTATCCAATAACAGCAGAATACACATTTTTTTCAAGCTCACATAGAACATTCACAAGATAGACCAAATTCTGGGCCATAAAACACACCTGAAAAAGTTTAAAAGAATAGAAATACAAAGTATGCTCTCAAAGTATGCTCACAATGAAATTAAATAAGGAATCAATAACAGAAAGATAGCTGGAAAAATTCCAAAATGTTTGGATATTAAACAACACACTTCTAAACAACACATGGGTCAAAGAAGTCTCAAGAGAAATTAAAAATATTTTGAAACAAATAAAAATGAAAATACAATTTATCAAAATATGAGAGATGCAACAAAAGCAGTGTCTAGAGGGAAATTTATAGCACAGAATATATATATTAGAAAAGGAGAAAGATCTAAAATTAATGATCTAAACTCTCACCTTAAGAAACTAGTGAAAGAAGAGCAGTATAAATCTAAAGAAAACAGATGAAAATAAACAATAAAAATAGAGCAGAAATCAATGAAATTTAAAACAGAAAACCAATGGAGAAAAATCAACAAACTGAAAGTTGATTCTTTACAAAGATCAATAAAATTTATAACCCTCTAGCCAGGCTAACCAAGAAAAAAGAAAGAAGGCACAAATTACTAATGTCAGAAATAAAAGAGGAGCCATCACTATGGATTCCATGGGCATTAAAGGATAATAAAAGGATATTATGAGCAATTCTATGCCCACAAATTTGTTAAATTAGATGAAGTAGACCAATTTCCTTGAAAGACACATCTACCAAAAACCCACACAAGGAAAAATAGATAATCTGAATAGGCCTGTATCTATTAAAAAAAATTGAATTGACAATTAATAATCTTCCAAAAAAGAAAGCACCTGGCTCAGATGATTTCACCGATGAGTTCTACCAAGGATTTAAGGAAGAAATGATATGAATTCTATGCAATCTCTTTCAGAAAATAGAAGCAAAGGGAATATTTCCTAACTCATTCTGTGAGGCCAGCATTACTCTAATACCAAAATCAAATAAAGCTATTACAAGAAAGAAAAACTATAGACCAATATCTCTCATGAATATATATGTAAAAATTCTCAACAAAATATTAGCAGATCAAATCCAACAATGTGTAAAAAGAATTACACACCATACCAAGTAGGATTTATTCCAGAATACAAGACTGGTTCAAACATTCAACAACTCATTCAACAAAGTCAAGTAATGTAATCCATTACGTCAATAGGTTAAAGAAGAAAATCATATGATATACCAATAGATAATTGGTATATCATAATGCAGAAAAAACACTTGACAAAATTCAACACTCATTCATGATAAAGACTCTCAGCAAACTAGAAATAGAGGAGAACTTCTTCAACTTGATAAAAAACATCTAAAAATGAAACCCATAGCTAATATTATACTTAATGGTGAGAAACGAAATGCTTGAAATAAGGTACAAATGTCTTCTTTCACCACTTCTATTCAACATTGTACTGGAAGTCCTAACTAATGCAATAAGACAAGACAAAGAAATAAAAGCTATGCAGAATGGGAAGGAAGAAATAAACAGTCTGTGTTCACACATGACATGCTTGTCTTTGTGGAAATTCCCAAAGAATCAATATAAAGACTCCTAACTAACAAGACATTACAACAAGGCTGCAAGATACAAGGATAATATACAAAAGTCAATTGCTTCTCTATATACCAATGAACAATTGGAATTTGAAATTTAAAACATAATACCATTTCCATTAGCACCCAAAATTGAAGTACTTAGGTATAAACCTAAGAAATTTTACTATGTTGAAGATCTATATGAAGAACTCTACCATATTCTGATGAAAGAAATCAAAGACGTAAAAAACGGAGAGATATTCCATATTCATGATAGGAAAATTCAATGTTGTTAAGATAGTATGTTTTCCTTTCTGGGATTCAACCAATACCAATCGAAATCCCAGCACATTATTTTGTGGATATTGACAAACTAATTCTAGAGTTTACATGGAAAGGCATAGATCCAGAAGAGCCAACAGAATATGGAAGAACAAAGTCAGAAGACTGACAGTATCCAACTTAAAGACTTGCTATAAAGCTACACTAATGAAGAAAGTATGGTATTGGTGAAAGAAGAGACAAACAGATCCACAGAAGCATGGTCAATTGATCTTTGACAAGGAGAAAAGGCAATTCAAGGTAGAAAGAATAGTCTTTTCAACAAATGGTGCTGGACAACTGGATATCCACATGCAAGGGAATGAAGTTGGACCCCTACCTCACATCATATATGAAAATTAACTCAAAATGGATCATAGACCTAAATGTAAGAGCTAAAACTATAAAATTCTTAGAAGAAAACAAAGGAGTAAATCTTGATGTGGCCTGAGAATTTGTATTTAAATAAGTTCCCAGCTGCTGCTGCTGCTGTTTTAGAAACCACCATTTGAGAACCAATGATTTCTACCAGGAGTGGCAAACTTTTCCCATAAAGGGCCAGTTAGTAAATATTATTGGCTTTGAAGGCCATACAGTCTCTGTTTCAACTATTCAACTCTGCCATTGCCTTCTGCCTACATTTTTAGGCTTCCTCTGTTGTTTTCTTGTTTTCTGTATCCAACACTGAATTTAATTATTTTCAGAATTTTCTCTTAATCAATGTACTTAAAGCCATAAATTTTCCTTTAAATACTAGTCATAACCAGCTACAAGCCTCTTAATTTTTCCAACCTTAATCTATTACTCCTCTTTTTTGATTTTTCACCCTGGCTGAATTGGTCTATTATCATCCAACCTACCAGGGCACGTACCTGCTTCTCTACTTCCGTTTTCCATGTCTGATATGCCTCTTTGCTTGTCCTAGTCATCTGCATCAAACAAGACCCAGAACTAGCTCATCTCCTACCTGTGGCACAACCCTAACTACCTCGTTTATGAGGAGTACCCTTGAATTGTTTGTTAACTGTTCACATATATCCTCATTTTTCTCAATTAGATTGCAAGATCCTGGAGGGCAAGAATCCTATCTTATACTCCTGTGTCTCACCCTATAATTTGTGCAAAGCAGGTACTGAATAAGTGTTGGTAGATGATTTCATAATTTTTACCTTAAGTTTCTCCAGATCTGGCCTTTCAATACTGACCACCTCTGCCAGCAGCTGGGCTTCTAAACCATCTTCTGTGACCGTGAAATTGAGGAGGGTTGTCTGAGCTTGCAATTCTGGCTTATAGTGAGGATTTGCCAGTTTTGTGTGAAGGATAAGGCGAAAGTTCTTGTTAAATTCACATTCTTTATCTCCAATCCTGATATACCTAAAGAGGGCATTACACAGACATTCAGGAGATTCCCATGAACCATAACTGATATTAAGGTGTCATTCCATTCCTGTGTTCTGATAATGTATCTAGGCTGTAAGACCAGGTGATTCAGGATTTTTCAGCTATTCTTGGTTTCCCTAAAGTACAGAAAGAATAAGAATTATCCACTAAACCTCTACATGATTGAGTTTTCTCATATGTAAAATTGTGATAATTGAAGTACTCACCTCATAGCATCGCTGTAACAATTAAATACAATAAATCATATAAAGGACCTATAACAAATGTTAGCTTCTATTATTATACTTCCTGTGATTAACCTTAATCATTGCTATTCTTCAAGGATAAAATGAGTATGTGTTTGTATGTATCTGTGCATATATTAAATGTATATATATATTAAATTTATATATATATTAAAAGTACATAAATACTTAAAATTACTTTCCAATATCTTTGGCATTGGCTCAAAAGCAAAGTTGAAGGAGACTCCTGTGTGGAGTCTCCTTGGATAGTATTCTTCCTGGGTCCATCTTGCACAGAGGTGGGCTCTCAGCAACCATGCTTCTGTTTTGTCTTCCTGCTCCCCTGGGCCATGGGGACCAGGAGTGGGCACTTCATCCAGGCTGTTCCAATCAGAGTAACCTTTCCTGGGATTCAGGATTGGAACAGAGAGAAGGGAGAGTTGGAACTGAAACCTGTAAACTTGTGTTGAAGTCACTCTGTCCTCCTGGTGAACTGAGCAGCAGAGAAAGACATTCCTGGTTTCTCAAGGAAGAATAATTAAACCAATATTCAGATGGAAGAGTAACGCACAGGGATCATGCTCTGGATTTTATAGCTTCCAGGTCCCATCTTTCTTGAAGCCTGGCTGCATTTTCACCTCAGTCGCCATGACACTCTGCAGCCTTATAACATCGTCTCCATTTTGCCTAAGCTAGATGGAAGTGGTTTCTGTAATTGCAAGCAAAGATCTGAACAAATGCAGCCTCTCCCTGAGGGGAACGCCTGATTTTTCTCTATCTCAGATGCTGGGGTCTAACTTCTAAGGATTTTATCACCTGAGCTCCGTTGCCCTCTAAGTTCTGGATGGGCTTGGGCAATGGAAGCACTGGCAAGAGACTGCAGTACAGGAGCAGAGAGAGGTCAAGCTTAGCCTGTCTAAGTGACAAGCTCTGGTGGAGTCTGTGTCCTGCTGTGACCATATTCCAGGTTTGGGATGGTCCCCTTCCACAGCTCCGCTCACAGGACCTAGTAACACTTCAGGCTTAGAGGTGGTAATGGCTTTCTGCTGTTGCAAATCCTTAGTTGCTCAACACCTCTACTGGGTTCCTTTACCTTTCCCTCTGAAAATTCCTTCTGTATATACCATGCTAACTCTATTCAAAAATTCCAGCCTACTTTGTGGTCTTTTCCCTGCCAGGAACCTGCTATGAGGATCTAGCGAAGGGAGAGTCTTTTAATTCATTCATGAGACAGACAAAACCATGAATACTGGAACTTCTCAAACTTGTCCATCAAAATAGCCTGAACTGTGTAGGAGTGAAAATTCATATAAGAAGCCTGGGAGCATGGCAGAAGTAAAGAGTGTCTTCTCAGTCTCCTATTTTATCTTAAATATTCATAAAAATTCTGGGATTCTTCCTTATTCAATGTATAGCGTATTTTAATTATAGAAGTATCATGATAATGATGATAGAATGTTATCCAAAGCCCATATTAATTTAAATATAGTATTTTAAATAGCCATGAGAAAAAAATACTACTTATCCCACTGACTTACAGGTGAGATGTTATTTCACTAAATTTATCAATTATGTAAAATTGGATGAATTCAAAAGAAAGACATTGTAAAACAAGTTCAGGCAACATTCCTTTTTACTAAAATGTCACAATATTTGCAAAAATTTTTTTTTAACTTGAGGAGAGATATCCAGAATGCTGCAACATGGCAATATTTTACATTATTGTTGGTAGATCTTTCATAATTGTATCTTGCTCTGAGATTAAGTGTCTTGTGTCATATGGAGAAAGAAAGGGCCTCTGATCCACTGGCCACTCTCTTTTTTTTTTTTTTTTTATATTTGGAAACTTAGTTTCTTTTTATTTATTTTTCCCCCAAAGCCCCAGTACATAGTTGTATGTCACAGCTGCACATCCTTCCAGTTGCTGTATGTGGGACGCGGCCTCAGCATGGCCGGAGAAGCAGTGCCTCAGTGCGCGCCCAGGATCCGAACCCGGGCCGCCAGCAGCAGAGTGCGCGCACTTAACCGCTAAGCCACGGGGCCTGCCCTGCCACTCTCTTTGACTAAGGAAATTTTTATGCAACAATTTTAGTGTGTAAAGATGATAAAAATCCTAGTTTTCTTAAATCGCTCAAGTTTTAATCACTAAATCACTCAAGTTTTAATCACTAAATCACTCAATCACTAAAGCTTTAATCACTACAGCTAAGATTCTCAAAAGGTTGATCAGATTCATGACAAACTGTCTTCATCCAATTCTCAAATTTTGTTTCCATTATATATGTTTCCATAATATAGTGATTTTATATTTGCAACAAAAACGTTCACAGTTTTTGATTAAGTGTTTAAGCTTGAAAAAGATCTGCCAAACAAACCACTCGGGGAGACATTCTTTATCAAGGAGAATGGTGAATTCATTCAAGTTATGGAGTTTTGGTTTGTGACTTTGTCAGAACTTCCTACTGTTTAATTTTTTTCCAGAAGGAAAAAGAGCAATTCTGGTAGCAACCTTCTTCTAAGCCAGTATATATCTGTATAATACATACTTCCCTTTAAAAAAAAAAATGAAAAAAAAGAGTATTCACATCACTGTTAAAGAGAAACACTGCGAACAACAAGAGATGAATGAACCACAGAGCAGTTTTTTTTGTTGTTTTGTGAGGAAGATCGGCCCTGAGCTAACATCTGCCAATCCTCTTTTTGCTGAGGAAGACTGGCCCTGGGCTAACATCCATGCCCATCTTCCTCCACTTTATATGGGACACCACAGCATGGCTTGACAAGCAGTGTGTCAGTGCGCGCTTGGGATCCCAACTGGTGAACCCCGGGCTGCCGCATCGGAGCGCACGCACTTCACCGCTTGCGCCACTGAGCCGGCCCCTAGGCCAGTTGTTTTAAGTGAACCAGGCAGTGGCTGCTAATGTTTCCAATGAGCACAGCAGCCCTGAGCCCTTGTTTTATAGGTCATGGAAATAACACCATCTATTCACATATTTTCCAGTTGATATCATGCTCATTAAAATAATAATGTACCTTATTGATAATATGTTATTTGTTTTTATCGTGAAACAGGTTGGAACAAAACATCAATTCACTCAATAAGCAGTTATTAAACACCTACACAGTACCTGCTGTCAGAGAGTCTTCTAGGCATGGGGCATATAACCATTACCGAGACAAGCATAGTCTCTACCCTCACAAACATTATCACTTACTCTCTCATAATAGGCATCATGGCTATAATATTTTACATATTAATTAATTCTTTTATTTATTCAGTTCAATAAATACGTATTAAGTGCCTACAACATGACAGCCATATAAAGATCAAAGACCTGCCCAATTAAAAGATAAGCAAAAGATCTGAATAAACATTTCTCCAAAGAAGGTACACAAATGGCCAATAAGCACCTGCATCATTAGTCATCAGGGAAATGCAAACCAAAGTCACAGGGAGGTACCACTTTACACTCAACAGACGGCTATAATAAAAAAACAAGTATTGGCAAGGTTATAGAGAAATTAACTCTCATACGCTGCTGGTGGGACTGGAAAATGGTGTAACCACTTTGGAAAACAGTTTGGCAGTTTCTCACAATCTTAAACATAGGGTTATCATTTAACCCAGCAATTCTACTCCTAGGTGCATACCCCCTCCCCCGCAATGGAAAACATATGTCCATGTAGAATTTGTACACAGATGTTCATAGCAGCATTATTTATAATAGCCAAAAGGTGGGAATAACCAAATTATCTGTAATCTCATGAATAGATAAACTGGTATGTCCAAATAGTGGAACATTATTCGGCCACAAAAAGGAAAGAAGTACTGACATATGCCACAACATGGATGAACCTTAAAAACCTTATGCCAAGTGAAAGAAGCCAGTCACAGAAGACCACATACTGTATGATTCTATTTATAGAAAATGTCCAAAATGGGCAAATCTATAAAGACAGACAGTAAGTTAGTGGTTGCCTAGGAGTTTTAATTCTAAAACTGATTGTGTTAATGGTTGCCTAAGGCTGTGAATATACTAAAAGCTATTGAATTTTTCACTTTAAATGATTAAATTGTATGGTATGTGAATTACACCTCAATAATGGTGTTACCAAAAAAGAAAAAAAGAACAATCTATCAAGAGATCAATCAGTAACATTTGGGCTTTTACCAATCTCTAAGGTAAGTAACTATGCTAACTATGGTTTCTCAAAGGTTCATGCTTGACTTTTGAGCATAATGAGGTGTGTCACAGGATGGTCTTACAGGATAAGGACATCTTTCTTATTTAAGCTGCTTCTTTTTGACTGAAGACATATTCAACCATATTTTCATTGGGAGGATCATCAAAATTTTTCCCATTACCTGAATTTCTCTTTCCAAGAGTTTCCAAAATTGATCTCACAAGTGGCTTCGAGAAAATCTTTCTTTGCTATCACTATTCACTGTATTACTGTCGGCCTAGATTTCAAGATTAACACAACTGTCTTTTAAAGGAAATTTTAAGAGTGAAGGTTTCATGTAATTATTGCCTAAGGTTCTCACACATAAGAGATACCAAAGTTTATGCTCATTTACATCTCCACAATAATAAAACCCGTACTTTAAATAAACCTCTGTGTACATCTTGCAATTTTCTGATTACTGCTCCATCTTGGTTTGGATTTCATTCCTCCCTTGTATAATGACTCAGAGAAATGCTAGCTCTGTCACAACCTTCCATATTTCAGGTTGAATTTTTCCTCTTTTGCTTGTGAATTTTCACTGGGTTTGAGTTCATACTTCATAAACGTCCTGTTTTAACCACTAACCTATATCCCTAGATAAAAAGAAAATTTAAACATTTTACACTTAAAAATTTAAATGAAGAACACTAAATGGACCAAGACTAGAATTTTCATTATTTTTGTCTAATGAGACAACACTGTGCTCACTGTGGCAGGATTAGAACTTCAGTAAGAAGAAAATTAACTTGGAGGTTTGTGGGGTGTGAGTGTGTGTGTGCGTGCGCACAAGCATGAGAATCAAAACAAGGCCCCGGCAAGATAACTAACTTATTTTTGAAAGTCATGGGTATTCAGGCTTCAGGGAGTAGTCTCTTGAGAGCAGGGGTTGGAGAACTGTTTCCATAAAGGGCCAGAGAGTAAATATTTCAGGCTTTGCGGGCCACATGCATCTCTGCCATATATCTTCTTTGTTGTCGACAACCCTATAAACCATTCTTAGCTCACGGGCTGCATCAAGACACGCAGCTTGCCTATCGCTCAGCTAGAGGATCACACCAGTTAGTGGTATTCATGTAATCTCCTCTCAGAGCAATAGTTGCTAGTCCCACTGGCTTTCCCAACAATACCAAGCTACAGTTTTTCCAATCAGCTATTACTCATAACTGTGCTCCCCTCCCTAGGCTTTCAAGAAAAAAAGGATGAGACTGGCCAACATGGAGCACGAGGTTCTGACAATATTGCTTCTGGGTACAGGTGATAAAAGCTTTTATATGGTTAAATACTTATTTAACCAAATATCTGAGTTACAGCAATGCTCCATAAGATGGCTCACAGATGACTCGGTGGCTCTAAGTCTTCCTTGCACACCTACACGTACCCTGAGGCATTCAGATACCCCAGGTTGAGAACCACAAATCTATTCGCTTGAGGGACAGTTCTGATTTTTCTCTGTGAAGAGTCAGAGTTAACTGGAGGAAAAGAGAATGATGTCTGCCTATAAAACTGAGTTTTACATTTTGCTCTAAAACATTATTTTACAGATTGAGATTTCTCAGGGATAGTAAACTATCCTCAATTGGGGTGTTTATGATCTATGAAAGGCAAAAACTGTGTAATGACTCAGTGGGTTTTATCATTGCTGCTAGGTTAATTTTGGTTAATCTCCTATCAGGGAAAATTAAACAGACTGCTAGTGCTCTCTCATGATTTGAAGGATCCAAAAAAACAACGGAGTTAACCAGAGGGGTGGGATAAGCAAACAATCACTTTGTTGTTTCTGTGAAAGACACGAATCCAGAGGTTACGACTTCCAGAACATAGGAGGCAGCTATGAGCTCTTGAACTTAAACTCCAATGAGAAGCAATAGCAGGTGTCAAAAGCAACATAAAACTTCGAAGTGGGGCTACATTCTTAAAACAGTAGTTCTTAACCCACTTTCAGCCCCATGCTCCCCAGGAACAGGACGCTGGCCTGTGACACTGCATCACAGCGAGAATCAAGTGGGGCAGGAGTCTATGAATCTGGGGGGAGTTGCTCCCAGAGCGTTTTTATACGTCCCTCCAGGGGAGGGAGCTCCTCCTGTGCCCTCTTCTCACTGGCTAAGAACTGCTGGTTTGGAGGTGAGAGACTAATTATACAAACTCAGAACCGAAATAAAATGACTTTTCCCAATACAAACACCACAGTTTAATTGGATAGGACATAGGGTGAATCAAAAACATTGTTTCACCCAGCAGAGTTGTAATTTTAGAGCAAAAGAGCCCCTAGACATTATTCACCTGATTCCTTTTTATGGACCCAAAGAGTTTATGACTTGTCCAAGGTCACATAGCTCAGTGGCAGACCTGAGACTGGAACGTGGGTCTCTAGACTCCTAGTATAAAGTTCATTTCACTGCACCACGTTGCAGGCTAATTTGCTCTGTTTGGTGGTGACAGCTTGTAAGCCCAGCCTCTGACGATCTGTCTGATCATCCATCACAAGAGGGCACTGAGAGATATGATTGACTCAGTAATAGTCTATGGCCTCTAGAGAAAAAAATATGAAGACACAGCTCTGAGAGCATGCCCTGCTGATCTTTGCTTAGCAATTCTGTCCTTGTTTACGAAGGAGAACAGCACTGATTATCGAGGTGCCTAGTCCTAATCAAAGGGCTAGAATTTCTGGTAGATATTTGCAAAAAATGAATTAATTTATAAAATTTTAAAAATAAATCCATCAATTTACATAAAAGTTTTCTATCTTCTGACTTTTAGGAAAAAGAAAATACATTTCAAGTATGTCAAAATGCTCACTAGTTAGCTGAATGAATTATTGTATAATAAAGACAATCATCTACAAATTAACTATAAATTCAGTTTTCCATAAGTCAGGTTTACATAAAAATCAGGTACCCTGAGAATTTCAAAATTCCTTCAAAGTTTATTCAAAATCCAGCCAAAAGGTGTCCTGGGATAAAAAGATTTCTAATTTCTTCAAGTCATGGAAGGTCTTTATTTTTGTGGAGAATTGATATGCAAATTACATTAAAAACACTTGAAAATGATTTCTTGGCTAATGTTCATAGCATCTGTGATAGACACGGGGAAACATTTCTCTCAATTTTCAGATTTACCTGAAAGCCAGAATCTCTGTGAGTTGAGAGAGGCAGAATTGTCTCAGGATAGCCAGGATGAGAGTCTGAAGTGGGAGATCAGAATCTGGAGCTCTTATTTCTGAGATACATATCTGGAAACTAAGGACTTTTGTTGGAATTGTTCTCAAGATTTAGTGTAGTTAACTGTTGAAAATGCCATCAGTCTTGGATCATAGAAACCTAAATGAATTTCTCTAGTGATCAGATATTTTCAGAACCTGAACAAACACCATCACTGTTTTTTATTGCCATTTAAAACCAAACATGGAGAAGTAGCGTATTCAATTTAAAATAAGGACTTACTGCTATGGCAGGTCAGAGTCTTTTCTAGGAACGGCTGCAGCAGGACTCTTAAAAAAGATTTACAAAGCCTCCCTCACAATGCTGTTTGGAGAGAAATTTCCTAAAATATCACATTATTATATTGAAGGTTCTCACTGTAAGATGTGCAATTCAGACAACTAACAAATTCTCAGAATCAGAGAAATTCCACTCTGCAGGCCTCATCAGAGCTGTTTTGTCACGGTAAAGAGATAGCAGGCGGGTATTGAGATAAGTAAATAATATAGTCCCACTAGCTGGGAAAAAAAAACACACTCAGGAGAAGAAAAAAATCTTTTCAATGGACATCTAAAAGCCTTACTGCATGTCCTGCTGTTTAAAATTAAAAGCTTCCAGATTAGACTTGTGAGCGCCAACAGCTCCGGCTGAGAGTGCAGCGCAAGAATCAGGTGTAGCACACGGCAGAGGCAGGTGTTACTTAGCAACCTCGGCAGGAATGGCCCTGCCAGTTGGTCAAACCCGGTTCCTCAAGAAAGGTTTCCGCTGAAAGCTGCACAGCTGGCAAGACTTTCAAGAAAAGGAAGGAAAGTAAGTCCTGAATAGAAATGAGTTAATTGTCTTGCTGCTTCATACATCTAATATAACCAACACGTCCTTCTAAGATAAAAGAAAACTTCAATCAGAATTTAAAAAAAAGATTAATGTTACAAGAGTCTAGATACCATTGAACAGAAGAAAAAGGGAACTAAAACAGAAAATCATAGATTATTTCCCTTTTGATATGTACATAAAACATACATATTATATATATTCTAATACATCCATATTTAAAATTATAATGTAGCATGAAAAATAAAGAAATTTTTGTTCCATTTATATTTATTTGCCTTTTAAAAGATTTGGCGCTCTCCGGCGGGCCCTGTGGCTTAGCGGTTAAGTGCGTGCGCTCTGCTACTGGCGCCCGGGGTTCGGATCCCCGGTGCGCACTGATGCACCACTTCTCTGGCCGTGCTGAGGCCGCGTCCCACATACACCAACTAGAAGATGTGCAGCTATGACATACAACTATCTGCTGGGGCTTTGGGGGTTAAAAAAAAAAAAAGATTTGGCGCTCTCACTGCTGTGGCCCAGGTTCGGGAACCACACCACCCATCTGTCAATTGTCATACTGTGGTGGCTTCGTGTTGCTGTGATGCTGAAAGCTATGCCACTGGCATTTCAAATACCAGCAGGGTCACCCATGCTGGGCAGGTTTCAGTGGAACTTTCAGACTAAGACAGACTAGGAAAAAGGACCTGGTCACCTACTTCTGAAAAAATTGGCCATTAAAACCCTATGAATATGGGCCGGCCCCGTGGCTTAGTGGTTAAGTGCGCGCGCTCCGCTACTGGCCTCCCGGGTTCAGATCCCGGGCATGCACCGACGCACCTTTCTCCGGCCATGCTGAGGCCGTCCCACATACAGCAACTAGAAGGATGTGCAGCAATGACATACTACTATCTGCTGGGGCTTTGGGGGAAAAATAAATAAATAAAATTAAAAAAAAAAAAACCCTATGAATAGCTGCTGAGCATTGTCTGATATAGCACCAGAAGGTGCGAGGATGGCGCAAAAAGACCATAAAAGGTTCCTCTATGCTGTACTCAAGGTCGCTAGGAGTTGGAATCCACTTGAGGGCACTAACAACAACAAAAATAGTATTAGCACGATGATTGTGAGGGTGCGTATGCACTATCTGTAGACCCTGAATATTATACTTAAAAATAATTCTTGATTGAATTTAGGGATAAAAAAATTGTTGGAGGGTCTTTTTTACAATTAAACTTTATTTTGAATTTAGAAATTGAGAGAGACTAGAATGTTGAATTCTATTATATGAGGGCATGAATTAATTTGAAAATTAAAATATTCTTACCTACAGGGACTTAATGAGAGAACTACATAACCCGAGTTTATTTAAAAAATCAGCATCCATTTATGATAAAAACTCTGAATAAAATGGGGATAGAAGGAAAGTACCTCAACATAATAAAGGCCATATATGAGAAACCCACAGCTAATATCATCCTCAATGGTGAAAAACTGAAAGCTATCCCTCTAAGAACAGGAACCAGACAAGGATGCCCACTGTCACCACTCCTATTTAACATAGTACTGGAAGTCCTAGCCAGAGCAATCAGGCAAGAGAAAGAAATAAAAGGGATCCAAATTGGAAAGGAAGAAGTGAAACTGTCACTATTTGCAGATGACATGATTTTATATATAGAAAACCCTAAAGAATCCACCAGAAAACTTTTAGAAGTAATAAACGAATATGGGAAAGTTGCAGGATACAAAATCAACATACAAAAATCAGTTGCATTTCTGTACACTAACAACGAAGTAGCAGAAAGAGAAATTAAGAATACCATCCCATTTACAATTGCAACAAAAAGAATAAAATACCTAGGAATAAACTTAACCAAAGAGGTGAAATATCTGTACACCTAAAAATATAAAACATTTCTGAAAGAAATTGAAGAAGACACAAAGAAATGGAAAGATATTCCGTGCTCTTGGATTGGAAGAATTAACATAGTTAAGATGTCCATACTTCCTAAAGCCATCTATAGATTCAATGCAATCCCTATCAAAGTTCCAACAACATTTTTCACAGAAATAGAACAAAGAATCCTAAAATTTATATGGAACAACAAAAGACCCCGAATAGCTAAAGGAATCCTGAGAAAAAAGAACAAAGCTGGAGGTATCACACTCCCTGATTTCAAAATATACTACAAAGCTATAGTAACCAAAACAGCATGGTACTGGCACAAAAACAGACACACAGATCAATGGAATAGAATCGAAAGCCCAGAAATAAACCCACACATCTATGGACAGCTAATCTTTGACAAAGGAGCCAAGCACATACAATGGGGAAAAGAAAGTCTCTTCAACAAATGGTGTTGGGAAAACTGGATAGCCACATGCAAAAAAATAAAAGTAGACCCTTACCTTACACCATACACAAAAATTAACTCCAAATGGATTAAAGACTTGAATGTAAGACCTGAAACTGTGAAAGTTCTAGAAGAAAACGTGGGCAGTACGCTCTTCGACATCGGTCTTAGCAACATCTTTTCAAACACCACATCTGACCGGGCAAGAGAAACAATAGAAAAAATAAACAAATGGGACTACATCAAACTAAAAAGCTTCTGCACAGCAAAGGAAACCATCAACAAAACGAAAAGACAACCTAACAATTGGGAGAAGATATTTGCAAACCATACATCTGATAAGGGCTTAATCTCCAAAATATATAAAGAACTCATGCATCTCAACAACAAAAAAACTACCAACCCAATTAAAAATGGGCAAAGACCTGAACAGACATTTCTCCAAAGAAGATATACAGATGGCCAACAGACACATGAAAAGATGTTCAAAATCACTAACTATCAGGGAAATGCAAATCAAAACTACAATGAGATATCACCTCACGCCTGTCAGAATGGCTATAATTAACAAGACAGGAAACAACATGTGTTGAGAGGTTGTGGAGAGAAGGGAACTCTCATACACTGCTGGTGGGAGTGCAAACTGGTGCAGCCACTATGGAAAACAGTATGGAGATTCCTCAAAAATCAACGATAGAACTACCATATGATCCAGCTTATCTCCACTGTTGGGTATTTATCCAAAGAACTTGAAAACACCAATTTGCAAAGGTACATGCACCCTGTGTTCATTGCAGCCTTATTCACTTATAGCCAAGACTTGAAGCAACCTAAGTGCCCATCAAGGGACTAATGGATAAAGAAGCTGTGGTATATATACACAATGGAATACTACTCAGCCATAAGAAACGACTTAAATCCAGCCATTTGTGACAACATGGATGGACATTGAGGGTATAATGCGGGTGAAGTAAGTCAGAGGGGAAGGTCAAGTACCAGATGATTTCTCTTCTATTAAGTAGTAGATAATAACAACAATAAACAAACACATAGGGACAGAGATTGGATTGGTGGTTGCCAGAGGGGAAGGGGGAAGGGAGGAGGGTGAAGGGGTTAATTCGGTACATGTGTGTGGTGATGGGTTGTAATTGGTATTTTGGTGGTGAGCATGATGTGGTCCGTGCAGAAATGGAAGTACAATGATGTACACCTGAAATCTTTACAATGTTATAAACCAATGTTATTGCAATAAACAAAAAATTAAAAAAAAAAAAAAAAAAGAATTATAGAAAAGAAGAAGGTAAAATATCCCATTAATAATTTTTTTATCTTGATTACATGTTGATGTTTGGATATATTGGACTAAATAAAATATGTTATTAAAGTTAATCTCAAAAAAAAAATAAAAATAAAAGCAATCTATACGGAAAAAATAAATAAATAAAAATAAAAACCATAATTTTCCAGCTCAAGAGAGCACATTCCATTATAGTGTGGGATTTCATTTAACATGGTTCTATCTTAAATCTCACCCAAGATCTCATTCAAATAGATCTATAATCAGCTATAATACAATCGCATGGCATCAACTCCAAAGGTGGCTATATAAACTGGAAACTTGCTAATTAAAACAATTCCTCTTATTAATTTTAGTGCAGCTTTCAGGAAACCTAGTCATTATAAAATAAGTAACTGTAAAATACTGTCTCCCTTTCATTTTATTATTTCTATAAAAATAGAAACATATCATATAGCTAATATTTCTATTAAAGTTTCTTTCTAGGGAATGCTACTTAAAGACTATTACTAAAAGAATAATTATATGAAAATAAATATAGACTAAAGTATAAAATGTCTTTTTAACATAATATTTATATGCTCAGAAACAAGCTGAAATACATCTTGCAGTAAGGTTACTCCACCGAAGATTAAAGTTCAAAAATTACTTCAATAATAGCTGGGGGCATTTGAAAGCTTAAAGAGAGATAATTTTATAAAGATGCTCCACAGATCAGCAACTTCTCTAACATGTAAGCTAGTAAATTTGCTTTGGAAAAAGTACATGTTGATAAATCTTCCCAGATATGTTTCCTGTCGATTGATACCATGAGATATATTTTACTTAAAATTAGGATTGTCTGGAGTTTGGTGGATTTAATTATTTGTAATTACCCAGCTGTTGTCAGCCTGTGGCCATTTTATGACAGTGGTATCTACTATGTGGGTCAGGTTCAACTGTATATCTTCTCAAACATAGATTTAATGTGCTATTGATGAAACCATTACTAGAACCAAATTAAAGTCTGGGCTGATGTATTGGTCCACAGGGACCCGTCAGACATGAAAGAAGTAATTAGTATTCATTACTTCATACTCCACAACATTCCAATTATTAATGAACTTCAACTTTTGGACTATGCTGTATCTATCACAAGCATCTTCTCAGACATTCATTATTAGGAAGAATAAACTAATATTGGTTTAAAAAGAGGCCCTGAAAACAAACAGAACTAAAAGAAACAAAAACACTATTAATAGCCAAAAACTCTCTGAAGAATGTGACTTACTCCCAGGAGTCTGAAAGTGTTATCCCACCTGCATTTGAGGAGGAATATGATACAGTAAAGACATTCTGGGTGAATGCACCAGCTTTGCAATCCCTGTGGGTTGTTTCCTCCTGTTGTTCTTGTTTTTAATGCTATTTTATCTTTACAACACAAAGGGAAACATATTTTTAACCCCACAGATAATCACACAGAGTAACATAGGAACATAAAGATATAAGGGGATAGAAAAAAATCAAGTAAAATGTTCATTGTTGAAGATCAGAACAGGTAGCCCTATTAGAAAACTTACAAACAAGTAGATTAATTTGGGATATGCTCAAGGCGAAGTCAAAATTTTTTACTCCTGTTTTAACACTGCAAATGGGTATCTCTATTATTAAACAGAACCATATCAACATTTTCCCATTAATTTTCTTTTCATTGTTTTCTCCCAGTTTTAATTAATTGCATTAAAAGGAAAATAATTCTTACTTCTACTAATCTATTATTATTTTTCATATCCCCTTCTAGTTTGCATATATATGAATATTTTAAAAAGTTTTTCTCTCTCTCTTTTTTAAAGACTTAGATGAAGGAACAAGAAAGTGTTTGCTTTGTTTAAACATCTTGTTAGGTTAAAACAATACAATCACTAAAATATCAAACTATATTCCAAAGAACTTTTAAAGCTTTTATAAATAAAACTATTCTCAAAATTTTGAGTGTCCTCAACTTTTTCCATTCAAAGAGGTGGGAAAAAAATAGGACATAGGAATAGTTCTTCATAGGAAGAGGTGGCTAATAGTATAAAACACAGAAATCTTGTATACTATAAAAAATAGCTGAAGAATGAAAGTCCCCAGCTCAGTCTTCTGAAAGACCCCACAACTCATACACTACTGGTGAGCATGTTAATTTGTACAAACACTTTAGAAAACAACTTCGCGATATCTTTTAAGGCTTATTGTGCACATAATCTACAACCCAACTATTCTACTCCAGAATATAAACTCTGAAGAACCTCTTGCTGTGTGCACCTGTAGATGTGTATATGAATATTCAGTACATGAATATCCATAGCAGCATGCCCTATAATAGCAAAAAATTTGAAAACAACCTAAATGTCCTTCAATAGGAACATTAAATAAATTGAGGAGTAGCCACACCATTGACTATTATAGTGATAAACATGAGATTAGAGCCAAGTGAAAAGAATTACAGCTAAAAGCAAGACTATAGGAAGTCTTAGAAACATAATATTGAGTAGAAATTTAAGTCCCTTTAAATTATATAAACTATGATGGCATTTTTATAAAGCCCCAAATCAAACAAAAATAAATAATATATCGTTTTAGAAAATGCATATGATGAAATTATTTTAAATAAAGTAATGAAGTGATAACAAAATTTAGAATATTCACTACCTTTGGAGAGGAGGCAGAATGGGAAAGGAGAGGAGCAGAAAGGTGGCTTAAAGATATTGGTAATCTTTCAGTTCATAATTTGAATGGTAGATACATGTCTAAATTATTATTATGCTTTATAACTTTCATATATTATGTATTTTATATGTATCAGTATTAATTAATAAAATTTATTTATTTTTTATTTTTTGTGAGGAAGATCAGCCCAGAGCTAACATCCATGCTAATCCTCCTCTTTTGGCTGAGGAAGACCGGCTCTGAGCTAACATCTATTGCCAACCCTCCTCCTTTTTTTCCCCCAAAGCCCCAGTAGATAGTTGTACATCATAGTTGCACATCCTTCTAGTTGCTGTATGTGGGACGTGGCCTCAGCATGGCCGGAGAAGCGGTGCATCGGTGCGCGCCCAGGATCCGAACCTGGGCAGCCAGTAGCGGAGAGCGCGCACTTAACCGCTAAGCCATGGGGCCAGCCCCAATTAATAAAATTTAAATAACCTAAACTCTCTACTGCTTTTAGGAGGCAACTTAAAATATCAAAAGATATGACTGATTCCTTCCCTCTCTACCCCTCCTCTTTGCTGATCTGCTTTGTGGCTCCATTCATGGTTTGTTCATACTTCCCATGTCCAAAAGACAATGTCTTACTTCAGAGCCTGTATGTGAAGACCTATATGTGCTATGCTCTTTGTGTTTTTTTCTTCACCAGATAAGAAAATGTAAACACAAAGAACAGGCTAAACAACTTATCCTAAATCACCAAACTACGGTGTAGCAGATTAAAATTGGATCCAAGTTTCATCTTACTTCTTCTACCCCAATACTAGTTTCTAACAACAATGTACTAGTGCATAAGCCCCACCTCATAGCCTTAAAAGTCTCTCTTGAAAATGGACATGTAGCTAGTTCAAGACAGTAGGCTGAACACTGTATTTACTTTCTTTCCCATGCCAAATCCTATGGAAATGATGGAAAGATACATGCTTAGAGAATGAATGAATTCAAAATCATGTTAGAAAACAAGAAAGAGTACAATGAGTGGAAGCAAAAAAAAATTGAGGAATTAAAGAAAGTGATGAGAAACCTAATGGAAAAAATTAGCAAAAGTTAACCATAGGCAATTCACGGAAGGCTAAAAAACATATCCTTATTAACAGTAAGAGAAATATAAAGAGCAAAGAGATAACGATTCTATTGTTTGATGTTGCTATTGGCTTTTGCTCGTGGTGCCTTGTTTCCTTGTGTGTTCTATGATTTTTGCCTGTGAACTCATGTACCTTCGAATTATATCTTTCACAATCCTCTGAAGTTTGGACTTACGTATATTATTCCAAACAGGAATTTGTTTGCTTCTGCCAAGTGCCTTGGGATGTGACCAATCCAAGAACACTTTAAAATAAGTTATTGCTTTGAGGTGTTTTAGGGCATATAAATAATAAAAATTTGTCTTGAATGTTCATAAGAGGGATGGGTCTTGGTTAGGAATTCTCAGGGGATATGTTTCTACCTCTTCTGAGGGCAAGGGTAGAGAAAGAAAAGTTTCCTTTCTGCAGTGCTGGGTTTTGTTTGTTTAATGTTTAACAAATTTACCCTTAAATAGAAGGCATGGCCCCCTGAGGCTCTAGCATCACCCAGGAATCTCTTAGCAGATTTCACACCCTGAATAGGCCCTAGGCTTGGTCCAAGCTCTGTATATCCATCAAAACCGAAACCCAAGGTCATCAGTCTTTAGCAGATACCGTCAGGAACAAAACCAGCTTTGGTGTTCCTTATCTGATTCTTGCTTTTTGGTTGCACATTTTTTTGTAACCAAGTGATAGATTTCAAAAGACGTTTTTAATATTTTAACTAACATATTTAGTTGTTTTTTAGTATTCACATATCTAATCTGCCACAGTGCCAGAAATAAAAGTCTATGTTTTTATTGTTTTGTTTTTATTTTGATTAACCATTTTTTTAAAGTCATATAGTATGATTCTCACCCATAGAGAACCTGTAATCTAATAAGGATATATGAGTAAAAAAAATATTTAAGCATATTGTAAGAGGGACATATGAAGACAGAATGACACAGTGACAGTATAGAATGTACTATGTGTGGGAGGCATTAAATGTGGAAAATTAAAATCCCATTTAATTGATTAAATAGCAGTTGAATTCTGAATTAAGTGAATTTGGCATTTGTAGACAGAAAAGATAAGTAAAATAGCACATCAAAGGAGAGGGGATTATCTGTGTGAAGTAATGACATTAGTAAGAGGAAATGCAGCAGTATCAAACAGGCAAAGCATTTTGTGGCTTCGTAGAAGAGCTTTAATTCAATTCAATGTAATACATAACAGAGAATTCTTAATGGGTTCTTGAATAGGGGAGTGATGATAGATGCAATATTAGAAAAAAATTATTTTAACCACTGTCTGGATTGGAGAGGAGTGAGCAGAGAAAGGATATAAAGAGATTACTTCAGTCAGCAGGAAGAAATGAAAGGCCTGAACCACACTGTAAGGTGTAGATATGAAAGCAAAACATAGATCCCAAAACATCGATGGGAAAATAAGCAAGGTTTAGGGAAAAAATGGATTGTGAGAGTAGGAAGAGTTAGATTGGGAAAGTAGCATTCACAGGAATTCTACTGAAAAAATGGTAGTGCCTATTTATTTGGAAAAGCTAGTTAAGAAACTAGATTTACACATATTAAACTTTATATAGTCATAGGACATTCAAGAAGACATTAACTAAGCTCTTTCGTCCCTATTTTTCTCATCTATGAAGTGGGTGTATCCCTCTGCTCTTCTGACTATATAGCATCTCCCTAGACAATCACATCCACCATGATGGCTTAACTACCTCTCTTTGTAGATGATTCCCCATCTACATGTTCAGCCAAGATCTCCTTATTGAGCTCCATACTCACATACCCAATTGCTTCTTAGACTTCTCTTTTGGGAATGAGTGTTACAGCAGCAACTCAATCTCTGAATGTCCAATATAAGTGAAATCATTATTCCTTTCCCCACACTTACTTCTATTGCTATATCACATCACTCCATAAATCACACCATCATTTAACCTGGCAGAAGACTGGAAATCACCCTTGAACCTTCCTTCTTCCCTACCAACAATATCCAACTAATGACCATAAATATGATATTAACTCCTTGAGATTTCTTTGATTTGTCCTCTTCTCTCTCTCCCTACTGTCACTGCCTTAGTTTAGCCTCATATCGTGTCTCAACTGGATTATTGCAATTGTTTGCTAATTAGACTCTGGCTCTAGATCCACGCGCCTTCAATCATCCTTCATATTGCCAACAATATGACCTTTTAGAAACATAAATCCGATCACAACGCTGCCAGCATGCTTAAGAGTCTTCACTAGCTTCCCCATTGACTTATGTTCATGATTTTCAAGTGAAAGGATGGAGACTCCAGATTTGCTACTCCAGGAAGGCATGGTCCTTTGGTCAAAAACCACTGCTGTTGTCAAAAGCCATTGCTGTTGTCAACTAGAGTTACTGATAGGAATGGGTCCCTTCAGTGTGTCTGAGGAAAAAAAATTATCAACCGATAGGAAAAGGCCAACCTACAGGTGACCTGTGGTGCCCAAGGATGTCCACATTCTGGGCCCTGCCAATCTCTCTGGTCTCATCTCTCCCAGTCCACACTCCCACTTTTCCTCCCAAACACAAGACTATTCAGCGATTTGGATCCTATTTGCAGTTCCCCAAAGCTGTTGGACAGTTTCATGTGTTTCACTATTTTTCCATAAAGCCTTTCCAAGTCTCCACTTTGGAACTGATGACTTCCTGCCATGTAGACAGTAATGCATCATGAATGATGATTCAGTCAGCAACAGACCGCATATTTGACAGTGATCCCATAAGATTAATACCATATAGCCTAGCGGTATAGTAGGCTATACCATCTAGGTTTGTGTAAGTATACTCTAGGATGTTCGCACACTGAAGAAATGGCCTAACAATGCATTTCTCAGAACATATCCCCATCATTCAGTGATGCATGACTGTACTTCTGTCACATCAATGGCACTGTATTACTTTTATCATTTATTGGCCCATCTTTCCTGAAAGGAAATGTAGCCTTCTTAAGGGCACATCTATACATTATCATGCTTTGAATCTGCAGCCCCCAGTACACTGCCTGGCATATAGCAGTACTCAGAGAAGGTTTATTCAATGACTAATAGAATACGTAAGGACTTCACTAGCACTCAGATTCTTTGGGTAAAGATACTCCAAAAACATCTGCATGGGAGAGGGAAGTGGGGAAGACTGGAGATACAGATCTCTAATTTACCCTCATACAAGTGGTTGTTCCCACACATGAGAGTTTAGGAGCTAGGACTGTTAAGGTAGTAACTGCATGTGGTAAGCACCATCTGTTATCCTCTTACACATCGTTTAAAATTCTCTTAACCTTCTAAAAAAATGCTGGAATGACATGATTAGTTCTAGAAAGCCTAATAGAGAGTACATATTCAGTAAATATTATTAGTTTGGAATAAATCGTTCTGGCCTGATATTTTGTGATAAAGACTTAATGCTCTCTGTAAAATAATTTGTTTCCAAAATAAAAGACCTCTGAGATTCTGATATTTAACATATCCATACTAAGGAAAAATCATGACTCAAATTTATCAGTCTCGGAAAATTTCAGATTATCAAAAAAATATATATATTTTTTATATATAATAGAGAGTCACCAAATTTTTTACACTGAAATTGTGTGACTGAAAGTCCAAGTTAAAGCTAGAGAATACGTATTTCACTGACAAAAAATTTTAGGTCTTCATAATAGAGTCAGAACCTTAATAACAAGGATTTCACTTTAATGACATTCAAGATTTTACACTATATTTTTAACACATCAGACACAGCTACAATTATATTTATGTTAAGAGTTACAGTTTGTCAAGTGTCTTATTAGACTGTTCTAAATGCATGTCTTGGCAAATTTTGGTTTATTAAACAATTATAAGTTGTCAGTCACGGTCAATGGATTTACTTAGTGAGTTGTATAATAAATACTATACCAATCGGTTAGAGACTATTTAAAAAATAGAAGTTAGTCACCCTTAAGTAGGCCTATTTCCACTTAAAATTGACAGGATTAATCTAGTGATGAAAAAGGAGACAGACACCTTTGAGGCAGAGAGTGGGTGTCAAAAGAGGAGGTTGGGAAAGCTCTGAAATGACACCTTTGTGAAGAAAAAACAACAGAAAAAGAGAAGGCAATCCAGTGAAATAAGTCGAATGCCAGTTTCCTGAGGGAAGAGGCCTGAGAGCCTTTGGAATGCCACAGTCTCCCCTGAACCCACCAGGCTCGACAACTGCTGCATGTGACTGTTTACACATTTATAGAAAGTGACACGATGACTCCTTGGAAAGAGCTCCACTGCCCCTGGGAGAATGTCCTGGAGAGTGTGGTGTTCCAGGGGGAATGACGGTCATTTGGAACGTCACATAGAGCTCACCAGGGGTGTTCCCAGTTGTTGGCAGTCCACCACTGCTAGTATGGGAGGTGATTTTAGGGGTCTACTTGAACTCTTTTTTTTTTTAATGATTATATATATTTTAAGTGTATTGGAAATCACAAAACTAGCACAGTACACCCGTGATTTAGTAGATGCTAACTTGGAATGAGGCTGGGTAGAAAAAAAATAGTGAGTGGATTTAAAATTGATTTAAAGAAAAATATTAAGTAAATAAGGTACAAGTGATACGCAATTAAGGCAAACACACTAAAGGTGTTTAGAAAAGTACTAAAGTTAGAGAAACATTGGTGTAAACTAATAAGGGAGCAAGTACTCTCAGATTTGTGACAATGCATTTTTTGGTCTATAAATCAAGAATTGGGTAACATAAATCTAAATCCACCAAAGAAATAGTCTGAAAGTCTGGATCATGTTGAGGTTGCTTTGGTCTTGGAGTGTAGGTGCCTTGGAATGGACATTCAGAAATATCACCAAGAAGATGCCAATAGATTACACTTGATTACGAGGCTAAGAAATAGAACCTGACAATCAAACTCATGTGTAGCACAAAATATATGTTAAAAATTCAAAAATACTTACTTCCCTTTTTTAATCGTGTTCCTACCAAGCAGTGGATCAAGGACCGGATCTATTGTTTCCTCAAGGTTTTCAATTAAGATGACATCTCCAAAGGCCAAGGCAGTTTCAATGGCATTCAAAAACCTTAAAATTTGGTCAGAATTAAGATAATAAAATGTAAGTTAGCACAGGGAAAATGTTCAAAATTATTTACATTAAATTATATTTAATTTAATGTAGATATTTTAAATGAGACTAACTTAGAGAAAACTATAAAGTAGTATTCTTCTTCAACCAGATTAATAGAAATTAAAGATTAGATTTTGAGATAAATTTCACAGCTATATTTTCCAAGTGAAATTCAACAGTTTGAACTAATAAGCTCATGTGTACATTGGTTACTTTTGATAATAATCATGGTTGAAATAAATGTAACTTACCCAAGTATCATAAGTTTAAATTCATTCAATAGGTCCTTTTTTGATGGAAAAATTCAAATTATATTAAATGCTTTGTAGTTTTATCAAACATTTATCTTTTAAACTTTTAGGTCCCGTCATATAAAGTGGTGAACCACTATTTTATTTCATTCCCAGTCTCCAAAAATAGTTTCTCCCTTCAAAAATAATTTTCTCCAAGTATTCAGATAAGCAAGGGAATACATTTATCTGCACAACTGTAGAAATTCCTTATTTCATTTTACATGTGAAAAGATTATGGAGGCGTCAAATGAAATATCAGTAAGTCTAAAATTATTTATTTAACATTAACTGAACACCAACTACATACAAGACAGCTTTCTCCTCATCAGACAGTATTATCATGAGGACCCAATGACAAAAATCTTGGAGTAGATTCAGTTTTCAAAAGTGACATGTAAAACTTGACTAAGAAATTAAATTTTCTTCAGGCATCCAATGTTGGAACTTGTAGCCATGTTAAAATCTTATTGTAGGCAAAGTATAAATTTAGGAATATGACTGTAAACATCATTAAGCTTACAGGGGCACTTGGCAATTCTGTGTTACCATATGCCAAACACTGTCAAGAAGGCTTAGAATACATCATATTTCCATTCTTGGCCTTAGGAACTTGACATCTTTTTCCTCTCAGATGCACTGTTTGTTCTAACCTTCAATCTAATTTCTTCTTCAGGTAAGTAGGTGCCACCCAACATAAATGCCCTTTCAACAGGGATGCTTTACATGAGACACGAGCAGGCGGATAAACAAGTCGTATCAAATTGTAACACTTCAAAGTGGGGAGAGGTCTAATGAATGCCAGAACTTTGTAAAAATCAGAACCATTGCACAGCAGCTAACCAGAAAGCCAGTCCTTCAGATTTCACATACCCTTTCTGGCCCAAATGTGTGACTTTCAGGTCAGTTCCATACTTATTCTTGATCCACTTAATTCCCTGTTGCTGGGGATCTATCATGAGGGGCCAGCGCTCACAGTGTGTTAGGATAGTGGCGTTTTCGATTGACATTCTGTCACTGGGCAGTCCTTCGTTATTCCAGGTGGCAATTGTAGCATCATCCGTCAACATGGCAATCAAGTCCAGGCCTTCAGTTACTGGGATGGAAACCTTTAAAATGAGAGTTCAGTGCAATGAACTGCCAGTGTGGCAGAGGAAAAGACTCAGCATGACAGACAAGACGACAAGAAACCAAAGCCAAGAGAACACATGCAAATCCTCTGTAGACTCTCAGAAGCCAAACAAAACTCTCATCGTGGAATACAATTTGACTCAATAAGCCTGGTATTTACCTCTCAAAGATCTGTCAACTGCAGTATTCAACATCTGACTTACTAACTGCATCTGTCTGGCTCCAAGTGAAAGGGGCTTTGCCCTATACATACATCTACAGCGATTCCAACAAGGTGAGAGTGAATTTAGACAGCAGATAAACACCAGGCAGAATAACAGAAATGTATTTGCCCATGAAGTAATCACCCCACATAAGCAACGCTAAAATGCAGTATCTTGCTCAGGCATTTCATCTTTTCCTACAGGCCAACACTACAAAGAGATAACTTCCCTTTCTGGGATGGGCGAATGGAATGTATTCAATCTGCTAGAACTTCATCAATTTGTTGGTTGTGTCAAGGAACTTAGATTACAATCTCCACTCTGAGAGGGAATTGCATACATTGCGACAGCGAAAAGCAGCATTGCAAAGTGGGGAGCTGTCTCCTTTAAAGGAGAGAGAGAGAAAAAGAGAAACCTATTTTAAAGAGTAAGGATCATTCTTTACAGAAATGAACTGACTTGACCAAAAATAAACAAGATTGCGCAAAGGAATTTCTTCGTTTGGTCATCAATAACCAAAAATTTATTGAGTACCTCCTGCATATAAAACACTGTCTGGAGACAACAAAATGAGCAAGATGAAAAAAGAGCTAGCCTCAAGGCTTGATGGGGGGCTAGCCCGCCTCCATAAGAGGTTGTAGTAAGATCCCTACTGGGAGCAGGCGGAGGAGGCTGCAGCAGCAGGAAGTTTGATGTATTGGTTGGCCATAGAGCTTCAGCAAACAACATGCTGGAAGAATTCCCACAGTAAAGCTGGGATGCAATTTGATATCAATATAGGAAAAGTAGCACAATATTCCTATTGTCCCTGACTACAATGTTATCTTAGAAATAAATTCAACTCTATCTCCTGGTGTTATGAACAAGCCTTGATATCTGACTTGATACAGTTTTCTTAAAGACACAAGCAAACTGGTATCTTTTAGAATAAGCACTCTCCTATTAGCAAGGGATACGTGGCTTTAATTTCTTACCTTCTACTTAATACAAACAACTGGAAACAACTGAAGGCTTGAATTAACTGCGCTAATTTCTGCAGCTAAAAGGAGTAACAGAAGGTACACATGTAGGTCTTGTATCTGAATTCAATACAGTCATGCACTGCATGATGACATTTTGGTCAAGGACAGACCACATATACGATGGTGGTCCCATAGATTAGTCCCGTATAGCCTAGGTGTGTAGTAGGCTAGACCATCTAGGTTTGTGTAAGTACACTCTAGGATGTTCACATAATGACGATATGCCTAACAATACGTCTCAGAATGTATCCCCATCGTTAAGCAATGCATGACTGTAGATTGAATTGTTTGAGCACCTACTGTGTGCAGAGTAGAGTGCAGGGGATCAAAGAGAACACCAGTTTCCCTCTTTTCTAATGGTCAGTTTAACCTAGTAGGGGAAATAAAGCAGGTAACTCACATTAAAGAGTATCATAAATACTGTGAAATACTTTCAGACTTAAATTTTTAGAAACAAATTTTAGGATATTTTCTTTACAGCATTATGTTCAAATAGGTAGTTGCATGACTTTATACAGAATTTTTTTTCCATCAAATTATTTTTTTGCTAGTTACAATACAGGCATCACTTTAGCAACAAATTTTAACCCAGGTTTAGGCTGAGGAAAATAAACCATAATTCATATGTATCTTCCTTTTTAATCCACTCTTCTTTTCAGAATTCCTTGAAGGAGTCTACAGAAGGGAAAATGAGTTCAGAAACCAAGCACAAAGAGGGAGCCCTTCACACCCAGAGTCAGCTTCGTAAGTCAAGAAAGGCTCTGTGTAATTGCTTCACTAAGTAACGTCAACATGTTGTCAGTCAGGATGCTACTACTATAAGGTGGAGCTGAAAACAACAAAAAAGGGAAAGAGGCTCCCTTCTTCGGAAAAGAAGCTTTTACTTGAGAGAAAAGAGAAGGCTGGAAGTACCTGCCAGAAGCCAAGCCAAACCAATCCTAACACCAAATGCATATCAGAATCTCTGAAAACTGACCAAGTGGCATATTCCAAAGGGAAAAAGGGAACTTCCTGATGAGGCAAGAATCCCAGTTTCTCCTAATATAATGATAACAAAGCAACTAATATTTATAAGGCTTTGAGTGTTTATGAAATTTATTCATATACATTCACTCTTTTCATTGTCTCATTTAACTCTTACAGGAGTTACGTAAGGTAGATATCTCTATTCTTTTTACTTAGGAGACTGAGGCGTAGAAAGGTGAACACCACTAAACTCCATGTGTTAGCTCTGTCTGTAAATTGGCAGGTCAGATTAATGAGTAGAGTGCAAATGCCGCCACGAACCTGCCCACGTCTTCATCTGTCTGCCCAGCGGACAACTTTGGAAGGCAACAATTTTGGATGACGATTTTATTTGGACCCTCAAGGCCATGTATGCCCACTGTCCCTGTCCTTTTCAGTCACCACCCTCTGTGCTACTCTGTTTCTTCCCCATCCCATCCTCCAAACTCATGCCCCCACTGTTGTACTTGGTGACAACTCTTCCCATATGTCCTTTAGTATCCCAGTCCTGTTTGGACCAAACTCCCTTGCTCCCTCTACCTGCCTCTCTTACCCAAAACAGCACTCTGCTAGGGCAGTGGCTCTCAACCCCAGGCTGCATATTAGAATCACATGAGAGCATTCAAAAACCGCCCACATGCAGCCCCCCATCGCTAATGATTCCACTGCAACTGGCAGCAATATGAATTAAAAGTTCACTTCTACACGATTTCAAGAGGGTGCAAGAACCACTGCCCTAGGTCTCACTTCACTTGCAGGCTTTCTCAAGTAGACAGTTCATTTTCTTAATACTCTCATTACTGAAAAATTGTGTGTGGGAAAGAGTTGTTATTCTTCTTACTTCCCCGCAGGTCATTCCCAGACCACTGCTCTTCCAACCTTAAGTAAAAAATGCCACCTTTGAGGCCCATGGAGTCTAGCCATACGATCCTCTATGTATTTCCCCATATTATTAAGGACATAGTTATTGGTCCTTCTTGCCTTCCCAAGTTTTGCTATCAATCCGTGACAACCTCAATGCCCAATATGACAAATCCACTCTCCTGCCTTGACATCCTTCATGCCAAAGCTCTATGTTTCCTTTCCACTCCAGCATTCTGGGGGAAGAGGCGGAGGGGGAAGAGGCGGAGGGAGGGGAGAATAACAGAACCACCCGGGAAGATTACACAACACGCTCAGCCCTGGCTTCCCCTACACACATCCCCGCCCCCCGCAATGATATTGATATGTTTTTGTAGGTTATTGTACTATCTTCTTCCTTAGATGAGAAATGCTGTCCCAGACCTTGTAAGAATCTGAAATTATTTCATTATTGAAAGCTAAACTTCTAATACCCAATTCTTTAACCATGATTGTCTATACCTCTCTCACACTTTTAAACATAATACCTACTCTAACCAACAGCATTAAGACACCTAGTCCTTTACCAACCACATTTTTTTATTGTGATATAATTTGCCATATTAACTATTTTTAAGTGTACAGTTCAGTGATATTAAGTACATTCACATTGTTGTGCAATCATCGCCACCATCCATCTCCAGAACTTTTTCATCTTGCCAAACTAAAACTCCATATGCATTAAACAGTAACTCCCCATTCCCCGCTTCCCCCAGCCCCCGGCAACTAACATTGTACTTTCTGTTTCTATGAATCTGACTATTCTAGGTGCCTCATATAAGTGGAATCACACAATATTGCCCTTTTGTGACTGACATTTCACTTAGCATAATGTCTACAAGGTTCATCCATGTTGTAGCCATGTGTCAGAATTTCCTTCCTTTTTACAACTGAATAATATTCTACTGTATGTATATGCCACATTTTCCTCATCCGTTTATCTGTTGATGGACACTTGGATTGCTTCCACCTTTTGGCTATTGTGAATAATGCTGCTATGAACAAATATACAAATATCTACTTGAGTCTCTGCTTTTACTTCTTTTGAGTATATACCCAAAAATGGAATTGTTGGATCATATGGTAATTCTATATTTAATTTTTTGAGAAAATTTACCATATTTTTAACCAGTAATTTCTGGCTATACTCACTTCTCTATCCAGCCTAAATAGCACCTTCCATTCCTTAACTGTTCTTCTGCCTGTCCCATGACCTTCCCTGCCCTCTTTTCCTTCTGGCTTATCTGCCTAGAAATCTTGTGGCTTGGCTGGAGTCAACATTCCCTGTCCTCTCTTTTTGCTTCCCGACTTTCAGTGTTGCTGATGAAAGCTTTATTACTGTGACTACAAATTTATCTTTTCCAGATTCATTTTTAGTTTCTTAAGCCTGCTTGGCAACACTTAACATCTACTCTCCTGTTGCCCTCAATGGGTATTTTTGATGTTTTCACCACTCTGTTCACATCTGTTCTCCTAATTCCAGTTTTCTTATCTTTGGCCAGTTGGTACAGCATTTTTCTACTTACCTAAGAGAGGCCAGCAGGTGCAACTGCGTCAACTTTCCTTCTCTCTATCAGTATCTCTGCCTGTGTCCACATTTGCCTCCTCCCCCCACCTGAGCTGATGGAGTCTTGCTTCTCCTACCTGAGGGTCATTCCATTTACCTCTACTCTGGAGCCCATCTCCTCCCAATTCCTGATCAATCATATCTCTTCATCCTTTTATCATCAGCAATTCCTTTTCCATTTCTTATCCTAAAGCATAGAAACATGCTCTAGTGTCATTCATACTGAAAAAACAAACCCTTCATTTAGCTCCAAGTCTCTAACTAGGCACTTCTGTTTATCTCCTTCTCTTCACAGGCAAATTCCTACAAGAATAATCTGTCTTTTCTGTCTACTTCCTCATTTCCCATTTATTGCATAACTCAGTACAATCTGGCTTCTGGCTCGTTGAAGCTTTGTGGTCACAAATGATCTTCACATTTGCAAATCTGATGATGCTTTTAGTTCTTAGTTCTTCTCTCACTTGTCTCTCTCTATGGCTTTGGTATTACTGACCATCCCCGTGTTTATACTCTTATCTCTCATTGCACCACTCCTGCCTGGGATTCCTCCAATCTCTGACTGCTCCTTATTCATCTTCCTCCACTCCGCATTTACATGTCAGCACTGAATCAGCTCACTTTACTCTAAACTTCTTCCGGGGTGATCTCACGACTCCTGTAGTTCCAAGAACCATCTATACACATTGATGACTCCCAAATCTGACTCTCCAATGGTGCTCTTATCCAGCTCTCTACTGGTTATTGACACTTGAATGTTTCAGAGATGTCTCAAACTCAATGTTCCTAAAGCTCAACTCTTCATCTTTTCTCCTAAACTGATTTTAATCTCAGGGAGTGGCACCTTCATATGCTTAGTTTCTCCCCATCACTCCCATATTCAATCCATTGCATTGCTCTATCAACTCTTCCTCTGGAATCACTCCCCTGCCTGCCATGTCCACTGTCACCACTTTGTGCAGTTTACTGTCTTCTAGACTGCCATTCTAGCAGATGGCCTAAATAACAATCGTGTCTTCCCCTCCAAGTCACTGTTCCTCTGTGGCCAGTGTGAGCTTTCAAATGTATAATTCTGACTATGTCACAGACCTGCTTAAAATCCTTCAATGACTCCCCATGCTTAGGATAAAGTTCAAACTCCTTTTCTTAGTTTATAATATGGAGGTTATAATATGGTCCCTTACTAATTCTGTAATGTTCATCTATTTTTTCCAGTTTATAATGATACATCAGTTCAGCTACATTTTCTTGTAACTTATTTAATATTTTAATACTTAAAGCACTTGGAACTCTTTTTATTTGTCATGAAGCTATGAAGGAGACCCCTAACTGTAGTTTTGCCCAAATAGTTGGTCAGTTGTTCTATCACCATTTATTGAATAATCCATTACTTCCCCCACTGATACGCAATGTACATTTAAGTATATATTCATTTATTTTAAAAAATGTATTAATAGTCTGGTAGTTACTCAAAAGATTAAACATAGAATTACCATACAGCTTAGAAAATTCCACTCCTAGGTATACACCAAAGAGAAATGAAATGTGTGCACAAAAAAACTTGTACATGAATAATTCAAATGTTTATAGCAGCATTATTCATAATAACCAAAAGTAGAAGTAACCCAAATGCCCCTCAACTGATGAATGGATAAATAAATGTGGTATATCCATATAATGGATTATTATTCAGGTATAAAAAGGAGTGAAATACTGATACAGGCTACAGCATGGATGAACCTTGAAAACATGCTAAGTGAAAGAAATGTCATAAAATACCACATTTTGTATGAGTTTACTCACAAGAAATGTTCAGAACAGGCAAATCTATAAAGACATAAAATAGATGAGTGGTTGTCTAAGCCTGGAGAGGATAGGGTGATTGGAGGGTGATAGCTATTGGGTATAGTGTTTATTTTGGGGGTAATTAAAATGCTCTAGAATTGACTGTGATGATGGTTGTACAACCCTGTGAATACATTAAACACCAATGAATTGTACACTTTAAATGGGTGAATTGCATGGTATGAAAATTATATCTCAATGAAAAGAAGTACCGAGCATCCACAATGTTCCAGGTGACATTCTAAGATCGAGCAGTGAACAAAACATACAAAATCCTTGTTTAAATGAATGAATGTAGAATGGATCTTACATTCCAGTTGGGAGAGGGGAAAGATATTAGTCATAACAAATGAATAAAGGAAATAACATATTAGAAAATGATAAATGTTATGATGAAAACAATGGAGCACGATGAGGCATGCTGAGGGTTGGAGGTTGTAATCACATCTAGGGCTTTGAAGGTATTATTTGAACAAAGACCTGACGGATGGAAGGGAGTAAGATGTGTATATGTCCTGAGGGAAGACTTCACGAGAGAGGAAACAGCTAGTGCAAAAGGCCTGAGGTTGAAGCATATCTGGTATATTTAAGGAAGGTGGCCAGTGTGGCTAGAGCAGAGTAGTGAGGCAAAAAATAGGAGTAAGTGAGATAAAAAGAGATGATGGGACCAAATCACATAGGATTTTATAAAGCTTTGTAGGATTTCTGGCTTTGGCTCTGAGTGCAATGGGAGGTCATCAAAGGGATTTTAGAAGAAAATTCACTTAATCTAACTTTAATTTTTAAAGGGTCACACAGGGCTGATATGTTGAGATAAGATTTGGAGAGAAGCAACAAATGTAGAAGCAGGGCAACCCATTAGCAAGTTTTTGCAGTAGTCCAAGAGAGGGATGATGGCTTGGCCGAAAATGGGAGCAGTGAAGGCAGTGAAAAGTGGTCAGATTCTGAATGTATTTTGAAGGTGTAGCCTATAGAATATCCTAGATGGACTGGATATGGGTGTCAGAAAAAGGAGCAACA